>NC_059423.1:1670000-2899981 GCF_905220565.1 Melitaea cinxia
TATCATTGTTTACCAAATTTTATGTATTAACACTTCTACATTGTATTGTAGTTGTAGTATATGTATACTATTCGTTGTAATAAATTGATAAATAAAGTCACGGGCATTCTAGTCTGTGAATGATAATTTGGAACAATTAATAAGAAGTGGGAGTTTAATGAGATTATTTCAATCTTTTTTAAGCCTCGACTATTGTTCATTTTCATCATCATCATCATATTAGCCGATGACAGTCCACTGCTGGACATAAGCCTCCATAAGTGCACACCAAAAATGGCATGAACTCGTGTGTTTTGCCCATAGTCACCACGCTGGGCAGGCGGGTTGGTGACCGCAGGGCTGGCTTTGTCGCACCGAAGACGCTGCTGCCCGTCTTCGGCCTGTGTATTTCAAAGCCAGCAGTTGGATGGTTATCCCGCCACCGGTCGGCTTTGTAAGTTCCAAGGTGGTAGTGGAACTGTGTTATCCCTTAATCGCCTCTTACGACACCCACGGGAAGAAAGGGGGTGGCTAAATTCTTTAATGCCGTAGCCACACAGTAGTATAGTGTTTGTCTTGAATGTCAGTAATAGATGAAATTTATCACCGTAATACAAGCAGGAACTAATATGTGTCCTTGGATGTCTGCACAATGTTTGGTCAGGTGAACTAAATCACGTGTCACGTGAATGATGTTTTATTCTTGGGTATTGTTATAACAAGAATGAATTAGAGGCACATGAGAAACACATGAGTTCACGCTATTTTTGGCGTAAACTTGTGGAGGCCTATGTCCAGCAGTGGACTGTATAGGCTGTAATGATGATGATGATGATGAAATTAGAGGCACTATTTTAGAAGGAAGATTTTTGAAGCAAAACGTCTTTACGCACGCTTGACTTGATATCACCTAAGCTGGTGAATGAGAGCGTTACAAAAAGTGTGATCGGCGAGGCGAATGGAGCAAGAGTGAGGTGCGAGCACACATTTTCTTTCTCTCTTTTTCTCATAGCCAGTTATGTTTCTTGTATCTAAGACTCAGTGGAGGACTATGTGCAGAAGTTTTACTTCAGTCTGGTCTAAAGCAAACTCGTTTTTTTTAAACGTCATATTCAAAATTGATACAAAGTTGTTCAGTTAAAAAAATAAAGATAATTCGTCTGTCCCTACGTATAATATCGAAATTGAAAAAAGGCACTTTACATTTTTTACGCTGAATGATTGTTTAAGTATCGATATTGAGTATAAACTCATGAAAAATGTGATTTTATGTGTATTTTATATCATTTTTTCTTTTTTTTTTTTTGAAAATATACATAAAAAGTAGTTTTTTCATGCAATAAAAAAAAATTAGAAAATTTTCAGTTTCGATACTGTACGTAGGGGCAGTCGAAATTATATTAACAACATTAATTTAATGGTCACTAATTTAAAATTACATCTTCGCGCCAATTGCAGTCAAATTGCTTGGACCTTGGAGTAGCAGTGCAAATTTTTTTTTAAGATTTATCTCCTCGGCTTATTGTCTCCACTGATGACGAGAGCCTGGAGCTTTTTTTTTTAATAATTAGATAGGCTTGCGTTTGACCACTATTTAAACTGATATTAAGTGAGAATGTGGTCTAGGAGCACGCTTACCTAGAAGTAGCCTATTCAGTCGCGAATTAAAGATCCCCAGATTGTAGCTATCCGGAAACACAGACGCTGGTAGAGATTTGCATTCTTTAGCCGTACGCATCAAAAATTTACTAGCGAATCGCTTAGTGCGTATAGTGGGTATGTCAACCATATAAGGGTGGCGTAACGCTGTGCGTCTGGTTGTTCGAAGGTGGAAGTAGCGGGGAGGAATCAGGTCGTGGAGTTCCTGCGCACACTACGCCGATGATCCAAACTTTGCAGCTCTTCCTCATAGAATCTGAATAACGATTTGATGGAAAATGCTGCCAGCATTCTCGGCACTATTACACGCAAATATGATTTATAATGTGTCAAATTTAAAGTAGAACACGTGACAAGTATCAGCTTTCGACTACAAAACGATTCATCAAAATGGGTACACCCAGTAAAAAGTTATAACGAAGCACATAAAAAAATAAAGTCGAGTTGAGATACTCCTTAATTTTTTAAGTCTCTAAAAAAGCATTCCATACTCTATGGATCAAAAAAAAAAAAAAAAAAAACAACAAAATATCATCTCCTTTAAATTATTTATTATATCACAGAATCTTTTTGTCTGTTTGTTAATTTGCGCACCAAAATGATTAAATGGCATCTTGAATCATATACAATGATGGGGTAGAACGGAACATATATATATGTATATTTCTCTCCCTCTAACACATATTATTTAGATTTTTACTGTCTCACTCATATTTGTATGTATATTAAATATAGCTTGAGATATTTTAGAAACACGAAAGTTGTGATTAAAATAGTAGTTCTGACTCAGTTTGATACTTGAAAATTAATTTTATTACTTTTATATTACAAAATATATAAAAATAAAATTAATTAATAACATATCGAGCGATTTGAAAAAGTGAACGTTTAAGAGTGACTCAGTTTGATACTTACAAAATATATAGATATAGAAGAAGATATTTTTTAAATATAAAAGTTAAAAACTACATTTTAGGTATAATTATGTTTTCGAATACTTTTTTTATGAGTGAGACAGAGTAATACAATAATAGCGAGAGGAAAAGAGATAGATATATTAGTATACTCCCCCATATGTTTTGTACTTAATAGTTGCTAACTTAAAACTAGAGTAATTACAAAATAAAACAATTTTGTAGGCGGAGAGAAAATATTGACAAAAAAATATTTTCAACCAATTCTGTTTGTATTATGTATTAAGATGCGTCCATTTTAGTGAAATTTTAAATAGTTTTGTACAATTAATTTCGTGTGTTATTATACATATACTAGATTTCCCAGACACTCACACACATACAGTACACTTGAATATTTATTTTATGGCAATTGTATTGTAATTGTTTGTGTGTTGTGTGTGTTGACAGTAGAATTATGAACATTTATGAGATTTTTACTGTCTTATGATTTCAACATATCTTTAACAGTAATAAATGCCATTTTTTGTTTTTCAGAATACACCCAAAATTACACGCTTGTGACGCCATTTTCAATAAAACTTTGTAGAGACCTACATATTTGTTGTAGTTAAAATACTTATAACTTAGAAATATTATAAACTAGAATTAAAACTAATAACACTAAGGTAACAATTATCTTCGACCCGCAGATAAAGGCAAGACTTATTGTTTATTAAAATATAGTTATTTCAATATCATGTATTATGACGTCACAAATTTCAATATGGTCGTCCTTTTCGTATAATATGTCACTGACAACAAAATCTAAGTTCCTAAAAATAAAATACTGGAACTTACCAATAAATAATTTTGTACATTACTTCCAAAAATAATTTTTAGGAGATCCAATAGCAAAAAAATTAAAAAAATAATAAATTAATATAATTATGCAATAGTTCTAACGACTTTTAGCCTATTTGTAGCGTAAGTAATAGGGCCCTCAGAAACATTTTTTGCCTTTCTAGACTTATTTAAATCAGGAGCCATATTCGATTGCACTGGATGCATTGATAAAACTACGCCAGTTTCCTAGACTACTTTGAACATCTTCTAGACTAATTCTAGAATCTTCTAGTCCACTTCAGACGGATTCCTGGTTACCTCTCTTTGACCTCGTTGATAGTCTGATGGATGCCCTGACTGATGCTCTCGACCCTGACGCTGGGAGTGATCTGATGAAGTGGTCTTCTTGGTATGTACTTGGGGTGTATGTTTCTGTGTTTACTTCTTTATCCGTTCTGTAATGAAAATAATTGCTTATTAATATCTAATACTTATCGGGTAGTCTATTACCATTGATGAACATATAAGACTAGATTGGCAAATAAATAAGACCGTCCTGACGGTAAGCAATACAACTCGTTACATCTCTTTAAATTTCTTACTAAGCAAATGGGTAACCAAGTTCTTGGCCTACTTGATGGTATGCGGTTACCGTAGCCTATAACCCGACTGCCCCTACTGGCGATCCTACCCCCGAACCTCCCTAGGAGAATTGTAACTTACTCGCCACAAGAACACATCACAACTTGAGAGCAGTCTTATTTAGCTGTGATCTTCTGTAAGGTTGAGGTACTTGTCCAGTTGGACTGAAGACTGCACCAGATTTTAAGTATAATATATTCTGCTGTGACCTACTCCAATCTGTTATTCTATTCTCTATTGCTATCCATTGTGAACATAAATATTACGAACAAATTTTAAGCTTCCCAACTGTCAAATACAAATTTTGATCAATGACCTTACGTACGCGTAAGGTCGTTGACATAAAAAGATTGAGAGGAGAGAAGATCAAAAATGAACCTATCTGTCAATTTCTTAATTTTTTTGATGTTGTTTCAATATTAGACATATATGTCTTACCTAGGGAAGCAAGGATTATCCCAAAACTTCTGATCCTTGCCAAAGTTCTCCCCATCGAGGAGAGTTTGTGGCATCTCCGTGTCCATGGTCTCCGGAAGCAGCAGGCATAGCACTCCCCCAATTATTCCCAACACGCCCAGGATTAAGAGTGGGAGCTCTTGGGATATATTTGCCTGGAAAAGGGTTCATTATCAGCTCGTCTTTAACATTTTTAGTCAGTTATTGTTTTTGTATGTTCAAAATTTTACAGTTTCTCTCATTTTATCTTAGATATGTTTTTGTATATACGTGGTCTAAATTTATTTTATCTTTTGATAAGAAAAACATCATAATCTAATACCATAAAGTTGATAACATATTAATATTCAAATAAATTTAATATTAAAAGCACTGGAATTGTTTTTTGATATAAGTACGCGGCAAACAAGTGTACAGCTCACCTGTTTGTAAGCGATTACCGTAGCTCATAGATGCCTGTAACACCAGAAGCATCGCAAGCGCGTTGCCGACCCTATCCCCAATTTCTCTAGGTCCTCTGGTTACCTTACTCACCATAGAAACACAACACTGCTTGAAAGCAGTATTATTTAGCTGTGATATTCTCTAAGGTCGAGGTACATCCCCAGTCGAGCTGCTCCATATTTAGAGCAGGAAATTTCCTGCTGTGCCCTACTTCAGTTATTTTTTGAATTTAGTGTTAGGTATTGCTGGCTTTGCATTATTTTTAAGTTATAATATTGTTATTTTCCTAATGTAACATAAATTGTAAAATAAATATAAATTAACTAGCTGACCCAGCAATCGTTGTCTTGCCGCTAAACGCTATTAAAAATAGGGGTTGATGGTAGAGGGTTGAAAATTTAGGGTTGTATGTATTTTTTAATGTTGTATCATAAAAAAATAGAAATTAAAAATTTTGTCTAAAAAATAAAAATAAAAAATTTAGGGGTGGACTACCCCTAACATTTAGGGGGATGAAAAATAGATGTTGGCCGATTCTCATAGATAACGGATAAGCACAAAAAATTTCATCAAAATCGGTCAAGCCGTTTCGGAGGAGTATGGCAACGAAAACTGTGACACGAGAATTTTATATATTAGATCAATAAACTCACGAGATTTGTATTATATACCAATGAAACGAAATAGAATTAGTTTAAAAACTTTAGAGTTAGTTTTTTAGAAGTACTTACCAAGTATACCACGAAGGGAGCCACAATAGAGGCGACGTATCCCATGATGTGTATGAGGGCGACGCCCTGCGCCCTCACCACTGTAGGCAACAGTTCCGCGGCGTACTGCAGACCGATGTTATATGATATGTTCACTGCGAAACGACCGAGGATAGCTAGCGTAGCTGATGGTCCACCTGAAAGATATTAGCTACTTAATAACACTGTACTACTACTTATCTGGTAATTAAGGACCAAGGATGGCTAGTGTGTTTGATGTTCCACCACAGAGAATGCCCACCTGAGAGATTTTAGAAATAATATTAAAATTGCACTTAGCGACTAAGGGGTGGTAGCGTATCTGGCCGAGGATGGCTAGAGTAGCTGATATACCTGAGTGATTTTAGCTATATTAATATGGTATTTAATGACCGGCAATGGCTAGTATAGATGACACATGTTTTAAGAATAAAAAAGGACATGGGTTTGAAAAGCCCGTGGATGTATTTTAATTTTATATAAAAAAAGTATAGCTGACAGTCCACTCAAGAGGTTTTAGCAATGTTATTACGGTACTAACCGACCAAGGATAGTGTAGCATTAGTTTTTAAAATTATTTGTAACATTAAGAAAAGCATGTATTACACTACGTTTACTTACAAAGGCCCTTAGGCTTGTCCGCAAGTAAGAGTCTCGCACATTTTATATAACGCTTATACATATTGCTATAACATTAACAACTGCAGGAGTTACGAAAATACATTTATACTAAGCTTAGACAATTTTTGTTAAACAAAGTTTTGTATCTACCCTACTTATTAAAAATTGCTTCTACTTTATTAATTAAACAATACTATCATCGACAGTACAGTCACAAAGACGATTACAAAAAACATACGGGTGTAAGCGAGATAGTTAGGTTGTTTTTACTTGCTCAGTTTAGCTAACTGTGTACAGGTTGTTATGGAAAATTAGTTAGGTATATTTTACTTTTATTTATTGATCATTCTAAAATAGACAGCAATAAAATATATATTATAGATACAAATAATATATACAAACACATACACTATACATTGTACATATATAATGTGTATATAAATACATAGACATATGAGTTGTTAATATTTCTCATTATTCTGTAGTTGTTCACAGAAATATTTTATAAGTTTATGTTTGTAACTATCTTCTGTAATATCGAAAAGTACAACTCTGGGTATTTGGTTAATTTAAGTGGGTATCAAATGTCTGTTTGTGCGTTTACCGTAATAGTTACAAACTTTAGGTGTAGCGAGTTTGTTTTGTGTAATTGTTCTTGTCGGGATTTTATGGTTGATTTTAATTTGTAATTCCTTTTTGTGAAATTGTTCCATTAAAAGTAGCATCTGAAATTTTGTATGCACAGGTAATATTTAGCAATATTTAAATATTCGTTTTATGATATATTAGGATATTTTAGATATGTTAATTTGGTACTTAATGACCGAGAATGGCTAGCGTAGTTGATGACTCACCTGAGAGGTTTAGCTACATTAATATGGAATTTAACGACTATAAATGGCTACCGAAGGTGGTACTTAATTATCAAGGATGGCTAGCGTAGCTGACGGTCTATCTAGGATACTTTAGTGACAATACTTATATTTGGGTGGGACATATTTAATGAAATGAATGAATGAATTATTATTATACAATATTATAGTAAACGAAAATTTTAGAAGGTAAATTAAAATGGGAGCTTACCAATTGGAACAGTAGTTGCAAGAAGACTGAAGATACCGCTGATGACCATCGATCCGCAAGCTAACCACCTCCTTCCCCACCTGTAGATAATAATCACATTATTATACCTGTCTATTCACTTTTCAAATTCTAAAAAAAATCTTGACGTTAAAAATAATTGCTAAGATTTGCAAAAGTGAAGGATTATCTTCAAATCATCATTTCATCATTACAGCCTGTACAGTCCACTGCTGGACATAGGCCTCCACAAGTTTCCGTCAAAAATAACGTGAACTCATGTGTTTTGCCCATAGTCACCACGCTGGGCAGGCGGGTTGGTGACCGCAGTACTGGCTTTGTCGCACCAAAGACGCTGCTGCCCGTCTTCGGCCTGTGTATTTCAAAGCCAGCAGTTGGATGGCTATCCCGCCATCGGTCGGCTTCTTAAGTTCCAAGATGGTTGTGGAAACTTGTTATCCCTTAGTCGCCTCTTACGACACCCACGGGAAGAGAGGGGGTGGCTAAATTCTTTAGTGCCGTAGCCACACAGCACATCTTCTATCTTCAAATATCGAATATTTAGTTATTTTACTCACCTATCCAATACAAGAGTCAAAAAGGTATCAGCAGGGAATTCAGTAGCGGTTGCTATCGTAAAGGTCAAAAAGATGTCCAGACCCAAGGAACCGACGTTCCTGACGTGACCATCGAAGACCAGGGATATGGCCATCCAGATGATGATGAGTAGAATGGCATTCCTTCTCAAACGAGGAGTTCTAAAAATGTCCAAGACTGAATAAGTCTTGGAGTCAGCTTCGGATTCCTTTATTGCTTTTTGGGTAGCTTCCTGTAAGATGAACGGTTGAGGATTTAGTTTTACATTTGAAACTTTTTGGTACATTAAAAGATGCAAAAAAGTCTACGGTTCGCTTGATTGCAAGCGGATACCGTAGCCTATGGACGTTGTAATACCAGAAATATCACGAGCGTATTGTATACCCTACTCTTGACCCTCCCCAGGAGCCTTGGTTATTTACTCATAACAGCAAACCCAACACTACTTGAGGGCAAAAAGCTTTGGTCTTCTATAAGGTTGGTATACCCCGTCAGAGTGCTCCAAATTTTGATCAAGATGTTTCCTGCTGTGTCCTATCTCACTAAAAAGCTTTGAAATACTAACATATTATGTTAATTTATGGTCTATGGCTGAAATAATAAATAGTAATCATCTTTATGTATGTCAACTTACAGTAAATTCATTCAGGACTTTGTCAGGTATCTTAGATTTGTTGATTCTTTCGAATTTCTTCATGATTACAAGAGCCTTGTCGATCTTCCCTTGTGAGAGCAGCCATCTGTAATGGCAGAAATTACATTTTTAAATATGGGTATATTTTGACCTCATTTTCTGCAAACAATTGTATAGCTCACCTGAAGGTAAGCGATTACCGTAGCCTGTAGACGTCTGCAACACCAGAAGCATTGCAATCACTTTGCATACCCTACCCCGAATCCCCCCCCCCAGGAGCTCTGGTTACCTTACGGTTACCTTACTCGCAACAGGAATACAACACTGGTCTTCTATTAAGTTAGCACCGTCTCCCCTCATCTCAGTTAGCCCTTTGGTACAGTTTTAGTCCACGTGCAATTTTTTTTATTTTTTTGTAAACTTGGCAGAGTTACAAAATAAATAAATTTCTAAAATAAAAATAGCCTAAGTTACTCTTTATTATATCAGCTATCCGCCAGTGGCCCCGTAAAAATCAATCCAGCCGTTTCAGAGATTAGACGAAACAGACAGACAGACAGACAAAAATTGTAAATGTCATATGCATTAACTAAAAAGCGGTTATTTTAATATTACAAACAGACACTCCAATTTTATTTATTTGTATAGATATGTAGGTATTTATTTTAAAAAATGTGGCCAGCTGATACAGGCATTAGATTTATTGTCTTAGGAACACACGACTATACAGTCCACTTTAGCCTAATACAACAGTCCACTGCTGGACATAGGCTTCCACAAGTTTACGCCAAAAATAACGTGAACTCATGTGTGCTACCCATAGTCACCACGCTGGGCAGGCGGGTTGTTGACCGCAGGGCTGGCTTTGTAGCTAGTATTCATAATATATTAATACTTGTGTTACAAAAAAATTTTACAAATTGTAAAATTTGACCAAAAAATATAAGGATCATACAGGATTCAGTAGAAGGAAATCCAGTTAAAATAAAAAGTTAAAACAATACAATGGAATTTAGAACCTCCCTTCTTTAAAGTCGATTATTAACAGGCTTGATAATAGTCTTACCTGGCACTCTCTGGGACCAACCAGGGTGTAGCAGCTGCAATAATAAAGGGAGCACTGATTCCCAAAGCGTATGTCCTCCAATCGTCAGCCCACAGCGCAATCCAGGGTAACAAACTAGCTCCGAGTGTGAAGAATATTGCTATGGACATGTTTGCTACGAATGTTCGCCATTTTGGGCCGACGTATTCCAGAACTGTTGACAAAAATTGTAGGTGTTGGGTTACAGTTTGGGGGTAGGTGCTTGATTTTATTCTGTAAAGGGATGGATATTTATTTTAATAATGTAGTAAAATAAGGGTAAGAAAAAGAACCTAAATGTGTACCATAACACATATGCTCGTACTATGATGACCAATCTAATAATATTTATTTATTTTTTTGGGACGGTACTACAACATTCTCACACGGTCGCCTGTTCCTAAGGTAAACTTAATACTTGTGTTATAGGTAACAGCCGACTGCTATAGCTAAATATTTTTTTTGATAAATATACATGAAAATAATACATATATAAATACATAAATACAAATATTACATTCAGATTTAGACGGGAATCGAACCCACAACCAGCGAAGCAGAAAGCAGGGCGACTACAAACTGCGCCACCGTGCTAGTCCAAAGAAACAAAAAGTAATATAAATGATGCAGTCAATTGCGACCATCAATCCGTTTAAAATTAAATTAAGTAGAAAACAACAAAACAAACACTACAACAAAATATACAAAAAATAAACTTATCATATTAAATTAAATAAAATCTGATGTAATTACTTGATTTCATGATGAGATTCAGTTAGTCATTTAACCTACGTTTTAGATAAAATAATTATTTATTTATAAATAAAAAGAACAAAATTCGTTCAAAAATAAGATATCTTAACGGAAACAACAACAACAAAAAAGCGTGTGTGTGTCAGCTCCGACGTACGACTCAAGTTTATTCCTTCAGATCGACTGTCTAAATAGGCACATAAAGGCTTACTAGTCTAAGAAAAAGATTAATACCATATCGAATGGTAAATAAACGAATCTAATTTATCGTAAAACCATCGATTGATACGTTCAGTACATTTTACAATTTTTTTTTATAAACGTATTCTTAAGGAGTTAACTTTGTTGTGCATTATTATAATAATAATTGTGTTTGAATGCAAACGAAAAAAAAACCGACTTCAATTAAATTGACAAGTAATACAACGTAGGTTCACGAAAAAATAGCCGAGTAAACACGTGTTATCAAATATTACCCCAAAAGCACTCATCAGATGTCGATAAATGGGACTACAATATAAGTATCAGCTTTCGATTAAGAAATGTCTTATCATGATTAGTATACCCAGTGAAAAGTTATGCGGTAATACCAAGCAGGTCGACGTAAGAATAGTTAAGAAAATACGCATTAATAGATATACTTCAAAAAGTACTTGTCAGATCTCAATTAAATTTAAATGGGATCACATGACATGCATTACCTCTCGATTTAAAAAAAATAATAATCGGTCGACCCAGTCAAAAGTTCTGAGGTAACCATACATAAAAAAAAACAGTCGAATTGAGAACATCCTCCTTTTTTGGAAGTCAGTAAAAATATTATATGTAAATATTATTATTATTATTATTATTATATTATCAATATTAAAAAGGGCCCTTTCTTTTATTAACACTTCTTTTAAAACTGCTTTACCGTTAAACACAATCTAAAACGAAATGAATTTATACGCCTGACACATTATATATAGCAAATACGAATATTCATAATTTAGGTGTAAACAAAATACAAATTGAATACTTTGGCAACATTATGAGATATTCAAAATACCAGTTGTTTCAACTTATTATCCAGGGCAAGAGTCAAGGCAAGCGCAGTGTGGGTCGTAGAACATTTTGGCTAAAAAATGCCAATGGTTTGGGAAAAGCACCCGTTCGTTATTCAGGGCCGCGGTATCACTTCAGCTTTTCGCAGTCCACTTTTGGATATAGGCCTCAACAAGTTCGCGCTAAAGATGGCGTGAACTCATGTGTATTGCCCATAGTCACCACGCTGGGCAGGCGGGTTGGTGACCGCAGTACTGGTTTTGTCGCACCGAAGACGCTTCATCATTCTATCAAGGGTATAGGTTGCCAAAATGATCGCCAAAATTCGTGAAAAGATGGCACTTTAAGAAGAAGAAGTGTACAATATATAACTTTTACAATTTAAAACACTTACCAAGAATATACATCATTGTAAAACAATTGTCAAACGCGAGTCCAACAAGGAACCGGCAAAGGGCAAACGACCAGAAGGTGTTACAAAATGCCGTGGCTATCCCCGCCGCGAAACCCACCAGATTTGTACCTAGAAGAAAAAAGTATTAACTGTAATAATTAGTATACGGAAAAAGAGGATGATACAGGCATACCCAGCAGTGAGATGATACAGGCTGAATAGATCAATTAAATGTAATACAGAGAGACGAAAATGAAAATAAAAATAAATTTTGACCTCTATATCGTTACATAGTCTAAAACAAGTCGTTTTGCGCTGTCTGTATGCTCAGATCTTTAAAACTACGCAACGGATTTTGATGCGGTTCTCTTTAGTAAATAGAGTGATTCCAGAGAAAGATTTATATGTATATTTGCATAATATAGTACAGGAACACTGATAGTTTTTGTCACCGTCCAAAGCCAGGGCGGGTCGTTAGTTTATCATAAATACCCTTCAAAATATTTTCAAACCAGATTTTTTAATCCTTGTTTATTAATATTTAAGTTACTTTAATTTATTATTGGTTATTTGAATTGTCATCATTGCTTTTGCTGGTACGTTTTCAATATTATACATGTCGTTGTCTCAATGAAGGCAGTGTTGCTATTGAATAATTTTTATTGTATGCTCTGTTAGTATTTAAATAAATATCTTCTATATACCTAGATATTTACTTCTTGTATTGTTTTCGTTTCATTATAATAATCTTTCACTTTTCCCAAAAGTCTGACGTTTTCAGGCTGATATATTCATTCGCTCACAAGATCTGGGCTTACATAGGTCTTTTCAATAAAATAATAAAAAAAACAGTGTGGTGAAAGGCAATCGTAAACAAGCAATAACGCAATAAGTCCCGAGTTCATCCGATTGAGCATTTCACCGTTCAGCAGCGAAGACTAGCAGTCTGTGTCTTTCTCACTCGGGTACACTCGGCGATCCCGAGTTCACCCGATCGAGAATTTCACCTCAAAGCGTTATAGATCAACCTAACTTATAACCAACGAAAAAATGTGTGAACGACAAAAGAAGTTTTCACTTCAAAAAGGAAAAATAAAAATTAAATAATATAAGGCCGAGAAAGTAAGTAATATAATTGTAGAAAAAACTTTATAATTTAAAAAAATACTTACCAACTAAAGCAGGTATCCTGCCGTACTTATCAGCAATCCACCCGAAGACCAGACCTCCAACGATCGCTCCACAGAAGAATATAGCTTGCGCCGTCGCTGCTAGGTTGTCTTTGTCACACACCCAGTCGAGCTTTGGACAAAGAGTTTGGACTTAAAGTTTGTTAAAATTATGATATATTTATTTAAATGAGAATTTATAGATTACATTAAACTTTAATAATTGTGATTGTGAGAATCGCTTTATAATTTTGATCCACCATACCACATTAGAGCAGCGTGGAGGATTAAGCTCTGATCCTTCTAAATGGGTAAAGAGGCTTATGCCCAGCATTGGGATGTTACAGGCTGAAGCGAATCGTGATCAATAATGTGTATGTGAGTGTATGTGTATCATATCCACATGTTTTTAGTTATAAGTGAGATGTCATAAGCGATAGATCTAGTTGTCTTACCTGTGAAGCAATAGTTTCATAAGGCACGTCACTCCTATTGTACTCCCAGCCGCTAGTGCAGGGGATGATGGGCCATTCATCATCAGGCGTGGTCCGACCTTGGGCCAGCGCAGCGGCCCAGTCCGCAGAGAACATATGACAGCGATCGTGGGAGAATGGTCCATCGGGTTTGGGTGGTATGGCGAGCCCTCGTCTGAAAAGAAATGGGACTCATATTATTATCGTTCAAGTTATTTCATCACAAACTATTTTATCTGTACTGATGTCGGTTGTTTTAAAAATATTGATTTGTAGCCTCTGTGTTAGTATATACACATTTTTTTTATAAAGAGTAACTGCGGAGTTTCTTGCCGATCCTTCTCTGCAGAATCTACATTCCGAATCGGAGGTAGCTTCACTTTAAATTTTTTTTTTTTATGTCACTAGGTCGGCAAACAAGCGTACGGCTCACCTGATGGTAAGCGATTACCGTAGCTTATAGACACCTGCAACACCAGAAGCATCGCAAGCGCGTTGCCGACCCATTCCCCAATCCCCCCAGGAGCTCTGGTCACCTTACTCACCAACAGGAACACAATACTGCTTGAAAACAGTATTATTTTGCTGTGATCTTCTGTAAGGTCGAGGTACTACCCCAGTCGGGCTGCTCCATATTTTGAGCCCCTACCTCAGTTAACGAGTAAGTAAGCAATTAAAATAAATATAATTTAATTTTGTAAAACTACGATTCAAAAGTGCTTACAAAACCAATTAAGGAAATACGTAAGACATTAATGTCCAATAAATTAAAATTTTTTTGAAATAAAAAAATAATACAGCATTTTTTTTATTCCATATTCAGTTAACTATCAGTGTATCTTCCGCAGTATTACTTTGATTATAAAACGAAAAAAAAAGCATTGAAACACAAAATTTAAGAAAAAAAGACGAGATTTAATCTTGATAAATATGGAATAGATTTAACGAGATCGAGATTCGGTTTCTTTGTTATAAGCTATTTTTGTTGCATGTAATTACAAAATTAAAGACTTAATTAAGTTTTTAAGCCTGTTTTAATTGTTACTAAAATTGTAATAAGTAATTATTTTTTATACGTATTATTAAAACAACAACTACTTAATATCTATTATTATAATTGTGTTTGCTCGCAAACGAAAAAAAAACCGACTTCAATTACATCGACGAGTAGTACAACGTAGATCGACAAAAAAATAGTCAAGTAGCTGCGCGTTATCAAAGATTACTCAAAAAGTAGTTATCAGATCTCAATAAAATTTATATGTGACCACATGACAAACATCAGCTTTCGATTAAATTAAAAATTATTAAAATCGGTACATCCAATAAAAAGTTATTGCGGATTTTCAAGAAGTTCGCTCGATTTCTCTAGGGTCCCATCATCAGATCCTGGTTTCCTTATCATGGTACTAAACTAGGGATATCCCCTTTCTAACAAAAAAAGAATTATCAAAATCGGTACATCCAGTAGAAAGTTATGTGGTATAATACAACGTAGGTCGACGAAAAAAGCGTCAAGTAAAAACGCATTATTAGATATAGCTCGAAAAGTAGTTGTTAGATCTCAAATAAATTTAAATGGGACCAATTGGCACACACCACCTTTCGATTAAAAGAAAATTTGTCGAAATCGCTCCACCCAGTCAAAAGTTCTGATGTAACATACATAAAAAAAAAGTCAGTTAAAAACAACAACTACTACAAAGGAGGCAAACAAGTATACGGTACGTATGTTGAAGTGGACAGCTTAATGCGTAGGCATCACACGATGAGCATTGCAGATCTTACCCCCGAACCTTTCCAGGAGCTCTGGTTACTTTACTCACCACAGGAACATTTGAAACTATTTGAGAGCAGTGTTATTTAGCTGTGATCTTCTGCAAGGTTGAGGTATTTCCCCAGTTGGGCTTCTTCAGATTTAGAGCAGGATATTTCCTGCATATCCTATCCTGAGTGTCAAAAATGAAAAAAAGGCTTGGTTATAACTATTACATGCAAGGGTTTTTCATTTCCGATTCTTTAAGAGGAGTAGTATCTTTACGTGCACCTAAGGGTCTCCTACATGGATAAGGAGGCCTCTGCCCAGCAGTGGGATGTCATACGCTGAATCGTAATCGTAAGCATTACACGTACATATACGTGTATTTAATTTTTCGCCTTTAGTGTAGCGATAAGAATAGCAAACGTCAATTTATGTTTCGACTAGCTTCTGCCCGCGACTTCGTCCACGTTAGCGTGATGATATATAGCCTATAGCCTTCATCAATAAATGGGATATCTAACACTGAAAGAATTTTTGAAATCGGATCAGTAGTTCCTGAGATTAGCGCGTTCAAGCAAACGAACAAAAAAACTTTTCAGCTTTATAATATTAGTACAGATTTTGGAGTTATATTGTTTTAATTAATTATAATTTGATAACTTTGACGACGCGTTGGCGCAGCGGTCATAGCACTGGCTGTTGCGCTGGCGGTCGCGGGTTCATTGGCGGGCTCACGGCAGACATTTATATCGGCCATATAGATGTTTGTCGTGGTCTGGGCGTTAAGCTTGTGTACTGTGTGTGTTTCCGGACCCCGACACACGAGAAAATCCTACTGGGGGCCGTTGAGTGTTAACGTTTATTTATTTATTTATTATTTACTTAATGGAACATTTTAATTTTTAATCAACGCGGTAGTTGTAGTAGTTTTATCTCCGTAACTCATCTCATCATCATTATCTCTCATACAACATCATCATAAAAATCGAAGGTCAAAACTTATTTCAAATAAAAAAAAATCTCAAAAAGATCGTGTCATTTGAACTATTATCACGACCATATTTCGCGTTTTTTTTCTTCATCAAAGGTTTTTCCTGAAAAGGATGAATAGATTTTTTGTCCGCGAAGCGTTGGAACGGAACAAACTTTTTGTACGGACACGATTGTGAAATCTAATTTAATAATTTTGATAATTATTTTTGATGTAAAACTTCTTTACGTACGCTTGAATTGGGGGATTAACCGGTGAATGCGTGACGAGAGCGTTAAGAAAAGTGTAATCGTTAGTGAGGATAGAAAGAGTTACGTTTCGTAAGTTTAACCTCAGTCTTGTGGTCAAAGCACATTAGTTTTTTATAAAAAGTAGTTTAAGGTAAAAAAAATCACTTTTACATCATCATCATCATTACAGCCTATACAGTCCACAGCTGGACATAGGCCTCACAAGTTTACACCAAAAATAGTGTGAACTCATGTGTTTTGCCCATAGTCACCACGCTGGGCAGGCGGGTTGGTGACCGCAGGGCTGGCTTTGTCGCACCGAAGACGCTGCTGCCCGTCTTCGGCCTGTGTATTTCAAAGCCAGCAGTTGGATCGTTATCCCGCCATCGGTCGGCTTTATAAGTTCCAAGGTGGTAGTGGAACTGTGTTATCCCTTAGTCGCCTCTTACGACACCCACGGGAAGAAAGGGGGTGGCTAAATTCTTTAATGCCGTAGCCACACAGTAGTATAGTGTTTGTCTTGAATGTCAGTAATAGATGAAATTTATCACCGTAATATAAGCAGGAACTAATATGTGTCCTTGGATGTCTGCACAATGTTTGGTCAGGTGAACTAAATCACGTGTCACGTGAATGATGTTTTATTCTTGGGTATTGTTATAACAAGAATAAATTAGAGGCACATGAGAAACACATGAGTTCACGCTATTTTTGGCGTAAACTTGTGGAGGCCTATGTCCAGCAGTAGACTGTATAGGCTGTAATGATGATGATGATGATGACCACGACCTCTCCAAAGAGCAGGCTGAGGCAATTGAGAGGCAATTGCAGGGGGTGATGGACGAGGAAATATTCTCGCCCACCACCTCCACAACACCCGTCGCTGCACCACAGTTTAGGGGGAAAGCCTTCCATAGTGAGGGCACCCTTAAGATGTGGTGCAGGGACGATTTTGCCCTCCAATGGCTCCGCCGCTCCATAGGGAGGATTTCGTCACCACGCGCGGGAACCAGACTGGTTGTAAGAAAGCAGTCTGAGATCCCGCGGCGCGTCAAAGTAGGGCTGTTGATCCCGCAGGTGGAACCGGAGGATACTCTGGATAAAATCCGCCTGCGGATCATGTGCCAGAACCCGCAGTTCCGCGTCTCCAACTGGGCGCTTTACAATGCGGTGCCAACGGAGGAGAAGGCGACGATGTATCTCCTCCTTGGCATCCCGGAGGATGACGTGGAAAAGCTGAGGGAAAGCGAGCGTAGAATTTACTACAAGTTTGGTAATATCTACGCTCGTTTCCACGATGACCGCACTACTGCACTGCCGAATCTCGGTGCGGACAAGAAGGTCCCTAGTGACCTAGGCAGTGCAGATAACAACATGGTGGAGGGACAGCCGGGCTCCAGTAAGGAGCCTGTCGTCGACACCGGCTCGTCTGAGTTGAGTCCCCAGTTTGATCTGGGTGATCTTTCCAAGGATGAGCCAGGTGATCTTGACGACGCCATCCTATCCAGCGATGATGGCGCTGCCAGCTCCACCTAGAAACCAATTAAAAATCACCCAAATCAACCTCCAGCATAGCCAGACTGCGACGGCTAACCTACGCAGATTGCTGGAGGGAAAAACGAAGACCGTGGCCCTGATCCAGGAGCCGTGGATCAGGAACGGGAGAATCTGCGGTCTAAACAACATTGGAGGTAAGTTACTTCTAAATAATAACGTATACCACCCACGCACTTGTATCTATGCACACAGGGACGTGAACATCACCTTAATAACCGAGTTCTGCAGCAGAGATCTTACAACCGTTAGGCTCCAAAAGGAACCCTCTTCGGGCCTGCCTGATGTGGTGATGGCATCCGCCTATTTGCCGGGCGATGCTGACATCCCCACTCCGGAGCTGGCCGCGCTTGCTGAGTACTACGAGCGCCAGGGTCTGGAGCTCATCATATCCGCTGACTCCAATGCGCACCATGCGCTATGGGGCAGCAAGGACAACAACCAGCGAGGTGAGGATTTTGTTTCTTTTTTACTCGCAACTAAGCTTAATGTAATTAATAAAGGATCGGAACCAACTTTTGTAACTGGTGGTAGCGGAACTGTGTTATCCCTTAGTCGCCTCTTACGACACCCACGGAAAGAGAGGGGGTGGCTATATTCTTTAGTACCGTAGCCACACAGCACATATATACGTGAAACCATCTTACAAATTTCGGAATATATTTAAAAAGTTTTTATTACAAAATAATTTAACAGCTATTATATTATTTTGTACAAAATTATACTCATGATAAAAAAAAATGTGGATTAGTTTTTATAATAAAAAACATTTTTTTAAAGACTAACAGCGGAGTTTTCTTACGATACTTCTTTGCAATATCTACAAACCAAATTGATTGTACGTTCACTTATAAATAATTAATTAATAAAAAAAAAATATAAATTATTATTAATAAAGGCATGATTCAAGATTGAACTATTCGAATAAAGTAATTTTTGATTTGGTAAAATTCACAACATAAGAATTAATCCCATACCATGGTTGCTGTAATTTATCCGAAACGTCGGGCATTTAAAAAACTTAATAAACCGCGTCCGAAAAAGTTATTTCATTATAATGAGAAATCCGCGTAAACATTAGAGAACAATAACATAAGAATTGTTTGTTACATAGTTAAAGTAGAAACAACGCAGCCATTTTTTTTTCGTTCACAAACGGAACATTGGTTTTATTATTTTTATTTTATTTTTATACTTTATTGTACATCACAAATATATTGCAAACAAAGCATATAGATAGGAACACGACAAGGTATAAAGGTATTTTCTTCATTGATTAGTAGGTTTGCTAAGTCTTTTAAAAATTATTATTTAATTTACAAAAATATATTTTTTTTTCATAACTTGGTTGGCAAACAAGAGTACGGCGCACCTGATGGTAAGCGATTACCGTTGCTTATAGACGTCTGCAACACTATCCCCAATCCCCCAGGAGCTCGGTCACCTTACTCACCAACAGGAACACAACACTGCTTGAAAACAGTATTATTTGGCTGTGATTTTCTGTAAGGTCGAGGTACTTCCCCAGTCGGGCTGCTCCATATTTTAAATAGAAAATTTTCTGCTGTGCCCGGCCTTACCTCACTTATTACTTCAATATATCATTACATGACCAAATATATTTATTTATAAATGTATTTACAATTGAGCGTCTCAGGAAAAACCTTAAGGCCTTAGTTAATGGCAATAAACATAGTTATTACATCAATAATAACAAAACAATCAATTCGGCTGAAAATGATTAAAAAACCAAGGTCTAAAGTTTTGCTATTATTAAACAAGGTCCTTCCTTGTTAACGATGAGAACGTGACTGGACGCCATAACTCTAGTTATTAATTACAATATGACGGGAATTAAGTAAAGAGTTACTATGTGGCTACAGCATTAAAGAATATAGCCACCCCCTCTCTTCGCGTGGGTGTCGTAAGAGGCGACTAAGGGATGACAGTTCCACTGCCTCCCTGGAACTTGTAAAGCCGACCGATGGCGGGATAACCGTCCAACTGCTGGCTTCGAAATGCACAGGCCAAATACAGGCAGCAGCGTCTTCGGTGCGACAAAGCCAGTCTTCGCCTGCGCCTGCCCAGCGTGGTGACTATGGGCAACACACATGAGTTCACGCCATTTCTGGTGCGAACTTGTGGAGGCCTATATTCAGCAGTGGACTGCAATAGGCTGAAATGATGATGACGATGAAATGATGAAGTGAAGAGCGGACTCTTGAATGCGGTCGTCGACTTTTTGATTAAAAAAATTTAAGTGATAAAACACTTCTGACATATGGACGGTATCGTCAATATTAGGCAATAACCGGTGCAATGGATATAATCGTCATCAATGAAATCATATTGATCAGAGTTTAACACACCACGCTGCTCCAATGCGGGTAGGCGGATATATTCCCTACTTTGAGTAACGATCGCTATCACTTGTACATGATAACAACCGGGAGTGATAGTTTAACGTTCTCTCCGAGGCACAGTCGGGAGACCCACAAGGACTAACAAAACCAGATCGGAAATATTTGTATAAACACAAATATCCACTCCAAACGGGAATCGAGCCCGCGAATGTCGGTGTTTAGGCGCCGGCGACACGGCACACGCACCATTACACCAGAGCGATCATCTGAGAAGCGGATAACTGGTCGATATATACTTATACACTATAATTGTGTTTGCTGGCAAACGAAAAAAGACCGACTTCAATTATATCGACAAGTAATACAACGTAGGTAGATGAAAAAATAGTCAAGTAAATACGCATTATAAAAGATTACTCCAAAAGTTGTAATCAGATCTCGATGAAATTTTAATGTGACCACATGATAAATATCGGCTTTCGATTAAATTAAAAATCATTAAAATCGCTACACCCAGTAAAAAGTTATGCCGATTTTCGAGAGTTACCCTCGATTTCTCTGGGATCCCTTCATCAGATCCTGGTTTCCTTATCATGGTACCACACCGGGAATATCTTCTTTCCAACAATCCAACAAAAAAACGAAACGAAGTTATTCCCGAACATACATAATATATATATTGAGTAACCTTCTCCTTCTTCCTTAACCTTCTCTTCTTTTTTGAAGTCGGTTAAAAATTGATAAAATAACGTATTATAAAAATGTTTACTAACCCTGGCAATAATTGCAAAAATAATTAAAAACACAACAATATTTAAATATATGCTAATTACTTTCAATAATATAATTTAAATGCTATTTATTTGATTATAATCAACAAGGTCTACCTTGATAACAAGATTTGCACTGCAATAGCAAATATTCATTATCTACCTATAATCAATCCGTCTGTCCGTCCGTCTGTCACTAGGCTGCATCTCATGAACCGTGATAGTTAGACAGTTGAAATTTTCACCGATGATGTATTTCTGTTGCTGCTACAACAGTAAATACTAGAAAACATTATAAAATAAATATTTAAGGGGGCTCCCATACAACAAACGTGTTTTTTTTGCTAGTTTTTGCTCCGTAAACGTAAATAACGGCAACTAATAGACGCTTGAAATATTCACAGAATATTTAGTTGTATATTCAATTTAAAACTAAATAATTAAAATAAAACAAAAAGTTTGCGTGTCAGCTCCGACGCACGACTGGAGTTTACTCCTTCAGACTGGCTGTGTAAATAGACACAAAAAAGGCTTACTAGTCTAAGAAAAAGATTAATACCATATCAAATGGTAAATAAACGAATCAAATAACGCCATCTATCGGAACCTAATAGGATCCCGATAGATGGCGTTATTTGGTTCGTTAACAAAAATGTAACAAGGTCATTCTTTCAGTAGATTTTACTCATATCTTTTTATACTAGAGCCTTATATGAAAATCGATTCTTAAGGCGTAAACTTCAAAAAACCTACAAATAAGTGTTTCAAGGTTAACCAACGCTATTAAAATAGCGAATGGAGTAAAATACCATCTACGCGCATGTTCGTACGCACTCTCCTTCAACGCTTCACGTAAAGAATTTTAATTATCTATTACTCATTGTTTAGGTGTAATTTCATTGTTTACTGTTTTCTTTTTTACTATACTATGGTAAATTTGTAGTTTGTTTGAAAAATTAGTTACAAGCAGTGTCATGGGGTCGACAGCATGCTTACATTGCTTCTTTTGTTGCAGTCAGTATATGATAACCGCTTATCATCAGGCACCATACGCTTGTTTGTCACATTTGTGATAAATAAATAATACTGTCTTATTATTATACCCAGTGCCGTATTAAGGTAACTAGATGCCCTAAGCTATCTTTCCCTGTGGGCCCTTCCCTATCCGTAAGTGACCTACAAAGAATTAAAAAAAAAACGAATAAGTATAATTTAAAACGAGCGAAGTTTGAAATTCCTGTGCTCGTTTTTTTTTCTCGGTCACCTCTAGTGACCTTAGACAGGATGCACTAAGCAATTGCTTAAATAGCTTTTTTGGCTAATCCAGGACTGATTATACCTACATTCTGCTACAGCCAGTGGTAGTTTCTAGAAGCATTAGCAATAGGACAATTTAATTCCTATCACGAATTCAATGACCTCTAGCGTTGACCTTACACTCCAAGTTCAATCAACGTAACTGTTACATAAAGATTTCGTTACGCTATTATCTTTTATTGATAATTGAATTGGTGTTTTCTTTCCATTGTATATTTATAAAACCTACTTTATTGGTGGCAACAAATAAAAAAATAAAAAACTATGAAATGGCTGGATCGATGCGAGTAATGTTTTTTAAGATTTCTAATTCTCTATCGAAAGTTCTTACGTAATGAAAGGTCGAGAAAATTACGTCGAAACTGGAATATTTTAGAAAATTTAACAATTAAAAAACTACACGTATTTGATAGTTCGCAAGACAGAACTTTAACTAAGGTAGGGCACAGAAAGATATTTCCTGCTTAGGATCAGGAGCAGGCCGAATGGTAAAGAACCTCGACCTTAGAGAAGATCCGAGCAATGTAACACTGCTGTCTAGCAGTGTTGTGTTCTTGCGGTGATTTATGTGACCAGAGCTCCTGGATCCGTGGAACCGGGGAGGAAGACGTCTATAAGCTACGGTAATCGCTTACCATCAGGACCTGTTTGCTTATTTGTCGATCTAGTTGTGTTAAAAAATACAGAAAATCTGTTTAGCCAGTTAGTCATTAATATTTGACATAATTCTGTCAATCAGTTAATTTTTATGTTACAAGCACACAAAACTATTTATTTACAAATAATCGTAATATGAATTAGGTTTGCGACGAAAGGTGGCAAGAATGCGATTCTCTGGTGAAAAATGCACCAGACTATTACGAGTTTAGACAACTTATCTTATCTTAAATGAATTAAATTATAATTATTTGAAACAATAATAATCTAAAATGAAAACATAAATTGACGCTTGTTATCCTTACCAGTTGTTACAGTAAATGCTGGTATACTATTATGCAAATCTTCAGCAATCTTCATACAGCTTAAAGCGCTGAAAATGTCACTTTCCAGCGTTGTTTTTTTTTTCATAATATTTTTTTTAATTCGCGAGTTATATCGGTTATTAGCGGAGTTAACTCCAAAAATTAAATGTGTTTATTTGTTACATTTTACCAGGTATATTTCATAAATATATACAAGTAATTATTTGTATGTAAAATTATTTGTAAGTTGTAACATGAACCTTGCAAATTGTGTCCGACGATTATCCGGATATCCGTGATTTTAGAGGTTATTCGTGTACTCCCATTATGAAATTATTCATGTGTAATTATTATAATTGCTGTTCAAACGATTAGGTTATATATGGTTTTAATAAATTATACAATATTGTCATTTATATAGTCATTATATACACTAGCAGCAGCGTCTTCGGTGCGACAAAGCCTGCCCTGCGGTCACCAACCCGCCTGCCCAGCGTGGTGACTATAGGCAACACAGATGAGTTCACGTTATTTTTGGCGTAAACTTGTGGAGGTCTATGTCCAACAGTGGACTGTATAGGGTGTAATGATGATGATGAATGATGATATACACTAGCCGCTTGGCGCAGTTTGCGATAATGCTGCTTTCTGCTCAAGAGTCTGTGAGGTAAATTCCCGCTACGCACCTGCGTGTGATATATGTATATTTGTATTATTTTTATGTAAATATGAAAAAAAAAATCGCAGTTAAAAGAAATGACACCATTTTTTTAATTTTATTGGTATTAATAATAGGCAACTATTTTGCCCATTTTTTAATTTAATTTTTTTCATTATCATTTTTTTTATTAAAAAGAGTTGTTGCCTATTAATTATCATTTAAAAATTAAATAAATAAATAAAAATCATGGTTTTATTATTATGCGATGACTCGTATATTAAATCTATCTCCGATAATTGTATAAATTTCAATAAGTTGTAATTAATTAAAAATTCGCCTTGGTCAGGGATACTTTCATTGATTGACAATGATTAGATAATAGACAATTGCATTTTAATATCTATAGCAAGGTCTGGTTATTTATTAATATATATAGTAAGTCTTGGAGGATGTGATGATTATCTATACATATATAAAAGAGATTTCCATATATATATTTACTCATTGCGATATCTCTGGAACCATATGGCATAGAGACTTGAAATTTGGTAGGAATCTTTTATATGTGATGTAGAAATTATCAATGAGCGGATTTTATGATAACTCATCGCCAATAAGGATTGCGGAGGTGGGCGTTAACAATAAAAATTTTAAATGTATGTAACTCCGAAACTACTATACCAGTTTTTATAAAATTTTGTAAGCATCTGTAATTTGGTCTAACTTGGAAGATAGGGTAGTTTTTATCTCAATTGGACCCTGTAGGTGGCGCTGCTATCGGTATGTATAGAATAGGTAATGAAATCAACGAGAATATAAGGTATTTTTATTAATTTAAGAAATCGGTGCGAATTTTAGATGTGTGGGAATTTGTAATTCCGTTCTTTCTAGTTCTACGTCTAGTGATCAAATTGAATGTTTCCAAAATTAATTAGATTAAGAGGAGAGTGTTATGTAGAGCAATGGGGTTGACATTTTTGCTAAGCGACCAAAACTTATTTTATGAATAAAGAAAAAAAAAAGTAAATTTTGCTAATCGACTTAATGAAAAGGACGAGGTTCTCAATTTGACTGCATTTTCTTATGTGTTACCGCATAATTTACTGGGTGTATAGATTATAATGATTATGTTTTTATTCATTGTATGTTGGTTGGGTGTTTGTGTGTTTGTGTTTGTTTCTAAGCCCCAGACATAGGTTTCAAATTCTAGTGACGATAAGCGAGAAATCGTTATATTCGTGGCCTTTATTTATCTATATCTTCTATACATCTATACAAATAAATAAAATTGGAGTGTTTTTGTAACATTAAAATAACCTCTTTTTACTAAATTCATATGGATGTATACCCGGTACGTAAACCAAAATAACATTTATTACAATTTTTGTCGGTCTGTCTGTCTGTTTGTTCCTCTATTTTTCTACTCTCTCTATTTTGTTAAATTCCACGCGGACGAAGTCGCGGGCACGGGAGAAAATGTATCCGTTTGTTCATTATGCCAAATTCAAGAAAAAATAACTAATTACTAGTTAATACTGCTTAACATAAAATGATATTTTTTAATTTTAAGACAAAAAATCGTACCAAAAAAATTGATGTACTTTTCTAAGAAAATAAATTAATGTTACCTCATCTTAACCAAGTCCGGATTACTCGGTATCACACAAAGACCCGGATCTCATAACAACAGCCTATAGTTTTTACTGGATCATTATCAATGAAACGTCTATTGTTAAGACGTTTGGAAACATTATTCGGTCATCTTAGCTTTCGACCTATTTTGAAGATGCTTACGTTTGTATGACGTTAGTACATTTCTAAGAACAATCTAATATATAAAATTCTCGTGTCGCGGTGTTTGTAGTTAAACTCTTCCGAAACGGCTTGACCGATTCTCATGAAATATTGTGTGAATATCGGATCTGAGAATCGAACAACATCTATTTTTCATATACCTAAATTGCAGGGGATTAAAGGGGTTAATAAGATATATGGCAAAACAACGTTTTTGGAGTCAATTAGTATCTTTATAAATTGAAAAACATGTACTTAGAAGTTTTATTATTGTTATGTATTTAAAAGTACCTAATTTAACTTTGCTTGCTCACGTTATTTTTTATTACTGATGATGACACTATGAGGGCAAAGTTGTGTGCATTTTTTTATATCACAAGGTACGGTCTGATGGTAAGCGATCACCGTAGCCTATAGACAGCTGGAACACCAGGAGCATCGCAAGCGCGTTGCCAACCTTATCCCCTGGAATTATGGCTGCCTTCCCGGTCTGATTCATCACTCTTTATTTGGCGCAACGGTCACAGCACTGGTTTGTGGCTGTTGCGCTGGCGGTTGCGGGTTCGATCCCCGCACACGACAAATATTTGTATTGGACATACAGATGTTTGCCGTGGTCTGAGTGTTTGTGCAGACCTTGTGGGTACCCCACCGTACCTCGGAGAGCATGTTAAGCTGTCGGTCCCTGTTGTTAACAAAAATACATGATAGTGATTGTTACTCATTGTAGGGAATATATCCACAAATTCCGCTGTGGAGCAGCGTGGTGGTCTAAGCTGTAATCCTTCTCCTACATGTAGAAAGATGTCTATGACCAGCAGTGGGATGTTATAAGCTGAATCGTGAGCTAGCCAACTTCGTACCTCTATATACTTTTTTGTGAACATACCGATTTTTTTTTAATATTTTCTTTTACACGAAACTTGGCTTGGTAATAATAAACGTAAAAAAATATTCAATTATTTGTAGTCAATCATGAATAATTTTTTATTTATATGATTGAAAAAAGATCCTATGAGATTTCGTTGAAATCATATAAGAACTTTTTCAAGTAATTCTCGGATGCTTAAAAAAAAATAACGGGAAAAAAGTGTATAAATGTAATGAGATTACCAAAATTTTTTGCTGTGTGCTCTCTGAGGCACGGTGGGGAAGACCCATAAGGACAGACAACGAAACTATCAAGAAATATTCGTACAATTACAATTATCCATCCCGAGCGGGAATCGAACGCGCAATCTGCCGGTGTGTGGTACAAAACCCACGAATCACTACGCAAGGGTGGTTGTTAATTAAAACTAATAAATAGGAATTACATCAAGTCAATATGTACGATTTTTATTTTTGTGTTACCCACAATTAGGAATTCTAAACATTTTTGAATATCATATCAAAAATTGACCGCTCCAGCGGGATTCGAACCCGCGTCTTCGACATACCGTGTCGACGCTCTAGCCAATTAAGCTATGGAACGATATACCCGCTAGTGCGAAACTTTTGATATGATGATTTTTACTTTCGGTTTAAGCGAACCGTGGCGCCGTCTATAGTGAGTTCTTTACAGAGACTCGTAACTATTCAAAGTTTCATATTACAATGAAAATCTTTGACAGGAGACGACACCATGCTATTTTTAATATGTACGATTTTTATTTTTGTGTTACCCACAATTAGGAATTCTAAACATTTTTTGAATATCATATCAAAAATTGACCGCTCCAGCGGGATTCGAACCCGCGTCTTCGACATACCGTGTCGACGCTCTAGCCAATTAAGCTATGGAACGATATACCCGCTAGTGCGAAACTTTTGATATGATGATTTTTACTTTCGGTTTAGGCGAACCGTGGCGCCGTCTATAGTGAGTTCTTTACAGAGACTCGTAACTATTCAAAGTTTCATATTACAATGAAAATCTTTGACAGGAGACGACACCATGCTATTTTTAATATGTACGATTTTTATTTTTGTGTTACCCACAATTAGGAATTCTAAACATTTTTGAATATCATATCAAAAATTGACCGCTCCAGCGGGATTCGAACCCGCGTCTTCGACATACCGTGTCGACGCTCTAGCCAATTAAGCTATGGAACGATATACCCGCTAGTGCGAAACTTTTGATATGATGATTTTTACTTTCGGTTTAAGCGAACCGTGGCGCCGTCTATAGTGAGTTCTTTACAGAGACTCGTAACTATTCAAAGTTTCATATTACAATGAAAATCTTTGACAGGAGACGACACCATGCTATTTTTAATATGTACGATTTTTATTTTTGTGTTACCCACAATTAGGAATTCTAAACATTTTTGAATATCATATCAAAAATTGACCGCTCCAGCGGGATTCGAACCCGCGTCTTCGACATACCGTGTCGACGCTCTAGCCAATTAAGCTATGGAACGATATACCCGCTAGTGCGAAACTTTTGATATGATGATTTTTACTTTCGGTTTAAGCGAACCGTGGCGCCGTCTATAGTGAGTTCTTTACAGAGACTCGTAACTATTCAAAGTTTCATATTACAATGAAAATCTTTGACAGGAGACGACACCATGCTATTTTTAATATGTACGATTTTTATTTTTGTGTTACCCACAATTAGCATTGGAGCACAATTATTATTGGAGCGGTCAATTTTTGATATGATATTCAAAAATGTTTACATCAAGTCAAATTTGAAAATAGGGTTATATATGATATTACACCTAGATAGCCCCCCATTTGAAGGAATGCAGTTGGGAGTCGAACACCTTATGTAATGGAATTTGATGGGGTTTAACAGGTCGCTGTCTGTACATTTAAGATGTATGAGAAAAAATATTGCGGACGCAAATAGCACCCAAAACAATGATTGTCAGAATTTTTGTCTTTTTGTCTGTGCGTTTGTGCACGCTAATCTCAGAAACGGCTTACCTGATTTAGATGTGATTTTACTAATAAATTACGGCATGTTTACCTAAACATTTAGTGTTTGTTTCATATCAATCGGTTCGTAAATAAATATAAGAATCACGTTGAACATGTAAAGTCACTATTCCACGCGAACAAAGTCGCGAGCACAGCTAGTATGTCATAATTTTTAATTGGTTGGAGACATACAATTGTCAAATAGCACTAATGACGATGGGTGAGACAGGCCCTGAGACATTATACGATAGAGAGGCATTTCATCACTCATCACTATCGCAGTCCACTGCTGGACATAGGCCTCCACAAGTTCGCGCTAAAAATGGCGTGAAATCATGTGTGTTGCCCATAGTCAGCACGCTGGGCAGGCGGGTTAGTGACCGACTATATACAAAGATGAACTATTATACCTATACTGGTTCCTGTGAACAATTTTGGATAGTCAAGTAAGATAGAAAAATAATATAATGAAGATATATTACCTTGTATTCGGTATTCGGTAGTTTTTGCTGCTATATCGCTTTTGTGTATAAAAATTATAATAATTATATGTTTTAATAACATTGTAGTTTTGTAATAAACTTCTTAAAAATCTTAGATTTGTTATACACTTAAGACAAGCACTTAAAACTGCATAATACTATATATATTTAAATAAGACATATTTTATTTCAAAGCCAGCCGTTGAATGGTGATCCCGCCATCGCTCGGCTTTTTAAGTTCCAAGGTGGTAATGGAACTGTGCTAAGATATGGAGGTGGCTATAATCTTTACTGCCGTAGCCACACAGCTTAGATCTAGAGAGGCATTTAAATGTATTGATCTCTCGCAAGCGAGGCCGCGGGTGGAAGTTAGCGTCACGAACGTAAGTAGAATAAAATAATATTCAAATTTTATTATTACATAAAACGATTGCGATCTGTACGTATATCACAAAATAAGAAAAAAAAACGCGGAAACTTATAACAAACAGACCTTGATATAAATTCAATGGTTTATTTTAACTTTGCAATTATTTCAAGGTGTTATACACTAAATTGTTACATTACATAAATTAGTTATAATTTATAAAGATTTTATGTAATGAAAATATTAACTATGTAAATGAATATGAGTCGCTGAGATGTTATTACTCGCATAATTACAATACAATACAATACAATACAATACAATACAATACAATACAAATACTCTTTATTGTACACTATCAGAGAAAAAAAAGTTTACACCGGAAAAGAAAATATAGACATGTACAAAAGGCGGTCTTATCGCTAAAAGAGCGATCTCTTTCAGACAACCTCAAGCATGATATTATATTATATAATTATTGTATAATTGTGAAAAAAAACCGAATTCAATTACATCGACAAGTAACACAACGTAGGTAGAAAAAATAGTCAAGTAAATGCGCGTTATCAAAGATTACTCAAAAAGTAGTCATCAGATCTAGATAAAATATAAATGGTAGTACGAAACAGCATCAGCTTTTGATTAAAACAAGATTAATCGAAATCGGTACGTCCAGTGAAAAGTTATGCCTTATAATACATGTTATAATATAAATTTGGATCTGTTTATGTATGTATGTATATATCGACTGTCTCTATGTATAGTAACGAAACTGAAAATTTTCTATTTTTTTATTGCATAAAAAAACTACTTTATATGTATATTTTCAAAGAAAAAAAAGAGATAATGCTATAAAATACACATAAAATCACATTTTTCATGAGTTTATACTCATTATCGATACTTAACAAATCATTCAGCGTAAAAAATGTAAAGTGCCTTTTTTCAATTTCGATATTATACGTAGTGACAGTCAATATGTATGTATTTGAATTATTTGCTCATATATAATATAACGATAGTCACTAATTTTACCTTATTTTTCCTCCCTTTTTTTCTCTTAATATGAATTTTACTAATACTCAATTCTGCACATCTACTAACCGCTCTTGTACGTCTTAAGGTTGGCTGGTAGAGAATGCTTTTAGTATTAAGCCCGTCTTTTATACAATTATTTAATGTATTGTGCAATAAGGTATCAATAAATAACTAAATATACAACTCGAAAATCACTGGTTGGATCGCAATTTATATGCGACCACATGACATACCTTTACCTTTCGATTAAAATAAAAATCGTCGAAATCGGTCTACCCAGTCAAAAGTTCTGAGGTAAAACAAAAAAAAAAAAGAAATAAAAATACACGAATTGAGAACCTCCTTATTTTTTGGAAGTCGGTTAAATAAAAGAAATATTAGAAACACAACAATCAGTCGGTTCCGGTTGTTATCATAAACATAGCGATCATTGCTCATAGTAGTTGTGGATTTAGATACGACTCTTCTCCTATATGGAGTAGAGCCTATGCCCAGCAGTGGGGTGTTACAAGCTGAATGGTGATTAGCAACACGTCAAACAACAGATACGTGTTTAAAAACGGTCAATAAACTACACAGCTGTTATAAACTGAACCATATGTCCAGCATAACTAAATCAAAAATTTATTTATATAATAAATAAATAAATATCTACAACAAACACACACGCACACACACACACAGGGTCGTCTGATCTTAAGTTATCAACTTAATGCTTGTGTTATAGGTAACAGCCGACTGGTATAGCTTAATATATAAACAAACATACATATATATACTACATATATAAATAAATATGTCAGCAATAGCACTGTCGTACGTAATTAGAAAGGAATTTATAAACAACAGATGCAACGATCGCGCTACCTAGCACATCGTTCGATAGTCATCTACCCTCATTTATTATATTACTCGAGTTATTCTGACGTGTATAAAATGAATAGTGCAACCGCCGCTAAGGCAGTCTTGGCTCTGGCTTGGCACGATACATTTGTTGTATCCTGCTAGTAGCTTAACCTAGACTCATTCGATAATTAATTTGTGCATACGAATTAATTGTTACATATTATGGCGGATAACTCGAGCAGTGAAGGTGAGCGTTGATGCGCATCTCAAAGGAGATCTCCTTAAACCTACACCTGGGTCGCAAGTCCTAGGCACTGCTCTGAGTTACTCCCTATGCCACACGATAGATTGGATCGGATCGCATTACAATTTTGTTATAATCATTTTAAGTACTACCTACATAGTATTGTAAAGAGTGCGAGTATAACCTACGCCCGTGCCTTGCAAATATAGTAAACGAGCTTCCAATATCAGTCGAAAGACTACATCAGAAGTGGGATGAGCCCAGTACGCCCGAGCGACGTCTATGTAAAGGGTTGAAAGGGCATAGTACGCCCGAGCCATGGGTAGCTGGTTGAAGGGGCCTTGTACGCCCGGGCCACGCTACAGAGTGAGAGTGAAGGGGCCTAGCACGCCCGACCCACGGTTGTTAGCTGGTTGAAGGGGCCTTGTACGCCCGGGCCACGCTACAGAGTAAGGGTGAAGGGGCCTAGCACGCCCGACCCACGGTTGCTAGCTGGTTGAAGGGGCCTTGTACGCCCGGGCCACGCTACAGAGTGAGGGTGAAGGGGCCTAGCACGCCCGACCCACGGTTGGTAAGCTGGTTGAAGGGGCCTTGTACGCCCGGGCCACGCTATAGAGTAGGGGCGAAGGGGCCTAGCACGCCCGACCCACGGTTGGTAAGCTGGTTGAAGGGGCCACGTACGCCCGGGCCACGCTATGTCAAGAAGGGATGAAGGGGCCCAGTACGCCCGACCCGCTAGTGCACTACGGTCTCAGCGTTTTGGTCAGGAATGGCCGAACAGTTATTAATGTCACTCGTTACTGTTGTATAGGTCGGGAGTAGTAACGCCGAGTTGGCGGATGCACGACATGGACGCACGAGGTCGTGCGATTGTCAGGATTGGCCGTGTCAGCAATAGCACTGTCGTACGCAATTAGAAAGGAATTTATAAACAACAGATGCAACGATCGCGCTACCTAGCACATCGTTCGATAGTCATCTACCCTCATTTATTATATTACTCGAGTTATTCTGACGTGTATAAAACGAATAGTGTAACCGCCGCTAAGGCAGTCTTGGCTCTGGCTTGGCACGATACATTTGTTGTATCCTGCTAGTAGCTTAACCTAGACTCATTCGATAATTAATTTGTGCATACGAATTAATTGTTACATATTATGGCGGATAACTCGAGCAGTGAAGGTGAGCGTTGATGCGCATCTCAAAGGAGATCTCCTTAAACCTACACCTGGGTCGCAAGTCCTAGGCACTGCTCTGAGTTACTCCCTATGCCACACGATAGATTGGATCGGATCGCATTACAATTTTGTTATAATCATTTTAAGTACTACCTACATAGTATTGTAAAGAGTGCGAGTATAACCTACGCCCGTGCCTTGCAAATATAGTAAACGAGCTTCCAATATCAGTCGAAAGACTACAAATATATATTACATCCAGACTCGGGGTGGGAATCGAACCCACAACCCGCGGAGCAGAAAGCGGGGTGCACTACATACTGCGCCAACGGGCTAGTCAGTATAATAATATAATTATATAAATAAAACATTTGAACGATAATTGAACCCGACTATATCAGGATGTTATGCGCTAGACAGTAAACTCAAGGCTGTATTAATTAAAACCGTATCTACAGCTTAAGATACAAATAAGCGAAATGCAATAAAGTGGATTATTGTTAGCGTATGCGAACGTTTTTTTATTTTCCAGTTTAATTGTTTACATGTGTGTATGGTGCTGTAATTTATATTTGTGTACGGTGTTTTTTTGTGTCTCTTACGTTACGTCATACACGTTTTTGTATTCCTTTATTAGACTGACAAACATTGTGATGTAGTGTTATGAAAAGTTGCATAAGCTGTGTTAGTTACAGATATTTATGTCGTGTTTATTTGGTTTCTTATAATGCTGGCGTGTATGGATATTATCAGATTAATTTATTAAGGTCTGCTTCATCAGTTGTTTATAACTGTTTCTCCTTATGTAATAAATTACAACGTCAAGATTAATATATGGGAACAGAAATATCTCATACATATAGTAGAATTCGATAATAAAAGAATAATGAATTATCAACATTTTACTGTCGGATACTGTCATCCGTCAAATAGCGTTTTCAACAACTGGTGAAGCAGGCCTTGTTTGACTGTCGAATATTTATTCGCGATTTGTAAATCCAAAAGTTATAATTTACTAGTTTATGTGAAACACGTCCCAAGGGTTTTATTTTATTTTTGAAAAAGCCTATTAGTACCTTATGTGCCAGATAATCTATAACAGAAACAGGTGAAATAGGTTTTTAGAGTAAAACCTGCTTTTTCCGAAATATTCGATCATGTGAATCAGAACTTACGTAAGTAAAAACTTTATGCGCGACTAAATTAAAATAAAATCTGCTTTTGTGTTTTTTTTTTACAGTAAATGGTTAATTTGATTACAATTTTTGTAAGAATACTTCAATATATTCTAAGCCCTGTCCAATATCCGAAGGTTGTCTGAAAGAAATCGCTCTCTCAGCGATAAGACCGCCTTTGTACATCTCCCTCTAATTGTACTAGTTTTGTTTGTATCTTTTAATGGTGTGCAACAAAGAATATTATTATTATAATTAACATAAATATATTTTTTGTAAGTTCTCCGAATCTGATTATCAGATGATTGATGATTGTGGTTGGGCAATTTTTCTAGAATATTTAATAGACATTTTCCAGAATCATATCAGGCGTATGGTCTGTACTAGACTAGCAACTGATAATACTTGACTCAACTGGTGACTATTATATTATAAAGGGTTTTCTTTTCTATAGAAAAAAGTGTGACAGTCATAGTTATTAATTATCATTATATTTGGAAGGAATTAAGAAAGAATAAAAATTTCTAACTCACCTCTCTTCCACAGTCAAATTCGCCAGTTCCGGTACCCAGCACCAATGCTGCTCCGGTACGATTGTCATGAATATTTGTGAAAAATAAACAAACGAAACGAAAAAAGCAAACGGGATCATCATCAAGAATAAAATCTTCTGGTAAATTCCAAATTCGCCTACATAAGGTAATAAATCGTCAAAATCGGTAGCTTTCTTTCTTTTCTCCTCATTTTCCGACTTTGTGTTATCTGATTCATCTGGAGTATAACCTTTGTTTATAAAACTTCCTGATAAGTCTATGTTTGATAGGTTATTTTGTATGGTTCCGTTTTGATGGGAATCCTCTTCGCAACAAGGAGTTCGCTCTTGTGGCGCCATCTTGTTTTTCTATATTTTCTGTGCCCTAGTGTTAGTTGGATTTGATATCTGCAACAAAAGCAAAATTATATAAAAATATGTTGTTTATTATTATTTATGTATTACAATAAATATATTTTGTTTGGTTTTTTCACTTTTTTAGTTTTTTAGCTTTGTACGGATACAAAAATAATGCTGTCGCAAAATATTTAGCTAATATATAACTCGAAAAGGGTAATTAAAAAAAACCCGTCCATTTAGTCTGCGTCGACTGTATTAATCTGTTAATAGTCATAACGTGATGAATTATAGCCTATGTACATCTGGTTATTGTAACTTTTTGTGATTTCGTAATGTTCAAACTCTGTAATTGACGTGGTTTCATAGACAATAAAATGTTCCACATAATAATACAATTAGGAAATTAAAATAATGTAAATATTTTTTTTCAATCAATGAAAAAACTCAAAATTAATACGCTTAATTTATTTCCGTGTTACATAATATATGGCATATATTTTTAACATAATTTAACTCTAATAAAAAAAAAAGAACAGAAGTTTACCTTGAAATAAAAAAAAATCATGTGTATTTTAGAACGTAACTGTAAATATATAAGGTTATATAATAAGGATATATATTTTTTTTCTCGTTATAATGATTACATAAAAATATTACAACATTGCCGTCCCTTCCATTTACATAAACAAAAATGAATTCCCAAAATGTATGGACGCGTTGATGAAGTAAAACTTTTTTACACACGTTTGATTTGGGGAGTAAGCTGGTGAATGCGTGACGAGAGCGTTACGAAAAGTTTGATCGGGTGAGGTGAACGGAAGTTGAGAGGGAGATATAAGCTAGTGAAGATAGAAAGAGAGAGTTAGGTTAAGTTATACTTTAGTCGTTTTGTCTAAAGCATACTCGTTTTTTTTTGGTGTACGTTATTGTCAGGACAACAATTTCGATAAAAATCTGTTGTTGGAATTAACGCAATATTAGACTTTGTTTAAAAGTAACTATATTCCAACCCTCAGAAGAAGCATTAGAAAATTTAATTTAATTAATTGTGCTATGAATCATGTCCACTTGGAATGGTGGCAAGAACGCGGCTTATCACCAGTGAAGACACTTAAAGAAACATTAATAGATATTAAGATACTCATTATTGACGATTTCCAAAAAAATAAAAAAATTCCTAAAATTGCGAAATTCTGAATAGAAATATTAAATAATAAATTTTATTATATTTGATTAAGTTATACGACCCGAATTTCAAAATATGTTTTAATTTCAAAAATGCACCTGGAAATCCTTGTATTTGAAATTATTAAAAAAAAAAAAAAAAAATTTCATAATACATATTAAAATAAAACCAAATGCGTTGCCCAATGTCAAGCATCAGAATTATAATTTGGAAATAAATAACTTGTAATTTCATTTGAATTCCCATTTGTCAACCTTGACAGAAAGATAAGCTCTGTAGCATTTCTTTATTTAATTACTTTATATCAAAAATAATTTAATTATTTAATTATTAGCGACAGTTTGTGTTTTTTGTTGTGTGCGGATGTTTGTATTTGTACATTTATTTCTTTCCGGTTTGGTTATCTGTCCTTGTGGGTGTCCCCACCGTGCCTCGGAGAGCACGTTAAGCCATCGGTCACGGTTGTTATCATAAATACCTGATAGTGATCGTTACTCATAGTAGGGAGCATATCAACCAACTCGCAGTGGAGAAGCTTGGCGGATTAAGTTCTAGTCCTACTACTACATGGAGAAAGAGGCTTATGCCCAGCAGTGGGATGGTTCAGGCTGAATTGATCGAGATTCGATATACCTTGTCCTGCTTTTCGAACTATCAAATGAGTAAACTTTAAGTTAGCGTTATGTTTACGTTTTTTGGATTATTACAATATTCTGTGCAAAAAAAATTGTATTAAGAAACTTAAAAACAGTGTCCGAATGGTCCAACCGCTCTTGAGTTTTGAGATTAGCAACACTTTTCGAGATTCATTATTATATTTATAGCTAGTTTTTTATACGAATAGATTGGAAAACAAGCATGTGGGTCACCTGATGGTAAGCAGGTATCGTAGCAAAGACGTCTGCAACATCAAAAGCATGACAAGCGCATTGTCGACCCTACCCTCAATTCCCCCTAGGAGCTCTGGTCACATTACTTACCAACAGGAACACAAGACTACTTGAAAGCAGGATTACTTAGCTGTGATTTTCTGTAAGGTTAAATAAAGTACATCCCCAGTCGGGCTGCTCGAGATTTGGAGAAAGATATTTTCTGATTTGCCCTATTTCCTCTATTAATTATAAAAACTGAATAATTGTGTTTGCTCGCAAACGAAAAAAAACCGACTTCAATTACATCGACAAATATATAATTGGGTTACCTCCTCCTTTTTTGAAATCGGTTAAAAATTATCAAAATCGGTACACCCAGTAAAAAGTTATGCGGTACAATATAACGTAGGTCAATGAAAAAATAGTCAAATAAAAACGCATTATTAGATATAACTCGAAAAGTAGTTGTTAGATTTCAAATAAATTTAAATGGTACCAAATGACACGCATCGCCTTTCGATTAAATTTTTTTTACCGAAATCGGTCCACCCAGTCAAAAGTTCTGAAGTAAAATAAATAAAAAATACAATCGAATTGAGAACCTCCTCCTTTTTTAGAAGTCGGTTAATAAGGCTTGGTTATAAGTGTTACATGCAAGGATTTTGATTTTCAAATTCTTAAAGTATCCATGTAAGAACTCCTTGAAACACTAATAAAATATACAAATAAAAATCTTCACATATGAAAGAATTATGGCCTTCATACATATTAAAAAATATCAATTTAATTCATGCTAGTATCAAGTTCCGTGTAAGCCTTAACCATGACACTTAATCACGGTCGAGTTATAATTTTATTTCAACATAGTATGTGAAAAACATTGAACGTACATTAAATATTATGTAATACATTTTTTATACATCGAAATCCAATTTACATGACTGGATTTTTTCTTGATTTTTATAAGTGTGTACGGAGCTTTACTTTTCATAAAATCTGATATTAACTGAGGTAGGGCACAGCAGGAATTTCCTGCTCAAAATATGGAGCAGCCCGACTGGGGTAGTACCTCGACCTTACAGAAGACCACAGCAAAATAATATTGTTTTCAAGCAGTATTGTGTTCCTGTTGGTGAGTAAGGTGACCAGAGCTCCTGGGGCGGATTGGGTATAGGGTCGACAACGCGCTTGCGATGCTTCTGGTGTTGCTGCAGGCGTCTATAAGCTACGGTAATCTCTTACCATCAGGTGAGCCGTACGCTTGTTTGCCGAACTAGTGATATAAAAAAAAAAAAAATAGGAAAGCTGATTCATTTCTTGCCCAGAAAATAGGAGTTACGATTCAACAGGGAAATGGTGTCAGTATTATTGCCACAATAATATGATTCATACCAATATAATTTGCAAATAATTATGAGTTTTAAGTAATAATCATTATTTATTACATTTTTTATGGCAAGAGACCTGATGGATTGATATTGGTTCCCTGGTTAAGGGGACGGGCGCTTTTGTGGGACGCAACCTGAGTTGACACACTTGCTCCGTCTCATGTCAGAGCGCGAAGCGCTGCGGAAAAAGCTGAAACGACTAAGCAGCACAAATATTCATCACTACTTCCTAATTACATATTTGTGCCGTTTACAATCGAAGTACTTGAACCTTGGAGTAGCAGTGCTATACAATTTTTAAACGAGATAACTCCTCGCCTTATTGCCTCCACTGATGGCTAGAGGGCTGGTGCATTTTTTGCTCATAGAATCGACAGCGATTCAACGAGGAAATGCTGCCAACATTCTTGGCACTATTCCACGCGGACATGATTTGTACCATAACTAACTTTAAATATTTAGTTCTTAACTTGTGAATTGTCAATATCTAATATTATTAAACGAGCAATTCTTGTATATATACGAGTATAAATATAGAATCTGAATCTCGGAAGCGGCTCCAACGATTTTCATGAAATTTAGTATGCAGGGGATTTCGGGGGAGATAAATAAATCTAGCTAGGATTCATATTTAGAAAATGTCCTTTTATCCCTGATTTTAGACAATGAAAAAATGGCTATTATATTGTTAGAATACGAAGGTAAATTTCGCACTCGTCAATAAAGTTATAATAGCTCAGGTACCTGAATCGACCGGTCGCGATCGACCGAAAAGACTACGGTTCAAATCCTCAAATTTCCAGATCCATTACTATTTTTTCTTTTTATTACTAATTGAACTCGTTATTTTTTATTTAAACAGCCAGTTCTTATTTAAATTATATGTATTTTTAATAATAAATTATTATTTCGGTAAAATCGAAAAATATTATTCATATTTTATCATTATTATTTTTTAATTATTATTTTATTTTTGATTTTTTATATATATTTATATTTTTTATTATTGTCGGTAAAAATAATAATTGCTTATTAAAAAAAACTGTTTTATGTTATGCGTTATATTATAACGTAATATTTGTATTATAAATAAATTAAATAAATTTTTTAAAAGATTATATTGCAAAATGATTCAAATTTACACCTAAAATTCGAACAATAGAACCGTAACGATATTTATAACGTACTTACATCAATCAGGCAAGGAGTCAATAAATCGTAATAATAATTAATTAATTATTTGATTTATTAAATAGTTCTCCACTAACAGTCGTTATTTCAACATTTTTACTGTAAGTGAAGGTTAGTTTGCAAATATTTCGGAATTATCAAGTAATGTAAGTTATTTGAAATTATATATGTATAATTATTTAAAAATTAATCAATATGTTTGTTTGTTTCATTGATTGATTTTTAAATTGAATTACTTTTAATCAATATGTTACTGTTATCAATTACACGTTTTAATTGGTGTGATGATTAATCCGACTAATATGTTTAAAAAAACGAGTGTGCTTTAGACCACACGACTGAAGTAAAACATCTTTAGGTCCATCTAACTTATATCTCCTACTCAACTTCCATTCACCTCGCCTGATCACACTTTTCGTAAAGAAGTTTCTCTTTAAAAACAAGAGTTTATTAGGATGGATAGATTGATTTTTGTAACTATTTAACGATAAAAAAATATTTATTATTAGACTCAAAATATCACATAGGCTTCTTTTTATAACCTACCTTCCTATGGGATCGGAATACGACGGTAAGACTGCCCGGCACAGTTATCATAAACATGCTTCATCATTTACCTTAGCCCGTCTATTGCAGACGACTTAGATAGTGTCAGACAGACACTGTGTCGCCTAGGACACTGTTCAGGAAAACGCAGAGTTGCGTAAGGTCTGCGCCACCCTCTCGACCTTACTGGCTAGACCCACAGGAACAACGAGTCAATACGTGTGGAGCCAGTTCGGCTGTAGGAGTGTTTCGCATTTTAGAGCTATGCCACGAATGCTTGACGGAGACCCCATTCCGGGTTTCAAATGAAGTTTTCTTTCTCCAGCACCCTGATGAGTTTGAGCCAGGTTTATCCCGCGGTCGCCTTTTACGACCCCCACCGGAAGAAAGGGGGGCTATTCTACTCGGCCCACACCACGGCATATAGGCTTGAGGTAACAAGAAAGACGATATACCTACACGTAAATGTTTTACCACTTTGATATTATGATATTTGAGAAACAAAAATTACAGTAGAGCATTGAAGGAAATACTTTGCTCACACTTGGAGTCCAACTGGGAAGGTCTGGGGGTCTCAATTTTACAGAAGGTCACAACTACATACTAATGCTCTCAAGCAGTGTAGAGTTCAGTGATGAGCAAGGAAGCCAGAGCTCCTATGGAAGGTCGAAAATAGGGCCGACAGCGCTCTTGAAATGTTAGTGTTGCCGGAGTATATAGGCTACGGTATCCGCTTATGGCAAGCGGGCCATACGAAATTAGAAAAACAAGTGTCTTGCCCGTTATGGAAAGTAACTCGATATTACATACATTACATATATTATGTATATGTTAATATATGTAAGTGTGTAAGCATATGTATGTATGTATATATGTATGTATAATTTTATAATCTATTGTGATGTATACTAATTTCTATAACAATAATTTGTACACTTCCTAACCGTTTTTCTATGCGCTGTCCTATACCCAAAGGTTGTCTGGAAGAAATCGATCTTTTAGCGATAAGACCGTCTTTGTACATCTTCCTCTAATTATACTACTTTTGTTTGTATCTTTTAATGGTGTGCAATAAAGAATATTATTATTATTACATAATGAGACGTAGGGTACTTTATATCGTAGCATTATTTTATGTATGGAATCAAAAGTTATGGAAGTAAAACTAAAAGGGGGAGCCAATGTTAGTTAATATATCACTAATTACACATCTCTGACACTTGCAATAAAATACCTTTTGACGTACAAAACCTTGCCCTAACTATTATAATGGTGAGGTACGTGATTATAATTATATATCAATACTATATCCGCCAACAAGCATTGGTGCAGCTTGGTGGATTAAGCTATGATCGTTATCCTACATGGGGAAAGCGGTCTATGCCCAGCGGTGGGATAATACAGGCTGAAGCACGTACCAATACTATATTTTGTCTTGTAATATGCTAGCGTTTTATTTTATTAAGAATTCGTATTTATGCTTATTTGACTTGTCCAGATTGTAGAGGTGAACTGCTGTCCAGTCGATGTTCATTCTTCAATTTTTTTTCCAATAGTGCCAAAATATCGTAACGTAAAAAAAATAATGCCCTAAATTTGATTAATCAGTCATTCAATCGAATCAATGTTATGGCATTAAAGATTATCTTGACTAAGTTTATATTCGCTATGTGTGGGCTTACAAATTAGTAAAATATATTCTAACTAGTTGACTCCGCAAACGTTGAACGTTGTTTTGCCATATATGTTATTAACACCCTTAATCCCCCCCCATTATAACTTAGGGGTATGAAAAATAGATGTTGGCCGATTCTCAAATCTACCCGATATGCCCACAAAATTTTATTAAAATCGGTCTGTTTCGGAGGAGTTCAATGTTTAACACCATGACACGAGAATTTGATATATTAGAAGATTATAATGAAACAACTTTTTGGATTCAATCGCGGTTCATTAAGTTTATTAGATGTCCGATGTTTCGGATACTTTACAGCTACCATGGTGACGGGAGGACCTCTGTCCGGAGGCATGGAAAAAACTAATAAATCGCTATAAAATCCAAAAAAGTTGTTTCGTTATAATGAGTGAGATTTGCGTAAAAATTAGAAAACAATAGGTACTTATTTATTGTTTAATTAGTTATATACAATGTTATATTATATACAAGTATTTATTTATAATACTAGCTGGCTCGGCAAACGTTGTCTTGCCGCTAAACGCTATTTAAAAATAGGGGTTGGTGGTAGAAGGGTGAAAATTTAGGGTTGTATTTATTTTTCAATGCCAAATCATAATAAAATAAAGAATAAATAATTAATCTAAAAAAAATAGGGGTGAACTACCCTTAACATTTAGGGGGATGAAAAATAGATGTTGTTCGATTCTCAGACCTACCCAATATGCACACAAAATTTCATGAGAATCGGTCACGCCGTTTCGGAGGAGTTTAACTACAAACACCGCGACACGAGAATTTTATATATTAGATTAACCTACTATTTACTCGTAGTTTAATAATTTTTGAAATTCTTATGATAAAATGTTATGTAAGATGTCATTTGTATGATAATATATATTTTTGTTATTTATTATAAGCTTCTGACTTAGTGCCTAATAAATTAATATGAAGCAGTTTTGAATGAAGCAGGTGTTTGACCTATATGGCCAATACAAATGTTTGTCATGTGCGGGGATCGAACCCGCAACCGCCAGCGCAACAGGTACAATCCATGGCTGTGACCGTTTCGCTAACGCGGCGTGTAGAAAATAATTGGTAAGAAACTCCATAGTTTCTGTTTTAAAAATCATATTCTAATTGCAACTAAAACCGCGAAGCTTGACTAGTTTAGTCATAAAATAAATTCCTTTTAAGCCGTGTTATTTCGACCGTGTTCTGGTAGAGTGAATGTGCAACTACGACAACAAATCCTTGAAGCAACGTTTGAATTGTAGCCATATTGGGATGGCGATAACTGTACGGTATTTATTTTATATAATTCTGTGTTTATTGCGAATCGCTAAAGATTCTACTTGTAATATCTACGAATATTTTTAAATGAGTTAAAAAAGGTTTTTAGTAAAAAATAAGGTTGTTAATCAGCTCCGACACGCGACTGCAGTTTACTTAAGATTGATTACAGTCGGTCAGTCAGTCAGTAAGTTCAGCCTGTGTAGTCTACTGCTGGATATAGGCCACCCCAAGTTCGCGTCAGACATCCCGGTTTTACACGACCCTCATCCAGCCTACACCGGCAATCTAACGTAGATCGTCGGTCCAACGGGCCGGAGGACGTCCCATACTGCGTTTGCCAAGACGTGGTCTCCACAAAAGGACACGTCTGCTCCAACGGCCACCAGGTTTGCGACATACGGGACAAGCCCACTTCCACTTCAATTTACTAATTCTGTGGGCTATGTCGGTTACTTTAGTTCTCTCGCGGATAGTCTTATTTCTAATCCTATCTTTGAGAGAAACCCCAAGCATGGCTCGTTCCATTGCACGTCGAGCAACTTTAAACTTGTGGACTAGTTACATTAGTGTCCACGTCTCGGCTCCGTATGTTCGAATACAATAATATTTAAAAATTAAAATGTCCTGAGTAAACTAAAGTACAATTAATATAATTAAAAGTGTTGCATTCGTATCTGTAGAGTAAATGCTGGTGTAGTATTATACCTATATTTTACGTAAATAATTAAAAGCGCTGTACAAAACTTGTTAGCTATGTTTGTTGTCACATAATTTCACTCATCATATTTTTTTCATGCCGCACGCTTACACAACGTTATGACTAGCTCGATGGCGCAATTTGCATCCCTGCTTTCTGCTCCGGGGGTTGTGGGTTCGATTCCCGCTTTGAGCCTGGGTCTTATATACGTATTTATTTATATGTATTTATTGAAAAAAAATTAGCTTTATCAACAGAGTGTTACTTATAATAGTTATAACGTTCATTAAAATGCTTACCGTAGGAACAGACGACCGTGTGTATATTATATAGATTATTTATTTACAACGCGTTATTAAGCTGACGTCCTCCCGTTTATGGTCATATAGATATACCTAGAGGCATACCATAATCGAAATTATACGTGACAAAAATAAGACAGTGGTATGTACAGGTCATTATACAACTTTAAAATCGACAAATTTGAAAAGACGAAATTCCTTATTACAAAATATTAATTTCAAGTTCTATTCGAGGTATAAAGAAAATTATTATTCAGGTATATATTTTTTATTGTTTTTTTTTATCGATAAAAAACTACTTAACAAAATTATCTGAATAACTTTATATTATTTATAATGATTTATAAAGATTTATAATAATTATCGAATGACATAATAATAATAGCAAACTGCAATAATAATGTCATCACGTAGACTATACATTAGTCACTGTATAGCCATCATACATACATAATAATCTTACGCTTCGCCCCATAAGGAACTTCGTTCTAAAAAAAAATGTTGAGGCGGTTGTTTCCCCAGAAATTGGCTATAAATGACCGATTTAACTGTAAAACTCAGTTGACTCGGTCATTGACACGACACCAACGTAGACACGACGGTAATTTTATAAATAATAATTTAAAAATAATAGTAAAAAAAATATTTTCGTTAGGCTATAATACATTAACAAAACAATGATTGAAAAAAAAAATTACGTTTACTTTTTACTGATAATTCTTTATCCGGAGGATATATGTATGCTTACAAGGAATTTAATAGCTTTCACTAGAACTAACAAACTACGACGTTGGATTCACAAGCTATGAATAAAAATATCTGGTATATAAATTTGACTTCAAGAAAATTATATCATACTTTTGTCTGTTGGACATCGTTATATTATGTCAAATAGTATTAGCATTAGACTTTTGCTACAAATATTAACGCATATAACGGTTCATAGTTAAACATATATATACTTAACTAGCTGACCCGGCGAACTTCGTATCGCCTAACACAAACTTTATCGTATGGTATTAAAGTTCAAATTGACTTTTAAGTATTATCACAAATCTTTTGTATGGGAGTATAGAAAAGTGTTGTTTTTAGACTTTTTCAGAAAATTTAATTTTTTTTTTTTAGAATTTTTCTCTCCGTAAGAACCATCCTCGTACTTCAAGGAACATTTTAAAAAAAGAATTAGCGAAATCGGTCCAACCGTTCTCGAGTTTTGCGCTTAGCAACACATTTTGCGATTCATTTTTATATATAAGATAACTTTATTATTCTCTTAAGAAACGTAGTAACGAATAATTTAGCTCAAAAATTAATTATTTTATTCAATTAACATAATGTTTATTTAATTAATGAAATTATTATAGATTATGGGTTTGTAAAAATCGATTCATTAAAAACGAAGAACCATCGATGAATCACCGATTCTTCAAGGTTAATCTATATTAACCTAGTTCTAGTTGTAAGACCTTATAGTTTTTATTGTATACGACCTTATTGGAAGGGATTAAGAGTTAAAATTGTTTATATTTTTGCATCTTACGCTGACACTGACCTCAATGGTCGGTAATCACGAAGCAATGCTTGAAGTGTGAAAGAAAAAGTATGGAGGAGTTATTTTATTATTGATAACAATCTTTAGAAATAAAAATGAATGCACAATTCGAAAACGGCCGTATCGAACTTTATTAGTTTTCTAATTACTATGAAGAAGGTTTTTATGAAATCATTAATTATGAAAATGGTCATTAAATTAGAAACTTATGAGAAAATGTAACGATTATTCAAACTATACGCTCTTGACAGTTCACAAGACAAGGTAATGTTAACTAAACTAATATTACAGTAATTGTAATGTTTTATAATTGTATATAACCTTTTTTTAAAGCTTTGATAAATTTAAAAAAAGATTTGGTTGTAAATTGTCAATGTATTTTTTAATGAATTTTATTTAATATGTTTAGGTTTATTTTCAATTGCCATTAAAATAAACTCAAGTCTCTTACGGTGTAAAGTAATCACATTTTTTTATATTTCATCATTACAGCCTATCACAGTCCACTGCTGGATATAGGCCTCCATAAGTTTACGCCAAAAATAGCGTGAACTCATGTGTTTTGCCCATAGTCACCACGCTGGGCAGGCGGGTTCGTGACCGCAGTGCTGGCTTTGTCGCACCGAAGACGCTGCTGCCCGTCTTCGGCCTGTGTATTTCAAAGCTAGCAGTTGGATGGTTATCCCGCCACCGGTCGGCTTTTTAAGTTCCAAGGTGGTAGTGGAACTGTTTTATCCCTTAGTCGCCTCTTACGACACCCACGGGAAGAGAGGGGGTGGCTAAATTCTTTAGTACCGTAGCCACACAGTAAAAATATTAATTATCGAAGTATTTATTATCGAGTTATTTATATTCACCGTCTATTTATATTAAAAATTTTAGTAAAAACTGCTTGTATATGACGAAATATGGCATATTTCGCTGTTATATAGATAAAAGGTATTATTGAGTTAATAAATAAATAAACACAATTAAGCTTATGCACGCTTCAGCCTGTATTAACCAAGGAGTAGGAGAAGGATTAGAAGTTAATCCACCACGCTAATCCGATGCGGGTTGGCCAAGTTGGTACAAGCCTTTATAGAATTTGTAATTTTGTGAAATAAAATGCCATATCAATATTTCAAAGCTTCGTGCTGTTTTTTGTTCTTTAACAACACTAGCAATAACTGTAATCACTTTATTATCCGTCTTTTATATTACGTAATTTATTTAAAAGCTTTTAGGTAATGTTTACGGAAATAGTTTGTTCTAAATTGATACGTTTTTTTTATTTATTCTTCAGTTTACAAAAAAAAAAATATGTATAATATAATTATGTTTGCAGGCAAACGAAGAAAAACCGACTTCAATTATATCGACAAGTAATACAACGTAGGTAGACGAAAAAAATAGTCAAGTAAACACGCATTACCAAAGATTACTCCAAAAGTTGCAATCAGATCTCGATGAAATTTAAATGTGACCACATGATAAACATCGGCTTTCGAGTAAATTAAAAATCATCAAAATCAGTACACCCAGTAAAAAGTTATGCGAATTTTCGAGAGTTTCCCTCGATTTCTCTGGGATCCCATCATCCAGATATAGGCTATATTTCAACGGCAGAAAACGACGGGCGAAGCCGCGATCCAAAAGCTAGCTTATTATATAAATATAATTATATAAACATATCATAAATTACAACGTAATCCACTTCGCAATATTAATATAAAAAGGTATTTTTTTAATTTTCTGCCCCCCCCCGGTGAGATGTCGTGAGATTTTATTCAACCCCCTCTCCCATCCCCCAATTTCACGTGAGATTTTTCAAAATGTAGGTTTCTTACGTAAACGCGTTGAATTGTTATTGAAATTATTTTCTTTCAAACGAATTAGTGAATGATATTAGTCGTATTGCGATTACGCTTAAGATTAAATCTTAAGCATGTACAATCTGTGTGCTGTGTGGCTACGGCACTAAAGAATTTAGCCACCCCCCTCTCTTCCCGTGGGTGTCGTAAGAGGCGACTAAGGGATAACACAGTTCCGCTACCACCTTGGAACTTATAAAGCCGACCGATGGCGAGATAACCATCCTATTGCTGGCTTTGAAATACACAGGCCGAAGACGGGCAGCAGCGTCTTCGGTGCGACAAAGCCAGTACTGCGGTCACCAACCCGCCTGCCCAGCGTGGTGACTATGGGCAAAACACATGAGTTCACGTTATTTTTGGCGTAAACTTGTGGAGGCCTATGTCCAGCAGTGGACTGTATAGGCTGTAATGATGTACAATCTGGATTAAATGAACCAAAATAGTAATTTTTTTTTGTTTCAATCAGAAAAAAAAATTGCGTTATATTTGCCGAGACCAATCTCTCCAACGTAAGATTAGATGAGATTAGACTCAACCCCCCCCCCCCCGCCCCTAAACATCTCACGTATTTTATGAACGCCCCCTTATTGTATGTATTTTATTATTATTTCGAAACAGTAACATGGCGACCTCAGAATGTAAGCTTTGTAAAAATGACAATAACTTATTGCATACAACATGTCTAACACAGCTTCCCTTGCTTAAAGTTTCATGGCTGATGTTTCACATTTACAGAGATACTAGCGGACCCGGAAGACGTTCTCCTGCCCGGAAGAGCAGCATATGTTTTGGATAAATATACATAAAAATAATACATATATAAATAAATAGAAATATTACATCTAGGTGCAGGATTCGAACCCACTACGTTCGGAGTAGAAAGCAGCCCTACAAACTGCGCCAACGAGCTAGTCATACAATGTACTGTAACACGCTAGTCATACCATACAAATATTTTTACAAAGAAAGAAAGATAACTTTTTATTAGCATTATTTTAGTAACAGTTTACAAATTACAAAAATTAAATATTAAAAATGAATATAATAATAACAGAAACTTATTAAAAATACATTAACCATAAAAAAAAAACGAATTTTAGTTTTGAATCACACGACAGAAGTAAAACTTCTGCACAATAGACCCACGCTGTCTTAGATATATGAAACGTAACTGGCTATGAGAGAAAGGGAGAAAGAAAATGTGAGCTCGCACCTCTCTCTCTTGCTCGATTCGCCTCGCACGATCACACTTTTGTGCTGTGTGGCCACGGCACCAAAGAAGAATATAGCCACCCCCTCTCTTCCCGTGGGTGTCGTAAGAGGCGACTAAGGGATAAAAAGGTTCTACTACCACCTTGGAACTTAAGAAGCCGACCGATGGCGGGATAACCATCTATCCGCTGGCTTTGAAACACACAGGCCGAAGACGGGCAGCAGCGTCTTAGGTGCGAAAAAGCCAGCCCTGCGGTCACCAACCCGCCTGCCCAGCGTGGTGACTATGGGCAACGCACATAAGTTCACGCATTTTTGGCGCGAGGTTGTGGAGGCCTAAGTTCAGCAGTGGACTGCAATAGGCTGGAATGATGATGATGATGATGATGATGATGATCACAGTCTTCGTAACGCTCTCATCATGGATTCACCGGCTTACTTCTCATGTCAAGCGTGCGTAAAGAAATACTTCATCAAGCCATTATGTCATTTCATTTACCGGCAGAGGTTATAACTATTACTTAAAATTAACATTATTATTATTAGAGAGAGATCCTCTTGATAAAATTATTTCTCTGTTGCTTGTAAAGCTTCCGTAGACCATATATGTTGAATTGTATATATTATAACATATGTATATGTTCAAGGAAATAATAAATGTAAAATTCAAATAGAAAAGAATGTTGTTATCCGTGAAAATGTACGCTAGGAAACGTTATTTTAAGTAAAAAATAAAATAAATACGATTACATGCATTAAAAATAATTTTATATATAAAAATAATTCTCTAAATATACCTAATAAACTTGCATTGTTTTTTTTTTTCGCACTCTTTTCTGTTCTTTTCTTAAGGAACCACCATGTTGCCTGGAAGAGATCGCTATTAGCGATAAGGCCGCCTTTCCGTACTTGTCTATTTGTAATGGTTCTTAATTTTATCTTTTTTGTGTGAAACAAAATTTTAATAAATAAATAATTTTAAACAGACTTCAAAAGCGCCTCTGAATTGTCTTCTTACAATTTAAGATTGTATTTGTTGTTATAATACTAGTGGTCGCCTAGTGGTCGAAATTCGATCATAATATAAATTATAAGTTTGAACATTATTACGGTTCTGTTGTCATAGACTATACTTCTATAATAATAAACAAAAGAGTATATATGCGTGTGTGTGTGTCAAATACATAGTAGTGTGTGTAATATTTTTTTATTCATTTAATATATTTTTTACGCATAATTAAAAAAATATTAGCATTTTACACTCCTTCCCTATATAAACTATTAATGTGCGAAATTTCTTACTCCTTCGTCTACGCAATTTCCATTAAAAGGGGTATAAGAAGCAAAGCTTTTGCTTCTTGTATTATACTCGTAATATATAGATTGAAGATATTATAGATTTGAAATGTTTTGAAAAGAAGGATCGGCACGAATTTTCGCAGTTACTCTTTTCAATCTCAACTTAAAGGTTGATTAGAGTAGGAAATATCTAGTTCATAATGTGAAGTAGCCCGACTGGGGATATACCTTACAGAAAACCACAGAAAAATAGAATGTCTGCAGTCGGGTTGGTCAAGAGTCTGAGTAAGATACGTCCACATTCCCATTTTGTATAAAGCTTGTTGTACTGGTATGTTGTACTTGTGTTTTAATTTAATGTCTATGACTTCTTTATGAAAAAAGTCTCATAAACTCCTTAAAAACACGGATAATGGATGAGTATATAAAAATTTCGTTACGCTATTATATTTAACAGATAATTGAATTGTTATTTTCTTTCAATTTTATATTTGTAAAGCCTACTTGGAAATAAGATTTTTTATTGGTGGCAACAATAAATAAAAAAAAAAGACGTAAAATAGCTGGATCAATGCTAGTATTTTTTTTAAATAATTCTAAAACTCAATAGAAGGTTCTTACGTAATGAAAGGCCAAGAAAATTACGTCGAACCTAGAAAATTTCGGAAAATGGACGAATGCAGACCAAATTCGCATAGCCTCTCATAACTCAATATGACAAACGCGTGCGCTTAGAACCGAATATAAAATTTTATATAAAAAAAAATTCGACATAGCAGGTATGTTACACGTACATCGTTCTGTAGCTTAATTGGCTGGAGCACCGACACGGTGAGTCAGAGATGCAGGTTCGACAGCTTTCACAAAAATCCAAATAAATGACATTGACATTTCTAAGCATATATTGCAATTAATTTTGAATGAAACTTGAATGTTTTAAGCTTTCAAACTAGATGATGCACTCGATTCCTCCTTCGAAATTCCTTGATATTTGTTTAAAGAAATAACCATGTGAACTATAAGTAAATTTAGTGGAGTATTTTAAGATTCAGTGTCCATGCAAATAAAATTTGCCACCACGTAAAAATATAACTGATTTTATTTTTATTTTTTTTCATATCGCTAGTGCGTAAACGGCTTGTGCCACCCCTGGCCGAGAATTACGTTTCGTATAGTACAGTTGGGGCAACTTAACACTATCACACGGTCACGGTATCTACACGGTCACAGCTGTGGCTGTTGCGCTGGCGGTTGCGGGTTCGATCCCCGCACATGACAAACATTTGTATTGGCCATACAGGTGTTTGCCGAGGTCTGGGTGTTGTGGGTCTCCCCATCGTGCTTCGGAGAGCACGTTAAGCTGTCGGTCCCGGTTGTTATCATGTACACCTGATAGCGATCGTTACTCATAGTAGGGAATATATCCGCCAACCCACATTGGCGTAGTAGATTAAGCTCTGATCCTTTTCCTACATGAGGAAAGAGGCTTATGCCCAGTGTGGGATATTACAGGCTGAAGCGTACAACTAAAGAAGTTTTACTTCAGTCGTGTGGTCTAAAGCACACTCGTTTTATATTTATTATCATTTCATTTATATAGATATATGTAAAAAGAACTACAGAGTGATGTAAGTACACACAATCAACCTTGGATGTAAAGATTTTACGCTTCTTTGTAATTGTTTGACATTGACCGACAGCACCTGAGAATAGGGTATTGTTGCTTCGTTTATATACTTTATATAATGTCAGCTTTGATTGAACTTAAAGGCTTCTTAACACCAATAGGTACAAAGGCAGAAGGCTGTTTTGTAGTTTTCATCCATTTGGTAAAATTGCAGAAGAGAGTTTTTCTAATATTTCGCCTCGTCAAAATTAATTATTGATAAACATTTTTTAATTATTAAATGTTTAAAATTTCCTAATGTGTGGGTAGCGCAAAAATAAAATCGTACAAATTAATTATTTATAGTTAAAAGTTAAGCTGCCACCGTCCAATCCAAACAACTTTGACAGTAGAATAGTAAGTAATAGTTTGCAAATCAGATGATTATTAGATAATAACAGATATGCATAATCACTCAAACAGAAACTTAAAAATTCCACACATAAAAATCTTAAAAATAATAACTTTCCCATAAAAAAAACCTTTCATCCGCATTTTAAACTCTCCAAGACATGCCATTTTCACAATATTGTAACATATATTAATTGTTAAGAAAGCCTAAATGCCAATTTTCATATTTCCAAGTCCAAAAAACAACAAATTCTCAAAATAATTTTTAAACCAAAGTAGTTAGTAGTTTAGTAAGTAAAAGTGGTTCCTATAATCATTTGTCAACTGACAATTCCTATTCATGATCTAAATCCGTGACAAATTTCATTTTAATAAAATAAAATGTAAATGTTTAAACAAAATCTTCAGCCTTATAATACATATTAATATATATTAGAAGGCATAAGATTACAGTTTAACGTACGGGGAGTACCGTGCCTCGAAGAGCAGTTACCCGACTAGAAAAAAGGTCAGGCTCAACCAGATCATGTATCTGGACCAAATGGATAGAATGAATGAGGCATGCCAGATCCGGCAAGCTCTATCAGGACCAGGTCTGGTCCAGACAAGGATAGCCTGATGTAAAATATAATCAAGTATGGTAAGGCATACTGGATCAGGACCCGGTCCGGTCCAGATCAGGATAGCCTGAAAGAAATTACGCGAATTGAGCCTGAATCGCGCTATTAATGTTTTTAAGCGCACATAGTATATATACAATTATCAGGAAAGCTACACATACACACACAGGTCTAGCAGGGAGTCCATTTCTACACAGTGGAGCAGTCGAAGTAATAGGAAATAGTTAATTAGTAGTTGTTTATTAGAAGTTGATAAATAAACTTTAATTAATAATATTTATTTATTTATTTATTCTTAATGTACACCGAAATACAGACATAAAGAAAGACACAATAAAAGATGTACAAAGGCGATCTTATCGCCAAATAGCGATCTCTTCCAGATAACCTTTGGGTACAGGACACGATACAGTAGCAGCGGTTAAGGTGTGCACAAATTAAGGAGTAAAGATCAATTAATTAATAACATAAAAATAAATAAAAATAATTAACATTTAAAGTTAAAACATAAATAAATAATACATTGGAAAAAATAAACGGAAATAAATATCATAATAATTATGTTAAGTAACATATTTATAATATCAGTTCGCTTTTTTTTTGTTAAACATTTTTTTCAAGAATATCAATTCGTGTTTTTTAAAAGGACCGGACCGAACCGCCTGATCAGGATGAGATGAGATTTCCTGATCGGGTCCAGACCAATCATATGCATTACATGCCTTATCTAGTCCTGATCAGGCATGCTTGGTCCGGTCCTTCTAAGACGGAAGACGAAAAAATTTCTACTCGGGTAAGTCGTCGATCCCGGTTGTAATCATGTACACCTGATAGCGATCGTTACTCATAGTAGGGAATATATCCGCCAACTCCCATTGGAGCAGCGTGGCGGATTAAGCTCTGATCCTTCTCCTACATGGAAAGAGGCCTATGCCCAGCAGTGGGATGTTACAGGCTGAAGTGATATATTTAAGATCAATGACACATTACATAGATGCAAATATTGTTCAACAGTACACGCATTTTGCTACTTTACTCGCATTCAGTTTTGACATTTGACATAATGTTTGACGTTAATGGCTTCCGTTTCCGGCGCCAATGAGTCGTTGTAACAATTTAATTTTTTAACCTTCCTTTATGATAAGTATTGAAAACAAATATGGGAAAGATGAACATTCAAATAAACAAACAAATCATTATACAGCTTTACAAAATCTAAACTAATATTATAAAGATAAAGTTTTTTTATTTGATTTGTTTATTTAAATGCGTTAATCTCAGGAACTATTGGTTCGAATTGAAAAATTATGTCCGATAGCCTATTCACCGAAGAAAGTTTTTTTTTTCTTACAATTAATGTGGGTGAAGCCGCGGGACATAGCTAATGTATAATGTAAAAAGAACTTTTTTTAAACTGCCAAGTGTACTAATAAAAAAAATCCTAATAACGAGTTTTGACTGAATTATTTACTTCCGTTCCGTACAAATATTTTTGTTTTGGAATCGTAGATATAATTTTGTTTAATTTTTTAATATATTAAATATTTATATTTTTTATTTTATTGAATTTTGTTTAATATTTTTATTACTTAGAAGCAATTATAATTCTTTTTTTAAATTATAAATTCAATAATATTTCAATTTGCAAAGAAACTTTATAATAATAAATTACACAAAAGTTATATATAACTCATGTATTTCTAAGGAGTTCAGCTATATAAGTTATTCTGTAAAAAAAACTGGCTACTAACTAATTAGCCATAAGTCCGCCCATTGTACTTCACTGTCTGTAACTATCTTTATGCTTTGTTTGTAATATATTTGTGGTGTACAAAAAAGTATAAAATAAATAAATATTAAAAAATTACACCCATCTGCAATAAAAACTTACCGTTTTTAACTTTTTTTTTAAATTAGAAGGAAAGTACGAATCACTCCATTAAAAAAGCACAGCACGATCCACATACACAAGTACTATACGCGCGTAAATTTACTTGTTTTTTTTATTTGTATTTTTATTAAGAAAACGCGGCTAACTCCGCGCCTACTGCATCACTGAATGGAGGTTAAACAAACCTCCTTTATAAATAATCGAGTAATGTTATATCATTGAAAAATCTTTGCTACAGCTATGATTGCGTTTGTTGTATAATAATTTATGTTAAATTGGAAAGAGATAGAAAACATTGTTTTAAAAAAATGTTCTGATGTTTTTTACTAATCAGAAAACATTTTCATAACTACATTTGAAAAGTTGTATTGATCTTTTGAATTTCGATTTAAAAATTTATCAAAAAACTGTTCTTTAAGGATCTTTTTGGATATTTTTCCCATGTCTGATTTATTTTTTATCTATACTAGTAGTAAATAGCTGAAACTGTTTTGTTTTTTTTAAACGCACTAATAAAAGTACTGTTCCCAATTGAAAATATATTTTTGCGTTATAGTCCATTTACTATGGAAGGCTATAGGCCAAATGTCCTCAAATTAACGCAGGCGAAAACGAGGGGCATAGATAGTTATTTATGTATCATGGCTTTCCTTATATTATAAAATTATTAAAACATTGCGCAAATAATTAAAATATAGTACCTACATACCGCCTTTGTAATAAATATAAAAAATCATTATTACTAAACGACATATTAATTATTATCAATAATATCTTTCATCTCTCTCTCACAATTATTTAACTGACATTCAATAACGCGTAGACCATTTTACATTTAAAGTAATAATTGCAAATCCATTTTAATGTGACCTCCGCGTCTATAACTTTGCATTGAGATTAAATTATAATTTGAATTAACTGGAGCTCATTATGAATGGTTGACAAAATTATTTATAGCATTTATTAGTATTGGGTATTTCCTATATCCGCTAATTACAGGACCTCAGTCAAATATTAATATTAAAATTATTATTGATTTCTTTTTTTAAATAATTTTTTCTTTTTTTTACACATTGTTGCCTGTTATAAAAATCAGTATTTATTTTTATATATTATTTATTTATTTCTTTACTAGATTACATACAAAAAATACAGTATCAGCTTATCTGAAAAAAAAACTAGAGAGAGTTCAGAGTTTAACTGAAAAAGGAAGCAATATACACTGACTTTGATTAGCCCGTTGTTGCAGTTTGTAGTGGCCTTACTTTCTACTCCGGTGGTTCTGGATTCGATTCCCCCTTGGTGTATGTTTCATTTACATAAATTACTAGCTGAGCCAGCAAGCGTTGTTTTGCCATATATATATTATTAACCCCCTTAACAAGGGGGGAACCCTTACAACTTAGGGGTACGAAAAATAGATGTTGGCCGATTCTCGGACCTATACGATATGCTCACAAAATTTCATAAAACTCGTTCCAACCGTTTCAGAGGAATATTGTAACTAACATTTTGACACGAGAATTTTAGAGGATTTATATGTCTGTATTATCTATAATAATCTATACTAATATTATAAAGAGGTAAAGTTTCTAACTTTGTTTGTATGTAGGGAGTAATCTTCGCAAATACTGATCCGATCACGAAAATTCTTTCACTAACAGAAAGCTACATTATTCAGAAGTGACGTAGGCTATATTTTATTGTGATTGAGTAAAAAATTAAGTGAAAAATCTTATATATAAAATTCTCGTGTCACATTGTTAGTTACAATACTCCTCCGAAACGGCTGGACTGATTTTTAATGAAATTTTTCGTGTATATCGGGTAGGTCTGAGAATCGGTCAACATTTATTTTTTATACATCTGTTATAAGGCAATAGGGTAAAACAACGTTTGCGGGGTCAGCTTGTTAATAATATATTTATTTTAAAAAAATTGCTAGCTATGACACAGCTAAGTTGCTTACCTTAGAAACGGACGATCGTGTGTGTGTGTTAATAACGTAAAAGACAAAATTAAAATAAAACAAGTTATACATTTTATTATATGTATACATTCGCTATTTATCAATTATTTTAAACAAGATGCACGTTTGAATTCTTTCGTAATCAAAATATTTTAAAGTGCCCCCCCATTTTAAAGGGGAAATTTTTTAAAGATTAAAAGCACCCAGTATCCTTGTTCATAGTTTGAACTATATTTTTTTAAATTTCCATTTAATTCTATTGAGTAGTTTTGCATGATGCAATTTGCATGATACAGACAGACACACAGAAGGTCAAAAATGTATTTTTTTATCACCGATAACAGAATAAGGTAATTAAAGTAATTACCCTACTTTCATTAATTTTGTATAATTCGATAGTCAAAAAAAAAAAAAATATATATGAAAAACTTGTATCTGTTTGATAGCGTCATCCGTCAAATAACGTAATCCACAACCTATGAAACAAGCCCTTAGTGTTTTAGCAGTTTGTAAAATCATCTTTATGTCGTTAATATAAGGGATGCTTACAGCAAATATAGGCCGCCTAAAGAAAATCGAGACTTCAATAGACGAAAATAATCGTGTTTGCTCGCAAACGAAAAAAAAAACCGACTTCAATTACATAGACAAGTAATACAACGTAAGTTGGCGAAAAAAATTAACAAATGTACTAGTCACTACGATTTTTGAGGGTTGCCCTCGATTTCTCTACGATTCCATTATCAGATTCTGGTTTCTTCATCATGGTACCCCTGGGATATCTCCTTTCCAACAAAAAAGGAATTATCAAAATCAGTTCATAAACGACGAAGTTATCCCCGAACATACACAAAAAAATAATATATATATATGAGGTCGAATTAAGTAACCTCCTTCTTTTTTGAAATCGGTTAAAAAATGGCATTGCAATATTTTGTCGTGTCAGCTTGTTAATAATATTACTAGTAGAAGTCGAAACAAGTAAAATACCAATATTTCAGTCCAATAATAAATCTCAAACGCGCATACATGAGTGGCGATTTGAGGTCATATACCATTTACTTTGAATTCAAAATGGCGATCGATTTCGCAACATTTTAAGACTAAAAGTTGACTGCCCCGTTGGCGCAGTTGGCAGTGACCCTGGTTTCCGTTCCAGGGTCGTGGGTTCACTATATTTTTGTATGTATTATGTTATTCAATATAAAATTGTATATCAGTCGACTGTTACCTATGTTACAGACGTGAAGTTGCTTACCTTAGGAACAGACGACCGTGTATATAAGATATTTATTTATTTAAGAAATATATTTCTTTGATTTTCTGTTTTGTTTTATTGTTCTAAGTAAAAGGCTTAAACCGATTTAAGGAATGAGGAGATCCTCAATTCGATTACATTTTTTTTATGTTCGTTACCATGTGGTTCTATTTAAAAATAAGGTAGGGCATGGCAGGAAATTTGCTGCTTAAAATATGGGGTAGTACCTCAACCTTACAGAAGATCACAGCTAAATAACTCTGTTTGCCATCAGTGCTGTGTTCCTGTTGGTGAGTAAGGTGTGAGCTCCTGGGGGATTGAGAGTAAGGTCAGTAACGCACTAGCAATGCTTTTGGTGTTGCACTCGCCTATAAGCTACGGTAATCGCTTGCTATCAGGTGAGCTGTACGCTTGTTTGTCGACCTAGTTGTATAAAAAAATATAACTGGTCGTTTACTGTTCCAAATTTAACGGATCGTAACCAAAACTAGCCGTTTTATTTACCGACTTAAAACATGGTAAAGGTTATGCGTTACCTTATAGCCTTTTACTGGATGTACCGATTTTGATGATTCTTGTTTTAATCGAAATTTAGTGCTTGTTGTATTGTCTTATTTAAATTTGATCGAACTTTAACTACTAGTTTTTGAGTTATACTTAATAATGTGTATGTAACTGATTATTTTGTCGATTACCTGTGTTGTAATAGCTTAAAAGTTTGTTTTCGTTTAACCCTAGAGTGCTCGCGCTATGAGCATTTTGCCGCCCGCGGCACAATATTTGTATTATTTCATACACGATGCATTTGTTAAGGCCAAGCGACCTAGTAGCTGCCCCCCCGTTCCTCACCTCCTTGTTTTAGAAATTAGAGTATACTCAGGGCGCGGGTGACCGCAGGAAACAAAGATTGTTGCAGTTGTGTCGCGTTCGTCGGCGAATTGCTCACTGCGCGACTACTCACGTAAGTAAAATTTGTGGATCTGGTTTTTTACTATAGTTGAAATATTATTAGTTATCATTGCGAATAGTATTGTTTTGATGTAAATATTGTATTAAAATTAATTTTTAGATTGTTTTATTAATTATTGGGCGTTGTGTTTTTGTTTTGTTTTGCTTAGTTTATTTTATATCTTTTTAGATTATTACCGCGTGAAATGAATGAACAAGACAAACAAATACTTGCGTGGTTGGAAGAGGAGAGAGAAGACGAAGAAGATGATGCACATAGTTCATCGCATATAGTGTCGGAAAGTGACCGGGAAAGTGAACATCGTGATCATAATACTGACACGGAGCAATCAGCGGCAGAATCTGACAAGGATGTGCCATCAACTTCTCGCGTAACGCCTGCAGTATCCCCTGCGCTTGTCCATTGTTTTTCTCATGTCATTATTTTTCTCGATTCTGAACATTGCTGGCATAAATAGCCAGATAATATACAAAGAAAATACTGACCAGTTATTATTACGAAGAACATTTCTGAAAGAAATTGCCCTGGCGATGACTAGACCACATATAATATAATTACAAGATCCAACCTAAATACATAGCACAAACAACTAAGAAACCAAATCGCCCGATTTGTGCCATCGGATCATCAAAATATAGCCTTAGGTAGGGAAGGTATATGCGCAGTATGTCCGTCCAAGAAAAATAGAAGGACGAAAAAAGGGTGCAATAGATGTGCAAAGTTACTGTGCAACGAACATTGTATGCACATGTGTCAGGATTGTTTTGCTGAAATACAGGCTGTAGATGATGAAAATGTGTAATTTAGCTATTAAGTTTAATTTTTATTTTTTTTTTTATATAAATAATTGTAAAGACGTTGCCAAAATCCAAAAAAAAATTACCGAAGATTTCCCAAAGCATTATTTTCTTAATTTTAATTATAAACCTTTAATAAATATTTCTTATTCTGATAATTTATGTTTTATTCTATCCTTTAAACATAAACATCGAAACATATAACTCCTATTTTCTAAAAAAAAAACGTATTAAGTATGGGCGGCGAAATGCTCCCCACGCGATCACTCGCGTTTCACGGAAAGGCGCGATTACTCTAGGGTTAAGGGCGCTATCTGTGTCCTTTTCATGCTTGAGGTTGTCTGAAAGAGATCGTTCTTTTAGCTTAGATTTTAAGCTATATTTAAGCTATATTTTATTTTTACGCTACTACTAAAAATGACCATATAATGTACTAAATGACAATGAATTGGACAATGACGACAATGACAATGACGTTGGACGCAATCATTAATATGACAAAATTTTTATTTCGATTATTATATTCAAGAAAAAAAATTAAGACGGTACGAAGTTTGCTAGGTTGGCTAGAATATATAAATATATTATACTATCTGAAATTGTCAAACATATCTTCTTCTTTTTATTCAGGTTAAAATGGCTTTCAATAGTGCCAAATGAACACAGATTATTTTGCCAATGTCACGTAGAATGGAGAATACATACATACACGAAGGAGATTGATCGGTGAGGTCGAGGTCACAACCTTCGTTAATTTATTTAAAAAGTCGTCAAACATATGATTAAATTAAAAAAAAAAAATGCGTAGGAATTAGGAATAGGGTACTAATCACCTATCGGTATGAAAACTGAATAACTGAGTAGGGTACAGCAGGAATATCCTGCTCAAAATATGGAGCAGCCCGACTGGGGTAGTACCTCGACCTTACAGAAGATCACAGCTAAATAATACTGTTTTCAAGTAGTATTGTGTTCCTATTGGTGAGTAAGGTGACCAGAGCTCCTGGGGGGTATTGGGGATTTGGTCGGCAACGCGCTTGCGATGCCTCTGGTGTTGCAGGCGTCTATAAGCTACGGTAATCGCTTACCATCAGGTGAGCCGTAGGCTTGTTTACCGACCTAGTGATATAAAAAAAATTGACTTTACGAATTTTTCTTATGCCAACCTTCTTCGACTTTCAACTTCGACTAGGATGGCAAACAAGCGCACGGTCAATATGATGGTAATTGGTCACTGTAGCCTATAGACGCCTGCAAAACCAGGAGCATTACAAGCGCTTCTCCGACTCTATCCCCAACTTTCCCCAGGAGCTCTGGCCACCTTACCCACCACAGGAACACAAGACTACTTGAGAGCATCATCTGTCCATCAAGGACTTGAGACCGGAAGTGACTGCGCTTACTGATTTTAATTTAATGATGCAATAAGGTCGCATAGCATTATTTTGTAATTTATTAAAAAAATTGAAATGATTTGTATAAATATTAGTGTATCTCGGTGTTACCAAGATTGATTATTGTGATATATATTTGCTTTTTAAATACTAAAATTATTATATTATCAATCCAGTATAATATGCAGACATAAAATGTAAATATGGGTCTAGTAATTCACACAAATACAAACGCTAAAACCACGAAAAATATCTATGTGACTTATACAAATATTTGCCATAAACAGTGATCGTGCATAACATTTAGTTCCGTGGGAATCGAAAGAGAACTTGAAACATGAAAGCTGAATAAACAACCTTGCATACAACATTAAAACAATGTCATAGAGGTCATTGATCCACACGTCAGTGTCAAGTCTGACAGATTGGACAAAACTACTAAAAAATGACCATATAATGTACTAAATGACAATGAAACGTTTTTTCTTTATTATAAGATTAGGATGGGAAAAGAGCGTTCGTCTGTTGGTAAGTGATTACTGTAGCCCAGCAGTCGTCAAACATTTTCAAGGTCAAGGGCCGCACAGAGCAATGTAGATATCCCGGGTCGCACACTAAAATAACTTTTGTCGGTTTTATAAGATAATATTAAGGTATTATGGCTTAGGATTAATATACTACAGCACCCTCTCTCTTCCCGTAGGTGTCTTGAGATAGGATTGTAATTATATATATTTAGTTTTTTTCTGTATTATAGATCGTAAACTATGAATTTGATCATGATATTCAACAAAGTGTTGTGCATGAGCCCACAAAGGTTTCTGAGTTGGTAAGGTAAAAAAAGCGTAGTAAAGCGCAGTGTACACCTAGTTTACAATAAATTTAATTTTGAAATTTCAACGGTACCTTATTCGAATTTTGTTTATTTCAAAAATAATAATTCCTATCGCATATTGTTATTATTGTCACATAATATTACATTATTATTTAATACAAAGTATTCACATGTAAACAGAATAAAAAATTTCAAAAATTCTTATTGTATTACAGAACCTTAAAAGGAGTTTCGAATGTCAAAATCGGTTGTAATATTACGACAAAAAAAAAAAAAACAAATTCAAAAACAATTAAGAAAATTGTAATTCTACGTGTTTATTAGTTTTGCTTATTTTTGTAGTTTATTGACCCCGATCTCTATTCCAGGGGATACGGGTCTCGATTCCTGCCCCGAGTTTGTATGCAAGGGGTATATCCATTAATGGTGTGAAGCCCCTTCAACCGTGATGCCTGTTTAGAAATTATTTAATCTGATTATACATATATTCAAAAATAATATTCTAAAAATATCAATTTACTTTGCATAAAAATAATACACGTGATTTTTTGGTATGGCTGTCTAAAATCTCACCAAACACCACCAAGGGGGTATCGGGGTCAAACAGTTGCAAAAAACATCAATTACCTAATGTATGACTTTTTTTTAATGTCACTAGGTCGACAAACAAGCCTACGACTCACCTGATGGTAAGCGATTACCGTAGCTTATAGACGCCTGCAACACCAGAAGCATCGCCAGCGCGTTGCCGACCCACAATCCCCAATCCCCCCACGAGCTCTGGTCACCTTATTCACCAACAGGAACACAATACTGCTTGAAAACAGTATTATTTAGCTGTGGTCTTCTGTAAGGTCGAAGTACTACCCCAGTCGGGCTGCTCCATATTTTGAGCAGGAAATTCCTGCTGTGCCCTACCTCAGTTAAATACTCTAATATTTATCCACCTATTAATTTATGTGTACACGTTTTTAATAATAATAATATGTGTAACAATAAGCCGGCTGTTACCCTAAATGTTAATTAATTATATGTATCGATTACGTAAACACATAAGTAAAAAATCTATATGTAACTTGTAACATCAAATAGATATAGCCACCGAAGTCCGAGTAGAAATTTTTTCGTCTTCCTTAGAAGGACCGGACCAGGCATGTCTGATCAGGACTAGATAAGTCATGTAACGCAGATGATGGGTCTGGACCTGATCAGGATGAGATGAGGTGCTGTGTGGCTACGGCACTAAAGAATTTAGCCACTCCCTCGCTTCCCGTGGGTGTCGTAAGAGGCGACTAAGGGATAACAAGGTTCCACAATCATCTTGGAACTTAAGAAGCCGACCGATGGCGGGATAACCATCCAACTGCTGGCTTTGAACTACACAGGCCGAAGACGGGCAGCAGCGTCTTCGGTGTGACAAAGCCAATACTGCGGTCACCAACCCGCCTGCCCAGCGTGGTGACTATGGGCAAAACACATGAGTTCACGTTATTTTTGGCGTAAACTTGTGGAGGCCTATGTCCAGCAGTGGACTGTATAGGCTGTAATGATAGGCTCAGTTCGCGTAATTTCTTTCAGGCTATCCTGATCTGGACTGGACCGGGTCCTGATCCAGTATGCCTACTATACTTGATTATATTTTACATCAGGCTATCCTGATCTGGACCGGACTAGGTGCTAATTCAGTATGCCTTACCATACTTGATAATATTTTACATCAAGCTATCCTGATCTGGACCGGACCGGGTCCTGATCCAGTATACCTTACCATACTTGATTATATTTTACATCAGGCTATCCTTGTCTGGACCAGACCTGGTCCTGATAGAGCTTGCCAGATCTGGCATGCCTCATTCTATCCTGATCCGGTCCAGATACATGATCTGGTTGAGCCTGACCTTTTTTCTAGTCGGGAGATAGACTTAATAAGACTAATGTCTTCCTATAATATGAACAGACGACCATGTGTGTATTTTAAATATATTTATTGTTATTGTACTTTTTAATATTGCGTATACTATATCTGTGTATGTAGATATCTATATATGTATGTATGTATATGTGTATATATTGATTGCGTATATTATATTACCTCGACCTTACAGAAGATAAGTTAAATGATACTGCCTTCAAGCATTGTTGTATTCCTGTGGTGAATGAGGTTACACTCTTGAGGAGGGTAAGTCGGCAATCCGCTTGCGATGCTTCTGGTGTTGCAAACGTTTATAAGCCTATTACTACAGGGTAATAGTTTAACCATCAGGCGAGCTGTAACCTTGTTTGCCATCCTAAAAAAAGCCATCTTTAGTACACCAGGCTAATTCTCAATAAAAAGAGAATATAAAATTAAAAATGTACCTTCTTATAAAAGCTAAGATCCCCGTTTTTTAAGCCACTTAAAAACCACAATGACATATATTAATTTCAATAAAAAACCCCACACCATTTTTGTTATGCTAAAGTCGTGAGTTACTTTTTGTTGTTTCACCTTGGTACGTTGCGTTACTAGGTGGCTGTCCGTAAAACAAGAGACATTAAAAATGCTTCGATGTACTTCCTCGTACTAAATTAGTGTAAATATTTCATATGCATATATTTAGGTATATGTCGTGACTTTGTTCACGTAGGCGTTTAATGAATTATAGATATATTCTGATACAAACGTCAAGCGTAAAAAAACTAAACGTTTCCTTTATGGGTCAAAGAATACGGATATCCTTACTAATATTTTTTTTTAGTATTAAAACCTTCCGTGGGCCTTAAGGAACATACAAAAAAATAAATTAACCGAATCGGTCGAGCCATTCTCGAGCTATGCGCTTAGCAACATTCATTTTTATTTTATACATTTTTGAATATCATATCAAAAATTGACCGCTCCAGCGGGGTTCGAACCCGCGTCTCCGACTGAACGTGTCGGCGCTCTAGCCAATAAAGCTATGGAACGATGTACCCGCTAGAGCGAAATTTTTGATATGATGATTTTTATTTTCGGTTTAAGCGAACCGTGGCGCCGTCTATAGTGAGCTCTTTACAGAGACCCGTAACTAACCTTTTATTTTATAACTAAACTTTTTATTTTTATAGATGTGAATGCAAGTTTGTTACGCTTTCGCGCGATAACTACTTAACCGATCATCGTGAAACTTTGTACACACATTCTTTGAGGTATTAGAAGTAACGTAGGATACTTTTTATTTTAAAAGAGTTCAATGCGAGTGAAGCCGCGAAAAGATAGTAAATAATAAAGGCCTATAAACATTTTTTCATTAACTAATATTTGTAATTCGGTTTAAACTTAAATCAATGATAAATATACGTGGGTGTAGTGAGAGTGTATTTCATGCAAGATGGAACTAAATCAGCGGGAAGCACTTTGTTTTATACTATTACATAGTGACAGGGTTGGAGAGAATCGGCAACGCGCTTGTGATGCTTTTTTTTTTATGTCACTAGGTCGGCAAACAAGCGTACGGCTCACCTGATGGTGGATGGTGGTGTTGCAGGTGTCTATAAGCTACGGTACATACGGTAATAGGTAATAGGTATGAACATACGGTAATAGGTACGGTGGGCTGTTTGCCGACCTAGTCGTTTATATACCACGTTCTTTTTCCATGTTCGTTTCCAGCAGCGTCTTAGGTGCGACAAAGCCAGCCCTGCGGTCACCAACCCGCCTGCCCAGCGTGGTGACTATGGGCAACACATATGAGTTCACGCATTTTTGGCGCGAACTTGTGGAGGCCTATGTCCAGCAGTGGACTGTAATAAGCTGGAATGATGATGATGATGTTGAACCATGTTCTTTCATGTATCAACATTAAAAAAAATAAAATCGATTGAATCAAATTTAATATCGATTTTATTGCAATATAACCGTTTATAAAATATTATGTTATACAATGTAATGGTAAATAAATATCATAATTACAATCGGGGTATTGGGGTCGGCAACGCGCTTGCAAACTTTTAGTGTTGCAGACGTCCACAGTTCAGGCTTAACCAGATCATGTATCTGGACCGGATCAGGATAGAATGAGGCATGCCGGATCCGGCAAGCTCTATCAGGACCAGGTCTGGTCCAGACAAGGATAGCCTGATGTAAAATATAATCAGTGTTTTTAAGCGCACTTAGTATATATACAATATCAGGACAGTCTAGCAGGGAGTCCATTTCTACACAGTGGAGCAGTCGTAAGTAGTAGGAAATAGTTAATTAGTAGTTAATTATTAGAAGTTAATAAATAAAATTTAAATAATAATAATAATTAATTATAACAAAAATAAATAAAAAGAATTAATATTTAAAGTAAAAACATAAATAAATAATACATTGGAAAAAATAAACGGAAATAAATATTATAATAATTATGTTAAGTAACATATTTATAATATCAATTCGCTTTTTTTTTTGTAAAACAATATTTTCAAGAATATACATTCGTGTTTTTTAAAAGGACCGGACCAAACCGGCTGATCAGGATAAGATGAGATTTCCTGATCAGGACCCGATCAGGAAATCTCATCTCATCCTGATCAGGTCCAGACCAATCATCTGCATTACATGCCTTATCTAGTCCTGATCAGACATGCCTGGTCCGGTCCTTCTAAGGAAGACGAAAAAATTTCTACTCGGGTATAAGCTACGGTAATTGCTTACTATCAGGTGAGCCGTACGCTTGTTTGCCGAAATTTTTTTGGAAACCAAAACTTTTTTGAGTTTATTAATGACTAACAAACAACAAATTAATAATAACTCTTTATTTTATTAGTACGTCAACGAAGATTGTCTTAACATTTTTGAATATCATATCAAAAATTGACCGCTCCAGCGGGATTCGAACCCGCGTCTCCGACTCACACGGTAAGTCGGAGACGCGGGTTCGAATCCCGCTGGAGCGGTCAATTTTTGATATGATATTCAAAAATGTTTAGAATTCCTAATGTGTGGGTAACACAAAAATAAAATCGTACATATGAAGATTGTCTTGTTTCAGTTAAATAGTATAAATAACTTTAAAATTCTCATTTGAAACTTACGTCAAGCGGACTTGTATGATTATATTAAGGTCGATTTTTAACTGCGTAATTAATATGTGCGATATTTTTACGACTTATTTTATGAATGTATGTTTTTATAATTAATTAAAGTTGGATTATAAACATTAAATTTTATTTTTTATGGTTATATACAATAATAAGTATAGTAAAAAAATTGGGCTTAAAATTTGTCACAGCCTGACTGGGGAAGTTATACCTTATCAAAGATCATAACCAATGAGGAGTACAGCCAAGAATATTTGTTTCAAAATCGGGAACAGCCCAGTCGGGCAGGGAAGTACCTCGACCTTACAGAAGATCACAGCTAAATAGTACCTACTGATATCAAGTAGTGTTGTGTTCCGTTACTAACTAAGGACCCAGAGCTCCTAGGAGGAATTTGGGGTAGGGTCCTCAATGCTCTTTTAATGCTTCTGATACTGAAAAAAAATCCTGTAACAGCAATAAATCTTGACTGGATTAAAATATATATATTATATTGATATCTGCCGTGTTTTGTGCGTTTTTCTGGTTTTTTTTTGAAATTTTTCGACTTGGGGCAAACATATATTTTCAAACCAATAGGTTTTTTTGTCCTCCTCATACTCATATATAAAATTCTCGTGTCACAATGTTAGTTACCATACTCCTCCGAAACGGCTCGACCGATTTGTCTGAGAATCGGCTAACATCTATTTTTCATACTCCTAAGTTATAGGGGGGAGGGGGTGCTAAGAGGGGTTACTAGCTAAAACAACGTTTGCGGGTCAGATAGCTTTTTATATTATTATGATGGCATATTGATAGCAACTGTACCAACATTTATTAGAAAATCTGAGGCATCATATAAAATTTTACGTAGAGAGTTATGATATGGCGACCAATGAAGTATTTTTAAATATAATTTTATTTAAATTTACAATAGTTATTTATTCAAAATATAAAATGAAATCACAATATTTAAATAATAAAACGGTTCAACGAGATGGTTGATATAAGACTGAATTAAATTTATAATATAATAATTAAATTAAATAAATAATAATCTTAGAACATACACAACCGGTCGTCTGATACAATGTTAAGCAACTTAATGCTTGTGTTACAGGTAAAAGCCAACTGTTATAACGATATTTTTTTTTGATAAATATACATAGAAATAATACATATATAAATATATAAAAACAAATACTACACCCAGACCAGGCGGGAATCGAACACGTAACCCGCGGAACAGAAAGCAGAGCCACTGCAAACTGCGCCAACGGGCTAGTCTAAAAATTGAAAAACAATCAAATTAATGATTCGATGGTTCCTTTGTTCTAGCATTCCATGCATTCTTCCTATGTAAGGTTAACTCTTGCGTTACGGCATGGTAACTAGAGTAGGGATATTGAAGTATTGTCCACCATTTTGCTACTTGGTAGATTCGCAAGTATATCACTTACTCTAACACTTAAAAATATAGTTTTTTTTAATATATAGACTAGCGCTTGACTGCGATCTCACCTGATGGTAAGTGAAGATGCAGCCTAAGGTGGTGCGCGCTTGCCTAGAAGATGCCTATTCATTGTTTAATATTTTCGCTTACTTTAAATAATCTATGCGCACAGAACTGTATGACAAAGCTGGTAAATAATATTTCGTAACAAGCGAAACAACTAAAAATACCTTTCGCTTTTAAGGACCGAGATTTGTTCGAGGTCGCAGGATTGGACCTAATTTTTTGATTAATATACAAGCCTTAGGACCTATTTTATAGGTTACTATTAAATTTTATCTACTTTATCCAGTATATATGTTATTGATAGATTTTATTAGCGGCAGAAACGTCTGGCAGATAAATTAGAGTTTGATGGTAAAATAGAAAAATATAATTGTATCGGTTGAGTAGTTCGACTTAATTATAATTTCGTAACTGTGCAAGAAATAATTTATAAAAAAGTTTTCCAATTGTATAAGTTTCATCATCATCATCATCATTTCAGCTTACCACAGTCCACTGCTGTACATAGGCCTCCACAAGTTCACGCCAAAAATAACGTGAACTCATGTTTTTCGCCCATAGTCACCACGCTGGGCAGGCGGGTTGGTGACCGGTATGGTCACCGGGGGTATAAGTTTATAAATAAAAAAAAAATTAAAACTGAACAACCAAGAACAAAATATTTATATTTAACCAACTTCTACACTAACTTATCACATTTTAGTATTTTCACCTTCCATTTTGTTTAATCTGTGCAAAAATGGCACTAAATTTCGCCAAACTAAAGTGACATGTCAACCGTTTCGACCCCGGTTTTACCTGATTAACCATGACAGTTCTTATTTATATATTTTTTGCAACAATTAAGACAAAACTTAATCTAATACTTAACAGTTAATTAGAATGTCCTTCATGGTATGGACTGTGTGGAAGTCAGAGGTCGGTTCATGCTTTACAAAAAAAAACCTCCTTACACGTAAATTTATCTGAGTTGCTTATTATATCTTTCATTGGTCGCTGTTACGTTTTTATCTATAAGGTAAGTTACTGATATAATTTATCAATAGGTCGTAAAGGTTCTTAGTGCCAGCTCAAAAATTAATCATCACAGCGGAAACAGTATAAATCTAAAAATAAAGGCTTTACGTTATGGCTCTCACAAATTTCACTATAATTAATTTTTCTCAAATTCCTTTCAAGTATAAACATCGGCCAACCACCACAACTAACCACAATTTTGTTATATATATTTTTTAAATAATTATTGGGTTGTTAATAATTCGATAATTCCGTCGACTTAAAGTATTTTGTTTTTAGACCTTGTCACATTTTAAAAAAGTTGCAATGACATAACAATTTTGGCGCGCAAAGAATTTTTGTTTTAATGACGTTTATTTACAGTAAGATTGTTCGTATTACAATAATGTAAAAAATTCACGGTTATTATAATGAAACAACTTTTTCGGCTTTTAGCGCGGCTTATTATATCATCAATACATATAATAAAAATGTAACGAATCGCTGTATGTCCATGGAAGATATATGAGAAAAAATATTGATTGTTAGAATTTTTGTCTGTTTGTCGGTGCGTTTATGCACGCTAATCTCGGAAACGGCCTATCCGATTTAGATTTGGTCTTGACTAATATATTCTGGTAGGCTTCAGTTATTATTTAAGTGTTTGTTTCATGTCAATCGATTTATAAATAATAAAGTTTTGCCAATTTAAAGAATCTATTGAACTTGTAAATGCCCAAAATGCGGACGAAGTCGCAGGCACAGCTAGTCCAAAATAAACCAAAAGATACATCCAAAAAATGCTGTCCAACGTCACTATTCCACGCGGATGAAGTGGTGGGCACAGCTGGTATATAATAAAAATAAATAGACGTTTTATACTATACGGCCCCATATGGGTGAGAATCCTATGTCGGGAGTCCAGAAATTCATAAAACATACAAACTCCCAAACTACGGCAAATATCTGTATGACCCGCCGTTTACGGCCGCAGAGCTGGAACAGGTTCTTTTGAGCCAAAATCCCAAAAAAGCTCCAGGCCCAGACGGGTTAACGTCGGATATATGCGCGGCGGCAATAAACTGCAACAGGGAGTTATTCCTAGCGCTGGCGAACAAATGCCTATCGCTATCCTACTTCCCCAAGCAGTGGAAGGTCGCCCACGTATGCATCCTCCGCAAACCAGCCAAAGAAGACTACACTCACCCGAAGTCCTATAGACCTATCGGACTCCTGTCGATCCTAGGAAAGACAGTTGAGAAAATGATGGTGGGTAGACTTCAGTGGAGGCTCTTCCCTACGCTGCACCGAAGCCAGTACGGATTCATGCCACAGAGGGGAACGGAAGACGCCCTCTACGATCTCGTCAGGCATATCAGGCAGGAAATGGACTCTAAGAAGATAGTACTTCTGGTATCGCTTGACATAGAGGGCGCTTTCGATAATGCATGGTGGCCGGCTCTCAAAAAACAGCTGGTGGACAAGCATTGCCCGAGAAACCTATTTGCTATGGTCGCCTCATACCTCCAGGATCGAAAGGTCATTGTTAATTACGCCAGAGCGACCAGTGAGAAGGAGACCACGAAGGGTTGCGTCCAAGGATCCATTGGCGGGCCAACCTTCTGGAACCTCATACTGGATTCGCTGCTGAGAAAGATCAGCGATATGGGAGTGTATTGCCAGGCCTTTGCGGACGATGTGGTCCTCGTCTTCTCCAGCCAAAAATCCGGCAACCTACAGGCCTCAGCCGAAACCACCTTAGCTGCCGTACAAGAGTGGGGTATACATAACAAACTGAGCTTCGCCGCGCATAAGACCAACGCGATGGTGCTCACTAAAAAGCTGAAATACGATATCCCCATAATCCATATGTCCGGCACTCGACTGAGGCTTGTAGGTCAAATAAAACTGCTGGGGCTCATTTTGGACTCGAAGCTTACTTTCAACGCGCACGTATCCGCAGTATGCAAAAAAGCTGCGGACATTTATAAACAGCTTGCGCGCGCGGCGAGAGTGACTTGGGGTCTGAACGGAGAGATTGTACGGACCATTTATCTGGCGGTGATAGAGCCCATTGTTCTGTACGCAGCGAGCGTATGGTCCTCTGCAGCAGAGAAGTTGACGGTACGAAAGCAACTAAACTCACTGCAGAGAGGATTTGCTCTGAAAATGTGCAGGGCGTACAGAACGGTGTCGCTTACATCGGCACTAGTCCTCTCAGGTTTGCTCCCGTTAGACCTTCGTGTTCGAGAGGCGGCCATACTATTTGAGACCAAAAAGGGTTACAGCACGGACCTTCTTCCACCGGGAAGAGAGCTGGAGCGCAAGGTGGGACCAATGCAAAACCCCCACCCTTCTCTACTCATGACAACGGAGTATGAGCGCTTAGAGAGTCTGAACCCCGAAGTCCTTGAGGAACACAGCATCGTCGGGCCTCTTATCTTTACCGACGGAAGCAAAATAGAGGGTAAAGTTGGAGCCGCCCTCACATGTTGGGACCAAGACAGGGAAGTAAGATACTCCACTTTCCGGTTAGAGCCGCACAACACTGTCTTTCAATCCGAGATGTACGCACTCTTCAGAGCAGTGGAAATAGCAAAAACCTCAAAGTCACGCTCCATCAACATCTTGAGCGACTCGAGGTCATCTTTGGATCTGCTGAGGAGCCCCTCAGTGACTCACCCTCTGGCCGTGGAAATGAAGAGTCGAATCAGACAGCTCCGGGAGGAAAATAAGACAGTGCGGTTCTTTTGGTTGAGGGCCCATGTTGGAACACCGGGCAATGAGAGAGCGGACGAGCTGGCCAAAAGGGCGGCTTTAACAAAAAATACGGCACCTGACTACGACAGAGTACCAATCTCGTATGTCAGAAGGCAGATCCGGGAAGCGACTGTCAGGGTCTGGCAGGATAGATACAATTCTTCGAAGACTGGCTCGGTCACGAAAATATTCCTACCGGATGTAAAGACCGCTTACAGACTGGTAAGGAAATCGGCACCAACATCTGTCGACACGCAAATTCTGACCGGCCACGGAGGATTTGCGGCGTATCTTCACAGATTCCACCTCACTGACAGTCCCTCGTGTATCTGCGACCCGAATTGTGAGGAGACAGTTCTGCATATTATACTGAATTGCCCGAGGTTCAGTAAGGAAAGGCTGGATCTGGAACTCAAACTCCAGATTAAACTGGACCAGCCATCGCTCCATACCATCCTGGAGAGCGAGGCCAGCAGAACGTCCTTCCTCACATTCGCGAGAAAGGCCGTCAATACAGCCGCAAAGAGAAACAGCACGCTTTCTCCATCACCGGCTTTAACACCTGCGCAGAGTGCCAACACCGTCGTTCATACAACACACACTCAGATACACTACACACAAGCACAAATAGAGCAAAACCGTGTCCAACAAGCCGCTCAGCGAGATAACACAACAGCTCCGCGGATGTCTCCTGGCCGCACCCTTCTGGGCCAAATAACTAGGACCATGTCTTCCTCACTCCAGGACCTGTTCAGGAATAGAGCCAACCAAAACGCACCTCCGCAGCCGACTCAGAGCAGGATGACACAATCCTCGCCCAGTGAAGTGAATGGAAGTGGAGAAGTTGGTATTAGGACCAGATGCGTGGCTCTATTCATGGACAGCGAAGTGGAGAGGATGGGGATAAGCTTCTGTCGCTCCGAAGAACTCAATCGGCTGGCGATTTCACCGGGACTCGCCTTATTGATAAACGGTAGCACTCAAAAGACAAGCATAAGGCGCACAAAAATCACAGCGCTAGCGCAAGAGCAGGAGGGCGACTCGACCTATCGTTTGTTGCGGTTAAAAAACAAAGAGATCGCACTCTTCGAATGGGGAGAGACGTCCGCCTTCGCGCAGTCCAGCTTGTGGCTACAGCGGATGAGCGAGATCCCCGGGGGAATCCCCGGAAGAATCAGTGTTGATTCGATGAGAGTCGGCTATGATAGAGGCGACGTATCAGATAGGTACGGTTGCCTAATGGCCTCCAAGAACAGTGAGGTCATTGTCTACGAAGACAGGGGGGAGGACCTTGGTTACTTAAGACCAAAATCAAAATCACCTTCACCCTCTGCATCGCCGGCTCTCGGGGAAGCCGCACCGAGCGACTCGGAGCGCCTACAACTAAAGGTCGAGGCCCAGAAGGTGGAACTACGTAGGGCAACGGCCGCACCCAAATCTAAGCCGAGCTCGATGTCATTGGCGACATTTATCCAGGCAACCATCTCCCCGAAGCAAAGTAAGCTTCCCCATCACCCCTCTCCCAAAAAGGCTGGACAGGGAGAGCGACTATCGGAGGCGCTGAGCAGGTTCACCAAAGACAATAGTCCGAGGCAACCAGCGGCGTCACCGGCCGCTCGAACTAGGGCCGATATGGGACAAGTATCACCACCGAGACTTCGACCGGCGTCCACACCGCTTCAACACGCGGAAAATGCCCTAATCGAGTTCCTGGCCATTATTAAGGCAAACCGCGAGGTAAGCTTGGCCACCTGCAAAAAGATCATGCAGGCCTACCAGTACGATCACCAAAGATTACTGGAGGTGGAACTCGAAGAAGCCGAAGCAGCCATATACAACAGTGATACCCGACAAATACTCAAGGGCAAGATGTCGGGTAGGTATATGGCCGCATATAACATCACAGCAGGCTTCGTGAGCGCGGTCGAGTCTGAGGGTAATGACGAGGAGTCACAAACCTTTGAAACACCCGAAGGGGACCCGGTGGTGGTAGTGGCGAGATGCACGAAAGTAATGCTGGGCGACCGGATGCTACGGATGGCAAAAACCATCACGGGCGACCGGGCCGAAGCCGGCTTACCGTACGTGACCTGGGAACTACCATCACTGGAGTGGATAAACGGGGTACCAGGATGCGGCAAGACAACCCGAATAGTCAGGGACTTCGATGGGGACACGGAAGTCGTGATTACGACCACAGTCGAGGCGGCTAAAGATCTAAAAGAAAAACTGGTGCACCGCTATGGCAACAAGGTCAAGCAAAGGGTACGTACTATGGCCTCCGTTCTGGTAAATGGCTTCCGTGAGGGTTTAAAAATCAACCGCCTAACGGTGGACGAAGCCCTCATGAACCATTTCGGAGCCATAGTAATGGCCGCCCGACTATCGGGAGCTGAGAAGGTAGTCCTCATCGGAGACATAAACCAACTGCCGTACATCGACAGGGATAACCTGTTCGAAATGCGGTATTGTAGACCAACCCTTATAACGACTATTTCGTGCGAGTTGTCGTGCACGCATCGTAACCCCAAAGATGTCGCCTTTGCCATCAGTGAGGTTTACAAGTCCGTGTACAGCTCAAGCACAAAGATCCGATCTTTGCGAGTGGAGAGTCTCACAGGCGCGCGCATTCCTGTAGGAAGGGACCGAACCCTGTACCTGGTATTTACGCAAGAGGAGAAGAGATTGCTGACTGACCAGGGATACGGGTCCGGTGAGGGATCGCGCGTCTTAACCATTCATGAGGCGCAGGGCCAGACCTATGAGGACGTCATCGTCCTCCAGACAAATACAAGGAGGCTCAAGATCCACGACAGCGTTTCGCACGCTGTAGTCGCGGTGACTAGACACACCAACACCTGTGTCTATTACACCGACGACCGTGACGACGCAATTGGTCGCTTTGTGGCGAGGGCAGCGGAGATGACGGACAAGAAAATCCTTGAGCATAGTCTCAAGATGGCCATTCACCATAGAGATGCTGCCGTCATTGAGAATGTGCTCAAAATGTTGAAAAATGTAGAGGTGTGAAGACATTATTGTATTGTAAGTATAAATTATGCGTAGATAAAAGTGTAAAGTAAGTAATATAAATAATAAAATTGAATGTAATAGTATAGGAATAGGATAATGTAATTGTAATGATAAGGCTTTATATATTTACTTAATAAGATAGGATTAGTCATATAATATATTAATAAAAAAAAAAAAAAAAAAAAAAATTAAAAAAAAAAAAATTAAATTTAAATGGACAAAACGATTCCTAACCACAAAAAAAAAAAAGTACCTAACTACTAACAATAACATAGGTTAAGTGTACATTGTAAGTAGCAAATAAGTGTACATATATTGTAGTTAGAAAATAAGTGTACATATATTTTAGTTAGCAAATAAGTGTAAATATAATAAAAATAATTAGTATATAAGAATATAAAATAAGCAATATGTAGAATAGTCTTGGTCAGTGGACTCGCGTCGACTTTTAGAAATTTGAAATTTTAAGACTAGTTATTAAGGCTTCTGGATTCTAAGTTGCGGTGAAGTACCGATGCATGTTAAAAAAAAAAATAATAATAACAATATATGGAATAACAAAAGCACGGGCATAATAAGCCTGTGGATATATCACATAACTAAAAAAAAAAAAAAAAAAAAAAAAAAAAAAAAAAAAAAAAAAAAAAAAAAAAAAAAAATATCTGTATGACCTTTACCAATATTTGTCAAGTGCAGGGATCAAAGACAATATAAAATTGAATTATGTATAATGCTGTGTGGTTACGGCATTAAAGAATATAGCCACCCCCTCTTCCGTGGGTGTCGTAAGAGGCGACTAAGGGATAACACAGTTCCACTGCGACCTTGGAATTTAAAAAACCGAGTGATGGCGGGATAACCATCCAACTGCTGGCTTTGAAATACACAGGCCGAAGACGGGCAGCAGCGTCTTCGGTGTGACAAAGCCAGCCCTGCGGTCACCAACCCGCCTGCCCAGCGTGGTGACTATGGGTAAAACACATGAGTTCACATATTTTTGGCGCGAACTTGTGTAGGCCTATGTCCAGCTGTATACTGCAATAGGCTGGAATGATGAGTAGTGGGCTGCGAAAGGCTGATGTGATTGATAATGCAAGATTTTTGTCTAGAAACCTTTAGAATAATAATGATATATATCTTTAAAATGTCACGGAGTATGTACTTAATAATGAAAAATAAATAGCGCTTCACAGTCAACACCCCAGTAGGATTTTCCCCTGTGTCGTGGATTCGGAAACAAAATATAAAATCGTTGGACGTAGCGTATCCAGAGTAAACATTATAATAGAAAGTTCGCGTGCCCAACGATTTTATTTGTCTGATCAATACCCAAGATTGATGAGAAGATTGGTGTCATCTGGTAGCTAGGTCTTAAAGAATTATTTTTTAGCTTTTAGTACATAACCTAATCACACCATTTTGTTGTAATAAAACCGTTTTTTGATTGTTGTAAGCATCAAGCCTTTATCTGTCACTAAAAAGATTACGATTGGAGGATTTTTTAATAACAATTAAAAAAACAAAATCATTATTTCTCACGATATTGCATTGAAATCTGAATTAAAACAATAGTTAATTAAATTTTTCACATTCTAGGAATTTTCTCTTGAACTACAAGAACATTTCGAGGTTATTTCAATAATTCAAAAATATTTTTTTATTATAGTAGGGCAGAGCAGAAAATATCTTGCACAGAATCATGTGCAGTCCGACATATATGTCGTACGTCGACCTTACATAAGATCACAGCTCAATAATATTGATCTCAATTAGTTTTGTGTTCCTATGGTGAGTAAAGTCAGTATTGCTGTTTGCCAGTGCGCTTTCTATGCAATTAGTCTTACATAGGCTTATAGCTTGCTTGCTCTCTTCAGCCTGTTACAGTCCACTGCTCGACATATGCGTCCTTATCGTGCCCTCATCGGCGATCTTATGGAAATCGTAGGTCCAGAATTTTAGCTAAGTTTTGATAGTATGGAGCAGCCCGATTGGGGAAGTACTTCGACCTTACAGAAGATCACAGCTTAATAATACAGCTTTCAAGCAATGCTGTGTTCCTATTGGTGAGTTAGGTACCAGAGCTCCTGGGGGGAATTGTGGATAGGGTCGGCAACGCCATTGCAATGCTTCTAGTTTTGCATACGTCTATAATCTACGGTAATCGTTTACCATCAGGTGAGCCGTACGCTTGTTTGTCGACTTAGTTATATAAAAAATTATGAATCAACACTATTTTTAATTCTATCAAAGTAATGATCGTTGCATGTAGTTATTGCTAATTGATAACTCTTAATTAGTTTATAAGTAATTAAACAGATTCTAAGTCCATACCAACAAAAAATATGAACCGCTTAAAGTATATAATTGTGTGTAATTAGAGCAATTACTATTACTGTAATTATTATTGTTTTTTAAGAAGTAACGAATTGTCGAAATGAAATTATTAATTTAATTACTTTTTAGTAAATTTCTGTATTGTCTTCATTTCTACCAATCGCAGTCCACTGCTGGACATAAGCTCCTCCAAGTTCGCGCCAAACATCCTGGTTTTCTGCAATTCTCATTTAGCCACCACCCGGTCCAGCCGACCGAAGGGCGTCCCACACACATTTTTTTAAATTTCTTATCCACGGGTTCAAAAAGTTCCGAGTTTTCTTTTATATTTATGCAGAGAAGTTGCCTTTGTCCAGCCGTGAGATATTTACAGGCTAATTTAGTTCAATTCATTGGCTTTAAAACGTCACGTTAGGTCTCAAAAGCGAAACTCATCATAACCGTTAAAGAATTTAAAATACAATAATCGCAAAAAAACTCTGTGTAGTGTGTGTTGAGTTGGTTTTTATTATTCAAATAATGCGTAAAAAATGTTAATTTTAATAAGTATCAGTTCAATTTCGACATTGGGTTCCTAACAATAATTAGTAACAATAATATTTGGCAATAGAACGGGCACTCGTGACTATTATGGAAAGGCCTAACACAAGGTGATCTAGACCGGTACCTAGCTGTACATATTACTAGTCATTCGTGATAACTATAACAAGCAGGCCAGTTGCTGCAGTATGCCATGAACCTGCTTTCGGATCCATAATTTTGGGTTCGATTTGAACCTCAAGTTTGTGTATAATAAGAATTTACATATTACTGCATTTGTTACCACGTAAAATTAGCAGGTGTGTAAGTCAGCCTACCTATAACACAAGCATTAACTTGTTTACCTTACGAATTGACGACCGTGTGTGTATGTTATAGATATTTATTTATTTATAAATGGTTGTTTTAATTATATTAAAGAGTATAATGATTACCACTCTGGTATATGTGCCATATATGCATTTTATTCAGGTGGGCACAGCAGAAAATATCGTGCTCGAAATCTGGAGCAGCCAGACTGGGGAAGTACCTCTACCTTACAGAAGATCACAGCTAAATAACCCTACAGGTAGCGTTGAGTTCGGGAGGTTCTCGTGTTGCAGGCGTCCATAGGTCACGGTAATCGCTTACCATCAGGACTGTACGCTTATTTTCTACCCTATTTGTATAAAAACATATAAAAAAGTTTGAATACTAACTAATATGGTATAGTGGTATAAACCCTACTAATTAACTATCTAATGTGGCGGACTTTGTAAAAAAAAATATGGTAGATTTTTTTTACAATACACAACTTACTTAATAACTAATAAGACCAGCTCGTTGGCGCAGTTTGTAATGGCTCTGTTTTCTGCTCCGCGGGTTGTCAGTTCAATTTTTAAAAATTTTATGTGAAGTAATTTTATTATACTTGTTTCATGACATTAGTATATCTTTCTATAATATCAAAGCGCAAAACTCGAGAACGGTTGGACCGATTTCGCTAATTCTTTTTTTAAAATATTCCTTGAAGTACGAGGATGGTTCTTACGGAGAGAAAAATTCAAAAAAAAAAAATTTAAATTTCCTGAAAAAGTCTAAAAACAACACTTTTCTATACTCCCACACAAAAGATTTGTGATAATACTTAAAAGTCAATTTGAACTTTAATGCCATACGATAAAGTTTGTGTTAGGCGATACGAAGTTCGCCGGGTCAGCTAGTTGTGGATAATTGTGTACTCCATAATGGGATACATATTTGATAATAATGTAATAATGGTTCATAATGTTTTATATGTATTCTGTGGATGTATCTATAAAAATAAAATAAAATAAAAAATAAAATGGTCGAATGTATCTGGATATGTATGTATTTATAAATATATAACTTCTATATATATTTATTAAAAAACAAAAAATATTTAGCTATATAAGTCGGCTGTTACACATACAAGGATTAAGTTGTTGTGTGTATGTTATAAGATATTTATTCATACTTATTTATTAATTACTTTTTGATGACTGCGGTATAAATCACGTCCGCGTGGAATGGTGTCAAGATTACTAGACCATTATTTTCCTGTTGAATCGATATTCCATGATGGATGTTGTTTTACAAAGGTTTTAAAACTAATAATTATACCACCACGAAATATTATCGAACTAATTTTAATTGGCAAAATAATTTAAGAAACTAATTTTGAAAATATTACAAAGAAACAAACTGATTCGGAGCTGATGGATTTGCAAGTACATGTCACACGTCCGCACTCAATCCAAAAGGTGACCCACAGATTAAGTATACGTGACCAGCAACCGAACTGACACCTGACTGACAACTCCATCCGGTGTTTACCCGCTCCAAAATACAATAATCGTAATAAAATACGTAATTAAATTTATTCACTTAAATAATTTCACATGGCAACAGTATTAATCAAATAAAAATTTAATTATATCCTTTAAAATATAGCACGCTCCGTTATATATATAATATCGTCTTTATTATTATTAGAGATCTAATTATTATAATAAAGACGTTTATTCACCAAGCATAAAAAAAACAAAAGACTTCTTGAAGTTTACTTTACAGAAATTTTAGAGAAAATGCTGGTGAAAAGGTCGTAGACTCAGCTTATAGCTTTTGAGTCCGCCCCTTTACAAATGCTGCCAGCACAGGACGTTGGATTTACATTTAAAAACTAACGCCGAGTTGCACGAAAAGAAATTAAAATTTAAGTAGTGATTAATCGCAAGAATTTTATGAAATTCTTGTGATTAAATTAGTTTAATCTCTACTTAAATTTTAATTTTGTTTCGTGCAACTCGGCGTAAATATATTAAATGTAACATATGTAGCATTAACAAAGTATATGAAAATAGTATTAGATATACGAAAAGTAACTGGGAGAAAGAGAGAAAGAAAATGTGTGACCGCACTTCTCTCTCTTGCTTCGTTCACCTCGCTGATCACACTTTTCGTAACGCTCTCGTCACGCATTCATGAGCTCAGTCAAGCGTGCGTAAAGAACTTTTACTTATAAACATTAAGTTATCTAAAGAAGCCTTAATTTCACGTAATAAAATAAGTATTGTAAATAAATAAAATAAAATAGTTTACTACGTTGAAATACAAAGTATTATAATGTTTTTTCACGTTGCGTTATGTAATGTAGCGCGTCTTACATGTAGAGCGAGGTTGCACTCGACAGTATAAGGTGAAAGATTAGAGTAATCTGAAAACTTCTGGGGGGATTGGGGATTGGGTCGGCAACGCGCTTGCGATACTTCTGGTGTTGCAGGCGTCTATAAGCTACGGTAATCGCTTACCATCAGGCGCACGCTTGTTTGCCGAACTAGTAATATAAAAAAAAAAAAAAAAAACTTTTTTAATGCAACTAGGTCGTCAGCGTACGGCTCACCTGATGGTAAGTGACTACCGTAGCTTATAGACACCTGCAATACCAGAAGCGTCGCAAACGCGTTGCTGACCCTACCCCGCAGAAGCTCTTGTCACCTTATTCACTACAAGAACACAACACTGCTTAAAAGCAGTATTATTTAGCTGTGATCTTCTGTAAGGTCGAGGTACTACCCCAGTCAGACTGCTCCACTGCTTTTGAGAAAGAAATTTCCTTCTGTCTCCTACTTTAGTTAAAAATTTACTCCTTTGTACATAATGATATATATCATATCATGTTTTATGGACTATAAACTCTATCAAGAAACTGGTTTTGTAATGTGAAACAAATTTAATTTTTTTTAAAAATAATCTTTGATTACTCTTTTATTCTTCATTGTATTCGTGAAGAAAGAAAAAAATATAAATATATATATATATAAAGTTAATTTTTTTATTGTTACGATTAATCTAAGAAACTTTTATATACTACAAAACCATAAAGCAGCAGGCAGACCTCGATAGCAGTAACACATCAACCGTCTCGAGTGTAGCGCCACTGTTAGCGGTGGAAAGGTTTAGTGAATATTGCGGAAATAATATAAAAATATATTTAAAAGTAAAGGTGGAAAACAAGTTTACGGTCCATCCGATGAAAAGCGAATACCGTAGCCTATAAGAGCCTGCAACACCAGAAACATCGCAAGCCCGTTGTCGACCCTGCCTTCCCTAGGAGCTCACTATCTTACACAGGTTACACACAGGTTATACAGTGTTATTTAGCTCTGGTCTTCTGTAAGATTGACGTATTTCCCCAGTCGGGTTGCTTTAGATTTTAAGCAGGATAAGCTCAACTATTTTAAGCAGAATAAGCCTCAACTAGCTGACCCAGCGAAATCAGTGTATCATTTATTTTCTTAAATTTTGTGTTATACAAACCCTGCCCTAACAATATACAATAACGAAATAAAAAAATAAAAAATGATGTGGTGTCATGGGACACCAGGTAGGAACGAAGTTCCTTCGGATAGTATAGAAGCAATACAATTTGAAAAAAATAATTGAATTTTATATATATTGTCTAGTTCTTCATTTTTTTTTTTATTTCGTTGATTGGTTTTTAATTAAGTACATAAAATTATTTAGGAAATTTAGTATGTTAGAAAATAACAAATACCGTTAAATAAAATAAATCAAAGAAAATAATAATAATAATAATTCAAACTATTAAGTGAAAAAAAAACATGTCTTGATTTATTTTTGTCGACAGTATAAAATTACATAAATCATTTAAAAAAAGTTTACTAGTAATATTTTAGTTTTACAAACGTCATATTATACAGTCCTGTGACTGATATTACGTTACTTCCGTTATATATATTTCTTACGGTTTTAGTATCACATTTTTTTCAGTTCGGTCGCCCAGCCAAATGTCAAGCCTGCCGTAAGGAACTTCGTTCCAACAAGAAGTTTCCAATCCTTTGCAGTCATTCGAAAGTTATGCGTATACGTTTTGATTATGATAGTGATTTATTGAAGAAAAAATTGCGAAAAGTGTGATCCGGCGAAGCGAACGGAACAAGAGAGTGAGGTGCGAGCACACATTTTCTTTCTCTTTTTCTCTCACAGCCAGTTACATTTCGTATGTCTAAGACACAGTGCAGGCCTATAGTAAAGAAGTTTTGCTTCATTTTTTCACACTCGTTTTTATTTATTTATATACGATACAGCCTGTAACATCCCACTGCTGGGCATAGACCTTTTTCTCTATATAGGAGAAGGCTTGGAGATTAATCCACCACCTCGCTCCACGGCGGTTTGGCGGATAAATATTTACAAAGATAAATATAGTTACAAACCGCTGTCACTCGCACCACATTTGAACGCATCGACAACGATTTTCGTATATGTGATGATTAAATATAATTTATTTTAATGTTTTTTTATTTGTGTTTAAGCGGTTATTGTGTATTTATTGATTTTTTATTATTATTAATACAAATAAATAAAATTGGAGTATCTGTTTGTACTAATAAAATAACCGCTTTTACAAAATGCATATGGATACACGGCACATTATACCTAAAGAACATTTTTTACAATTTTTGTTTGTCTGTCTGTTTGTTGCGGCTAATCTTTGAAACGGCTGGACCGATTTTGACGGGACTTTCACTGGCAGATAGCTGATAAAATAAGAAGTAACTTATGTTACTTTTATTTTAGAAATTTATTTATATATTTTTAATAATAATAATACAGGGCACGGTCGAAGGTAGTTTTAGTGGACATCACCGTCCGACTTTAAAATTTGTAAAAACTTTTTGTTACATCTTTCAAGGTACCAACTGATGAACTTTCCATCAATATACAGCCAACTGATATTAATTTTCATTCATATTAGCATATAAACTACCACAGGTACATTTTTAGTTGAAAGGAAATCTTAAAAATATATATTTTTTTCATGTTCAAGCAGCCAGCTGACGTGTAATCTACCATGTTATGGTTAGCTGACTTTATTTTTGCTTCAAAATATTAGGTAAACTATAATCCGACAAATTTGAATTTAGGAGGAAATTACTAAAAAACTTATTTTTTTTCTCATGCGTGGGAGGCACTGCCCGGCTGTCACTATCCGCCCCACGGAGTTGCAGCTGACAGTCGCGAATATTCATAAGGTATACGTATTTACGAAGTTTCAATTGAGAGGAGATAATTGTCCAAATTTGTATCTAGCCTGCGGACCAGAACTGGTAAAACAGGTCACGCATGTATGTATTACGCTGGCTTTCAAGTAAATAAATAAAAATAAATAATCTGTTACCGTCTTTAAGCTTTGTTTGTAATATATTTGTTAAAAATAAATTGAAGTCAGTTTTCTTTTAGTCAGAGAAGAAACACACTTTTGGATACGTATAAAAAGTGTTACGGATAAAATCTCGTATAACAATTACGTAAAAATAATGTAATATTATTTATGTAGCCAATAATAAACATTGGTTTCATAATTATGATATTTATTTACCATTGCATTGTATAATTTTAATATTTTTTAAACGTTTACATGGCAATAAAATCGATATTAAATTTGGATCATTCGGTTTTATCTTTTTTATGTTGATACATTAAAGAATATGGTTAATAAGTAATTATTTCAAAATTTGTGGGTCCATGCCCATCTCGAGTTCGATGAAGTTTTATTTTCAAAGTAAAACACACGTTTGACTTGGGGAGTAAGCTGGTGAATGCGAGACGAGAGTGTTACGATAAGTGTGATCGAGCGAGGTGAACGGAGCAAGAGAGACAGTTGCGCGTACACATTTTCTTTCTCTCTTTCTCTCATAGCCAGTTACGTTTCGTATATCTAAGACACAGTGCAGGCTTATTGTGCAGAAGTTTTACTTCAGTCGTGTGGTCTAAAGGACACTCGTTTTTTTTTTTAATTATTTATAGTATTTATATTTATAGTTTCATATGTATGATTTATATGAAAATATATTAATAAGAATATATATCAGTGGGCTGACCTAATACAAAGTTATCGACAGTTGCAGAGGAACATACGACCCTGCTTGAGTGCGTTTAAACATAAAAATATTTTTTTTACCTTATTAAAAAAATACCCCGAACTCCAGACCTCGAGCTATAACATAATTAATAGCTCTTTTTGCAAGATAGTTACACTTTTATATTGTTTTAGGAGTTTACTCCTAATAATCGATTTTCATTTATTACTCCCGGTATGAAAAAAATGTGAGGAGGAAAACTACTGAACGAATGACCTCGTTACGTTTTTGTAAAACGTTGTTTACGTTGTTGTTTGATTCGCTTATTTGATATGGTATTCATCTTTTTCTTAACCTAGTAAGCCTTTTTTGTGCCTATTTACAGTCGATCTGAAGGAGTAAACTCCAGTCGTGCGTCGGAGCTGACACACACACTTTTTTAGCTTTTCTTTATTGGTGTGAGTTAACGTTTGAGTGTATTATTATTTTGAGCCGTGTGGTGTCGGCCGAGTAGAATAGCACCACCCCCTTTCTTCCCGTGGGGCTCGTAAAAAGCGACCGAGGGATAAACCTGGCTCAAAATCATCAGGGTCCTGGAGAAGGAAAACTTCATTTGAAACCCGGAATTTGGTCTCCGTCAAGCATTCATGGCATAGCTCTAAAATGCGAAAAACTCCTGCAGCCGCACTGGCTCCACACGTATCGACTCGTCGTTCCTGTGGGTCTAGCCAGTGAGGTCGAGAGGGTGGCGCAGAACTTAGGCAACTCTACGTTTTCCTGAAGAGTGTCCTAGGCGACACAGTGTCTTTCTGACACTGTCTAAATCGTCTGCAATAGACGGATTAAGGTCAATGATAATGATTATTATTAATTTCATTCTACTACTAATTAGAAAGTAAATACAGAGGTTGAAATTGAAACAAACGGATTCTTACAATTGTGTCGTGAATAATGAATGTTTAGGAAAAACGATCGTGTTGATATTAACGAGAAATCGAACCCAGGTCGTATTGAATTTGTAAAGTATCATTCACAATGCTAAATAAATTGGAGTGGATTTGGCTGAGCGGTGCGTAAATATTGATATTTGTGTTTGAACAAATATCTGTTTGCGATCTGGTATTTTTTCTTCAGGTACCTTGCTACCGTTTCTAAGAAGGTAAAGCTACTATTATAGACATTTGACAGCGATCGTTACGCGTGATATGGAATATATCAGCCAAGCCGCAATGGAGCGGCGCGCGGCGTAGTGGATTAAGCTTCACCTACACGAAAAAAGTGGCCTATGCCCAGCAGTTGGATATTAAAATTCCTTCTTTTTCTGGTGTTTGTCAAATACACACTTTGTTTTAAAACAATAATATATATTAACACGCTAAGGTTATGATGTTTGCCTCCATTTTTAGAAAAAACCTTACAATTACTTCACATAAATTATATATCATTTTATAGATAATTGCTTGCTCTACCGGCCTCCATAACTAAAAAATTTATTGATGTTTTTGTTTATGTAAATTAATTAATTATTAAAATTATATATATGACGGATTTTATTTTGAAACAATGTCAACATGATTGACGGAATACTTTTTTGTAATTTTGTAAAGTGTATGTGTAATAATTATTTATTATACTTATTAAGTACGATTTTTTTTTTCAAATTATATGTTCAAAAATACAAAAAGACACATACGTAACACTTATTCATAACCCTGCCACGAAAACTCACAAGAGTTTATCTGGACAAGCCGCCGCGTCGCATACCATCTTAATCTTAATATATATAAATCTCGTGTCACAATGTTTGTCCTCAATGGACTCCTAAACTATTTAACCGATTTTAATCAAATTTGAACACCGTGTGCAGTTTGATCCAACTTAACCCATATCATCCCAACCTTAGTAAAACAGGTCTAATTTTTATGAAAATAGGATTGGTGCGTGTTTATAGAAGTATAATTATACCCAAATATTTAAAAAAAATATATCTCATTTAGATTTTTAGTTTTGTAACCGTTCCAATAATGGAACACTAGGCTTATACATACATGTAAAATACTATTAGTGGCTACGGATTTCGTTTGGAAATAAAACTATTTTATTCACATTTTTTATTTATTGCACTAGTAAAAAATTAGATAAACTTACATATATTTTAAATCTTATAATTATTACGTAACAATCATTGTTAGATATATGTGTTATTCAGTATGAAAAAAAATGGAACATTTGCTATGTAATGCAACATTACATTTGATACACTTCATTGTTGTATTTTTGTGGCATAAACCACATCGTGTTTGTTTATTTTGTTTGTCAATTAGATGTCCTTTACCATCCAATCTAATATCATCGGGCACACGTTTTATTACTGCTAGTGAAGATCTAGGAGTTGACATGGTTGAAGTAGTAGGGGCTGAATCTTTCATCAGAAAGTATGTAGAGACAATATCTCTCGTAAATGATAAAAGATCATGTGGCGTACCGTTATGTTTTTTTGCAGCTGGGGATATTTTGTAAAGTTGGAAAGCATTATTGACTGCGACATTTAATGGAAACATGAGCAACTGCCAGTACCATCTCTTCAGACGAATCGCGATTCTATAACAACCCACATTTTGATCAAGTCGGTCCACGCCACCCATATATTTATTGTAATTTACAATGCAACGGGGTTGCTCAACGTCTTTTTTTTGTTTGTCGCAGTAACGTTTCACTTTACTTATAGGTGCAACACCACATTGAGTCGAGGCCACTGTGACAATGTTATTGTCATTATATCTTACAAGAGTGATGTTAGATAATGTATCTGTACATTGGTGATGACATCCTCTACTTGTTTTCTTCATTTCTTTTGGATCTTTCAAAGGTGCCTTCTCAGTTCGATTAGCTCGTATAGTCCCCGTTCCGTCGTGACCCATTTTTTGCAACTCGTCAAGAAGTGGTAGAGATGTAAAAAAGTTATCGAAATAAAAGCTGTAGCTACCTTGTGGCAATTTTGAGATAAGATCCAGAACCACTGAGGCACCAACACCTAATTCAGGATGAGTATTTCCGGTACTAGCTCCCTGATAAAGCTCACCGTATATTAAATAGCCCAGCCGCGTACAAATGGACCAATTTTTGTAACCAAAGCGAATGGGCTTGCCATGTATGTGCTGTTTGGTTCCATGTTTACCATAATATGGAATCATCGATTCGTCGATGCTCAAGTTTTTATCGCCAGGATAATATTTTATCCACCTAGCATTGAGCAGGTTCCATAAAGGACGTACTTTAGCAAACTTATCATTACGGTCAAGATTATTATTATCAGCAACATGGAAATAACGCAATAACTCTTCAAACCGATTTCTTGACATAAGAGCTGCAATTGTTGGAAAACTGCAGTCAACTTTTTGCTCCCAATACATTCTGTATCTCGATACACTATTATATCCAGACAATAATAAAATAGCAATAAAATGTTTTATATCTGTTGTTGAAACTCGAAATCCATGTTTCCCTTTTTGTATTCCATTTTTCTCTGTTTCTGATCGGAGTAATTCAAACACCTCTTCATCATAAAAAAGTTCGAAAAACTGAATAGGATTTCGAAGGTTTTCTAAGAAATCTGGTTCACAGTGCTCTTTTCCAGCCTTTTCTGGAATATCTACAAACCTCCACTTTCTTGTGACTTCAACGCGTCTTCTTTTTGGCGGAGGCTGTGTCACTGACGACGAGCAGCTGGGCTGTGGAGACTGCGTCACTGACGATGTGGAAGGTATTGGGTCCACTTTAGCTTCATCTCCAACGAGCTCATTCACTACGGTAGATTCAGTATGAAACGATCTGGTGACCCGAAGTTCAGCTTCTGCAAGTAATTGATGTCTTGACAAATTATTTATACTTGCAAACTCTTCGTCACCACTGTCTTCGTCGCTATTTTGCCAATTATCAGGAGGTGTGATGAAAATATCAGCGGAAAACACATCGTCATCTTCTTCTAAATAGGAGATTATTTGATCCACATTTAATCTGCAATAAAATAATACCACAATTTTGATGCAATACTGACAAAGTATAAATCTCAATGTATAAAAATTACATGTGCGTATGTTCCTACTGCTCAAATAATGGAACGGTACATTACCATCACACTTACCCACAAATAACAACTTTTATTTGTGAAAACGTATTATGACACGATATAACAATGATACAACATGTGCATAAACCATAAATATTCAATAGTGTACTACAAAACATTATAGTTACTTACTTTTTTCTGTTTGCCATAATTTCCACTAAAAACTTTCAAACAATAATAGGTTTATGGATAGAAAAAACCGCGCGAAGAGAAATGACATTTATACAACTGATAGCTAGTATTGTTAGTAATACCAACATAAAAATATTAATTTAAAGATGCATTCAGAAATTCAAATAAAAAATAAAAATGTAACCGTTTTAAAAATGGAACACTGGGATAATAAGAGTTAAAAGATAGGCTATATTTTATTTTGATATATTATGTTATTATTCAGAAAAGAATAAGGTGATACGAAGTTCGCCAGGTCAGCTAGTATAGTTATATAAATCTCGTGTCACAATGTTTGTCCTCAGTGGACTCCTAAACTATTTAACCGATTTTAGTCAAATTTGCACACCGTGTGCAGTTTGATCCAACTTAAAAGATAGGCTATATTTTATTTTGATATATTATGTTATTATTATATTTCAGAAAAAAATAAGGTGATACGAAGTTCGCCAGGTCAGCTAGTATTATCATATATTTATACCGTACCGTACCATATTATAGCAATAATATTCCTACGGATAGTTTAATATTCGTATAGCTAGTTGAATAATAATTGCTAAGGAGGACTTAAAAAATTAACTCAACTGTAAACTTGCCTTAAATAACTGTACGATTACGTGATTCTGAAATGTGCAATTAGTTCACTTGTACCCCTACATAGAGATTTGTTACAAAAGTTAAGTGTACATTTATTAATACATTAATAGATTGTGATTTAGTAAATAAATATTTAACATTGAAAACGTTTCTTTAATAAAATTAATAAATAAAAATTGACCCTGACTTACAAGAAACTTAAAAATTTGTGTTTAAAAAAAATTATGTCTTATTTAAAAATATATATATAGTATTATGCAGTTTTAAGTGCTTGTCTTAAGTGTATAACAAATCTAAGATTTTTAAGAAGTTTATTACAAAACTACAATGTTATTAAAACATATAATTATTATAATTTTTATACACAAAAGCGATATAACAGCAAAGACTACCGAATGTGGATATAAGGTAATATATCTTCATTATATTATTTTTCTATCTTACTTTATTATCCAAAAATTGTTTACAGGAACCAGTATAGGTATAATAGTTCATCTTTGTATATAGTCGGTCACCGACCGGCCTGCCCAGCGTGGTGACTATGGGCAACACACATGAGTTCACGCAAACTTGTGCAGGCCTATGTCCAACAGTGGACTGCGATAGGCTGAAGTGATGATGATGATAGTGATTGTATATAGTACGTATATATCTTCTAATTAGTGATGATTATTAACTACTCTATGGAAAAAAATCAAAAACATGGACAAATACAGAACAAATTCTCATACCGAGTTATTCGGTATAGGGTAACCGAATTCAAAAAAAGAAAGGTTACTCAATTCGAACGTATATATATATATATATATATATATATATATATTTTTTTTTTTTTTTTTTTTAACTGTATGTTCGGAGATCGTCGCTTATGAACCGATTTTGATAATTCTTCTTTCGTTGGAAAGAAAATATACCAAGGATGGTAGCATGATAAGGAAACTAGGATCTGATGATGGAGTCCCAGAGGAATCGAGGGAAACCCTCGAAAATCGTAGTGACGACTAGTGCGTTTGTTAATTTTTTTTCGTCAACTTGTCTATGTAATTGAAGTCGGTTTTTTTTTCGTTAAGACAATTATTGGATATGTTACTCACTTTACAGCAATGTCCTATCACGAGGGACGGAGCGCTGAATGTTCACATCATACCGCATTCACACATGGACGCCGGTTGGGTGAAGACTTTCGATGAGTATTACTTTGGCAGTAAGAATGTTTTCATTAATTTTATTCCATATATCTGAACTAAACTTAATAAATCTGTTAAAGTCCCACCTCTGGGATGAGTGGTGCTCCATATAGGAGAAAGTATTATATGTGTATATCTATTGCTGTGTGGTTACGACAGTTAGAATATGGCCACCCTCTCTCTTCCAGTGGGTGTCGTAGGAGCCGACTAAGGGATAACACAGTTCCACTACCACCTTGGAACTTAAAAAGCCGATTGATGGCGGGATAACCATCCAACTGCTGGCTTTGAAATACACTGGCCGAAGACGGGCAGCAGCGTCTTCGGCGCAACCAAGCCAGCCCTGCGGTCACCAACCTGCCTGCCCAGCGTGATGACTATGGGCAAAACACATGAGTTAACGCCATTTTTGGCGCAATAGAGTCGGCAATGCGCTTGCGATGTTTCTAGTCTTGCAAACATCTATAAACAACGGTAATCGCTTACTACCAGGCGAGCGGTACGCTTGTTTGCCGACCAAGTTATATAAAAAACGTGGTAAGTTTTGTGGGTGCGTTGCCAGCCTCATTGAAACCCCCCGCTTGAAATCCCCAAGTTCCTAGTGCGACATAATCTGGTACTGGGTCTGGAGACAGACTACATAAGTATCAAAACCCTATCTGGGATCAAATCCACAAGTAACACATCTGGTAGCCGCTTTGATTGCGAGAAATAATCAATCAAGTAATATTTTACTAATATTTTCAGCTAAGAGCAGCGTCAGTTCAGCGAATGTACAACTCATATACCATTCGGTACTGTCAGAACTTCTGCATGATAAAAGGAGGAAGTACGTATTTTATTGGATTATTCAGTTTTTAAAAATTAAGTGCAATGTCCTCTCTAAAAATTTTATATTTACACTAGCGGCACACGTTGCTCTACCCGGAAAACAGCTACCAAAATTGATTGCTTACATACTGATAGCAGCGCCACCTACTAAGTCCAACTGAGATAAAAACTACCCTATCTCCCAAGTTGTACCAAAAATTGGTTCAGTATTTTCGGAGTTTATCTGGAACATACATTGGGAAAAGAAAATTTATATATATAGTCATTGTTAAGGAACGTCTCACATCTTGCGTTGCAACTCTTGGTTCACATCGTGTGGTCCGCACTTTAATTTATCGGTCATCGGTGTGAAGTGTTTATAAACTGTGAGTGCAATAGACAATCAGTGATGTGACAGAACGTTAGGTATATAAGACAGTGATTTGACATTTGAACTCTCTTTCCCTTACTTCTTCTCGTCGTGCGAAGTGTTTGCGTAATATTGTAATTTGCAATACAGAATTGTTTAATTTCTCATATCTTTCATTTTCAACCATTTCAACGAACAACAAATTAGTAAATACAAGCAGCAAAGCAATGCAAGAAACATTTGGCGCCCGAACAGGGACTTCAAAATCAACCCAGGATCACCGGAACACATGGCCGACATCTTGGATCGAGCAGTGACGCGGCTAAAGCCTCACCTCGCAACCATGATAAGATAAGTGCCCAAACCATGATCCCCAATCCTAATCAATCCTAATCGATCCTAACCTTTTTCCAAATTATTTTTCCTTATTTTTAACAATCATGATTACCAATCCTAAATCCTAATCCATCCTAATCTCCTAAATTTACATTTCTTTTTTTCCTATTTCCATTTATATTTCAAAATTAGCATTCTGCTATTGCAAATTTACAATGATTTTTGGTTTAATTTCTTAATTGCCGTACTACATTCAACAAACATGTGTTCTTATATTCAATTTTCTTGTTCGAATTTCTTCATTTAATACAAATTTACAATAATATTTTTCAACTTAACCTCTAAATTTCTTTCATCAATGCATTAAAATTAATATTTCACAATAACTTTTTATTCCAAATTTCTTTCATTAAGACATTAAATTTAATATTTTATAACAGTAGTTTTTAATTTACTTGCATATTATTTTCCAAATTTACTTTAAATTAAATTTAATGTTTTATATTACTAGTTTAACCGCTTCAGATTTTTATTTCTTTACTTCAAGGTGTGTCACACCTAATACAAATGTTTTCCATACATTATTACAAATGTTTATTCAATACTTCATTCAATTTAATTACATTTAACTTTTCTAAATTCCATTACTTAATACAAATTAAACTTAATATTTTATTATATTAGATTTCGAGTCAACAGCATCAAATTTTTTATACAACTACGATAATACAAATGTTTATTCAATACTTAATTCAATTTAATTACATTTAACTTTTTCTAAATTCCCTTACTTGATACAACATTAACTTAACAACATAATTCAATTCATTTCATAGGTTGATTCAATTCATTTCAAAATTAATTCAATTCTAAAGGCGATATTGAGCCTCAATCCTATTTATTGTGCGATGCTTAGACGATTTGGCCGACTATTTCAGCGTTGCGGTACATGAAGCGCACCAACGTGGTTGGGGCTTCTGCCATCTTGTCTTGCCGCTACGCGCCTGTCTTCTATGTGTCGTCTATTGAGGAGCTTCAGCTAAGACATTTGCATCATTTCATTTTATTTTCTTTTCTTTTTTGAGGTGTCTTGTAATTAATTAATTTAAATTCAAATAACTTTAGTATTAATCCAGTTCATATTCATATACAAATACAAATAACTTTAATATTATTCATATACAAATAATTTTAGTATTATTCTAGTTCATACAGTTTTCTATTTTCAATAATTACAAAAATATTTTCTATCTATATTTTTCACAATGTCCGAACCTTCAGTATCAACTATTGACAAAGAATCCGGGATAAAGGTTTTAATTGTAAAGCGCAGTTCTATAAAAGGACAAATTACTAAATTCAAAAACTATTTAGACAAGATTACAAGGCAATCTCAACTGACGGGTATCGAAGTCGCTGAGCTTTCACTGAAGCTCAGTCGCTTTGAGAATCTGTCCGCTAAATACGATGAGCTGCAAACTCAAATTGAACTGATAAATTCTGACAATTTAGACGAAGAGCTCGATGAGCGTGAACGCATTGAGCAAGATTTCATATTATGTACCGCGATGGCAAAAAATATCATTGAAGAACAAAATGAATTAAAGAATTTAGAACAGGATAAGAGACGTCGTGAGTCCTTATTCCAAGATGCTCAATGTGTTCGCGATCATAATAATGAGAATTTTATAACCTTGCCGCAAATACAAATTGCAAAGTTTGATGGTTCGTTCTTCCGTTGGTTAGAGTTTCGAGATACTTTTAATAATTTAGTTCACAACAATAGCCGCATTTCATTGATTCAAAAGTTTCATTATTTAATTTCTTATTTGGAAGGCGATGCAGCTCGGGTAATTTCAAACATTGAGGTTTCCGCAGCCAACTATAATAGCGCTTATCAATTACTTTATGAACGTTACAATAACAAAAGATTACTTGTAAATTATCACATTAAATCATTATTCAATATTGAAAAAATAAACCGCGAATCGGACACTTCATTACGCTCTTTAGTCGATCATGTTTCAAAAAATTTACATGCTTTAGCTAACCTAGGTCAACCTACTGATCACTGGGACACGTTAATTATACATTTGGTTTCATCTAAACTCGATACGCAAACACTTGTTAAATGGGAAGAGCAACGCAATAGTTTAGGTGAAATTCCTAGTTTAACCGAATTCAATAAATTTTTGATTGATAGGGCTTATGTTCTTGAATGTACGCGTCACAATAAGAATGATCAAGGTTCTAGTTTTCATAATAACATTTCAACAAATAACAATAGTAAAATGCAACATTCAAGGCCTGTCAATTATCATAATCATTATAATCATCACATTAAGCGTGATCGACCAATTTCAAATTCATTTATTGCTATAAATCAAAAGGACAATAGCACTTTGTCTAGGTGTATTGTCTGCAATCAAAATCATAGGATTTATGATTGCCAAATATTCATATCTAAATCCAGAGAGGATAAATTAAACGATATTTCCAAGTACAAATTATGTATTAATTGTTTAAGGCAGGGTCACTCTTTAGTCGAATGTCGAGTAGGGCCATGCAAAATATGCAAGAAACAACATAATACTCTATTGCATCCAGTTGACGAACCAAAGGTCAACAGTGCCTCTGGCGAAGTCTCTGAAACTATAGTAAACTTTTCAAACAAAAATTCAAATAAAGTTTTATTGACTACTGCCCAAGTATACATTTTGAATCCAATCACTAAAGAGCCTCTTAAGGTACGGGCCTTGTTGGATTCAGGCAGTCAGTCATCCTTCATTTCAAAATCTCTTCAACAAAAACTTGCAATTCATTCAAATCCAATTTCTACAAATGTTATTGGTATCGGTCACTCAGATAAACAAACAAAAGAAAGCTGTGTGATCCAATTAAAATCCATTTACAATAATTATAAGACTAAATTAAATTGTCTTGTGCTTGATAGGCTGATTGGGAATCTGCCTAAGGCACCTATAAATATACAACAATTAAACATACCATCGCACTTGCATTTAGCTGACCCCGATTTCAATCAGCCAGCTCCTATTGATATACTAATAGGAGCCGATCTTTTTTGGCAACTCTTGAAGAATGAACGTATTTCTTTAGGTGCAAACAAGCCTACATTACAATATTCCAGTTTCGGTTGGTTGATTGGTGGTCCTATTTCATATCAAGCTAAACAAGTGTTTTGCAATAATTCAGTTATCAACGATAACCTCCCAAAGAAAAACAAAATTAACAATTTACTAGCAAAATTTAGGAAGCTAGAAAGGCTTCACCAAAAAACTATTCTAAGCGAAAAAGAATTAGCCTGTGAGAACCACTTTCGGTCTCACACTTCACGGCTTCCTTCTGGCAGGTCTAGTGTCAGACTTCCATTACGCAATTCACCTGATTGTCTAGGTGAAACATATAACTTAGCAAAAAGGCGATTATTCAATTTAGAAAAACGTTTCAAAAAATATACTTCATTAAAATCTCAATACATACATTTCATGAGAGAATATCAAAATTTAGGCCATCCGTCGGAATCTACAGTTGCTTTACCAGATCCTTCTTATTTTTGTAATCATGCTGTCTTTAAAATATTTAATTAATCTACTAAGCTTAGGGTCATATTTGATAGTTCCGCTTTCTCTTCTTCTGGTTTTTCAATCAATGTTTGCTAATGGTTGGATAACACAACATTCGGGATTCTCTTTTCTCCATATTAATTCGAGTTAGTTACGGTTGATTTATGGAGAGAAGATGAGTCCCTACCAATCAAAGCAATGCCACTAAATACTGTCACTTGCTGTACCGCAAGTGCCAGCTATTTAAGTACGCGATGTCTAGGGCAGATAGGAGATGAATGCGACGATAGTTTTATCAAAATTATTATACAAAAGGATTTTTATGTAGATGACCTATCTAAAGATGCCTTCATCATGATTTTTGCATAGATTTGTTTCGCGCCACGGTAGGCCAGCGGACATCTATTCCAATAGCAAACGCAATTTTGTAGGAGCGGCAAGAGAGCTCAGTAAATTCACCGATATACATAACATCGCGTTAACTGAATTTACAGCTCAGCAAAGCATCAAAATTTAAATTCATTGTGTCTTACGCTCCTCACTTCGGCGACATATGGGAGGCCGGTGTGACCGACAAAACATCATATCAATAATACATCACACAAACAAACATATATATAATATATAAACGAGTCATGGGAATTCTCATTTAACTTTTGAAGAAATTTTAACTTTTAAAGCAATTCTAACTTTGTTTGCACAAGTGGAGGCTATTCTGAATAGTCGTCCCTTGTGCCCATTATCCATGTTCCCTTGACGATTTCCTTTTCCTCTCCCCAGGGCACTTCTTAATCGGAAGACTACTAAATGAGCTGCCGGCTCGCGCCTTGGAGAATGAAAGGGAATCACAATTAAAACGCTACGCACGTATCAAGCAAATCAAACAAGACTAAGCTAAAGGTTGGAGACCTGCCACCTTTATATTGGAGTACTGGATGCCAGTAGCCAGACTATATCCGGGGCCAGACGGGAGCTCTCGCGTTCGGCCCACTACAGGCTGTTATCGCCGCCCTCTGGTTCGCCTCTCCCCCTTGCTCGACAATGAACACACAAAGTTGAAGAATATTGATTCTTCAACGGGGGGAGTATGTTAAGGAACGTCTCACATCTTGCGTTGCAACTCTTGGTTCACATCGTGTGGTCCGCACTTTAATTTATCAGTCATCGGTGTGAAGTGTTTATAAACTGTGAGTGCAATAGACAATCAGTGATGTGACAGAACGTTAGGTATATAAGACAGTGATTTGACATTTGAACTCTCTTTCCCTTACTTCTTCTCGTCGTGCGAAGTGTTTGCGTAATATTGTAATTTGCAATACAGAATTGTTTAATTTCTCATATCTTTCATTTTCAACCATTTCAACGAACAACAAATTAGTAAATACAAGCAGCAAAGCAATGCAAGAAACAGTCATATAATTTGTAAGACAAGTTATGAAGACCAAAAAAATTTGTTGAATTATTTACTTTATAAGCATAAAACTGACATTAAATTACAGTACAGTAAGCGTCCGCCTCTAAGCGTCTCATTGTAGGACTAATGATCGTCCTAACATGAAAATAAATAGATTCATACAACAATACGGCACGCTCCACTATGGCGAAGCATTGCAAGTTCGTTGCCAATCCTAGCCTTAACTCTCCCCAGAAGTTTTGACTACCTTACTCACCGTAGGAACACAAAACTACTCGAAAACAATTTTATTTATCTGTGATCTTGTGTAAAGTTGAGGTTCTTCCCCGATCGGGTTGCTCCAGATTTTGAGCAGGATATTTCGTATCGTGTCCTGTCTAAAAAACTGTTGTTTTACATATTATATCAACTTTATAATCTAAATTATCTGGTATGATATGGACCAAAATAATCTAGGCTGGCTAGATCACCGTTACAGTTAAAGAGATAGGCATCCGTATCGAATCAAATACCTAATCAATGACCTCGTTACCTAATTTTAACTTCAGTGATTTCACGCGTTTCAGTTTAAGCCCGAGTTTTTTATGCTTTTAAGCGCATTATGTTATCTGAAATAGATTTAAATAACAAGAAATTGAAAGACTTTTAATTTTTGTTTTTAGATTCACCTTCTCAGAAACAGCATATTTCTGGCGCTGGTGGAAGGAACAGCGCGGAACAACTCGGGCTACATTCAGGTCTCTGGTCGCCGAAGGTCGAATAGAATTTGCTGGTGGTGGCTGGGTGCAAAGTGATGAGGCTACTGTTGATTATTTGCAGCTTTTGGATCAGTATACTTGGGGACTGAGGTATTTTATTTTGGAATTATTATTATAATAATTAAAACATTATTATTAAGTACTAGCTTTCACTCGCGGCTTCGCTCGCATTGATGTGATTGATTGAAAAAGAAAAAAAAAATTGAAGAGTAGTGAATAGTAATCATGAGTAAATAACAATAAAAAACTTAATCCATCATACTATAAAAATTTGTAAGTTGTTATCATTATTTTTAATAAATAATTTTATTCCCTTTCCAGAAAACTTAACGACACTTTAGGTCCTTGCGGTAAACCTAAAGCAGCATGGCAGATAGACACATACGGACACACAAGGGAACACACTTCTTTGTTAGCACAAATGGGCTTCGATGGACTTTTTATAGGTAATCTTTATTAAATCCTGTTCCTATATTTCAATAAATTAGTTGATTCGCTTCCTAACCAAAAAACTCAGCCAGTAACATCCCATTGCTACGCATAGGCCTCTTTATCTATATAAGAGAAGGATTGTAGGTATATCCACCACGCTGATCCATACATAATAACAAACAAAACATGGCACCGACTGTGGTATTTTTTTTCCAATTTTCAGTACTGTATATAATGTGTCCAATAGTAAAATGGATGAAAAATAAATTTTAGAAATGGTCACTGAGGTAGGGTACAGCAGGAAATTTCCTGCTCAAAATATGGAGCAGCCCGACCGGGGTAAGTACCTTGACTTTACAAAAGATCAGAGCTAAATAATACAGGTTTCAAGCAGTAATACGTTCCTGTCTAAGTAAGGTGACCTGAGCTCTTGAGGAGGGTCGACAGTAGAGTCGGCAACTTGCTTGCAATGCTTTCACTGCTCCGGGTGTCTTTTTTTTATATCACTAGGTCGGCAAACAATCGTACGGCTCACCTGATGGTAAGAGATTACCGTAGCTTATAGACGCCTACGACACCAGAAGCATCGTAATCGCGTTGCCGACCCAATCCCCAATCCCCCAGGAGCTCTGGTCACCTTACTCACCAACAGGAACACAATACTGCTTAAAACAGTACTATTTAGCTGTGATCTTCTGCAAGGTCGAGGTACTACCCCAGTCGGGCTGCTCCATATTTTGAGCAGGAAATTCCTGCTGTGCCCTACCTCAGTTACGGTAATAGCATCATCAGGTGATCTGACGACGCTTGTTTATCGAGCTAGTTTTATAAAAAAAATTGGTATGCGTAAGATTACAATTCAATTGTATGTCTCCCGTAAATAGTGGATAAACAGGGAATCGGTGGTAGGGAAGAAGCCTTAAAACATAAACTTTGAATGTGAAGCGTTTATTTATTTATTTAGCCTGCCATATTAAATATTACTTTATATTTACAAGCCTCTTTTCTGATAGGAAGAGTAGAACATAGAGAGAGGGAAATGATGATTGAAGAAGATAAAATGGAGTTTATGTGGAGAGGCAGTGATATGCTTGGTAAGTCGTAATAAAAAGATAAGTAAAATAAAGTTTTATGTTATTTTTGTTAAGTCTGAGAGTTGAGAAAGATGTCCAAGTAGACTAGAAAAGCCCAGTACTTAGGTTGTTTTCAATCATTTTAATTAATCACATCATCATCACTTCAGCCTATCGCAGTCCACCGCTGGACATAGGCTTCGACAAGTTCGCGCCAGAAACGGCGTGAACTCAAGTGTTTTGCCCATAGTCACCTCGCTGGGCAGGCGGGTTGGTGACCGCAGGGCTGGTTTTGTCGCACCGAAGACGCTGCTGCCCGTCTTCGACCTGTGTATTTGAAAGCCAGCAGTTGGATGGTTATCCCGCCATCCGTTGACTTTTTAAGTTCCAAGGTGGTAGTGGAACTGTGTTATCCCTTAGTTACCTCTTACGACAACCACGGGAAGTGAGGGGGTGGCTATATTCTTTATATTATATTTCCGTAGCCACACAGCTTTGTTAATATAATAGAGATAATATTACAGTTAATATCATAGTATTATAAATACTATTCCTGTATTTCATAAAAATACTGGCAATCAGATACTTTTTTTAGCATTTCAAGTGATAATCGCCGCTTATGAAGTTTATATACCGAATTATTTCAGGTAAAATGTGTGACATAATGACACACACTATGTATAATCTTTACAACGCACCAGAAGGATTTTGTTTCGACTTCCTCTGCAGTGATGAACCCATTGTCGAAGATCCCGACAGCAAAGCCTATAATGCTGACAAACGAGTAAGTTTAGAAATAAAAATTTCAGAGGTGAATATTAATTTTAGGATTCATGTGCCCAATAATAAAAACTTGTCCTGCAACTTGTTTTGACATAATACCTTTTTAGGGTTCCGTACCCAAAGGGTAAAAACGGGATCCTATTACTAAGACTTCGCTGTCTGTCCGTCCGTCCGTCCGTCCGTCTGCCTGTCACGGTAACGATAGCTTGACAGTTGAAATTTTCATAAATATATTTATATATTCCTGTTGCTGCTGTAACAACAAATACTAAAAACAAAATAAAATATATATTGGCTTAAATATATAAATGGTAATAGGTAGGCACTTGAAATATTCACAAAATACTTAATTGTATATTTACTTTAATAATAAATAATAACATTAAAATAAAAAAATATTTAAATATTTTACCTAGTCAAATATTTAGTACGGAACCCTTCGAGCGCGAGTCCGACTCGCACTTGGCTTGTTTATTATTCTTCAAAAATAGGAATGACCATTTTGCCAATATCACGTAGAATTGAAAATACATTAAAACCTTTTTTCAGGTTCATTCGTAACATTCAATTGACTTTGGGATCTTGACCGCACAAAATTCCCTTTTCAAAATCTTCTCCATTTGGTGTGTAATTAGCTAAATCGATGGTGCCACATTAACTCGAACTTATTTTTAGGTAAATGACTTTATAACACAAATCGAACGCCAAGCGAAGTACTACGACCACGACAACATCATGGTCACGATGGGGGGAGACTTCACGTACCAGAGCGCAGCGAATTGGTTTATTAACATTGACAAATTGATTAAGTAAGTATTGGTACATGTTGATATGACTAAATTTATGTTAAAACGCAGTTTAAATTAAAAGAGTAACTGCGGAGTTTCTTTTCAATTCTTCTCTGCAGAATCCACATTCCGAATCGGTGGTAACTTGACTTATCAGTCGAGTTTTTTTTTAAAATTTATTTGTATTATGATTTTTGTAATTGACATTATTTTGACTTTCGTTAAGTGTGTATATCACCCTATGACGAAATAAATGTTTTCATTTCATTTCAATTCATTTCATAACTATAATTAATTAATTACAACAAATATAATTATAATATGTAAAAAAAGGTTCAAATTGCTTTAAAGGCATTATCAAACAAAGTAATATTTGATTTGATTTATACCATATTCTCTGAAAACTGTATCATTATCTCGTCCTTCTTATAGCATATCCTTCTTTCAAATTTATACACAAACACAAAAGTTAGCGACGGTATAACTGATATTCCCTACCATCCTCACCATCAGGTGAGATCGCAGTCAAGCGCTAGTCTATATATTAAAAAAAATATATTCCATAGGTGCGTTGCCTTATCTTGAGAACGGGCAAACGAGTGAAGTTTAAATTTTAAAAAATGTGTGTGAGTGTATATATCTCGTGTATGTACAATTCGCACACGCAGAAGTGAAACTTCAGAAAAGTCATAGGAAAGTAGGTCGTTGCGATTTGTTCTGTCGGCGACGAACACCGTTTCGTTCGTTTCGTGACTCGGCAAACGTTGTCTTGCCGCTAAACGCTATTTAAAAATAGGGGTTAGTGGTAGAAGGGTGAAAATATAGGGTTGTATGTATTTTTCAATGCCAAATCATAATAAAATAAAAAATAAATAATTTATCTAATAATAAAGAATAAAAAAATTTGGGATGGACTACCCTTGACATTTAGGGGTATGAAAATAGATGTTGTTCGATTCTCAGACCTACCCGATATGCACACAAAATTTCATGAAAATCGGTCAAGCCGTTTTGGAGGAGTTTATCTACAAACACCGCGACACGAGAATTTTATATATAAGATTATTTAGCATAAACAAAAATTTTAAAAAAAGCCAGTCACCAACTAACTTCCTCAATTTTAAATCTAAACAAAGGAAACGCTTTTGGACTTTGATTAGTTTAGCCTCATTATCTTTTTTAATGTTTTTGTTTATGAGTAAATAGAAAAACGTGGAAAAACCTCGGAAGGAAGCAGATTTGTACAATTTTCAGAGTATTATCTGAAGCGTTCATTGAACCGTGTCATCATGCTCAAGTGCAGATTGACATTTGTTTCTAGATAACGGAAAAAAATCAAACTTGAAGTCACTCTACTGATTTTGTATAAATAAATAAATAGAATAAACTAGTAAATAATCGCTCCACATACAACGGCCCGTAGGATTTTCCCTGTATCTGGGGTCCGAAAAAACAGTACTTGAAGTATAAAGCCGAGCTGCAATAGAAACATCTGATCCATTTAGTTGAGTTCAGGGTGAATAAGAACGATGTATCATAAGTTTTTATTTATTAGATAACATTAAATATCAGATAGCTTTATCAGAAACTGATGAAGCAGATTCTTAAAGTATTTTTTATACAGCTAGGACAGCAAACAATCATATGGCTCACCTGATGGTAAGCGATTACAGTAGCTTAAAGACATTTGCAACACCAGAAGCATCTCAAGCACGTTGCCAACCCTATCCCTAATTTCTCCCAGGAACTCTGATCACCTTACTCAACACAGGAACACAATACTGTTTAAAAGCAGTATTATTTAGCTATCTGTACCGATCACCGATAATATTGATCTTTTAGGCATAAATATCTCGTCTAATATGAACTTCAGACAATGCATAGAATCCAAGGCAAAAATCGCCGGTACGAAACTTGGTATCCTCAATAAAGTCAGGCAGTACTTCACACCGGAACAGCTTCTCACTCTGTACCAAGCTCAAGTTCGATCGAGTATGGAGTACTGCAGTCACTTATGGGATGGCTCTGCCAAGTACCAGCTTGCTGCTTTGGAGTCTGTGGATCGACGCGCCAGAAGACTCATCGGTGATGAACCACTGGTTAACTCTAGACTACAAAGTCTTGAACATCGGCGCGAGGTTGCCTGTCTGTCTGTATTTTACAGAGTATATTTCGGAGAGTGTGCCCAAGAGCTGCACAATTTGGTTCCACCATCACCATTCTACCACCGAACCGCTAGGCATCGCTTGAGTGTGCACCGCTACGTGGTTGAAATCCCACGATCTCGCACTAAGCGTTTTGCTTCCTCTTTCTTAATACGCACCGCAAAAATCTGGAATGCCCTTCCGGCTTCCGTTTTTCCAAATAATTACAACTTGGGTATTTTCAAATCAAGAGTGAATAGGCATCTTCTAGGCAAGCGCGCACTATCTTAGGCTGCATCTTCACTTACCTTCAGGTGAGATCGCGGTCAAGCGCTAGTCTATATATTTAAAAAAAAAAAAAAAAGCTGTGCTTCTGTAAGGTTAAGGTCGAGGTACTACCTCAGTCTATTTCCCCAGGATATTTCTACCTCATTATTTATTTATTTATTATGCAATTAAATGGTACAAAATTATTTAAAAAATTATGAATAATAATAGTCTTCTGAGGATTATTATGATAATATAAAATAATGTGACAGTTCAAGATTAAGATTTAATTTAATATTTAGATCAAGGTAATTTTTTTTTATATAACTGAGAAAACAGTTTCATAAATGACGACACCGCGCTGGTGGTCGCGGGTTCGATCCCCGCTCACGACAGATATTTGTATTGGCTACTAGCTGACCCGGCGAACTTTGTATCGCCTAACACAAACTTTATCGTATGGTATTAAAGTTCAAATTGACTTTTAAGTATTATCACAAATCTTTTGTATGGGAGTATAGAAAAGTGTTGTTTTTAGACTTTTTCAGGAAATTTAATTTTTTTTTTAGAATTTTTCTCTCCGTAAGAACCATCCTCGTACTTCAAGGAATATTTTAAAAAAAGAATTAGCGAAATCGGTCCAACCGTTCTCGAGTTTTGCGCTTAGCAACACATTCAGCGACTCACTTTTATATTATAGATATAGATGTTTGTCGCGGTCTGGGCGTTTGTGCTTGTGTATTGTGTGTGTTCGGACCCAACACAGGAGAAAATCCTACTGGGAGCCAGTGTGTAGCGTTTATTTATTTATTATTTATTATTATTTATAAACAAATGAGAATTTTTTTTCTGTCACTAGGTCGGCAAACAAGCGTACGGCTCACCTGATGGTAAGCGATTACCGTAGCTTATAGACGCCTGCGACACCAGAAGCATCGCAAGCGCGTTGCCGACCCAATCCCCCCAGGAGCTCTGGTCACCTTACTCACCAACAGGAACACAATACTGCTTGAAAACAGTATTATTTAGCTGTGATCTTCTGTAAGGTCGAAGTACTACCCCAGCCGGGCTGCTCCATATTTTGAGCAGGAAATTCCTGCTGTGCCCTACCTCAGTTAATTTGATTTATATTATTATGGTTTTGCTACGCTTATTCAATCATTTTCGACTTATTAGCTTTCCATTCTTACAAACTGTCGTACGCGTTAAGTTTAAATAGTTCAAAATTATCCTCGGATCCATTTTTTTAATATTCCTACTGTAAGAATTAGTATAAAGTAGTATTGAGTATTAGACACTTTATTTTAAAACGATATTTCGTATTCGCAGTCACGTGACCACACACCCAGCTAACATCTCGGATGTAAACATATTTTATTCGACGCCATCTTGCTATTTGAAGTCCATTTACCTTTATGGGAGGAGGGATAAAGCACTTTATACGGAAAAGGTAAAGTATGTTTAAAGACTTTTTTTCCATACAATTAAACACACTGAAAAGATAATTTTTTATTATTTTAATAGTGAATTATCTTCTGTTGTATTTTTATTATTAAATGATTACAGTTCATAAACACTAGCAATTGATACAAAAATTTCAACTGATTTTCTTCCTCCACCCGATCTCGTTAAAAACTTCGCCTTTATACTATATACGACTTACGCAATATTATAGCCTAGTGTCACCATTTCCAGACAATCTAGAAAGTATACAGAGAGTTATAAATTTAAACGGAGCTAGTAATTTTACGATAAAGGCATAGTAAAAGAGATTAGGTAATACAAAGTTCGGCAATATTTCTCTTATGGCTGTAATAATAAAGACTTGTTTTAGGCTGATCATTTACCGTACGGCAGCGACGCTAACACTTACTGGACAGGCTTCTACACTTCAAGGCCCAGTCTGAAATATTATGTGAAAAGGGCACATGCTTTTTTACAGGTATATATTTCTCTAATACTAGCTATTACTCGCGGTATCACTCGCATTGAATTTTTTAAATAAAAAGTGTCTTATGCTACTTCTAATACCTCCAAAATATATGTACAAAGTTTCATGATGATCGGTTAAGTAGTTTTCGCGTGAAAGTGTAACAAACAAACTTACATTCACATTTATAATATTAAATAATAGGGATATACGCTTCAGCCGACGCCGCGTTGGCGCAACGGTTACAGCCATTGTACCTGTTGCTCTGGCGGTTGCGGGTTCGTTTGTATTGACCATACAGGTGTTTGCCGTGGTCTGGGTATTTGTGCAGTCCTTGTGGGTCTCCCCACTGTGCCTCGGAGAGCACGTTAAGTCGTCGGTCCCGGTTGTTATCATGTACACCTGATAGCGATCGTTACTCATAGTAGGGAATATATCCGCCGCGTACGCTTCAGCCTGTAATATCCCACTACTGGGCATAGGCCTCTTTCCCCATGTAGGGGAAGGATCATAGCTTAATCCACCACGCTGGTCCAATGCGGGTTGGCGGATAGATTATAATAGGGATATAATACAAATTAAAAACAGTTTAGAAATCTATATATATATAAATTAATGTTTGTCTGTATGTCCTTTATAGAATCGTAAACTATGCATTTGATTATGGCATGATCTTCCGCAAAGTGTCGTGCATGAGCCCACAAAGGTTTCTGAGTTGGTACGACCAAAAAAGAAAGCGTAGTAACGCGTGCAGGGTACAGTTAGTTATAAATATTACAATATTTTGGCTATGTACTTAATTAGGTAAAAGATTCATATATGGCTCCATAGAATCAAGCATTACTTAAATTTAATTATTTTAAGTAGTAAAAATAACTGATAAATAAATATGATTCGACAGCGGAATGTGGTTAAAAGTTAAAAACACACTACAGTTTCGTTTGGAGATAATGTTACTGGTGAGTATAGTTTAGTAAGTATAAATCACACTAAACTATGGGTAGTAGTGCTGCCTGAGATGGGCGGCGCTACGTCATGATCTGACGACAGTCCTCGGAGGGGACTCGTCACTGCCGAGCGTCATCACCGCGATGCTCGGCGACGATGAGTCCTGGACGGCGATGGTCTCCTTCTGCGAGACAGTAATGTCCCAGAAGGAAAATGACAAAAAAAAATGGGTAGTAGCGCTATATATAAGCGCTATATCCATTAATTACGTGAGCTATTTATTGATCAGTTTAGACTCCTCCCCCCTTTAGTGAGATTTTCCTGGACCCCCCCTTCCCCTTACGTGAGATGGACGTTTAGCTTAAAAATATTTTAAGCTTACTCTAAATCTTTTTATTTATTTCTTTTGAACGAAATGATAATAGCGATGAGATTTATTTTAGCCGTCAAAATGAACACTCAAAATATATTTTTTTAATATCTGTAATATTTTATATTTCTTGATGTTCAGGTGATATTTTCGATGATCCCCCCCCCCCCCGCGTTTAAATAGGATTTGGTGAGATTTAATTGGACCCATCCCCTCCTATTCTGAGCTCACGTAATTAATGGATGTCCCCTAAGTATATTGATTCAAAGTATAAAATAACTTATTAAAGGAAATAAACTACTTGACATACATACATGTGTTTGTAATCTCCAGGTCGTGAAACAACTGTCAGTCCTATCTCGAATGGGTGACTCGTATGAACTTCACCTGTTACGCCACGCAGTTGGTTTGGTGTTACACCATGATGCTATCACAGGTAAAGAAACATTTTAAATAAAAGTGTTAAATTCTACCATTGCTCAAGGTTTTTTTATTAATATGTCTCCCCTTTTCAATAAAGTGTGTACGTTTGAGCGAACACACTTTGATAGTGGTATAGGTCCGTCGAAGGCGTTTTGAAGATGTTTTCGTTAACTAAGTTATCTAAGTACTTTGCCTTAATAGTTACCAAGATGGACTAGTTCATACGAGTAATGGAATATCATACACACGAGATCAATAATACGAGATACTCAGCGTCTGATTACTGCGTAAAATCATCTAACGGCTATCAAATAAGATCAATAAATTTATAATTTAATACTGACAGCACACAAATCCTTCCTTTTTGATAAATATAAATCGTTGAATACCTATCTAAGAAGTGAAACTTATTGACGCACGCTTGACGTCGGTAATGAGCTGGTGAATGCGTGCGAGAGCATTGCGAAAAGTGTGATCGGGCGAGCTGAACGGAATATGAGAGGGAGATATAAGTTAGTGAAGATAGAAAGAGAAAGAGTTACGTTAAAGTTACGGGAAACTTTAACTTCAGTCGTGTGGTCTAAAGCACACATTTTTTCTCAAAAAGTATTTTTTTTAATATTTATTGTGTATTCAAAGCTGCCAAAAATAAAGCTAAGTTTTAAAAGTCATACTACAAGTAGGTATTTTATGTCCAAAAGTATTTATTTCATCTTACAGTGTTACAGTATCCATTTCGATGTTATATTTTATGTTATTTTGTCATTTTTATGTCATTTAAGAATAATATTGATTGTAGGAACAAGTCAACAGCATGTAACAAACGATTTCATAAGAATATTGTCTGAGGCTATCGAAGCTAGTACGAAAAAAGTCTCTCAACTTTTAAGGTCAGTTTTTTATTGTTTAACATTTTGTATATATTGTATATTGTACTGTGTGGCTACGGTACTAAAAAATATAGCCACACCCTCTCGATATTACAGGCTGAAACGATTTCAATTCAATATTAGTAAATGAGATCTTCTTTATATATGTTACATTTAAATGTCCATGTTATACAAATACAGTGTCCTAACACCTACATGGGGCGGAAGTAGACGACCCAAGAATAGTCAGCAGTTCATCACATGTCATCAACTTAACATAAGTCAGTGTAGAGTAAGTTAACTTAATTATTCGTACGATTTATTTTTGTGTTACCCACACATTAGGAAATTCTAAACAATTTTTTTTAAATATCATATCAAAAATCGACCGTTCCAGCGGGGATCGAATCTGCATCTCCGACGAGACCGAATATAAAATCATCATATCAAATATTTCGATCTAGTGGGTACATCGTTCCATAGCTTAATTGGCTAAAGAACCGGCACAGTAACACGGAGATGCAGGTTCGATCCCCGCTGAAGCGGTCGATTTTTGATATGATATTAAAAAAAATGTTTAGAATTACTTAATTATATTTACTTTTGGTAGCGCCAAAAGTATCATGTCTTTCAAAAATGTGATTTTAGTTAAAACATTCTACTTAGTTGCTGTAATACATATAACCGTTTATTTTGTTCGTAGCCACATTACCTTACATAACACATCCATTGTTATTGTTCTGTCATTTATTTATTACTACATTTTTAGTACAAATTTTTAAGTACATCTTAGATCTGTCGAAATCTACTAACACTTTAAATCCCACTAAAGCCTAAATGTGTAATAGTTTTGCAAAAAATAGAACATTACATTTTTTAAAATTCTAACTCCATATCTATTTATTTTATTTATTTATTTAAGGTGAATTTACAGTTATAATAATACACAATTATATAATTTTTTATTAATAATATTTTAATAATAATAAATTTGGCACAAAACCACAACCAATTACAAATTCACACAGATAGAATTATTATATATTATTAATTATTAATATATTCTCTGTAATTATCGCAAAACATAAGCTTCACTTGTAATTGATACATGTATTTATAATAAGCATTCCTTAGGGCTAATGTCACTTTTTTCGTCTTCTGTAGAACATTTAAATTATGTATGTTAAAAGTGTGCTGTGTGGCTACGGCACCAAAGAATATAGCCACCCCTCTCTTCCCGTGGGTGTCGTAAGAGGCGATTAAGGGATAACAAGGTTCCACTACCACCTTGGAACTTAAGAAGCCGACCGATGGCGGGATATTCATCTAACCGCTGGCTTTGAAACACACAGGCCGAAGACGGGCAGCAGCGTGTTCGGTGCGGCAAAGCCAGCCCTGCGGTCACAACCTGCCTGCCCAGCGTGGTGATTATGGGCAACACACATGAGTTCACGCATTTTTGGCGCGAACTTGTAGAGGCCTATGTCCAGCAGTGGACTGCAATAGGCTGGAATGATGATGATAATGATGACGATGTTAAAAGTACAATATTATTTAGTTCACAGAAACTCAAGAATCAATACTGCTCATCGTGTACAATCCTCTGAGCGTCAAAACATACTTCCACCTGCAACTACCAGCCATTGCCTTGCATTACTCTATACGCGATTACAATGGTATGTGAAATTTTGATTAGATTATTAGATAAATAACATTGTCAACGTATCAAACAACTATCAAATATTTAATTGCAAACAATGGCATGACCGATGAAATTAAGAACTGCTAATAATTCAAATAATTTTGGTTTAGTTGGCAATAATATGCGTTTAGATGAGTAAAAACAGATTTTATATCGAATAAAGGTATTAACATATCCGCCAACCCGCATTGGAGCAGCGTGGTGGATTAAGCTTTGATCCTTTTCCTACATGGGGAAAGAGGCCTATGCCCAGTAGTGGGATATTTCAGGCTGAAGCGTAAAGGTATTAACAAGAAAGAACTAAAAAGGCTATATTATAAGAAATAGTGAAAGATAAAATACGTATAAACAAAAATACGAAATCCTTTTTTAGAAAAACCTTTTTTTGAAGTCGCTTAAAAATCCGTATAAGACGACTAAGCATGGAAAATGAAATAGAATTGAATTTAACATCAACAGATGAAGAAGTGGAGTACCAACTGGTACCACTTCCGACAGCGGTCATCAACCTGCCAGGACGCACATCAAACAGTTTGCAAGAGCTATGTTTTGAAGCGGAAAATATACCGCCCCTTGGATTCACAGCTTTTTACATATCGCCCATACGAGACCAATTGGTAAGTTTATTTATGGTAATCAAAATTAAAATAATTGATAAACAAAACAAATCTGGAATATATATTTTTTTAGTATTAAAACCTTCTGTGGGCCTTAAGGAACATTCCAAAAAATAAGAAATTAGCCGAGTTGGTCGAACAATTCTTGAGTTACGCGCTTAGCAACATTCATTTTTATTTATATAGATTTATTATTAACTCGGAATAATTATGTTTGCTCGCAAACTAAAAAAAACCGACTTCAATTACATCGACGAGTGGTACAACGTAGATCGACGAAAAAATAGTCAAGTAACTACGCGTTATCACAGATTACTCAAAAAGTAGTTATCAGATTTCAATAAAATTTATATGTTTACAAACATCAGCTTTCGATTAAATTAAAAATTATTAAAATCGGTGTACACCCGGTAAGAAGTTATTGCGGATTTTCAAGAGTTTCACTCGAGTTCTCTGGGATACCTTCATCAGATCCTGGTTCCCTTATCATGGTACTAAACTAGGGATATCTCCTTTCCAACAAAAAAAAAAAAAAATTATCAAAATCGGTACATCCAGTAGAAAGTTATGCGGTATAATACAACGTAGGTCGACGAAAAAAGCGTCAAGTAAAAACGCATTATTAGATATAACTCAAAAAGTGGTTGTTAGATCTCAAATAAATTTAAATGGGACCAATTGACACACACCACCTTTCGATTAAAAAAAAATTTGTCGAAATCAGTCCACACGGTCAAAAGTTCTGATGTAACATACATAAAAAAAATACAGTCGAATTGAGAACCTCCTCCTTTTTTGGAAGTCGGTTAAAAAATGTTTAATAAAGGAGCAGGAAGAATTATGATTACAATATTTCCAGAAGTTACAATTATAGACTTTGAAAAATGTTGTCATGCACTAAAACATTTTTTTCAGGCGGAGGGTCAGTTTAAGAAAACACAAAATCAAGAAACAGAACAAGAGATAGTAGCTACAATTTCTAATGAGGTATAATATTATAATTACTTACAAATCTAATATATAAAATTCTCGTGTCGCGGTGTTTGTAGTTAAACTCCTCCGAAACGGCTTGACCTTCTCATGAAACTTTGTGTGCATATTGGGTAGGTCTGAGAATCGAACAACATCTATTTTCATACTCTTAAGCTATAAAGAGGGGTGGGGGGGATTAAGGGGCCTCTATAACATATATGACAAAACAACGTTTGCGGGGTTAGCTAGTAATTATATACTGATATATTTTTATTGTAGTGTCCCTTAGTTCTAACGCCCCCCTAGAGCTTAGAATAGTAATTTTAATGGGAAGTTTAAAATACAAGACTTGGACCGATTGTACCGGATCTACTAATGCTATTTCAATAGCGATATTTTCTCAAAGTTTCAATATTATATTACAGTATATAAAAGTAGCAATAAATAAATCTACTGGTCTCCTGGAATCCATCCAACATATCGATGGTATAAAGATCCTCATCAGCCAGAACTGGTATTACTACAGCCAAGGTCAGCAGGTTCTGCAGTCTGGAGCGTACAGCTTTAGACCTGGCAAAGACAGGCCTACACCTGTAAGTTATCTGTACTAATTTGTTTTTGAAGCTTTTTAAGTAAAAACTTTGATCGTATTTGACGAATTACTCTTGTGTAAGTTATCTAGAAGTAACATACATGACATATTTTATATATTTTCTTAGTAAAGTCTTAGAATTTAAGATATGCAGAAATTGGGGAAGGTCACTAGAGTCAATTTGAAGAGAAGGATTTTACAAACTACTTCTGCTTTGAAAAACCCTTGTTTAAATATTGTAGTATTATTAGTAGTATTAGCAGGCTTAAATCGTTAATTTACAAATTATTAATCCATAAAACTATTACAGTACTCAATATTACAAACTTGGTGGGTTTGGTTGGTAATTAGTAGATATTCTGTAATTGAAATAGTACGAGAATCTGAGATAGTAAGTGAAGGTTACCGATAATTAATTTTCGCTAATCTTTTTTAGGAAGGTTACCAAAAATTACTTTATTAAAAATAAAAAATAAAATGTGTCCGTTTTGAAAAAAAAATTTCACAACCATAATTTCATATCACTAAACGAAAAATATTGTTCCAAAAAGACTTTTAGTATTAACTCATCATTTCTAAGGTTACCGATAAAGTCACTTACCACACCATACGAGGACCGTTGGTGAAGGAGATCAGACAAAGGTTCAGTGACTGGATCACGCAGATCATCAGATTGTATCGAGGAGAGGAATTCGTTGAAGTTGAATGGATCATTGGACCAGTACCGATTGGGTAAAAAATTGGTGTCTTATCTATAATTCTATACGAGATAATATTTATTTATTTATTTACTTATTTCTTTATTATACACCACAAATACATTAAAAGCAAAGGCTTTTATGGCTAGTTAATCATTTCTTCCAGACAACACCATAAGTGTAGTACACCTAGTGTTATTACAAAGAAAGATACCATTGTTTGTTAGTATGTAATGGCTGAACTCAAAAACTATTAGACTACTTTTAAAAACTCCTAGAATTGAGCAGAAGAAGAACCTATTCAGGATTTTTCTGCAAAATTGTTAACAGATTTAATTTTCGAAAACTGCACTTAAAACATTACTTCTATATTTCATTTTATTCAGAAACGACTTAGGAAAAGAAGTGGTGACCATCTTCAGTACTAACATCAGCAACAATGGCGTATTCTACACCGACTCCAATGGCAGACAAATGATGAAGAGAACTTGCTGGAACCTGACCACTAGTGAGTTTATCCCTTATACATGTGTAGGTTATCTACTATTCTACATTTTTATATAGTGATAAGCTGGTTTTAATTATATTACCATAATATTAAAAATTGACAACTCAAAATAAAAAGTAATAATTGTGTTTGCTAGCAAACGAAAAAAAACTACTTTAATTACGTCGACAAGTAATACAACATAATTAGGTGAAAATAGAATTATATATCTATAATAATATATATAAAAGCGAAAGGTCACTCACTCATCACGAAATCTCCGAAACTATAACACCTACAAACTTGAAATTTGGCAAGTAGGCTCCTTATAGAGCGTAGACATCCGCTAAGAACGGATTTTATGAAACTCGACCCCTAAGGGGGTAAAACGGGGGTTGCAAGTTTGTATGAAAGTCCTATGTTTTTGAAGTAAGAGACCTGAAATTTTAAATGTATGCTCTATAGATGATGAGAAGACGTTCAAATAATGTATCTTTAGAAATCAACCCCTTTTTGGGGTTAAAACGGGGGATGGTAGGTTGACTCCCTGATCACGAAATCTCCGAAACTATAACACCTACAAACTTGAAATTTGGCAGGAAGGCTCCTTATAGGGCGTAAACATCCGCTAAGAACGAATTTTACGAAACTCGACCCCTAAGGGGGTAAAACGGGGGTTGGAAGTTTGTATGAAAGTCCTATGTTTTTGAAGTAAGAAACCTGAAATTTAAAATGTATACTCTATAGATGATGAAAAGGCGTCCAAATAATGTATCTTTAGAATCAACCCCTTTTTGGGGTTAAAACGGGGGTAGGTAGGTTGAGTTACTGATCACGAAATCTCCGAAACTATAACACCTACAAACTTGAAATTTGGCAGGAAGGCTCCTTATAAGGCGTAAACCTTTGCTAAGAACGGATTTTACGAAACTCGACCCCTAAGGGGATAAAACGGGGGTTGGAAGTTTGTATGAAAGTCCTATGTTTTTGAAGTAAGAGACCTGAAATTTAAAATGTATACTCTATAGATGATGAAAAGGCGTCCAAATAATGTATCTTTAGAATCAACCCCTTTTTGGGGTTAAAAGGGGGGTAGGTAGGTTGACTCACTGATTACGAAATCTCCGAAACTATAACACCTACAAACTTGAAATTTGGCAAGAAGGCTCCTTATAAGGCGTAAACATCCGTTAAGAACGGATTTTACGAAACTCGACCCCTAAGGGGGTAAAACGGGGGTTGGAAGTTTGTATGAAAGTCCTATGTTTTTGAAGTAAGAGACCTGAAATTTAAAATGTATACTCTATAGATGATGAAAAGGCGTCCAAATAATGTATCTTTAGAATCAACCCCTTTTTGGGGTTAAAACGGGGGATGGTAGGTTGACTCACTGATCACGAAATCTCCGAAATTATAACACCTACAAACTTGAAATTTGGCAGGAAAGCTCCTTATAGGGCGTAAACATCCGCTAAGAACGGATTTTACGAAACTCGATCCCTAAGGGGGTAAAACGGGGGTTGGAAGTTTGTATGAAAGTCCTATGTTTTTGAAGTAAGAGACCTGAAATTTAAAATGCATGCTCTATAGATGATGAAAAGGCGTCCAAATAATGTATCTTTAGAAATCAACCCCTTTTTGGGGTTAAAACGGGGGTAGGTAGGTTGACTCACTGATCACGAAATCTCCGAAACAATAACAGCTACAAACTTGAAATTTGGCAGGAAGGCTCCTTATAGGGCGCAGAGATCCGCTAAGAACGGATTTTGCGAAACTCGACCCCTAAGGGGGTAAAACGATGGTTGTAAGTTTGTATGAAAGTCCTATGTTTTAGAAGTAAAAGACTTGAAATTTAAAATGTATGCTCTATACATAGCGAGAAGGTGTCCAAATAATGCACCGTAATCTATATATATAATAGAGAAAGGTCGCTGACTCACTCATCACGAGAACTTAATAACCGCTGGATGGTCCATCCATCCAGGATGGACAAAGATGAAATTTGGCAGGGAGGTAGATTATAGTTAGTAGACGTCCACTAAGAACGGATTTTACAATATTCCACCGCTAAGGGGGTTTACTTGGGATCGATAGTTTGTATGAAACATATACAGCAGCTATAGGTTCGTCGATAGGTTATTTATACTGCAGCCTGAAAATAAAACTAAGAATGTGGTGTATAGAGAGGTTTTATAAAAACAACTATTAAATTATACTAAATTGTGCCTTTTAAAAAGTTACTCAGAGTAATAAGCATTTCAAGTGATTGAAATAAAAAAAAAATGCGTTAAACATCTTAATAGTAATGCATATCTTCATAACCACGCGGATGTAGTCGCGGGCAACAGTTAGTGTATTATAAAACAATGCCCCCAAAAGTGTATGTGATCGATTTCCTCAAAATCTACTGAACGGATTTTCATGCGATTTCACCAATGGAGAGAGGGCTTGGAGAAAGGTTTACGGAACGGCTAAGCCGATTTCGATAATAGTTTCACTGGAAGTTTGCCGGGAAAACTTTGTGACGCACTGATTTCTACGCGGGCGAAGCCGCGGGCACAGCTAGTATATATATATGTACGGTGGAATTGAGTAACCGCTTCCTTTTTTGAAGTCGGTCGGTTGGAAAAATTGCACAACGTAACGATTATTTAAACTTTACACGTTTGACAGTTCGCAAGACAAGATAATACATACATGTAATTATTTAAATCAGGCCACCCACAAAAGAAACCGCTACCAGCTTGTCAATACCCAGTGACTTCAAGAATTTGCTTGCAAAGCTTGAACAGCAGCGCGGGTCTGTGCGTGCTGACAGACAGGGCGCAGGCGGCTACTTCTTATAACGATGGAGAAATAGAACTAATGGTATGAATATTTATGTTATCTTGGAGAAAGAAAGATTTTGAAGGGGCAATATTTGATGATTATGTATCCTCCTCATTTTCAATTAAAACTAGATTTACGCGTTCAGACAAACAAAGAAACAAACTCTTCAGCCTAATAATATTAGATAAATGTCTGATAAAATAAGTTATGTAGTGCCTTTCGTTTAAGACATTGCATCGCATCGCATTCAGCCCTCAGAAGGATTGGGTCTGAATCCACCACGCTGCTCCACTGCGGGTTGGCGGTTAAGACATGAGCGATGCGAAAATATAGAAAATATAGTCTAAAATCTAGATTTAAAACTTGGTTGGATATGTTCTCTTCTACTCCTGCAATGTCCTATAGACGAAATAGATTTTTTTCGGTAAATACTTCTATTATGAGACTTATATTTCAAATAGGGGAGCAGTTGGACTTTTTCTGAATTGTAAGATGGCGAATCTCTTTCCTTGCCATGTTTTTATTCACATCTGAGATTTTGAAAACAAATTAGCTCATAATGTAATGTCCATTTTGCTATCTCATTTATAATGCGCTTATAAGCAATAGCTTATGAACGCATTTGATTCTATAGAATTACAATAAAAAAATAATGATCATGAAACAAATTATGATTAGGTGCACAGAAGACTACTAACAGATGATGGTTTTGGTCTGGAAGAGTCTCTGAACGAAGAAGCGTTTGGAGTAGGGCTGGTTGTGAGAGGAAAGCACAGAATATTCTTTGGCAATTATAAACAAGATGGTAAGTTGGAAATGTATTTAAAAAGGGTGATTTATTTTCATTTTAAACTAAAATATTGTGGCTGTATTCCTATAGAAATACTACGTGCCAATTTGTTAAGATGAAGTAATTAAAGCTTCCAAGCAAAAGTTCTTTGTATACCTTTATCCCACCTCGTTTCAATGACCAGATTTTTATGTATTCTGCAAAGATGTCAATGTTATGAGCATATAATAGTTTTGAAAATATGTAACTCTATGGCAAATAGACGGACAGAAAGTTAAATCCCATTAATAGTGCTGGCAATTGAACCAAAGGCCTCTTTCCCCATGTAGAAGAAGGATCAGAGCTTAATCCACCACGCTGCTGCAATGCGGGTTGGCGGATATATTCCCTGCCATGAGTAACGATTGCTTTCAGGTTTACATAATAACAACTGGGTCCGATAGCTTAAAGTGCTCTTCGAAACATTGTGAGGAGACCCACGAGGACTAACAACCAGAACGAAATAAAAAATTTTATATATATTTATAACACAAATATGCACTCTGAGCGGGAATCGAACCCGCGACAGTTCGTGTTTAGGCCCCGCCGACACGGCAATGGCACCATTACACCAGAGCGGTCGGTTATATCAAGCTTAATAGTATCGAAATTAGAATTTGATGAAAATTCTAGGTCGATAAATTTTTTAATTTATTATCTTAACATTGAATTTTTGAGAACGTTTTAAACTTCCTGTTCATAGTCGAGGACTTATCATTTTTCGAGCGAGCAGCACAACTAGCAAGGAAATGGAACTTGGAGCCCTGGCTTTTCATGACTCCAGGGGAAAAGATAACGAGAAGAAAGTGGCAGAATGTGAGAAATAAGAGAGTAAGCTATTATTTTATTTACAAGTAGCTGTGCTGACGACTTCGTCCGCATGAAATCAAAAAAAAAGTTATTGTTCAGTTTGAAGAGCTATAATAAATTTCTAAAATAAATGTAGCCCAAGCTACTCCTTATTACATCAGCTATCGGGCAGTGAAAATCCTGTCAAAATCGGTCCAGCTACCAAAATAATATTGTAGCATATATTTTTAATAGCACAGTTATGCATTAGCATTGCTATTTACTTTTTCTAGGCGACTGATTTAATTCTTTGGAATACCCTCGTATCGTATTACGTCGCGGTTCACCTTAGGGGGTAGTTGTGTCGCGACGCGCTGGGTTTGCTGTATATAAGCCTCAGGGCGAGTGTTTGCTTTCTTTTTGGGTTGGATTCTCTCGCCGCCTTAAGATCTGGGTGCAATTTATTGTGGGTGAGTCATTATAGTTTCTTATGGTATAAGCTTTGCATTAATGAAAGTTGATTTTGTGAGTTTTTGAAAAAGAAGATTAAGATTCTGTAGGATTTTTTTTACTCTCTCTCTTGTAGTCTCGTGTTAGGAATTGTGGGTGACTCTCTGGCCCAACAAACATTTTTTTTAACACGTAGCAATATATACCGTTTATACATCCATATACATTTAATAAAAAACGGTTATTTTAATATTACAAACAGACACTCCAACTTTATTTGTATAGATATAATTGTGTTTCTTCGCAAACTAAAAAAAAACTGACTTCAATTACATCGACAAGTAATACAACGTAAGTAGACGACAAAAATTAACAAACGCAACAGTCGTCACTACGATTTTCGAGGGTTTCCCTCGATTTCGCTGGGATTCCATCATCAGACCCTGGTTTCCTTATCATGTTGTCATACTTGGGATATCTACTTTCCAACAAAGAAAGAATTATCAAAATCGGTTCACAAACGACGAAGTTATCCCCTAATATATATATATATATATGGTCGGTATGGTCGGTCGAATTGAGTAACCTCCTGCTTTTTTGAAGTCGGTTAAAAAGACGAGAGTATTCCCTGCTGTGCCCTTCCGCATGAATAGCACGTTATCATCACATCTAAATTATAATTAATTGTTTTTAAACTCCCCTATTCTTAAAAAATATAAATAAATCATAACATTACGAAATTTGATCATCATTAGAAATACACACGAAGAAAAGAGGCCTATGCCCAGTAATGTGATGTTACTGAATAAAAAGGAATATTAATCCCATTTTTTTAGTACACGGCTCTCCGGCTCCACGGACTACCTCGTCACGTCCACATCTTGACATTGGAACCTTGGAAAGCTGGCTCCATTCTCCTAAGATTGGAAAACACTTTGGAGAAGAGTCATGGTGATGTTTTGATATATTTTTTACCTGTGTCACTTCGTACTTAATCTAAGGAAGGTTGAGTATTTTATCTACAACGATCTACGTAAGATTGCCGATGGAGGCTGGATGAGGATTGCGGAGAAACGGGATGTCTGGCATGAACTTGGAGAGACCTATGTCCAGCAGTGGGCTACGATAGGCTGAAAAGAGATAGAGAGAGTATTTTATACTCACTAAAAGGAATTATTAGGAATGCTGTGTGGTTACGGCATCAAAGCCACCCCTTCTCTGCCCGTGGGTGTCGTAAGAAGCGACTAAGGGACAACACAGTTCCACTACTACCTTGGAACTTAAAAAACCGACCGATGGCGGGATAACCATCCAACTGCTAGCTTTGAAATACACAGGCCGAAGACGCCCGTCTTCAGCAGCGTCTTCGGTGCGACAAAGCCAGCCCTGCGGTCACCAACCCCGTGGTGACTATGGACAAAACACATGAGTTCACGCCATTTTTGGCGTGAACTTGTGGAGGCCTATGTCCAGTAGTGGACTGCGAAAGGCTGCTGTGATGAAAAGGAATTAAAAGAAGCCGGAGATAAAGGAAATAAAGTATTTTCGTAAGACTGAAGTAAACAGGTCTTTCGTAAAGAAGTCTTTTCGATTTTATCTCTCCTACTTCTTGAGCTGCAATGTTGACACTGTAACTGTACTGTGTGTAAACGGGATAGATACTGGCTAGTAACAAACTTTTATTTTGAATTTGTAAATTCATTCCATCATTCAGAGAGGGTTTTTAGTAATGCATAATTAGTACAACACGAAATAATGAACTTATCATTTAAGAAGCTGAACATTCATAGTATTTTTCTCATCGCTTTTATTAATAAGGTATTTACCACGGTTATTGCTGTCTACATGGCATCGATATTGTCTCCGAAATATCGGGAGTTTACAAAATGACAATCACGGAAAGTCCCGTATAAGCAAAATCGTTGATAGTAACTGCGAACGGTTAAAATTCTAATAAACATTAATGTTCCAGGTTCTCCAAATTTAGATGCAGAACAACTTGATCAAGTAAACAGTCACATAACGGTGGATATCCGCAAGATATTCCTGTACCAGATTAAAGATATAAAGGAGACTACACTCGCTGGTAACCAGTGGCTGCAAGATGCCAGACAAATGGATTGGAGTACTAGGTATAGTCCGCTAGGCGATGGCATTGCTTTGCTTTGGTGTATTTATGTACATTTGTATAGTATGGATACGTATTTAGGGCAAAAAAGTTAGATTATATTATTTATGGTAATTATGGTAATTTTTTAATCAGCCACAGTTGTATTTTTTTTAATAACTGCGCTTACCTTTTGCTGCTTTCTTTTCTTTGTTTTAAAGTAGGCATGTATTTAATGCGCTTGTATTCAAAGTAGCAGTCAACTGATATATATACAGACTCAGGGCAGGATCTGAACCTACAACCATATTCAATGTAACACAATATATTCAAATTATTCAAATGTATTGTTACGTGTTAGGGTTCGAAGGATTTGGAGAGAAAGACCTGCTGACTCTTTTCAAGACTATTCACTAGCACTAGGTCCAATACAAAGCACTAGGTTCAAACACTAAGCACTAAGTTCAAACACTAAGCACTCACGATGTCCTCAGTCGTAGCCAATGTCGTAGGTTTCGCTGGTATCACTCTTGATCACTAGTTTTCACTTTGAAGTCGCCTCGAAGATTGCTCAAACTGAACTCAACTCGCTCGCCTCGCTGCGGCTATTTATATCGGCCGAGACGAGGCCCAGACCATTCTGGAAAGTTCGCGCATGTACCCGGTTTTCGAGACTATACTTCTATATAGTTCCACAGTTGTTCCTCTAACGCCATCTAGTATTGAGTAGAGAGTTTCATGCGGTCTCTGTCTTTGCGTGGATTCAATGGTTGCCGCTAGATGGCGCTAGTTTCTTTGTGTGTCCTTAACACTACTCCCCTCTTAGAGATGCTCGTCCCGAGCATCGTTGTTACTGCCATGGTAACGCGCCAGAAGGTCTATGTGTACCACTTTGAATGTCCCTCTTGGTTGCTTTTGAATCCTGTAAGTCACATCATTCAGTCGGGTAACCACTTTGTATGGACCGTCCCACTTGGTCTGCAACTTTGGCGATTTCCCTTTCTGGCGGGTTGGGTTATGCAGCCACACCAGTGACTCTTCCTTGAAGCCGCTCGTGTTCGATTTCCGGTCGTATCTGGTTTTCATGTTCTCGCTTGAATGTAACCCATTTTCCCGAACCAAGGCGTGTATATAGCTCATTTTTTCCCTTAAATCGCTGACATAGTCTTGTACGGTATTTGGTCCCTCCAGTGCCCCTCCAGTCAATAGGTCTACTGGTATTCGTAATTCTCTACCGTAATTGACATACGCTGGGGTAGCTTTTATGCTCTCATGCTCGGCGGTTCGGTACGACAGAAGGAAGAGTGGTATATACTTGTCCCAATCTTTTTGTTTGTCGTCTACCAATTTCGCCAAATGCCTCTCAAGGGTCTGGTTAAATCTCTCAACCATTCCATCAGACTGTGGATGGTACGCAGTGGTCCTCGTCTTATGCATGCCCAAAATTCTGCACACTTCCTGGAATACTTGCGATTCGAAGTTCCTGCCCTGATCGAAATGGATTTCTAGAGGCACGCCAAAGCGACATATCACTTCTTCGACTAACTTAGAAGCGACTGTTGTAGCTTCTTGGTTTGGTATGGCGAACGCTTCGGACCATTTGGTGAAGTAGTCCATTACGACCATAAAATACTTGTTTCCCGATTCCGTTACAGGAAATGGCCCCGCTACGTCAACTGCAATTCGTTCCCATGGTGCACCGACGTTATACAACCGCAGATTCCTACGGATCCTGGTCTGTGGTCCTTTTACAGCAGCGCAAGTAGTACATTTGCGGCACCAATCCTGTACATCATCTCGACAATGTAACCAGTAAAATCGTTCTCGCACTTTTATTAACGTCCTCTTGACACCTAGATGACCTCCTGATACGCCATCATCTATTTCACGGAGAACATCTGGTAGCCTCGTTCTTGGGACAATTATCTGAAGGTGGAACTCTCTGCTGTTAGTCTTCTCCCATTTGCGGTAGAGTATTCCGTTTTGAAGTATCAGACTGTCCCATTGAGCCCAGTACGCCTTAGTGACAGCGCCAGTGGGTGCAACCTCACTCCAGATTGGTTTTACATCACCCCGTTTCTTTCACGTGAGGATGTGCCGAAGGTCGTCATCTCTTTCTTGAGCTTCCCTCATAGCATCATTCTCCCAGACACCCAAAGGACTTGTTCTTGTTAGCTTTAATGCTACTTCATTAAATTCCTGTTTAACACAATGTTTGCAGTCTTCCGAACACGGCCTTCGTGAGAGTGCGTCGGCATTCCCATGCAATTTTCCGCTGCGGTGTTCCGCCTTGAAGTCGTACTCCTGAAGCTGCTCAATCCATCGAGCTACTTGACCTTCCGGGTTCTTGAATTGCAGTAGCCACTTCAAGGCTGCGTGATCAGTTCGCAGTAAAAACTGTCTGCCGATGAGATATTTGTTGAAATGTTGTAGCGTCTTTACAACAGCCAAGAGTTCTCTTCTTGTCACACAGTATTTTCTCTCTGGCTTGGATAAAGATTTGCTAAAATATGCAATAACAACTTCTCTTTCACCCTGTTTTTGAGATAACACCCCTCCAATGGCCGCGTTGCTTGCATCCGTGTCGACTATAAACCGACCTTCGGTTTGTGGATATCCCAGAATTGGTGTTTCACACAAATGTTTTTTCAGTTTCTGAAAAGAATCTTCACAAGTCCCATCCCAACTAAATTGTCGTTTATCTTCTGTCAGCCGATGTAATGGCTTGGCTATCTCTAAAAATCCCTTAAAAAAACGCCTGTAGTATGAGCATAGACCGAGGAATGCCCGCACTTCGGTTTTGTCCTTAGGGGTAGGCCATTTTTGGACTGCTTCCAGTTTCTCCGGGTCTGTCTGGATTCCATCACTGGAGATAACATGGCCGAGATAACTGACCTTATTCCTGAATAACCGATACTTTTTCGGGTTCAACTTTAATTTGGCCCCCTCTATTTTAGCGAAAACTCGCTCCAAGTTTTGCAAATGGTCCTCGAAGTCACGGCCGACAATGATGACGTCATCTAAGTAGACTAAGCAAGCCTCTCCAACTAAGCCTGCCAGTACACACTCCATGAGTCGCTCGAATGTGGCAGGTGCGTTGCACAACCCAAAAGGCATGACTTTAAATTGCCATAAACCTTTACCGGTTGAGAAAGCTGTCTTCTCCTTGTCTTTTGGATGAATTTCCACCTGCCAGTATCCAGATTTTAGATCTAGGGTTGAGAACCATTTCATGCCACTCAAGGTATCCAAAGTGTCGTCGATTCGAGGTAACGGGTAACTGTCCTTCTTCGAGACATCATTGAGACGCCTATAGTCCACACAAAATCTCGTGCTACCATCTTTCTTTTTCACTAATACAACAGGTGAGCACCACGGACTTGCAGACGGTTCAATAATCTTATTCCTTCTCATGTCCTCCAAAAGGCCTTCAACTTCTTTTTCCTTTGCGATTGGTATCCGTCTTGCTCGTTGACGAATTGGTCTCTCGCTTCCGGTATCTATCCTGTGCTGGACCACTGAGGTTCTTCCAAGGTCCCCTTCGTGACTGGAGAAGATGTTCGCGTAGCGCTGTAAAAACTTCTTGGCTTTCATGCTCTGCGAATAAGTAAGATTACTCTTGAAGTCATCGAGTAGCTCAGTCACTAAACCGTAGTTGTTGCTCTTTGGCAAGTCTGCGCCTGTCATCGAACTACACTTTTTCATCCAGACGACTTCTTCGCACTTTTCAATAACGTCACCTTTGTTCAAGCAGATCTCGCGATCATCAAGGTTCAAAACCTTGACCACAGCGTTACTGCTTCCACTAACAAGGGTTCTCGCCGTCATCAGTTTTTGCGCCGATGTCTTGGTAGGTGTGTCTTCAATCAACACGCATCTGTTTGACTTTTTCTTTCCAGCCGGCGGTAGTTTCACCAACACCCGAGCTTCCGCTCTTCCAGGTATAATGACTTTCTTTACACATGCGACTTTCCCGCAAGCACCTCCAAGAATGAAGATTTCTTCTTCACCACACTTGAAAACTCCAAGATGCAATCATCCATAATCTCAGCTACGACAACGTTATGAGAGTATGGGGACCTCCCTACATACATCGTAACTGACATTTCTCCCAGGACGGGTATTGGCTGACCGGAGGCCGTAAGAAGCCGACAGTTAATTCTCCTCTTGTGTTTTGTTTGCGGCTTTTACCAGCTTTGGGTTCACTATTGTTCTAGAGGCGCCTGTGTCTAGAGTCATTTTGCAATCCGTCCCGTTAATAGTCCCCTGAATCGCAAGACTATTCCCGCTGCATGCCTGGGAGATAACAGTTATTGGGGCTTCCTCCGCGTCAGCCAGTACTCGCCCCTTAGTCCCGGCTTTTATTCGTTTCCCTGCTCCCGGGCAGGGGACAAAGCCCCTTGTTTCTTTAGCTCCTCTATTTGTTCCTCGATCCTTTTCATCCTTGCTATCTGGGTCTCCTTCTGCGGGCAGTTGACCTGAAGATGGCCCCTTTCGCCGCACTTGTAGCACATGACTCCATAGCTTTTCTTCGTAGGAGCCTTGACCTCCTTGACTTCCTCAGAGACCTCGCGGATCTTATGGGTCTGCCGTATGTCATGGCGAACAGCCTTGACCTCCAAAGCATGCGCCAATGCTTCTTTTAACGAGGTATGGTGTCGAAGCCTCACTGCAGCTCTGACCTCCAGGTCTTTGATTCCGTCGACAAATGCTTGAACAATATTCGTGTCTACCATCTTGGTGTCGACTCCTGGGTGTGCCTTCCTGACGAGTTACTCAATTTCCAACGCCCATTGTTGTAGTCCTTCTCCTGAGCGTTGGACTCTGTCACGCAGTTGGGCACGGAACACGTGCTCCAGTTGTCGCTCCCCGTATCGGGATTCAAGTGCTTCCATCAAGCCTTGGAACCCGTTTCCTGTATGTGGCAGTGCTTCCAGAACCGACAAAGCTTGCCCTCTAAGCGCAACAGTGAGAGCGGTCAGGCATTGCTCTTTCGTCCATCTGTTGGCAGTAGCCACAGTCTGGAATTGTTGACGATAAGCGTTCCACGGAGTAGTGCCGTCGTACGGAGGCACTTTCACTCTCGGTCCTTGCGCCACTCCGGTACTCCCACTAGACATCACGACTCCCGTGGTTTCAAGGCGCACTACTTTCTTCTGTAGTTCAGTGAGGCCGGTTTTCACATTTTCAACATCCAATCCTAACCCGGTAACTCGTTCTTCCACTACGTCGACATCTTTTCGAAGCTTAGTCACCGCGTCGCTAACGTCTTTTATAGCCCAAAGCGTTTTTTCTTGGAGCTCTTTTTGTTGCTCTTGTGATTCTTGCAATTTGAAACTTGTTTGCTCTTGTAATTCTTGCAATTTGAAACTTGTTTGCTGTTGTAATTCTTGCTATTTGAAACTTGTTTGCTCTTGCGATTCTTGCAAAGCACTACGAATTTCAGCCCTTTGCTGCTCTTGTGATTCTTGCAAAGCACAACGAATTTCAGCTCTTTGCTGCTCTTGTGATTCTTGCAATTTGAAACTTGTTTGTTCAATTAATTTAATTAAACTTCCTAATTGAAGAGCCACTTGAGGGTCTGTAGAAGCTACGGTGTCGCTGGTGTGGTGTGGTCGGGGCCTGAGTCTGAGTGGGCGGGGCCTGACTCTGAATGGGCGGTGCCTGAGCCCGAGTGGGCGGGGCCTGAGCCCGAGTGCGGGCGGGGCCTGGTGGGCGTGGTCAGTGGGCGGGGCATGATAGGCGGGGTCAGTGGGCGGGGCTTGGTCCACGGTGGGCGGAGCTTGGTCCCCAGTAGGTGTGGCCTCCGCAGCTCGTTGCGCCCTTGTCCTGACGGCCTTGACGTCCTTAAAGTCTTCTCTCGGAGTCAATGGCATCTCCAAATCCCACTTCTGACACCAGTTGTTACGTGTTAGGGTTCGAAGGATTTGGAGAGAAAGACCTGCTGACTCTTTTCAAGATTATTCACTAGCACTAGGTTCAACACAAAGCACTAGGTTCAAACACTAAGCACTAAATTCAAACACTAAGCACTCACGATATCCTCAGTCGTAGCCAATGTCGTAGGTTTCGCTGGTATCACTCTTGATCACTAGTTTTCACTTTGTAGTCGCCTCGAAGATTGCTCAAACTGAACTCAACTCGCTCGCCTCGCTGCGGCTATTTATATCGGCCGAGACGAGGCCCAGACCATTCTGGAAAGTTCGCGCATGTACCCGGTTTTCGACACTATACTTCTATATAGTTCCACAGTTGTTCCTCTAACGCCATCTAGTATTGAGTAGAGAGTTTCATGCGGTCTCTGTCTTTGCGTGGATTCAATGGTTGCCGCTAGATGGCGCTAGTTTCTTTGTGTGTCCTTAACAGTATTTTTGATCGTCACCCAAGTCTGTGATATTCAGATATACCGTAACAAATACCTACAATCTACATATATTTAAAGTTGTAACTGTAGGCCTCTAATTTACTCCTTTTAGCTATTGCGTTCTTAAAATTTCGAAAAGAATCGAAAAATTCGAAAGTCATTGTCTGTCATCAGACAGTGTGGTTTATCTAAATGTAAAGGAAGTAACGTACTAAATCTCAAAGTAATTAATTGCCTGCAATTATTTTAATTTATATATATATAGATCCCCTGGTAGTTAATGTGTCCTAAAAGCGATATCCCGAAGGACGTTACAAAACAAAAACTTTGGGATATACCAATAGTTCATAATACTCATATAAGTTTGACGCAAAATCTTACAAGTGACAAAAACCGTGCCAGGCTTCTAGCTGTGTCAAATAAAGAGTCAGGTCACTAGTTATACGCAATGTCGTCAAAAAATCTTGGGACACTTTTAGACAAAGAGAGTTTTAGAATTGCTCTCGGTCTCCGGTTGGGAGCTCCACTGTGCTTTGAACACAGATGTCCGTACGGAAAAGAGGTCGATTCTTTCGGACTACACGGCCTTTCCTGTAACAAGAGTTTAGGTAGGTTTTCCCGCCACGGTTTCCTAAACGATACCATAAGAGCTCTTGCCACCATCGACGTTCCTGCTCTTATCGAGCCTACTGGAGTTAGTCGCAATGATGGCAAGAGACCTGATGGATTGACGTTTGTTCCCTGGGAAAGGGGACGGGCGCTTTTGTGGGACGCAACCTGCATCGACACACTCCATCTCATGTCAGGGAAACAGCCTTAAAAGCGGGAGCCGCAGCGGAAAAAGCTGAAACGACTAAACGGCACAAATATTCGTCACTTATTCCAAATTACATCTTTGTGCCGTTTGCAGTCGCAACACTTGGACCTTGGAGTAGCAGTGCTAAAAATTTTTTAAATGAGATAACACCTCGCCTTATTGCCTCCACTGGTGACAAGAGGGCTGGTGCATTTTTTGCCCAGAGAATTGGCATAGCGATTCAACGGGGAAATGCTGCCAGCATTCTTGGCACAATTCCACGCGGACATGATTTATACCAAAACTATCTGTAAATGTTTAGTTCTTAAGTTGTGAATTGTAAATATGTATAATATTTTCTATAAATAAAATACAGTTATTAAAAAAATAAAAAAATAAAAATATTATATATTCTAATTATAAATATGTAACATCGTGTAGGTATGTGTACTCTGGAGGAGATGACGGTATTCTACCAGAGGACAACCCTGATTATAATGAAGAGCTAAAATTTAGTAAACAAACGGAAATGAAAGATTCTGGTAAGAGAAGTAACTTCAAAAGCTTTTTTAGTCTGTTTATATTTGATCGCTGATCCCAAAAAAAAAAAAAAAAATTATAAGACGTTTCTACTTAAAGATCGTAACCGTAATAAAAGAAAGAAGAATTTTGGCAAAACATATTCAAATATTTTGTTTTTGTATGAATTTATTTTTTCAAAACCTTTTCCGTCCTCCTTTTTTTGTAAAGAACAAAAAAATAGAAACATCCAATCGCGCGGTATGCATACATACGTTTTCAGTGACAACTCCTTATTTATATTATTTGTTTTATGTTATTATATTGATGCCGCGTTGGCGCAACGGTTACAGCCATGGATTGTACCTATTGCGTTGGCGGTTGCGGGTTCGATCCCCGCACATGACAAACATTTGTATTAGCCATACAGGTGTTTTCCGTGGTCTGGGTGTTTGTGCAGTCCTTGTGGGTCTCCCCACCGTGCCTCGGAGAGCACGTTAGCCGTCGGTCCCGGTTGTTATCATGTACACGTGATAGCGATCGTTACTCGTAGTAGGGAATATATCCGCCAACCCGCATTGGAGCAGCGTGGTGGATTAAGCTCTGATTCTTCTCCTACATGGAAAAAGAGGCCTATTAGGCCTAGTAATGGGATATTACAGGCTGAAGCGTATTACAGAATATGAATTTCTTTACAACAATATGTTTAATTTATTACAGAAAATTACTCAGAAGAAACGTATTCAAGAAAGAAAACGCCGAATCGAAGAAAAGCTGGTAGAAGTCAATATAAAATACCACAAAGAGACAATGATAGAAGAAAGAGATCAATAAATTCCACTGAATTTAATGAAAACAACATTACAATAAATGCTTTTTTAAATAATTCTGAAAACAAAAGTATTTCATTCAAAGATAAAACATCACCTAATGTAATTATTAATAAAACAAGAAATTACAAAAAAGGGAATCCGATAAAACTATTAACAACCAAAACACCAATACTGGGTTTCCTAACTTCAGAAATGCCAGAGAAGACTAATGATGGCAGTCAAGAAAGGGACGATTTTTCTTCTGAAGACGATATAAGAAAGAAAAAGGGGACAATGAAAAAGATGCGATTTAGGAATAAGGATTACAAACGTGATGATATTTCAAGTAAGTAAATTATATCGCTAATTAGCTTTCTGGCAACATTTACACCTGATTACACTTCTTTGGCAGATCCATTTTCTCACGTTAAAATATAATCTATGTTACTTTGTGATAACGTAGCATTCGACTGGTGAAAGAAATTTCAAAATGAAGCAGCTCGTAAGTTTCTTTATCATCATTCCAGCCTATTGCAGTACACTGCTGGACATAGGCCTCCACAAGTTCGCGCCAAAAATGTGTGAACTCATGTGTGTTGCCTATAGTCACCACGCTGGGCAGGCGGGTTGGTGACCGCAGGGCTGGCTTTGTCGCACCGAAGACGCTGCTGCCCGTCTTGAAGGCTGGTCGCCTGTGTGTTTCAAAGCCAACGGTTAGATGGTTATCCCGCCATCGGTCGGCTTCTTAAGTTCCATGGTGGTAGTGGAACCTTGTTATCCCTTAGTCGCCTCTTACGACACACACGGGAAGAGAGGGGGTGGCTATAAGAACACTAGTAGCCACACAGCTTGTAAATTTATCCATTGAAAAAAAAAGGGTATGAGCTCAGATGTTAAGCAAGTATAATTTATCTTGATTTTCGAATATATCTTAGAATTTCTTTGACCATTAGTGTTTTTAGTCTTAATTTGTGCTAAAACAGTCTTTGATTATATTACTGATAGGAATTTCTATCATAAAAAGTAGTACACGCCTACAATAATTCACCGCGATTCCCATACAAATTATCTATATAAATAAATAAAATTGGAGTGTCTGTTTGCAATAATAAAATAATCGCTTTTTACTAAATGCATATGGATGTATACACAGTACATATACCAATACGAAATTTTTTAAAATTTTTGTCTGTTCGTTTGTTCCGGCTAATCTCTGAAACAGCTGGACCGTTTTTGACGGGACTTTCACTAGCAGATAGCTGATGTAGTAAAGAGTAGCTTAGGCTACTTTTATTTTAGAAATATTTTTATTTTGTAACTCTGTGAGCTGAACAAGATTTTTTTTAATACCACGCGGATGAAGTCGCGGGCACAGCTAGTTATAATACTAAATTTTTAAAAATATTTATGATAAAAACTATAACCTATACCAGGTTACAGAAAAAATAAAATAAGGCCAAAACAATTAGGCTTATCTAATCTTTATGAGAAATAAAAATCTTTAAAAACTGGTCCAGGAAAAAGCAGACAGTAAATTTACGAATATATTGAAACATTTTGCAGATAGTCGAGAAACAGACGATGGTGTCACAAAATCTATTTATGATATGTATTATCGAATCAAGGCAAAACCAAATAAACGCTATCTGCGATATTTACAAGATACTAAAGAGGCACATAATGAGAGAATCAATGATGACTCTTTTGAATTCACTACTAGAAGAAATAGGAGAAGTAAGAAAAGAATTGCAGATGAAAGTCCATTTTTTGTTGAAAATAGGAGATATTCATATAACAAAAAAGTAGAGGATAGAAGAATGGATTATTGTGACTCTTGTGAAGAAAGACGTGATGGTAACAGAAGAAGGCGTAACAATGGTTTTTATTCTAAAGGTAAGGCAATTTAAACATGTTAAATCAAGTTGTGGTAATAAGTCTTTTATTGGAATAAGGGACAATAGGAAGTACCTTTCTTGAAATGGAGCGGCCCGACTGAAGTAACGTAATCTTACAGACAACACAGCTAAACAATACTGAGGAGTGGTGTTGTGTTTCTGTGGTGAGTAAGGTTATCAGAGCTCCTGGGAAAGTCGGGAGTAGAGTCGGCAACGCGCTTACTTAACTTAGTCTTGCGAGTGTTCGTAGTTTCTTCCTATATTCTCATACATCAGACGGACGATACACGTGTCCTATCGCTTTAAAAAATGTTTTTGTCTCGGGACGCCGACAGAAGTAATAACTTAAACTAATCTAACGCTGTGGGTTAGAGTAGGGGAGCCTGCCTACCGCTGCCGTATGCGTGAGAGAAAGGGAAGCCAGACTGGCACCGTAACGCGTTAGGTAACGAAGCGGTTTACCCTCCCATAAGAAGTTATAACTTTTAAAGTTTAAGTTACAGAACTACTAATGCGAAATTTGACGCATTAATTATATAAATAAATAATATCTATCTTATAACACACACACACGGTAAATAGATTGACTAGAAATTTTTTAAATGTATCATCGTAGTGTGCATATAGTCTGTAAATGTAAAGCAAAATTTTAATGAAAATAGCCGTCTGTTTTTTTATATATAACTAAGTCATCAAAAGGCAGTTATTTTAATATTACAAAACAGACAGTCCAATTTTATTTATTTGTGTTATAAAACACTAACTTACAATTTAACTATTAATAAAGGTACTAGAAGACATGAAAATCGAAATAGAAATAAAAGACACGAAATCAATGATACAGAAGAGTCACAAGATGAATCAACTACAGACGAGGAAGAAGATTACGACAATAGAAGAAAGAAGCGGTATGTTTTTATAATTAACTTTAATTTTTATCTGGGGAGTTGATTATTAGGAGGGTCCTGCAGGCCTAGCATGCGCGCGACGATAAAATTTTGTCTACCCCTTTTCTCGTATTATCTCTCTATGTCTAAAGTAGCTAACATGCGTGCACGCGATACTCTTCTCGTTACGTCAATAGAAGAGATAATCATTAAATTTTTTAATCTGTGATATTTATCTCTACGGGAGCTAACATGACATCGTAATTTTGTCGAATTTTGACGTTTTAAGAAGAGAAACTTCTCGTTTTCAATATTATCGACGAGAAAGACGATAAATAAAAAATAAATAAAACCGGGTGCCTATATTTTGTATACCATGGCGTTTCCCTATTATAATTATATAATTTCGGTATACGAAGAGCGGGAAGCGCGAAAAGTCGAGTGAAGTGTGCCATATAATGGCACAAAAAACGTATTTGCGCCCTGTTGCTTCTTATTCTAAAACAATACGTGATAGAATTACAATTATCTAATGTGCGACAAGATATAAAGCACAACACGAGCATATTGTTTTACATATATAATTAAATTCATTTACTTACGCCGTTTTATTTTCCATATTAGATTTTTAAAATTAGATATACACTTTTTATCTTAGCCAAAAGGCCGAGAACATTGTTAAATAAAACATGTGTCACTCGTTTGAAATTATACTGTGAATCCAAACGTTGGCTCATCCCGGTTTGGCACGATTGGTCAAAATTCAACCTTACGACATAAGAAATAAGAATGATATTCAGTTGTGATTATGGTTGATAATGTTTAATTTTTGAAATTCCTTCTTTATTAAAATTTCATAATCGAACGAATTACAAAGTGTTTTGAATTTTGGAAGTGATAGGCGAAATTTTAAGATTCTTATATTTCTTGTTTTTTAAATTAGTTTAATAGTTAGTTAGTTAGTGTTGTAAGTTAGTAATATTTAGTTAGTGTTTATATTCATTGTATATATAGTTTAGATTTCGATTAAAAATAGTGTATAGTTAGTTTTTTTCTTATTATTTGTTAGGACTTAGGTTTAGGTGTACAATTTTTACATATTGAGGCATAAAAATGTCTTTCAATAAAAAAGTGAGTGAAATATCGGAATCGGTCTACCCAGTGAAAAGATCTGAGGTAATACATTAAAAAAAATACACTCGAATTGAGAACTTCCTCCTTTTTTGGAAGTCGGTTGATGAAGGGAATTGTTTAGTAATTTAAAAGTACTCAATAAAAAATTAAATATACCAGTGTTGCGTTATAAAAAAATGGTATATTTTTTTGTAAGGGCAGCACGAGTTTCTCTACTCGACAAGGTGAAGTCCTTATAGGGCCTTATAGGGTAGGTTCCTTATAGGGCGTAGACACCCGCTAAAAACGGATTTTACGAAACTCGACCCCTAAAGGGATAAAACGGGGGTTAGAAGTTTGTATGAAAGTCCTATGTTTTTGAAGTAAGAGACTTGAAATTTAAAATGTATGCTCTATAGATGGTGAAAAGGTGTCCATATAATGTATCTTTAGAAATCACCTCCCTTTTGGGGTTAAAACAGGGGATAGTAGATTGACTCATTCATCACGAAATCTCCGAAACTATAACAGCTACAAATTTGACATTTGATAGGTAAGTTTCTTATAGGGCGTAGACATTCGCTAAGAATGGATTTTATGAAAATCGACCCCTAAAGGGATAAAACAGGGGAAATTTGTATGAAAGTCCTATGTTTTTGAAGTAAGAGACTTGACATTTAAAATATATGCTCTATAGATGGTGAGGAGGTGTCCAAATAATGCATCGTAATCTATATAATATATAAAAGAGAAAGGTCACTGATTCACTCATCACGAGAACCCAAAAACTGCTGGAGTGTCCATCCATCTAGGATGGATAAAGATGAAATTTGGCAGGAAGGTAGATTATAGTTAGTAGATTATAGTAGTAGAGTAGAGAGATTTTGCGATATTCCATCACTAAGAGGGTTTAATTGGGGTTGATAGTTTATATGAAACATATACAGTTATAAGTTCGTCGATAGGTTATTTATACTGCAGCCTGAAAATAAAATTAAAAATGTGGTGTATAGAGGTTTTATAAAAATAACTATTAAATTATACTAAATTGTGCCTTTTAAAAAGTTACTCTCTACTTAGTGTAATAAGCATTTCAAGTGACTGAAATAAAAAAATGCGTTAAACATCTTAATAGTAATGCATATCTTCATAACCACGCTGATGTAGTCGCGGGCAACAGTTAGTGTATTATAAAACAAAGTTCCCAAATTGTATGGAATCGATTTCCTCAAAATCTACTGAACGGATTTTCATGCGGTTTAAGAGGAAGGTTTACGGAACGGCTAAGCCGAACTTTGTGACACACTGATTTCAACGTGGACGAAGCCGCGGGCACAGCTAGTTATATATATATATATATAAAAGCGAAAAGTCACTCATCACGAAATCGACAAAACTATAACACCTACAAACTTAAAATTTGGCAGGTAGGGTCCTTATAGGACGTAGACATCCGCTAAGAACGGATTTTATGAAACTCGACCCCTAAAGAGGTAAAACGGGGGTTGGAAGTTTCTACGAAAGTCCTATATTTTTGAAGTAAGAAACTTGAAATTTAAAATGTATGCTCTATATATGGTGAGGAGGCGTTCAAATAATGTATCTTTAGAAAACAACTCCCTTTTGGGGTTAAAACGGGGGATGGTAGGTTGACTCACTCATCACGAAATCTCCGAAACTATAACACCTACATACTTGAAATTTGGCAAGTAGGTTTTGTATAGGACGTAAACATCCACTAAGAACGAATTTTAGGAAACTCGACACCTAAGAGGATAAAACGGGGGTCGGAAGTTTGTATGAAAGGCCTATGTGTTTAAAGTAAGAGGCGAAATTTAAAATGTATGCTCTATAGATGGTGAAAAGGAGTCCAAATAATGCATCGTAATCTATATATATAAAAGAGAAAAGTCACTGACTCACTCATCACGAGAACTCAAAAACCGCTGGATGGTCCATCCATCCAGGATGGACAAATATGAAATGAGGTAGATTATAGTTAGTAAACGTCCGCTAAGAACGGTTTTTTTGATATTCCACTGCTAAGGGCGTTTGATTGGGGTTGATAGTTTGTATGAAACATATACAGCAGCTATAAGTTCGCCTGCAAGGTTATTTATATTGCAGCCTGAAAATAAAACTAAAAATGTGGTGTATAGAGAGGTTTTATAAAAATAACTAATAAATTATATTAAATTGTGCCTTTTAAAAATTACTCAGCGTGATAAGCATTTCAAGTGACTGAAATAAAAAAATAATTTGCTTAAACATCTTGATAGTAATGCATATCTTCATAACCACGTGAAGTTAGTCGCGGGCAACAGTTAGTGTATTATAACAATAAGTCCCCAAAAGTGTATGTGATCGATTCCCTCAAAATTTACTGAACCGCTTTTCATGCGGTTTTACGAATGGAGAGAGGGCTTCAAGAGGAAGGTTTACGGAACGACTAAGCCGATTTTGATGAGATTTTGAGTTTTACTGGAAGTTTGCCGGGGAAAATTGTGACTCACTGATTTAAACGCGGGTGAAGGCGCGGGCACAGCTAGTAATTATATATAAATATATTGTTATATTGCGGAAAACCGGGATGTCTTGCGCGAACTCAGTGAGGCCTTTGTCCAGCAGTGGACTGACTGACTGACTTGATATAACGCTTAAACAGATAGTCGATTCCGTGTTCATCATCATCATCATCTTCACTTTAGCTTGATACAGTCTACTGCTGGACATAGGCCTCCGCAAGCTCAAGCTCCTCATGTGTGTTTGCCATAGTCACCACGGTGGGCAGGCGGATTGGTGACCGCAGGGCTGGTTTTGTCGCACCAAAGACGCCGCTGTCCGTCTTCAGCCTGTGTATTTCAAATCCAGCAGTTGGATGGTTATCCCGCCACCGGTCGGCTTTTTAAGTTCCAAGGTGGTAGTGGAACTGTGTTATCTCTTAGTCGCCTCTTACGACACCCACGGGAAGATAGGGGGCGGCTATATATTTTATTGCCGTAACAACACAGAGATTTTGTCCAAATGAAAGTCCAGTAATAAAATAAAAAATAAATAAAACAACTACCGCAGGTCAACTGGAAGAGACTTTTCTAGAGTTATCTCTACCGGCTTTCTACATATAAATTATATAATGTGTATAACGCCTGACTGAGCGCAGTAGTCAATGGTCGTCGTTCGGGCTACATTTGACGCCCGTTAGCAATAGTATTCATTCATTAGTTTTGTTTCATTGCATATTGGAAAATTACTAAAGTCGGAAACATCGACATTTTTTTTATTGTCCTCTTAACTTAAACACGCTAATACGCCAACACGCCAACATGCTAAAACTCCAACACGCCAATACGCCAACACGCCAACATGCCAACACACCAACACGCCAACACGCCAATGCGCCAACACGCCAATGCGCCAACACGCCAACACGCCCATACGTCAACACGCCAACACGCCAATGCGCCAACATACCAACACGCCAATGTGCCAATACGCCAACACGCCAACACGCCAACACGCAAATACGCCAACACGCCAACACGCCAACACACCAACACGCAAATACGCCAATGCGCCAATACGCCAACACGCCAATACGCCAATACGCCAACACGCCAACACGCCAATATGCCAATACGCCAACACGCCAACACACCAATACGCCAACACGCCAATACGCCATTACGCTAACATGCCAACATGCCAACACACCAACACGCCAACACGCCAATGCGCCAACACGCCAATATGCCAATACGCCAACACGCCAACACGCCAACACGCCAATATGCCAATACGCCAACTCGCCAACACGCCAACACGCCAACACGCCAACACGCCAACACGCCAACACGCCAATACGCCAACACACCAACACGCCAACACGCCAACACGCCAATGCGCCAACACGCCAACACGCCAATGTGCCAATACGCCAACACGCCAACACGCCAACACGCCAATGCGCCAACACGCCAACACGCCAATGTGCCAATACGCCAACACGCCAACACGAAAATACGCCAACACGCCAATACGCAAACACGCCAACATGCCAACACACCAATGCGCCAACAGGACAGGACGCCAACAAAAATAATAAACCTGTTTAATAACAAATCGTTATTTATGATATTTATAGGTCCAGGTCCGGAAGAAGCCACTTCGCCATCTAAGGACATCGTAGCAGGATAGGAAATTGACTTACCCTTTTTGCGCTTGATAAAGCTCCAAAAAAGTTTAGGGTTTGAAGACAAAGTTGTTTCCAGGCTATTCAAATACAATTTATAGTTTAGATTATGAAGCTCCCTGAGCAACTTAAAAGTAATTAAATCACGCTCTCTGAGCAACTTAAAAGTAATTAAATCACGAGGGTTGTCATTTTTACGATATTTAAATTTTTCATTGATGACTTTATCAGTGCTGCAGAAAACCATAGCGGATATTTACTAGACCGTGTCAGCAATCATAACTCGACAATTTCTTCTCCCAAGAATATTATACAGGGCACTTGTAATTTTGTCATAGTCAGCTTTGTAGAAGCGGAACCTAGCCCCAATACAAGATTCGAGGTTTTCCTGAAAGTTAATTTTAACGGAAAACTCAATAGGAGGGTGTAATGGTTCTATCCCGGAAAGAGGGTCCTTGCTTTCGCTCAATTGGGAGATAACCAGAGAGCTAATTACTAGGTCTAAAACGCGATTTTTATTATTTTTACAACGATTATACTGGGTAAGAGCATTTGATGACATTAAATCAGTAATCATGTTATTCAACAAATTATTCGTTGTTATCGGAGTCAGTGCAGGGCCAGTCGTCTAGCTCCAACACAGACCACCCAAGTTAAAATCCCCAAGAACGATTATGTTAAAGGAGCTAAGTTTATCAATAATATGATTTGCATTTAAAATGAAGTGTTCCAAGATATGTTTCTGTACCGGAGGGGGAATATAAACGGTGCAAATGTACAGATAATCAGTTTAACCATTGGTATTTAGCAGTTCAAGTTTAACCCATAAATCCTCACAGTGCGATATACAATTTATGTGGAGTAATTGTGAGATTTTTCCCAAATAGGAAGGCAAACATCTTAACCTAAGTGTATTGATATAATATATGATATGATATTTGAGAGCCAATTCATTGACGAAAGCAATCTATAAAATATTACGCTACAACGATCAATAAAATAAAAATATTCCAAAATCGAAAAAATGTATCTCTTTTCGTAGCATAACAGATGAGATAATATAAAAAAAATTGTCCTAACTGTTATGATAAAAATAAGACATAATAAATATTTATAATATTTTTATACAACTAGGTCGCCAAACAAGAGTACAGCTCACCTGATGGTAAGCGATTACCAGAAGCATTGCAAGCGTGTTGCCGACCTTACCCCGAATCTCCCCCAGGAGCTCTGGTCACTTTACTCACCACAGACACACAACAATCATTTATTTATACTAACCTATATAACCATTTATCCATTCCGTACTCTCAGTTATTTTATGATATTGAAAAATTAAAACGAAAAAGGTCCAATTAAAATAAAAAAATTACATTTACGTTGTTACATAGCGAGCAATGAACACTTTGTGATTGTCACAAACAAAAAAAACTGTATAATTATTATTTTATTTATTTATTGACAATTGACTTATATATAAAATTCTCGTGTCGTGGTGTTTGTAAGGTCCGTTTTTTTGGAAGAGTCCTAATTGGTAAACAAATATGGCGTACTTATGACCACAGAGAATTAGAGTATAGTGTAGCTTAGTGAAGTGACACAAAGAGCAAATGAATGAACAATATCAATAAGCCATAGACAAAGTAAAATTAATTTTACATCGAAATATTTAATGATACCATATTGCTGAAATTATTTCAAAAACTAATAATATATTAAATAATTTGGTAATAATTAGTAAAGGTACAGAATTACGAAAAAAAATATTAATCGAGCATCGAGCATAAAAGGCAACAAAGGGGACTGTCCATTTTGGCCCAAGGTGAACAGAATTCATACAAAAAAACAAATATACCAAAAATTTTCATATATTAAATCATGTTTATTCGTGAATTGCAGTTTTATCAATATAAACTGATGAAAAGTTTATTTAATAAGTATTTTAATTCATTAATTATATACTTCCAGTTTATTTTCGGTTGGTGATTTGATTACAACACGTTGCCAGTCTTAAACAAACAATTATTATTAACGAACAATCGATTTTAAAATATTTTTAAATCAAAAAAAAAAAAAAGAAAAAAAGTCTATAAAAGTGTCTTTATTAAAAAAAACATTTAACTTTGGTGAAAAATAAACTATTTTAGAAACATTGTTATTGACTAAATAAAAAGCAAGCAATTAATTATATTAAATTCGATTATCGATTTAATCGATTTATTTGTTTATTGAAAATATCATTTATTATGGCAGCCCTAAACTACAGACGCGTCGCGTCATACATTCATTTGACTTGCCTAATGCTTTCATACTTTCATAGTGATATAGCAACCTACTGAAAGGTTTTCCGTCAACTGAGAATTCATCACTACTGCGACGTAAAATACACAGTAGGCATATTCATAAGTAGGAAAATATATTTTGTATTTATTTTATATGTAAACAATAAAGGTCAGGCAGAGAAGCCATAAAAAAATATTATTGCAACTGCATGGTTGGTCGACGGACAGTAGGTTGCTGTGCCCATGTCATGAAATTATTTGGTTTTTGGGCTGAAAAAGGTTTCAAGATTTTATAAATCTACCTGCCTAGTTTTTAGATAACATTCTGTTAACGTACGAATCCGATTAGTAAAACAAAAATAACAAAACAATGATTTTTTATTTCAGAAACCTTCTTGTAATTATCCACAAAAAAACAAAAAATGAAACACCTGCATACAAAACTATATCATTTTTCTAATTCATACTTGTTAGTACTACTAACTTAATATATAATTATTATTCTCAGTGACTGTCCACTCGGGGCCGAAACCCCCATACAAAGTGGACAGTCCCCTATATATTTCGTTTATGTGATATGGTCGGTAAAAAAAGATGCCAAAAATAAAATTTACAACAAAATAAAGGGGCCGCCTGTGTCTAAAAAAAGTCGACCCTATTAATATTATTGTCACATTATTTGTATTTACTATGAATAAAAAACCTTGCGCCGGCGGCACACTCTCTCTAACATCTAAAAAAAGGACTAATAACATTGTACTCCACGAAGCTCTCATTGGGTAATCTTAAGTCTCATCCTAAAGTCTCAAATTTTTTTCCTGTGAACTACAGTAAACGTTTATGCCGTTTCTATGTGGTATACTTTAATATTATATGGGATAGCATTAAAAATGTTCAGGATGAAATTGATATTCAGAAATATTCATAATATAAAATAAAACCTTTACAATGAACACTTTACCATAAATGATTGACATTTGCAATATTTTGTAAGCATTTTTTTGTGCGCTCAACATAAAAAAAAGAAGAAAAAAAAAAAACAATTAATAACAAAATACAAATAAATAACAAATCGCTTTACTGTAATATTATTTAACAAGTTATAATTCGTGATATTTTAAAATATAGTTAAAGAACATGGCCTATTTTATCGCTCATGCTGTTCATTCACTTATACGTATTCACTTCTAAAAATATTATGACCACATCCCTATTTGCCTTATAAAAAAAGATATTGAAATGTCATATTCGAAAATATTAGTTATCTGTACTCTCGGAATTCGTATTTTGTAGTTTTTATGTGTTTAAAATGATAAATTGATATTTGTTTTTAGTGAAATAAATAGTAAATGGAGTTTTGCAAATGTCCGTAAGCTAATATGTTGTGAAAGTGAGTGATAAATGCGGAAAAAACGTGAATTACGATTGACAGCGGTTTGTTTACCAAATAGGACTTTTCCAAAAAAAACAAGATATACCCAGACTCGGGGTGGGAATCGAACCCAAAACCCCCTTAACAGAAAGCAACTGCACTACAAACTGCGCCAACGGGCTAGTCAAATTCACGGTATTATAGTATTAAAAAAAATCAACACATTTTTTATATTTTAAACTTTATTTTTTTAAAGAGCTGTCGAAGATCAACCTGAGCAGAGTGCCGAGCAAACTGAACAAGACTACATCATAACACTACGTCCAACTCAGATACGTACCTTCGTGATAATGTTCGAGGGGAAAAAAGATTTTACTTTATAAAACTTATAGCTATGTAAAATGTGTTAAGAATGTCATTATGTATTAAGTATATAATGATTATATACGAATCGATTATAGAATATACAGAAACAGAAGTCTGTCCTTATTACATTTGTATTAATCTTATTGTAATTGTATTATTTCAAATACAAACACAATACAAATATTCTTTATTGTACAACCAGAAATAATACATTTAACATCAAATATGCAAGAAAAAATAACAAAAAAAAAGAAATGTACAAAAGGCAGTCTTATGGCTGAGAGATCTCTTCCAGACAACCTTAAGAAAAAGGGAATGAATAAATAAATAAACATTTCACACTCAACGGTAGGACCAGTAGGATTTTCTCCTGTGTTGGGTCCGGAAACACACATAATACACAAGCACAATGCCCAGACCACGACAAACATCTGTGACGACATCTATCACGCGAAATATGAATGACTACGAACAGAAAAAATTGACGTATGCTACATCGCGCTATCAGAGTTTTCAAAGTAATTAAGTATATATATACAAGAACCCGACAACAACTGTCGGGGCGCAGTAGCCCGCCGGACACAACACCCGTCGGGTCTAAAAAAATCTCTCATTTCTTCACACTACACATCTATATAGCCGATACAAATGTCTGTCGTGAGCGGAGATCGAACCCGCGACCGCCAGCGTACGAGCTAGTGCTATGACCGCTGCGCCAACACATCGTCATAAATAAGAATAAAGCGGCATAGAGGTTTCGAGTACGTTTTAATTTGATTTAAACGATTGACTACTTCATTTTTTATCTTCCTCTACATGGGAAAGAGACCTGTCTCCAGAAGTGTAATATGACAGTCTGAACCAATCATAAATCACTTCTTTTAGAGGGTTTTACGGTTTTTAAAAATTGTCTCAAAAGGTAGTTAAGACAGTCTAACCAATACATCTGTAACTTGCGTGCGAGATAAACTTATAGGTTTAAGGTTCACTGGCTAACAGCTTGCTATGTTTGACAAATGAAGTGTAGGTTAATGGTGTTGCAGAAAAAACATATCAGAAACGTGTATTTGTTGGATACCGTTATCTGTCTGGATACGGTTACGTTAGAGTTAAATATCTGGGACTAAGATAAATAATATATTGTAAATTTATTTAAACTTTAATGATTATTCCATCTTTACTCATAATAAAATTATAAGTGGAAGTCAGTCAAAACTAATCCATTCTGTATTTTGAAGATTTTTTTAAATTTTTTCTATGGTTACTAACGTTTACATAGAAGTCAAAATATTTTTTTTAACTTTAACTATTAAATTAATTTGAATTTACAGAAATGAAAGCAAAAAGCTGACGTGACACGATTTAAGTCTATCCTACGAGCTAATACAGTATCTTTTTAATTATGAAACACAGTTTAATCCCCTTGGAAAAGTTGATGAAAGTCAAAATAAAAAACGTAACAAGTCTCGAGCACAGATTGTCTGAAATGAAAACGAAAAAAAAAAATCAATTAAATGCATTTATTTCTTTGCTAAAGATTCTTTAAACGTACTAGCTGCTGCACTTGATGCCTTTCGCACAGCGTTTACAAACTTAGGGCCTTCTTTAGCAAGAGTTTTAGTCAATTCTTTAACGTTCTTCTGTTGTTCTGAAGCTAGTTTCGTCAACGCCTGTTTAAATTGATCAATTTCTATATTGTTAGAATCAGCGACGTCTTCGAAAAGTTTTCGTGCTTTATCTTCTGTTACTTTAACACCGTCTACGATTTTTGCTAAAATTAATATTGTAACTATAGTTTTTACAATTTACTAATATTTCCTGAGATTAAGGCCAGCAGAATATATCATGCTCAAAATCTGGAGCAGCCCAACTGGGTTAGTACCTTGATATACTCTACTGAATACTGCTTGCAAGGAGTGTTGTATTCCTGTGGTGAGTATGGTCACCAGAGATCTTGAGGGGGGGGGGGGATTAGGAGTAGGGTTGGCAACGTGTTTGCGATGCTTCTAGTGTTGTAGTCATCTATAAGCTACGGTGATTGCTTACCAAAATGTGAGTCGTACGCTACATTTTCGACTTAGTAGTATAAAAAAATGTAAAAGGTCATAATATGGTAAAATCGATGAAAGCTTAGAACCTAAGTAAGAGGAAATTCTACTTCAAGAATTTGAAATCACAATCAAGAAACACCATGGCAAACATCTATAGGACCTTTACGAGCAATTACAATGGGCAAGGGTTGAATTCACCACCGCTGCTGTTCTAGCTCCATAGCTTGTCAGTGATCCCTGCTGGCGTAATGAACATCGATTAATAAATTACCTAACATTTAAAGAATCAAGACGCGATGTTAAACAAACCAGCAAAAGAAGTGGTTCCACCACTTCTATTGTAAGTGCGAAATTCGCGAGGATTGAAGGATAGACAGATGGATGGTAAGGCTTTAGATTAAGAACCGTCGAATTATATATGCTCAAAATTTAACCGTTTATCGGCGTAATTTGGTTACAAAAAAAAATAACCCTAACCTATCTAACTTCAAAATGCGGTTCTTAATCTAAAGCCTAGCCTTGATGTATAAGTAGATCGATGACTGGAGGTTGGTTACTCTTTCACGCAAAATAACACTGAAATTATTTTAATGAAACTCGGTACATTGATAGTTAAATCAAAGATGACACTTGGCCACTTTTTCCGATATTCATATGAGATCGGAACTTTTGAGGTACGAACCCGCGATAAAAACTTAATACACAGAAATATTGCCATAATTACAATTGGAAAACTATCTTCAAAACGGATCTACTCACAGTCTTTCATCCATTTGATAAGATTGTCGACAGAATTTTGTCGATCTCGTTTCAATTTGTTAAAAGCTTCTTCCATTTTTTTACAGATCCATTATATTACAGACCAAAAAACAATAATTTACAATTGATACAAGACTTCGTTACCAAATTTATAGAAAAATATCATAATAAATTTATCCTTTTCTCATATAAACAAAAAATATATTACACTAAAAAGATAACAACAGTTTTTTTTGACATGTAGGTTAATGTCAAAATTACTTATTCTCTAATTCTAAAATCAATTCATCACAATGTAAACTTTTTGTTAAACATTTGGATGAAAATTTATCGTGCAAACTTAAGAAAAGCCTCAATAAATATTTTTTTGCAATTCAATCCAATTGTATTTGTAAAAATATTTCTGTTTCATCTGTACCACAAGTCTAGCCACGTGAGTCTCCCCATTGTACCTCATAAAGCACGTTAAGCTGTCGGTCCCGGTTGTTATCATAAACACCTAACAGGGACCGTTACTCATAGTAAGACCATATTCGCTAACCTACAGTAGAGCGGCGTGGTGGATTAAGCTTCAAACTTTCTTCTCAATGGAGATAGAGGCCTCATATGTGCTATAAGACATGTACGTTACGTCTATTTTCTTCTTATTATTATTTTTATATATTTATATAAATATACAATAATATTATTCTATATGTTATAAGTACACCTATGTCTGTCTGTGTTCACTGGTCATAATATCCTCCGCAACATGGGTGCCTGGTAGAGATCGCTTTTTAGCGATAAGGCCGGCTATTGTACAAAGCTAAGACTAATCTTAATATACTGTATTTTTCTTTGGTGTACAATAAAGAATCGCTTCAGCCTGTACCGTCCCACCACTGGGAAAGGCCTCTCTCTACACGCAGAAGGATTGAAGGTTTATCAACCACGCTGCTCCACTGCGGTTTGGCGGATATATTCCCTAAAATAAGTAACGATTGCTTACAGATATGATAACAACCGGGATCGACAGCTTAACGTGCTATCCAAAGCGCGGTGGGGAGTCCCATCCTCATCCCATCTAAGAAATCGTGGACGTATGAACGCCTATATGGCGTATGAACCACTATAGTATAATTTAACCTATACATAATGATAAAACAGTACCTACTATTTACATACTTTGAAGAGATTTTAAGTTTTTATAGGATTTCGAAGTAATAAGAGGTTAAAAAGATAAGCTGTTTTTTTATAATTTTCAAATTTGTTCGTCTGTAACCTCACACTTTATTCTGAAACTATTGAATCGATTTTAATTAGAAAGTTGATTAATTCTACGTCACGAGCCAAATACTGACATTTTTCATTGTGAAATTTAGTTCAGTTGCGTTGGGAGAGGGGAAGAAAGTCAAAATGTGTTGCATAAGAAGTCGCAAGCGCAGATTTTCTAAAATAAAAATTCCAAATAAATTCAACGCATTTATTTCTTTGCTAAGCTTTCTTTAAGCGTGCTCGCAGCTGCACTTGCTGCTTCTAGCATAGCGCTTACAAACTTAGGACCTTCTTTGGCGAGAATGTTGGTGAATTCTTCAATATTCTTCTGTTGTTCTGAAGCTAATTTTGTCAAGGCCTCTTTGAATTTACCAATTTCTATATTTTTAGCATCAGCGACGTCTTCGAAGAGTTTTCGCGCTTTATCTTCTGTAACTTTAACACCATCAATGACTTTTGCTAAAAAACATTACATTATTTAAGTTGATTATGATGATACTTTTACAAGATCATAAAGATTAAATAGCATCAAAACAAAGTTAATGTACTAAATCTTGTATTGGAAGTTGGCATTATGATGGGGTTTCTCTAAAAGATAGGATTAGAAATGAGACTATCCGCGAGAGAACGAAAGTGACTGACATAGCCCATAAAATTAGCAAGTTGAAGTGGCAGTGGGCTGGACATCTGTGTCGCAGGACCGATGGCCGTTGGAGCAGACGGGTCCTGGAGTGGAGACCGCGTCTTGGCAAACCTATGTCCAGCAGCGGACTGCAATAGGCTGCACTGACTGACTGACTGATTATGATCGGTCGGCGCGTTGCCGACTCTACCCCTAATCCCCGCAGGAGCTCTGGTCACCTTAATCACCACAAAAATACAAACCTACTTGAGAGAAATATAATATAGCTGCTATCTCTAAGGTCGAGGTACTTCCCTGACGGGCTGCTCCAGATTTTGAGCAGGACATTTCTTGCTCTTGATATTAGTGAAGATCAAGCTAGCATCACTACACAGTCTACTTACAATCTTTCATCCATTGTATAAGATTATCGAGAGAATTTCGTCGATCTTGTTTAAGTTTGTTAAACGTCTCTTCCATTATAGAAACTGAATTTCAATACATTGTAATGTATAACTTTATAATGGTGTCAAAAAACCAATCTGTTTTTGGCATTAAGTAAATGTCAAAATTTATTTATTCATAAAACCTTTTCTGTCTCAGCACTAGTATAAGCCGTTAATTTTAAAGTCCGTTGATCACAATGTAAACTTTTTGCTAAACATTTTCATAAAAAATTGTCAAGGAAAGTTAAGAAAGGCCTTGATATATTTAAGTTTAATATAAGTTTTTTACATACCCGACAACGGGGTGTTCTCCCGTGACCATGGTTGATGTAAAGTATCCGATACGTCGGGCATTTAAAAAACTTAAAAACAGCGATAAAATAATCAATGTAGTATTCTTTGCTTCATGCATAATATTTTTTATACTACAATTATGGTAAGAAAGCATACATTCTACCTGGTATGCGACCAACGTAGACAATAGACGCCTGCAACACCAGGAGCAACACAAGCCCAATTCACCACATATGAACACTCTGAACACACGCAACACAAGAAATAATTCTAGCGAATCACAACCATCTTGAATTTATACTAATTAAGCAAATATAACCAATTTATCGTTTACTAAATCATATAAAATAATTTAAATTAGAAAAAATATGAGTTTCACTATAGAAGAAATGTACACAACATTAAAAGGTGCCAGCGGTGGAAAGGGCGCCAAATACGACGCCATCCATAAGTGGTTTGACATTTGTAAAATTATCGACGGGAGATACGTCACAGAAGACTTATTTACACGTTCATTCGAACGACTGTGTCCTAATAGAGAAGAAATGAGTTTGGTTCAGTTCGCACAGTTGTTAGGTATCTTGGCAAGAGAGACAAGACAGGATGTGGAAGTTTTTCTAACGCGTTTTAAAACTGTTAATCAGCAGATAATAAATGAAATACGAGGTACTAATCAATAAAATTGTTCATTAAATGATGTTTAATTTAAAAAAAAAAAAAAAAACAAGTGCGCTTTAGACCACATGTATGAAGTAAAACTTACGAGACGTAACTCTTTCCCTTTCTAGCTTCACTAACTTACATCTCCCTCCAGTGGCGCAGCGTGCTTTTGAGGGGCCTTGTATCAAATTTAGTTTGGGCTCCCAAAAGCAGGGTAAAGATTTCTCACAAAAGAAACAAACATGCTTGCATTAAATTAAAATAAATATTTATTGACTATAAGTTATCACTTCCTCCTAGAAATGGGGAATCCAATTATAATAAAGTAAGTTTTGGAAATCCCGGGAAGCACGAAATTAAGTAACATTATGGATAACATTTTACTAATTTTTTTGCTTATACACGTTATGTGTGGCACGGGGCACAATGATACGGGGCCCATGTAGTCCGGGGGCCCCGTATCATTGATACGGCTGATACGGCGGTAGCTACGCCCCTGTCTCCCTCTTAACTTATGTTCGCCTCGCCCGATCACACTTTTCGTAAGTCATAGTCATGCGTGCGTAAAGAAGTATCAGTTATTTCTACTTCCTTTCAGTTTTATAGTTGTTTATTTATACAACCCTATGTCCAGCAATGAGTAAAGCGATTAGCGATCGTTACTCGTAGTAGGGAACATATCCGCCAAACCGCAGCGAAGCAGCGTGGTGGATTAAGCTTCGACCCTTTTCCTGCATGGAGGAAGAGGTCTATGACCAGCATTGAGGTGATTCAGGCTGAATCAATCAATATGAGAGATAACAATAGCACTAAATAAAATAAAACCAGTGAAATGTCGATATTTCTTTTACAAAAACCGACTTCAATTATATTGACAAGTAAGACAACGTAGGTAGACGAAAAAATTGTCAAATAAATACGCATTATCAAAGATTACTCCAAAAGTTAGAAATTTAAATGTGCTTACATGATAAACATTGGCTTTCGATTAAATTAAAAATCATCAAAATCAGTACACCCAGTAAAAAGTTATGCGGATTTTCGAGAATTTCCCTCGATTTCTCTAGGATCCCATCATCAGACCCTGATTTCCTCATCATGGTAGCAAACTAGGAATATCACCTTTCTAACAAAAAAAATTATCAAAATCGGTTCATAAACGACGGAGTTATCCCCGAACATACATTAAATATATATATATATATATATATATATATATATATATATATATATATATATTTTTATAAATATATATATTTATATATATATTTATAAATATATATATTTTATATATAAATTTATATATATATATATATACCGTCGAATTGAGCAACCTCCTCCTTCTTTTGAAGTTGGTTAATAAAGTAAGATTAAAATAAAAATAAAGTCAGATTAAACGATTTATTTAATAAAAAATATACAATTTTCATGTAATTACTATTTACAACAATTGCGTACAACAATACAACTATTTATAATAAACATATAAAATATGTATTACAGATGAAGTAAGTTCTTTTACATTGAGGGAGTTTGGTTATATTGGCACCTTATATTATTTCATATAATTATTTTATAGAATCATAAATATATATGTAATTAGTTTTATTTTACTATGTATTAGCATACCTTTGCCACATATTTACTTTAAAACTTTTTCTATTTTCCCTTTCATTTTACGTTTTAAAAATGGCTATTCCATGCCATGTTGCAATGACAATTTAGTATATTATTTTTATTTAAATTAGAAAGTTTAGTTTTCTCTGTCTTTAAAATTAATATTAACGTTTGAGATTTGTTTTATTCTTTCTAAGACTTCTAGAAATGATCCATATTTTACAAAAAACTGCGTGATTACGTCAGAAAAATAATGGAAGTATTAATAAACTTAAGTAATAGTCTTTCTTTATCTATACAAATAAATAAAATTTGAGTGTCTGTTTGTAATATTAAAATAACCGCTTTTTACTAAATAAATGCATATGTATACACGGTACATATATAGCATAATAACATTTTTTAACATTTTTGATTGTCTGTCTGTTTGTTCCGGCTAATCTCTGAAACGACTGGACCGATTTTGACGGAACTTTCACTAGCAGATAGCTGATATAATAAGGAGTAAATTAGGCTACTTGTATTTTAGAAATTTGTGTGCGTTCATGAAAATGTCATTTTCCTCTCATATAATAACAATAAAAATTTTGTGTTTAAGACTTTTAAAATGTGGTAACACTTTTTATTTATCTTTAGGTTTTTATTAGATAGCTTTGTTATTAATAACCCAATGGAAAAAATCTAATAAGCCTCATTAGAACATGTATAAATGCAGGCGTTGCAGGTACGGTGCCCCACTATCGCGACGCGGTAAGCTTGTGAGTCATGCGTCAACAACTAGATGGCGTTACTATATTTAAATTTAATCGGCCAATGGGAGAAGGGTGATACGATGGTCACGAGGGTAGTTTGGTAATTTAGGAGACACATTTTATATTTGTATTGATATATAAAAATACTTTATACTTTTTCTTAACTGAAGTAGGGCACAGCAGGAATTTCCTGCTCAAAATATGGAGCAGCCCGACTGGGGTAATACCTCGACCTTACAGATCACAGCAAAATAATACTGTTTTCAAGCAGTAATGTGTTCCTGTTGCTGAATAAGGTGACCAGGACTCCTGGAGGAATTGATAATAGGGTCGGAAGTGCGCTTGCGATGCTTCTGGTGTTGCAGGCGTCTATAAGCTAAGACAATCGCTTACCATCAGGCGAGCCGTACGCTTGTTTGCCGCCCTAGTGACATAAAAAATAAAAAAAAACTTTTTTCTCAAATATGATACGGCTAATATAAAAACCGTCTTCGGTGCGACAAAGCCAGCCCTGCGGTCACCAACCTGCCCAGTGGGGTGACTATGGCAAAACAAATCATTTGTGGTGCGAACTTGGGAGGCCTATGTCCAGCAGTGGACTGCGATAGGCTGAAATGATGAATATGAAAATAAAGTAGACATAGACATACAGATCAGATACAACAGAAGTTATGAAACTTGGTATGAGAATTTGGTTTGTATTTGTCTATGTTTTACGAGGTTTATTAGATTATTTTCAGACGAAGGGTTCCATATCCAAATGTATTATATTCTATTAGTACTTATTGCCTGTCAGTCTTTGAGTCAATTTTTCAATCTTAAGCGTAGCTTTAAAAGAGAAAAGTTGATATTTATAATATAACTAAAGTAATTTAAACGTATTTTGTAGAATTGGTAAGCTTACATATAGAAAAAAGGTGAAAATAATACACTTGAAAAATTCGCGTCCTTTTCATTTATTCTTTATATAAATACTGGTAACTAGCCTCGAAGAAATTTTGTTTGGATGACGAAAATTATATCAGTAAAAATATAACAGAAAATTTTTTATTTTTTAAAATCAGACAATAATAATATAAATTAATTTGTATATATTTCTACAATTACAATTTCTGTATCAAAATATGTATTTATATACAAGTTATACTATATATTTATTACTAAGATTATAATTTAATTTTTAGTTATATATTTTATTTAGAATTAAAAATTTGAGACTTTTCTTTATAGGCAATTAAAAATTGTGCTTATACATTATGTACAATACATTTATATAGTATATACAGTATTCGAAACGTCAAAAATTTATTACAAAAATAAATAAAAATGGTAATTGGAAAATCATTTTTCATTAAAAAAAAAATGATGCTTAAAAATGTTTGATTCGAGAAATATCTTTTAAAACAAATGTATATAAAAAGTATATAGGATTAATGATTCAGAGCTCATGCACTACATACCATTTGTAAGCTACACACAAAACATCATAACTATCATTACATAATATAAAACAAAGTCGCTTCACGGTGTCTGTATGCTTAGATCTTTAAAACTACGCAACGAATTTTGATGGGGTTTTCTTTAGAAAATAGAGTGATTCCAGAGGAAGATTTATATGTATAACACATGCATAATATAGTAGAGGAACACTGATAGTTTTTACACCCTTGCAAAGCCGTAGTATAGCAAGTACCTTATAAATGGTACGTAGCGTTTGTGGTTTAATTCAATGCCTATTACTTATATCACCTAAAGATGGTTTTTTTTACTGATTATTTTGTAAATTTGATCAAAATAGTACAAAAAATAACAAAACAAAAAAGTCTCACACAAAAACACTATATATTAAATATTTACACCAACTTTTGATCAACTAAAATCATTTGCGAGAACTTCTTTACAATTTGTACACAGTTGTACGATTTACTGTACAATAATAATCTATTAAATTTATTGAATGAATGATTGAGCGAGTGATTGAGCGAGTGATTGAATGAGTGATTGGTAGATTGATTAAATGATCCATTTTTTTTTTTTGGTGTTGGGAGAAGATTGAACTATTAAGGTAAGAATTAAGGTATGTTTTTTATCAAGTTAGACAAATCTTTATTTCCATAATTAAATAATGGGGTTGGCAGACAACGTATTGGAGACCAATATTAATATATATATATATATATATATTACAAATACTTTAACACGTTTCCCAGCGTTTGTCAAACCTAACCCCCCCCCCCCCGATCTCTAAAGATATCCAGGTGAAATCATGCGCATCCTCTAGTAATTTTACCCGTTTAAACTAACAAATAAGGCATTAGCCTTAATAAACTTCAAATGTATTACAAATACTTTAAAAAATATCCCAGCGTTTGTCAAACCCCCGATCTGTAAAGATATCCAGGTGAAATGACGCGCGTCTTCTGGTAATCTTACCCGTTCAATGGATGATATATTAAATGACCCATTCCTTTAGAATTTGATGGAAGCTTTATGTAAGGAATTACAGTTTTTTTTAAGTTAAACGAAGATTTTTGTAAATAATTAAACAACGGGGGTTAAAAAATAAGGTATTGGAGACTAATATTACCAAATGTATTACAAATGCTTTAACAAATTTTCCAGCGTTTGTCAAAATTTGCCACCCAGCGTATAAAGACATCCAAGCGAAACCACGCGTGTCTTCTAACAATTTTCTCGTAGTAATTGTCTTGTAGTAATTTTATCCGTTCAAACTGGGCGCGTCCCGGGTGGGTCGTCTCGGTATGAACGACACTGTTAGCATGTCATCTTCACCTTGTAGGAGGCAGCCGTTTGAAGACTTACTGCGGTATAGCAATCTGTTTGGAAAAAGTTATTTTTCGTTATTTCTATATAAAATATGATGGATTTCTAGTAATATTAGAATATATATCATATTTGTTACAGTAATTTCACTTTTTGATATGCGTTTGTCAGGTCTAAAAGGTGTTTGTTTTTAAAGATTTCGACCATATTTCTAAAGGAATAATTGAACGCATTTTCTTAACTTTTAAAGAATTACAAATTGTGATAACTAGGCAAATGATTTATTTAATAAGAGTCTTAAATTTGTTTAATTCAAACAATGCTTTTGTAAAAAATTACTAAATAATTTATATATTCGATAACTTATATATTTATATTGTATTTAATTACAGCATTGTTTTAAGAAATATTTGTAATAACGAAACGTTTAAGAATTACGTTTATACAGTATAAATACAGAGGTCTTTGCCCAGCAGTGGGATGTTACAGGCTAAATCAATCCATCAAACGTAATTCTTAACGTCATAGTTATAATTAAATACTAAAATTAAAACCACGACTTTATAAAAACACACGCAAACACATATATAAACACCCAAACACACACTGGAAATCCACAACCCCATATGATTAAACGTGCCATACATAATACGTAAAAAAATAGTATTCAAAATGAGTGAATGGTAAGTACGTGGCATTTATTTACTTCATAATGTCATATTATGATTAATCAAAATAAAGGTCGACAGCCAATTTCTATAATCATAAAACGGTTCGTTTTGTTTACGAAGAGTTTTAGTACTATAAATTTTTATCTGTAGAATAGATTGTACAGATAGGTGTTTTATTATATTAATCAACGTGTATTCATATTATTGTTATTATTACAAACTTGCTGTTTTTAATATAGAACGATTCGTTAGCCTAACGGATCGTTTTGTGAATATAGAAATCAGGACTATATATAATATGACTATATAAAGTTTACGAAGCAAAAAGTATATATATCTAGAAACTCACATAAAACCATCACCGTCAAACGACGCACACAAACAGACAAAAATATCAATTATCATTACCATAGCTTTAACAGTGCGGACTTCAGCGAATCTCGCTTTCTGGTGAATTGTGATAAACTTATTATATTATTGATTTAAATGTACTTATATCTGATTCAAAGAAAGTTGAGAGATTTAACGCCGAAACTTCTTAAATGGGAAAATTTACAAACATTAATTTAGATTTGTGGCTTTCAATAATACCAAAAAAATTGACCACAAAGTCCATTTGTATATAAAATTAACTATTAAAAAAAAATTCACAAAATAATAAATCTAATATTTCGTGAGTAAAGGCTCTATAATAGTATTGTTACTACTTGTTGTTGAGTCTTTATTACGCTTAACTTTCTTGGCTCAGATATTATATGAATTGAATTACTATCCGAAATATACTCTCGTATCACAGACATGTGATTCCTTAAATATGGATAAGGTCCATTGAAAAACTTAATTTCAATTACATGAAAAAAAAAAATATATCTTTCGTAAATAATGTTGGATTATATTTCGGAACACATGTATCGATAAAGTGCGTACAATGTGCTTATATATATATTATATGTGCGGATATAAAATACAATTGTAAATAAAGCCTACGTTTACGTATATATGCTCAATAAGCAGGCCTTATTCGCTTTTTGAAGGCCAAACTTATACATAAAATTCTCGTGTCACAATGTTAGTTAGCATCCGAAGCGGTTGGACCGATTTTTATGAAATTTCGTGTTTAAATCGGGTAGGTCTGAGAATCGGCCAACATCTATTTTTTTCATACCCCACGTTATAGGGGGGGGGGACTAAGGGGGTTAATAAAATATATGGCAAAATAACGTTTGCGGCTCAGGTAGTTTCTACATAACATTTCAATCAAAGAGCGATTTAAATACATAGCTAGAGCCTGTTTAAACTCTTATTGATAAAGTTATATCCGATATCCAATCATAATATTGTATGCAAAATAAATTACAGAAATATTTCAATATAAAGTGTAGTTTGACAATGACACAAGAAAAAAAACACTACTACTATAGACGGCGCCACGATCGCTTACACCGAATATAAAATCATCATATCAAAAATTTCGATCTAGCGGGTACATCGTTCCATAGCTTAATGACTTATCATCAAAATTGATTGAAAGTCTTACACCAATTAACTTAAAAAATAAACTTAAAAATTACTTTCATGATACTATTGTGACTTGACATATTTAGGGGTGTGCATCTTTTTATTTGAGTTTGCCAGCTTGCTTCTAATAGGAGGGTGGATAATTATGTAATTATTTTATATATATATTTAGTTCATTGGTTACTAAATAGCATTGTCATAAACCTGCGTGGTTTTTAATGCTATTTATATTAAATATGTACAATATTGTTTATTTGATAAGCAAATTAAAAAAAAATTGATTAGAGCGCCGACACGGTCAGTCGGAGATGCAGGTTCGATCCCCGCTGGAGTGGTCGATTTTTGATAGGATATTAAAATTGTTAAGAAAAAAAAATATCAAAAACTTTTGTTGCGGATATCGTTATATATCAGATAACTATCTGGAAGTTACCGGTGAAACAAACGTTAACCGTAAATTACCGCAAACAAAGCGGCATCGGCATTATATTTCTTGAAAGTGTCTTTTGAATCCAAAGAATTACTACCAAATTTAAATTACTAAATTTTTAACATACACACACGATCCTCTATACCTACGATAAGCAACTTAATGCTTGTGTTGTAGGTAAAAAAAACATGTAAACTATAAATAAATACATGTTACACCCAGACTCGGGGCGGGAATCGAACCCACAACCGACGGAGCAGAAAACGGGGTCACTGCACACTGTGCCTACGGCCTAGTAATATATGTGATATTTTTATGACCTAGGGGATTAATAGCACAAAGTTTGAGAACCTATGTCTTATAAATATTTTTTTTTCTTACATTATTTAATATTTAAGTGTTAAAGAAATGGCTAATTAGTCAAAAGTCCATAAGGCGTTATTCTTTTTCTAAGTTATATCGTTTAAGTGGTGAACTCCAATCATATATTTGTGATTTACTATTTATACTAATACTAGCTGACCTGGTGAACTGCATACCACCTTAAATTTTATTTATTTTTTTCTTAAATATAATAATTACATATATAAAAATAAAAAATTGCCTATCTCAAGTTGGATCAAACTGCACATGTGTGCAAATTTGATTAAAATCGGTTAAGTAGTTTAGGAGTCCATCGCGGACAAACAAAGTGACGCGTAATTTATATATATTAAGATTGTTAAGGTAAGCAGTTTATTTATTCTCTCATCTCAGGAACTACTGGTTCTAATTGGAAAATTAATTTCGTTTTGGATTGTTCATTTACGGAGGAAGGCTTACAGACTAGGCTACAGACTATATAATATTTAGGTACGATTTTTCTTAGGCTAGCAAAACGATTAAATGTACCGTATACATACTTGGCTAGTGGCGAGGTCCTGTCTATGGGGTCTATCTTTTCGTCTAACCCTCGATGGACAGAAACAGAGTCCAATTCTTCTATATGTATTGATTGGAGATATTCGTTTGTCCTCAGCTGTTCGGCTGTTGGTTTTCTAAAGCTGCAAAATATGAATCAAAAATTACTTAAGCCACCCACCAAATGACCACACACCGCTTTGGCGTAGTGGTGCCCTAAAACACCGACGGTTTTCGGGTTCAATTCCCGGTCGGGATGGATATTCGTATTTGTACAAATATTTCTCTCCGGTTCGAATGAGCACGTTATGCCGTCGGTCCCGGTTGTTATTATTTATATACCTGATAGCGATCGTTACAGTAGAGAACCCGCAGTGGAGCAGCGTTGTGGATTAAGCTCCAAGAATTTTCCTACGGTTTGCCTCCAACTTCTGACAAATCCTCGAGCACAGACTCAAAATGGCGATCCATAATAGGGATGCGAACGTTATTGAGGATGTGCTCGCGAAGCTGGCGGCGGGCGCTGTTTTAGAAAAATGAGAGTGGCCGTCGACAATGCGGTAAATTAACATTGTAGAGTTACACGTGTAATGTATATAGCATGTAGTGTGTTATAAAAATCTCTCATGGTCAGTTTTGGACTCACCATCGAATTAGAGAAAATAAGCTTTAGTTCGTAATTTGAAGTAAGCAGTGTTGCAAATAATACGCCTCAACGCTTTGAAAATTAAAATGTAAATAAAAAGGCATGGCACTTAAGAGCCCATAGATGTAAAATTTATATTTAAATAAATAAAAAACACTTTTCCTACATGGAGAAAGAGATGAGCATAGGCTCAGCATTGGCATGTTACAGGCTGAATACAATCACACATTACAATCAAATCAAAAACAAAAACGCTTCATTGGCCATCGACGGTCGTAACAATGAAAAAAAATGAAACAATATTATCAACTCAGTACACAAATACTCACGTTTTGAGCAATAAACTTGAGCAAACAACGGACACTGAACTCATCGCCATAGCCGCTGACGCCATCCACGGCTGGAAAATGTCGGATCGTTCTATTACTCTGCACTATTATTTATCCAACTGTTGTATAACACTCGTGTGATAATAGTATCACATGAGTGTTTTAATACTTAATTATCAACAGTTGCATGCAAGACTTTATCTACACCCATAATATAAATAAAATGACGGGGAAATAAATAAACTGAGGTAGGGCACAGCGGGAATTTCCTGATCAAAATATGGAGCAGCCCGACTGGGGAAGTACCTCGACCTAACAGAAGATCACTGCTAAATGATACTGCTTTCGAGCAGTATTGTGTTCCTGTTGGTGAGTAAGGTGACCAGAGCTCCTGGGGGGATTGGGGATAGGGTCGGCAACGCGCTTGCGATGCTTCTGGTGTTGCAGGCGTCTATACGCTACGGTAATCGCTTACCATCAGGGGAACCGTACGCTTGTTCGCCGACCTGTGATATATAAAATATATATATCGAAGAAAAATGGCGGGAATTCGAATGACCTACTTTTTTTTGCGCGCGGCGTCCTGGTAGTGAAACGCGCATGACTGACAATGATATATATTTTTTAATTCATACATCGAGCGTTAAGAATGTGGTTGTATGTTCAAATAATCAATTTGCGCAGAAGGAATCGAAAAAAAAGCAATGTTATTATGAAATTCAGTACAACATTATACTATCCATTTGGATGATATTATGTTTATTAGGACTTTGGGTATTTTAATGTTGGCAATAAGCACAATAACAACTATGAATCATTAATGTCACTCCCTCTAACATACCGCAACTAAAAAAGTGTACTAAAAATTGAAGGTAAGTAAGGTATGAAATTACACAGATACTGGCGTAAATAGTCTGCAAATATTTATTAAGATATCTTTAACACACACACGGTCGTCTGATCCTACGGTAAGCGACTTAATGCTTGTGTTATAGGTAACAGCCGACTGGTATAGATAAATTAATCCTAGTTATAAATACCCTTTAAAAATAAAACATAGAAATATATATATATATATATATATATATATATATATCCACCAACCCGCATTGGAGCAGTGTGGTGGATTAAGCTCTGATTCTTCTCCTACACGGGGAAAGAGGCCTATGCCCAACAGTGGGATATTACAGGCTGAAGCGATATATATATATATTACCAACACAAAATTAATTAATGCAAAATGAGTTATTTGAAAGGAATTTGAAATAAAAGGCTGATAATTTGCAACTACGCAAGCAAAAAATTAAAATGAAAGGATCTATGGAGTTAAGGCAGTTTGATTTAAGCGAAATGAGCAAAAAATGTGAATTGCCTTAACAAATATTAGCTTAGATATAAATAACATAAAACAGCACATTACCTGTAACTGTAGCCCATAAGCAGCGAACGCTCCGCTGGCCAGCGGTATACCCAGTAGGTTATAGACGGAGGCAAACAGAAAGTTTAATCTTATCCGTCGAACCGTCGTTCTGGAGAGTTCCAGACACGCGACCACGTCTAGCAGATCGTTCTGGAAATTTATAATTATAAAGAGTAAACTTTTGGAAAAAAAAATTGGGAAAATTTGGTTAAGTGCCAAAAGGCTTATAACTGCTATTATATAACTTGATCAAGCGCCAAAGGTTTTATAATCAATGAACTATATTAAAATGGTAGCTTCTCGAAAAATGTTTGGGTATAGGTCGTTTAAGTGTCAAAGGCCACTGTCAGAAAACCTTGGTTAAGTACCAAAGGTTTGTAAGCACTGTACAATATTTTCGAACATGTTTTTTAGGATCGACTAAAAACTAATCTCTACTGTAATCTTTTTAGTTAAATTGTTACTGCCAGTTCTCTTAGTTTTTTCATTGACGCTATGGCCATGGATTTTTTAAGGATACGAAAAAAAAAAAAATTCTTTGTGACTGTTCTATATAAACAGTTCTGAAACAGACATAATAAAGAACATTTTACAATGTAAACTCGCGGTTTTGTTGTTGCTGCACCTACTCTATCGTTGATGTCCCACCTACATTAGGGGGGTCCTGTACTAAATTGGGGGGGGGGGGGTTTAGAAGTCACTCACCCTCATAAGAACAATATCTGCAGCCTCCACAGCTACGTCAGTACCACTGGCGATGGCCACGCCCACATCCGCTTGAGCTAGAGCCGGGCTGTCATTTACACCGTCACCCACCTGGGGAAGAGGGGTTAACATAGAATTAGGTTCTGTATACCCTCATACGATTACTGTGTCTGTACTATGAAAACGTGAAAGACGTAAAAACGTAACTCTCTCTTTCTATCTTCACTAACTTATATCTCCCTCTCAGCTTCCGTTCGCCTCGCCCGATCACACTTTTCGTAACGCTCTCGTCACGCATTCACTAGTTTACTCCTCAATTCAAGCGTGCATAAAAAAGTTTTACTGTTAAATATATTAAAATTTATTTTACCATAGCAACTTTTTGTCCTTGTTCCTGTAGTTTCTGTATTTTCGCCACCTTGTGTGAGGGCAGCACCTCTGCGTACACTTTGTTTATTCCAACCTATGAATAAAATACATAATTACATGTTCATATTTCTATAATCCGTCTTTATTGCATATATTATTTGTAAATTTTAAAATTACTCGCTATGAGGCGAACTTTGTAAACCTAATTTTTTGGAAATTTCGGTTTTCAGTGGAAGTGGAGTTCGGTTTCAGAATTATGCGTAACTACGCTTACGCCTGTAATATCCCACTACTGGGCATAGGCCTCTTTCCCATGTAGGAGAAGGATCAGAGCTTAATCCACCACGCTGCTTCAATGCGGGTTGGCGGATATATTCCCTACTATGAGTAACGATCGCTATCAGGTGTACATGATAACAACCGGGACCGAGGGCCTAACGTGCTCTCCGAAACACTAAGAATTATGCGTAACTTTAAATATTACTAACAATGCAATATAATTGTAATGATCTCTCTATTACATTGGGAAATCAAATCGATATATTCACGATGACAAATATGGCACTACGACATTCGCCAGGTCAGCTAATTTTAATATAAATACCTGTCTAGCAATGGCAACCGCAGTTTTCCTGTTATCACCAGTGAGAAGACACACTTCTAGGCCCATTTTCTTCAAGCAGTAGACCGCTAGATGTGCTTCCGGCTTAACTTCATCAGCCACTCCGATTGTACACACTAGCTGATCTGGAAATATTATTGTATGTTTAAAACTTGATAAATTGATTTATATTTTTTTTTGGTTATCTTGCTTGGGTGGCAAACGTATAAATATTTTTTATATGTCTTTTCTATGGTGTACATACGGACCTTTGAATATTACCCATTGAAATGGGTATTGAACGGAGGAAACTAGGTTGCATAACTAAAATATATATTAAACAACATCAGTGTATGGCACAGCAGGAAATTTCCTGCTCAAAATATGGAGCAGCCCGACTTGGAAAGTATCTAGACCTTACAGAAGATTACTACAGTTTTCAAGCAGTGTTGTTTTCCTGTTGGTAAGTAAGGTGACGGGGAAGGGTTGGAAACGCGCTTAGGAGGCGCTTATAGGCTACGGTAGTCGCTAACCATTAGATGAAGCAAGCGCTTTTTTACCGACAGTGATATAAAAAAAAAAAACAAATACACGGTCGTCTGTTCCTAAAATAATTCAATGCTTGTGTTATTAGGTAATAGCCAACTGTTATTGCTTGATAATATAGCTGTGTCATTGCATACTGCATCAATGAGCTGATCGCATAAATATACATATAATCATATTATTACCATCGGACTCAGTAATCAAAGCCAAAATCCTTGGAACAGAAGGCAGAGTCAATAGAAATCGTACAAATGGGTCAGACAAAATTTAGTCAAAGTTATAAAAATAATATTTACCATTAATAGCCGCCAGTACAGCGGTCCGACCAAGTTCCTCATCCCTTTGTAAGGTCTCTTGGACCTTTCGCGGTACCGATACTCCGTTTCTCGCCATCCATTCTCGATTACCGATTAGCACTAATTGTTCTGTTACCTTTAAAGAAAAATTAAAAATAAATAATAATAATTTAAAAAAATAGTGTGCTTTAGACCATGTGACTGAAGTAAAACTTCTGCACAATAGGCCTGCACTGTGTCTTAGATATACGAAACGTAACTGGCTATGAGAGAAAGAGAGAAAGAAAATGTGTGCTCACACCTCTCTCTCTCTTGCTTTGTTCATCTAACCCGATCACTCTTTTCTTAACGCTCCCGTCACGCATTCTCCCAAGCTTACTAGCCAAGTCAAGCGTGCGAAAGAACTTTTACTTCAATAATAGAGGAAAAATAGCAGAAATATTTATTTCATCCATTGCACAAAAGAGTATTTTGGTTATATTATTCTACTAGCTGTTCCCAGCACACACAGTACACACGCGTTAGTTTAAGAAAAAAAAAAGCACTTAAATACAATATAGCCTATGACTTTTCTCAGTAAATGGGTTATACAACACAAATAAAAGCTCAATTCGAAACAGTGGTGTCTGAGATTAGTGCGTTCAAACAAACAAACTTTTCAGCTTTATAATATTTTTATAGATTAATATACCCACTGCAACGAAAACTTATCCGCATTGTTTTAACTGTTATTAAGAAATCTACCTTTCAAGTATCATCATTATCATCACAGCAGCCTTTCACAGTCCATTAGTGGACATAGGCCTACCCATAGTCACCACGCTGGGCAGGCGGGTTGGTGACCGCAGTACTGGCTTTGTCGCACCGAAGACGCTGCTGCCCGTCTTCGGACTGTGTGTTTCAAAGCCAGCAGTTGGATGGTTATCCCGCCATCGATTGACTTCTTAAGTTCCAAGGTAGTAGTTGGAACTGTATTATCCTTTAATCGCCTCTTACGACACCCACGGGAAGAGAGGCTATATTATTTGATGCCGTAACCACACAGCATCTCATAAGTATGCCTTTATCCTAATAAAAATACGTGAGAATTCTATCACCAAACTTTTACTTTATTCTGCTAGAAGTAAACTCTCTAACAACCTTTGCTTTGTTCTGATCTTCTTAACCCCCTTTTCGTATACTAAGTAGAGCCAAGTTATGCTCTAATCTACTCTACTTATCCTCAAAACCCACTGCTTACGGAGTAGAGCCAAAGTTCTGCTTTAGTCTACTCTGCTTCTAATCTTCTTAACCCCTTTTCTAGTATACCAAGTAGAGCCAAAAGTTTTGCTTTACTATACTCTGCTGCTTATCCTCAAAACCTACTATTTGCTGAGTAGGGCCAAAGTTTTACTCTACTGTACTCTGCTGCTTATCCTCAAAACCCACTGTTTACCAAATAGAGCTAAAGTTTGGGCCTACGCAGGTCTCTAACTCGTGTGGCCCACCTCTCCAGTAGAAGGCATGAGAGCGTGTAGCCTCGCAGCGGCCTGCGCGCTGCTGAGCGCCGCGTCCCCCGCTCCCCCCACCACTTCCACTGGAACACCTTGCAGCTGGATCGTTGATCCTTCCCTGTTACGACATTTTAAATTACTTATATACTATACCTCAATTAGCTATTTCTTTATGCATCTGAATGTATATTATCTAGTTGTCTGGCGACATACGTTGTACTGTCAAACGCTAGACCTGTCATCGTACGCGCGAAATTTAATATTACTTTTCTTGTAACATTCTAAATTCATGTGCAATTTTCTAAGCTTATGGCGTGATCAATGGAAATAGGGATTCATTTACAATTATTTTAAAGAAGTATTAGCGGAGTTTCTTGCCGATTTTACTCCGACAAATCTACGACTGTCATTTAAAGATGTATTTATTTATAAAGGGGATAACCAATAAAAGATAGTTTCTATAGTAATAGTTTCTTACACAAGGAATTTCAATATAATTTAATTTCAAAGTACAATATATTTTATAACTAGCTGGCCACGCAAACATTGCTTTGCCGTATGTTATTAACCCCTCCTCCCATATAATTTAGGGGTGTGAAAAATAGATATTAGCCGATTCTCAGACCAACCCAACATGCACACAAAGTATCGTAAAAATTGGTACAGCCGTTTCGGAGGAGTATTTTAACTAACATTATGACACGAGAATTTTATATATCAGATAGGAATATATATGAAATTGAACTTACCTAGCATTAGCCAAAGCTGCCTGCAACTGAGGAGATTGTTGGAAATCACTTCTCAATGTAATCTTAGCGCGTAGCCCGCAACCCGGCACCGCAGCAAACCCGCTACAAGTAGCCCGAGCGTCACCCACCACACTTGAGCACCATTTCACTATCGCTGTAGTGGTTACATATAATTAGTAAAACTATGCGGCTCGAAGGACCATTTTTAACTTGAACCGTTTTTAACTTTTGTCGATTATTTTCAGCAGAATCTACATTTCAAATCGGTGGTAGCTACACATTATATATACTAATATTATAAAGAACGATTTGATTGTTTGTTTATTTGCCAATGAATAGGCTCCGAAACTACTGAACCGATTTGAAAAATTCTTTCACTGTTGGGTTCAATTTATGTTGATATTTTTGTTAAATACCCGTGCTAAGCAGGGGCGGGATGCTAGTCTATAATAATTTATTAAATTCAAAAATAATTTTAACAAGTAACATGACGATTTATTGTGAGTTGGAGGCCTCCCTGAATAAATAAATTTCTGATTTTATAGTACAAATTTAATCAATTTTCTTACCAGACGCAACTGGATGTTCGGAGTTCAATTCCGCGGATAGTATGCAAGCGAGTACTTCCGGTAGCATTGACGGCTCGCCCGTCAGTAGTGAAACTCTTGCAACTGTCGTACTACCGCGTGTAATTGTTCCTGTCTTGTCGAAGATTACCGTTTTGACCTGTACGGAGAGTTACAAAATTAAATCAAATAATAAATTAAGTTGATAATGTCAAATTTTATAATGTCATCTGAATGTAAGAAATATCCATTTCATTATTGATGTTGTCCAGTTTGTGGGCAGCACACACGAGTTCATGCTATTTTTGGCGCGAACTTGTGGAGCCCTATGTCCAGCAGTGGACTGCGATAGGCTGAAATGATTATGATGATGATCCAGTTCATTTATAAAAAAATAATATTTTGAAGAATATAATTTCTACATTTCTGCGGTAGGGCACAGCGTGGCCAGCAGTCAGGCTGGGGAAGTACCTCGACTTTATCGTTGGAGATTTGCTGCCCGACAAATAAACATTGCAATTTTGTATTGATACTTGTTCGGAATTGTTGTGATTTGAAACTCGATGTAACGAAAATGCGTCACGATAAAGAAACAAACACAAATGTATAGGAGAGAATGAGACAGAATACATAACTGCCCATACTATGGCGCTTACGACCTTTCTCACGAGACAGTGATCATCGTCGACGGAACAAATCGTAACGGCTTATCTTCCTACGGACTTTGTAGAAGTTTTACTTCTGCTGTGTGTGAATTGCACACACACACACTTTTTTATTATCTTATATATAGTAGATCACAGACGAATGATACTACTCTAAAGAAGGCACGTGTTTCTGTTGTAAGGTATGTGTATGTGTTGACAGCTGTCTGGCGGATTCTATGTTTATTTGGTATAATATGGGTATAAAAAAATCACGGAAAGCACTAACGTACGTAACCTATTCAACTCCCGACCCTGCTAAGGAGTTCTAGCCTCACTCACCACAGCAACTACGCATACTTCTTACAGCTTTTGGGCACTCCAGAGGACCAAGTCCTACGTTTCTCGACCCTCCTTCCACACAACCCACTACACAGGTCAGGGTCAGGTCCCCCCAGACCACCCCCCCTCACCTTGTGCGCGTTCTCCAGCGGCTCGGCGCCCTTGAGCAGCAGGCCCAGGCGCGCGCCCACGCCGCTGGCCACCATGACGGCGGTGGGCGTGGCCAGCCCCAGCCCCAGCCCCAGCCCCCCCACCTTGTGCGCGTTCTCCAGCGGCTCGGCGCCCTTGAGCAGCAGGCCCAGGCGCGCGCCCACGCCGCTGGCCACCATGACGGCGGTGGGCGTGGCCAGCCCCAGCCCCAGCCCCAGCCCCCTCACCTTGTGCGCGTTCTCCAGCGGCTCGGCGCCCTTGAGCAGCAGGCCCAGGCGCGCGCCCACGCCGCTGGCCACCATGACGGCGGTGGGCGTGGCCAGCCCCAGCCCCAGCCCCAGCCCCCTCACCTTGTGCGCGTTCTCCAGCGGCTCGGCGCCCTTGAGCAGCAGGCCCAGGCGCGCGCCCACGCCGCTGGCCACCATGACGGCGGTGGGCGTGGCCAGCCCCAGCCCCAGCCCCAGCCCCCTCACCTTGTGCGCGTTCTCCAGCGGCTCGGCGCCCTTGAGCAGCAGGCCCAGGCGCGCGCCCACGCCGCTGGCCACCATGACGGCGGTGGGCGTGGCCAGCCCCAGCCCCAGCCCCAGCCCCCTCACCTTGTGCGCGTTCTCCAGCGGCTCGGCGCCCTTGAGCAGCAGGCCCAGGCGCGCGCCCACGCCGCTGGCCACCATGACGGCGGTGGGCGTGGCCAGCCCCAGCCCCAGCCCCAGCCCCCTCACCTTGTGCGCGTTCTCCAGCGGCTCGGCGCCCTTGAGCAGCAGGCCCAGGCGCGCGCCCACGCCGCTGGCCACCATGACGGCGGTGGGCGTGGCCAGCCCCAGCCCCAGCCCCAGCCCCCTCACCTTGTGCGCGTTCTCCAGCGGCTCGGCGCCCTTGAGCAGCAGGCCCAGGCGCGCGCCCACGCCGCTGGCCACCATGACGGCGGTGGGCGTGGCCAGCCCCAGCCCCAGCCCCAGCCCCCTCACCTTGTGCGCGTTCTCCAGCGGCTCGGCGCCCTTGAGCAGCAGGCCCAGGCGCGCGCCCACGCCGCTGGCCACCATGACGGCGGTGGGCGTGGCCAGCCCCAGCCCCAGCCCCAGCCCCCTCACCTTGTGCGCGTTCTCCAGCGGCTCGGCGCCCTTGAGCAGCAGGCCCAGGCGCGCGCCCACGCCGCTGGCCACCATGACGGCGGTGGGCGTGGCCAGCCCCAGCCCCAGCCCCAGCCCCCTCACCTTGTGCGCGTTCTCCAGCGGCTCGGCGCCCTTGAGCAGCAGGCCCAGGCGCGCGCCCACGCCGCTGGCCACCATGACGGCGGTGGGCGTGGCCAGCCCCAGCCCCAGCCCCAGCCCCCTCACCTTGTGCGCGTTCTCCAGCGGCTCGGCGCCCTTGAGCAGCAGGCCCAGGCGCGCGCCCACGCCGCTGGCCACCATGACGGCGGTGGGCGTGGCCAGCCCCAGCCCCAGCCCCAGCCCCCTCACCTTGTGCGCGTTCTCCAGCGGCTCGGCGCCCTTGAGCAGCAGGCCCAGGCGCGCGCCCACGCCGCTGGCCACCATGACGGCGGTGGGCGTGGCCAGCCCCAGCGCGCACGGGCACGCGATGGCCAGCACGGCCAGCGCGAAGTGGAACGCCGTCTGCAGCACCAGCTCCCACGGGGACTCCCCGGAGGGCCGGTACATCTCCTGCACAAACATAAACTGCATTATTGATACTTGTCATCAACCGCACTGGTGCAGTCGCCTAAAACACCCACGGTTTGCGGATTCGATTTCCGCTCGGGATGGATATTTGTATTTGTATAATTTTTTTTTTCGGTTTGGGTGTCTGTCTCTAGGTGTCCACCGTGGTCCCCACCGTGGCTCGGAGAGCACGATAAGCCGGCGCTCCGGGTTGCTATCATGTACATCTAATAGCGATCGTTACTCATAGAAGATACCTAACATTTTCGTCAACCCTCAGTAGAGCAGTGTGGAGGATTAATTCTTCCTCAACATGGAGAAAGAGGGCTATACCCAGCAGTGGGATGATACAGACTGAATACATATTGTCATCGGTCAAGTTAGCAATCTGCTATTAAAAACTCTACTGTCAATAATGTCATGTGTGTCAAATGTCTGTGATATTATCAACTTCAAATTATAAATAATAACAGGGATAGGTAAAAAATGTAATCCTAATAAAAGTTTTGAAATAAATAAACATCTCAATTAGCTCGTTACTAGGCTACCTAATTACCGAATCTAGGTTCTAGGTCAATTCTCTTAAATATTTATGTCTGTACATATTTTACACCACAAGAATACCAAGAGAAGATGTACTTGATCACATTATTTACAGGGATTGAGATTGTATCGACCAGTCCACTTCTTCAGTTAGACGTCACTTACCGGTGTTATGTCTTTGATCCTGTTGATGTCAATCGCTCCGGTGATGATCCAGCAGACCAGAGTGAGTACGGACAGGAACATCACTATCGGCACAAAGTACCTAGAGTATAAAAATGTATATTTGAATATTAACATTTACATCGACGAGTGATATAACGTAGGTAGACTTGTCGATGTAATTGAAGTCGTTTTTTTTTTCGTTTGCGAGCAAACACAATCATTTGAAGTCGGTTAATGACTTTAAATTAGCCATTGCTTAAATGCGTTTTTAGTATGCTATGTTCAGTATTATCTGCTTTATAGTACACGATAGTAGGGGGAGCCCAAGCGAAAATTTTGGAATATACTCAAGCACGGCTGGATGACATAAGCCTTGCACCTTGTGAAATACTCACACTGAAGTTGGGATGTTTATTTATTAATTACAAAATATACAAAAAAGAACATCAAAATTTGCAGTGACTGCCACCCTAGGCTACTATACTTTGATAATGGCGGAACGTCTAGGAAAGTTTATCTGATTACCAAAAAAATAATAATATAATAATAATAATATTAAAATTATAATAGTTAAATGAATCAATCAATTAAATAGTAAAATAGGAGACCAATAAGGACAGACATCCAGATCGGAAAGAAATATTTATATAAATACAAATATCCATACCGAGTGGGAATCGAACCCGCAAACCGTCGATGTTTTAGTCGACTACTCGTACCACTACACCAGAGCGGTTGTTAACGGTTTTTTATTTGTTTCTATAAACGAAAGCAGTAGTCGGAGCGTCTCACCCGGCGATGGTGTCGGCGAGGCGTTGTACCGGCGCCTTACTGCTCTGCGCGTCCTCCACCAGTCGTACGATCTGCGCGAGTGTACTCGCCTCGCCCGTATGTGTCGCCCTGACCAATAGCGCCCCGTGCTGGTTGATACTACCCCCGATCACCATCGAATCTGGTGAACAAATAAAATTAATTAAACTCAGAATTAATATTGTTATTTTTAAAAAATTTCATTGAATTGAATTTTAATTGTTAAATTTAATGTTATTTATCTGTAGTACAAAAATCTGTAGGATTATAATAAAAATCTGTCTTGTAATCAACTTAACTAACACATTAGTTTCCTTGTAATGTTAGATATAAATTTGCTATTTATATAAATAAATAAATTGTTTGACATCATTATTTAGTACGGGTTTCCGAACGAGTAGATCGAGGGCGCCTCTGGTGAACTTTTAGAAACGAATCTCGTCTTACTTCACTTCCATAAAAATGTCGGTAATTACTGTATTATTAAAATATTATTATTGCGTTAGTAAAATAATAGAGATAGAGTAATATTTATATATAACAAAATTCTTTAACAATTTCACAAACGGAAAATAAATTCCCGTGACCATGGTTGCTGTAAATTATCCGAAACGTCGGACACATCTAAAAAACTTAATTCAACGTATTTACAGCGTAATGTAAAGCGAAATAGAATTTGTCACGCCTCAGGGAATTTTCATTACTATCTCTAGGAAATGTAGGCATTACCGCAGTAGGGCGAGGGTGAGCCGGCACTCAAGTGTCGATTGAACGTTTCACTAAATACCTACCGCGATAAAATCTGATAAAGTTCTTTCATTATAATGAGTGAAATTCGCGTAAACATTAGAAAATAATAGATAATAATATCTTATATATAAAATTCTCGTGTCACAGAGCTAGTTACAGTACTCCTCCGAAACGGTTGGACCGATGTTTATGAAATTTAATGTGCATATCGGGTAGGTCTGAGAATCGGCCAACATCTATTTTTCATACCCTAGTTATAGGGGGGTTCAGGTGGGTTAATAACATATATGGCAAAACAACGTCTGCGGGATCAGCTAGAAACATTATACTATAAAACTATGGTTAAAAAAAACGCACGCCGTATATATATACAAGAGCCCGTACTAAGCCCGTACGATACTAAGAGCCCGTGGATGTAAAAAAAACTACATTATATAAATAAATACTGTATATATTACACCGAGACTCGAGGCAGGATTCGAACTCACAGCCACTGGAGCAGAAAGAATGGGCTAGTCTTTTCCAACCATACTCATTAATTAGTTGCTATTTCTAATAATTATATTAAACTAGCTGACCCGACGAACTTCGTATCGCCTAACACAAACTTTATCGTATGGTATTAAAGTTCAAATTGACTTTTAAGTATTATCACAAATCTTTTGTATGGGAGTATAGAAAAGTGTTGTTTTTAGACTTTTTCAGGAAATTTAAATTTTTTTTTTAGAATTTTTCTCTCCGTAAGAACCATCCTCGTACTTCAAGGAATATTTTAAAAAAAGAATTAGCGAAATCGGTCCAACCGTTCCCGAGTTTTGCGCTTAGCAACACATTCAGCGACTCATTTTTATATTATAGATGTGAAGACAATACAAGACTCACCTTTCGACTTTGCAACCGGCATCGATTCCCCGGTTATAAGAGACTCGTCACAGGTACTCTGTCCGGATATAACTTTGCCATCAACGGGTATCTTCGCACCGGGTACTACCTGGTGGAAGTTACAAGTAATGTGAAACTAGATAAACTCAAAAACTAGCCGTCAGATCTCACACAATGACGATGGGGCCCTACAAGCAACGCCAAAAAAAAAAAAAAAAAAAAAAAAAAAAAATTCCGTGCACCAAAAAAGTTATGAGGTAGCATTAAAAAAATAGAATGGAAAAAAGAATCTCGTCTTTTACTTTTAATCGAATACACCTACAGAACCCTTCATTTGATGGAACGCAGTTAGGAGTCGAACAGCCTGTATATTATGCTTATACATGCTTCACGCAATCAAATGCCTTTAATAAATTACAATATCTATTTGAGATCAGATATCAAAATTAATTAATCTCTAAAAACATATAAAAATTCCTTCTAACCTTTAGAACATCGCCCTGTTCAACCAAATCCACTGGTATACTTTTTTCGCCGACCTCACGACCTTCCTGATCTAAGGTCACCAGAACTGCTTCAGTCGGCTTCAGAGACAACAGCTTGGATAACGCTTCGGACGTCTTGCCCTGTACGAAATTATTATAATTAATAGTAATAATTAATATTAGATTAAACGCCTCATCCTCAATGGACCCAGTACTTTGCGTTACCCACAAGGAATTCAACAATTTTTAATATCATATCAAAAAATCGACAGTTCAATATTCCATATCTTCCATATATTCCATGTTCCATAGTTTAATTGGCTGACATGGTGAGTCGTAGATACAGGTTCGATCCCCGCTGGAACGGTCGATTTTTGATATGATATTAAAAATGTTTAGAATTCCCTAAGTGTGGGTAGTACAAAAATAAATATTACAAACGCTAACACCTAGATCACGATAAACACCTGTGTGGTCTACACAAATGTTTGCCATGCGCGGGGATCGAACCCGCCACCGCTAGGGCAAAAGGCAGTGCTGTGACCGCTGCATCAGAGCATCGTCTAATAATGAGTACTAATAGTCTGTATTGAGCATAGTATTTTTTTTTATAGCTTGTAACAGACACACAATCGTCTATTCTAAGGTGAGTAACTTAAAGCTTGTTATAGGTAAAAGGCGACTGATACAGCTAAATGTTTTTGATTGATAAATATACATAGAAATAATACTCAAGCGGGAATCGAACCCGCAAAACGCGGAACAGAAAGTAGGGTCACTACAAACTGCAGCACCAACGGGCTAGTCTAAATTACTTACCTACGATGAGTTAGAAACTACCAGATTTCACAAGTTATTCACTAAGACAAGAGTCTAGGCTTTAATATGTATACCTTGGCGATGTGTTCGAGCCACCTTCCTAGAGACACAAAGACCAGCAACATAGGGGGCGTGTCGAAGAATGTGACAGGACTGGTGTTCCTCTGAAGCGCCATCGCTGCTATCACCACCGCTAGGGAGTAGGCGTAACTGGAACAAATATAGCCTATTAGCAATATTAGTGCTATCGTAGCTATAATATGGTACGGTCCGCCTGATGGTAATCGGTTACCGTAGCTTATAGACGTCTGCAATACCAGAAACATTGCAAGCGCATTGCCGACCCTATACCCAACTCCCCAACAGTATTATTTAGCTGTGATCTTCTGTAAGCTCGAGTTGCTCTAGATTTTGAGCAAAAATTTTATTTTGCCTCACCTCAATTTTCTTAATTTTTCTTCACTTAAGAACCTTCTACAATGTATTGGAAAACTTGAAAAAGTTAGCCGAATCAGTCAAACCGACCTCGACTTTTGCCCTTAGCATTTAGCGGTTCATTATTATTCTATGTATATTTTATCTGTGGATTAGTGAATATTTTATAATATATAATCTTTTGTAAATCTCTGTGATGTCGCATTTATAAATCTTTGAAAAATGAACCTTGATTGTAACTATATCGGACCTATAAAAAATATATTTAAAAAAAACGTGTGTACGCACGTAAAAAGTTACACTACATTGGTTAACTAATTTTACGTAGCTAACTTCTTCTTTGTTGACTAGCTAAGGTGTTGGTTTTTGTCGTGACGGTGTGGTGTGTGATTTTTCTCTAACACACCAAAAGAATTATAACTTCAAAAACGAGCGTGCTTTAGACCACACGACTGAAGTAAAACTTCTGCACTTCTCTTCTTCTGCTATGAGAGAAAGAGAGAAAGAAAATGTGTGCTCGAACCTCTCTCTAACTCCGTTCGCCTCGCCCGATCACACTATTCGTAACGCTCTCGTCACGCATTCACCAGCTCACTCTCCAAGGTAAGCTTTAGTACAGTTTTTAGTACATTTTTTATTAATATAGATAAATAATTACCTGATAGTGGTCGTCAGTGATATAAGTACATCCATGTTAGAAGTACCGTGCCTTAAGGCCTTGTACGCATGTTTGTGGAAATGCCATCCACCAATAAACTGAGGAAAAGAAATTAATAATATTAACAAGTTGAATACAAAGCGAGAGGCGTTTAATTAAACCACATACACAATGACGTGTGGTTACAGCATTAAGAATATGGCCACCCCCTCTCTTCCCGTAGGTGTCGTAAGAGGCGACTAAGGGATAACACAGTTCCACTACCACCTTGGAACTTGAAAAGCTGACCGATGGCGGGATAACCATCCAACTGCTGGCTTTGAAATACACAGGCCGAAGACGGGCAGCAGCGTCTTCGGTGCGACAAAGCCAGCTCTGCGGTCACCAACCCGCCTGCCCAGCGTTGTGACTATGGGCAACACACATGAGTTCACGACATTTTTGGCATGAACTCGTGGAGGCCTATGTCCAGCAGTGGGCTGCGATAGGCTGAAGTGAGATACACTACATACCATTTTTAAGATACTTTTACTAGTTAAGTTGAAACTATGTCTTCTATTGGACTGTTGTTTTGAATGTGGCTTAGAAATTTTATGTAATTTATGTGGTTCAGTGCCAATTCAAACGAGTTGAATACATTCCAAACCGTTAACTTATCGTTTTTTTATCATCAAATAAAATTTGCAAGAAATTCGGTTATTTATACATTTTAATATTTTCAAATTGTATTGAATTCAACTTTATTATTGCTTTAGTTTATTTACTTCTAAAATTCTTCTTTAATATTAAGACTTGAAGTATCCAGTACTGTACATAATAAACATAGTTTAAAAATAAACCAAAATCAACTATATAATAATTTGGTCCTTCGAGCCGTATTTTACCAAAAAAAAACAGAACCCGTAATAGCTCAGTTACCTGTACTGGTGTAGCCAATAACCCCAGCAACAGATTCTCTAGCGAGAGTCCGGGCAGGATGCAGCACATATCTTCAGCGGTATGGTGTCCCATCATAGCCATGAAATACGCCATGGCCACCATACAGGGACCACCAAATAATAGTGATATTAGAAATGCGTTTCGCCATTTTCTAATTTCCTCCCTGGAAAAAATATTTAAAGTAAGGTCGGGTATTTAAATTAGGAGACAGTAGGAGATATTCTGCTCAAAATCTGGAGCAGCGTGACTGGGGAAGAACCTCGGATCTTACAGAAGATCACAGCTAATGAACAAAATTTATTTTGATGACATGTAAACTCAAATCGCTTCGAAAGCCGAATAATCGAATAAAGCGATATTTCATTTTGGTGTAATTTTTATTTTACTTAACTATAAATACATATGAAATAGATTAACTCACTTATGCTCCAAGTAGTGCGCGGTCCCGCGGTTCTGTGAGCTGATGGCCGTCGCTTCGAACCCCAGCTCGGTCACCGCGTCGCATATACGACGAGCTCCGATTATCTCGGGGTCGTATTTTATTTTACCTCTGGAAAAGAAAAAACATATTTTAAATAAAATATATATTCATAATGATATAAAATCACTTATGTACATGAGATCACACACGCACAAACACACACACACACACAAACCTACACACGAATTACGTTTGCGATAGTCGGAGAACTTAAATTTTGTACTTATAAAATACTTTATTAAAATTATTAATGAATGTTACAATTAGACTAATTCTAATGATACAATATTGATCGATGCTTGTATCAGATATTAAATGATTTTATTAAACATAATTAATAAAGAAAATTTAAGAATGCCGATATAGAATTAATATTGGGTTCCTTCTATCAGTCCCTTGAATTTGGTGCGTTGTGTAAAATAAGAGACGACCAGCATTCAACCTGTAACATCCCACTGCTGGGCATAGGCCTCTTTCTCCATGTACGAGAAGGATTGGAGCTTAATTCACCAGGTTGCTGCACTGCGGGTTGGCGGAAGAGATGACACAGACTCGAACAATCACACTTTCGTGCGCACGCATACTAATACATTTAAAGTGAAACATCGTTAAATATGTGTTTGAACCGCTTTCATACATTGTAACGTTGTGCTGGAACGTTACTCTAATAAATAAGATCTTGTACTAAAAGTTAAGTTTTTTCACTTTATTTTTATCATGCTTCTACTAGTGGCGCCATCTATCGGCATATTTCAACACTTCGTGACTATTGGTGTTTCATATCGGCGTTTTTCTCTAACGGACTTGATAGATGCCGCTGATGTTTTTTGGTAATTATTGATCTTTCTTTAATAAAATCAATTTAATTGTAATTAGAAATTCTAAATTTAATATTCCTGTCTACTCCTTAAATTATAAAATAATTTAATATCTAAATTTAAACTTAATAATTTATAAAAATACAGACTATGCTTAACGCATAGACTTTTGCTTGTCAATATTCCTTGCTCGCGTGTCTTTGCTTCTCTTTTTCTTTGCACTTCGTTGCCGCCGAACCTCGAGACCTAACCTCGACCCTAACTCGGCTTAAATCCCGCTGGGGTAAGTTCTCATGATATCTATTATAATTACATATTGCTGGTGTTCTTAACTTAACGAGAAAATTGTAATTATTTATTATTTTGCTAATTGTGACACTGGTTTCTGAATTATTCTTTTCCTGACTCGGAACTTTCTTCGTTCCAGGATTTATTTTTACTTTAAGATTTATATCTTTAATTATACTTTGCTACAAATCGAGTCACTGCCCTCGATTAATATCGGGCTGACTGATTACCGGCATTTACACCGGTGGAGATCTCCGCCGGTCATCGGACGAAGACGGAACTGAAGACCATCATCACCGGGAATTAGTCAGGCCAGTGTCCTTCCATATTACTTTCTAAGGTACGTTGTCGCGGCGTGGGCCAGCTAAGGAAATAAAGGCTGAAAATCAGGTGCCTAACGCGCCTGATTCCGAACCTACCCCCTGTTTTCTGACCGCGTGCTATTAAAAATTTATAACTTAAAAACTAGTATATTATTCTATTTCTACAACCCCCCAAACCCAAAGCGCGGCAACATCTTTATAAGTTTTTATGGTTGATCGTATATTGAGCGATGATCTAAACCTTACTTAATATTTTATAAATATTTAATAAGTCCACGCACGCGCACGCACGCGCACGCACACGCACGCACAAAAGTACGCACACCAAAGACTCCCACAATATACTCACTTGGACGTAGTCAAGGCGACGGAACAGGAAACAACACCGTTTAGTTTAAGTACTGACTTCTCTATTTTGTTAACACACGACGCGCAAGTCATGCCTTTTATCTGTAAAATAAATAACATGATCTAATACAGCCTGTATACAATGTTTTATACATTTGTATTGGTCATACCGATGTTTGAGGTGGCCTGGGCGTTTATGCTTGTGTATTGTTTCTGGACACAGGAGTTAATAGTGCGGGTCATTGAGTGTGAGGCGTTTATATTCTTTATTTATGTAAAATTCGAAATTACTTTTGAAGCCTATTTGAATGAAGTAATTTTTATTTCAATTTTGATTCGAAGCATAACATCTATATATATATATATATTATTACGCGAAGCAAAAACTTTGTACACTTATATACTGTATGAAATTTTACATACCTATAGTTTATATAGAGGAGTGCAGAATGTTAATATTTTTTTTTAAATTATGCTTAAAAAAGACATTAAATGAAAAAAACCGTCACACACTACCATTTATTTGACACACACACACATATACTATTTTGGTTATTATTACAGAAGTATAATCTATGACAACAGAACCTTAATAATGTTGAAACTTATAATTTAAATTAATTATTATTAGATTCGATTTGATTGTCAGACTCACCAATAGGTTCAGATCCCTTGGAGCGCCGCTGTCGCTGATGAGCTCGGAAGGGAAGCCCAGCTCCGAGATGGACTCGGCTATGGCTAGAGCTGATACCTTGGCCGGCTCGTATCTGACTTCAGCTTTAGCGGCCAGTAGAGCTATCACTATTGAGTGGACCCCTGTGTAAATAAGTAACGTGTGTATTAAATTTTTATTTTATATATATATATATATATATATAATCTTATAACATACACACACGGTCGTCTGTTCCTATGGTACGCAACTTAATGCTTGTGTTACAGGTAACAGCCGACTGTTATAACTATATATTTTTTTATAAATATACATAGAAATATATAAATACAAATATTACACCCGGACTCAGCGGGAATCGAACCCGCAAACCGCGCCACAGAAAGCAGGGCCACTACAAACTGCGACAACGGGCTAGTGGCTATATTATTATAATTACGTACATAATGATTATCCTCAACTTAATTAACACTTACATAGATCAATACATATAATAAAAATTTAAATGTAATATGTTTGTGCACGCTAATCTCAAAAACGGCTTATCCGATTTAGATGTGGTTTTCACTAATATGTTGTGGTAAACTTGACTTAACATTTAGTGTTTTCATGTCAATCGGTTCATAAATAAAAAAGTTATGCCAATTGAAAGAATTACGTTGAACATGTAAATACGTAAACGACGGTGTTTATCATCTAAAATAAACCAAAAAATGCTGTCCCTGGTCACTATTTCACACGAACGAAGTCGTGAACACAGCTAGTGTTTTGAAAAAACTTTAAATTACAATTATATTTAAAAATATTTATTTTCAAACATTTATATGACATCATCATAATACATAACATACTACTAATATTATAAATGTGAATGTAAGTTTGTTTGTTACGCTTTTATGCGAAAACTACTCAACCGATCGTCATGAAACTTTGTACACATATTCTTGGAGGTATTAGAAGTAACATAGGATACTTTTTATAAAAAAAAAAGAAATTTTTTTTTTACGAAAAATAAAAAAATTGTTTTCAAAAAATCTCGAAATCTAGCTACTTCAACGCCACTTAGCAGTCCAGTAATGAAGTTCCAACCCTGAGTACTCTAATACCGTTGCACTGTATTATCGACGGTCACGTCAATATCCAATCCAATTGACTATATAGTTTCAGCTGCTTAGGATTTTTCTATATGTATTGTTATTTTTTCTGTCATTATGTATATAATATTATAAATTATAAATGTGAAAATAAGTTTGTTTGCTACGCTTTCACGCGAGAACTACTTAACCGATCATCATGAAACTTTGATACTTTTTATTTAAAAAAAATTCAATGCGAGAGCGAAGCCGCGGGTAAAAGCTCGTTAAAAATAATTTAGATACATTAATTTGATAAAAATCCTCATGACGAGCTTTTTAATTTGACACCCATATAGCAGTAACCAACATTTTTTTTTTAATTTTAGACTACAGCGTCTTACAGTGGTCGTGTGATAGCAGTGTCACGGGTTCGAGTCCTACTTCGAGAGTAGGGTAAATAAAAATATACATATATTAGTTAGGAGTTAGTTGTCTACCTTAGGAATAAACAACCTTGTTTGTGTGTGTGTGTGTGTTAAATATAAACAAAACAAACCGTTAATCTTAGCGCAGTGTTTCTCTATCGCCGCAACACAAGAAGCACAAGTCATCCCTCGGACTTCAAGCGTGCAGCGAGCTATCTCCCCTGGAGGAGATATCGTGCCCTGGGATACGAATAGAATATTTAATAATTGTGTTTGCAGGCAAACAAAGAAAATCCGACTTCAATTTAATCGACATGTAATACAACGTAGATAGACGAAAAAATAGTCAAGTAAGTACGCATTATCAAAGATTACTCCAAAAGTTGTAATCAGATCTCGAAGAAATTTAAATGTGGCCACATGATAAATAACGGCTTTCGATTAAATTAAAAATCATCAAAATCTGTACACACAGTAAAAAATTATGCGGATTTTCGAGAGTTTCCCTCGATTTCTTTGGAATCCCATCATCAGATCCTGGTTTCCTTATCATGGTACCAAACTAGGGATATCTCCTTTCCAACAAAAAAAGAATTATCAAAATCGGTTCATAAACGACGGAGTTATCCCCGAACATACATAAAAAAAAACAATATATATGGTCGAATTGTGTAACCTCCTCCTTTGTTTTCTAATGTTTACGCGAATTTTACTCATTTAATGAAACAACTTTTTTCGGATTTTATCGCGGTTTATTATTAACTTTTGATTCCCGACGTTTCGGATACTTTACAGCAACCATAGTCACGGGAGTCCATTTCATTTCCGTCATTTGTCCGTTACATTTTCATTAAACCTCCTCCTTTTTTTGAACTCGGTTAAATAAAATGTGCTTTAGACCACACGACTGAAGTAAAACTTCTTTAGCAATAGGCTTGCACTGTATCTTGGACATACGAAACGTAACTGGCTATGAGAGAAAGAGAGAAACAAAATATGTGCACCTCTCTCTCTTGCTCCGTTCGCCTTGCCCGGTCACACTTTTCGTAGCGCTCTCGTTACACATTTACCATATTACGCCCCAATTCAAAAGTGCGTCATGAAGTTTTACTTCAATAATTAAGATTAATTATAAGTTTTACTTAAATTTAAGAAACTGTGTTAAAAATATAAGCAAATCAGAAATATTTAATATCATTCAACTGCTTGTTACGATTTATGGGGCCTGTTTTAATTTACGTTACATTAAAATCTGTTTATTTACAAGATAAACTTAATCAGGAACCGGTGGAACGGGTCCATAAAGTCGTTTGCAATGACAGCAATAATTGTCCAATTGTTGCTGTCGAGTGACAATTCAGAAGCAATACAACCAAGCGAGCCACAGTGCTGCCGCCGGCGAGTAATCGACGAACTATATTTGTAAAAGTTTATAAAATTGTTTAGGAACTAGATTATATTGAAAACATAGAATTTGTATTAGTAATTAGTATTTTCGCTTACATTTTGCTGCGTCCTATTTTTAACGGGCGACGTTTTAACACGATCTCCTGAACCTTCTTCGCTTTTATTTTGTGACAACTCTGTAACAAATGACATAAAAATATTGTACATGACTTGATTAATGAATAAATATTTGGTTAAATAAATATATTAGTGCAATAGTGTAACTGGCGTTGTTTCGATTCTGGAATCGGACTGGGACTGGGTTCGGACGTTTCTATTTATGTTCTGTGGTTTCAAAATATATTAGTTAAGATATTAACTACACACTACGCACGGACGCACGGACGCACGGACGAACGGACACGCACACGCACACGCACTCGCACACGCACATGCACCGACACGCACCGACACGCACCGACACGCGCCGTCACGCGCCGACACGTGCCGACACGCGCCGACACGCGCCGACACGACCGACACGCACCGACACGCACCGACACGAACCGAAACGTACCGACAAGCACCGACACGCACCGCCACGCACCGACACGCACCGACACGCGCCGACAAGCACCGACAGGCACCGTCCCGTACCGACACGCAACGATACGCACCGACACGCGCCGACACGCGCCGACACGCACCGACACGCGCCGACACGCGCCGACACGCGCCGACACGCGCCGACACGCGCCGACAAGTACCGACACGCACCGACACGCACCGACACGCACCGACACGCTTCGTTATAAGTAATGGCCGACTGATATAGCTACATAATGTGACAGATAAGAATTTCTAAAGATCAAGTATATTAGAGCCAGTATAGGAGAGCCTGCGTGTTGCTAGGTTATGAGTGAAATTTTAATGGGCCACAGATCTCTGAGTTAAATAAATTTAAGTTTTTTTTTCTTTTTTTTTAAGTTTACATAAAAAAAAAGCTCAGAGTTCGACAAGTATTGGCCACATAGATGTTTGTCGTGGTCTGGGCGTTGTGCTCGTGTATTGTGTGTGTTTCCGGACCCCCGACACAGGAGAAAATCCTACTGGGGGCCGTTGAGTGTGAAGCGTTTATTTATTTATTATTTATCTGTGTACACTAGAGTATTCAAACAATTGTCATGAGTAGTGATCGAACCCGCAATGCACATTTGCCAGACGATGTGATTATTGTACCAATGCAACAACTATATATATTTTTAAATATATCTCTTCACCTGTATAATTTTGATCGTCCACACTGATGATATTGACGTCGAAACCCAAAGAGTAAATGGCGTCAGCTATTTGTTTAGGAGTTATCGACTTCGGTGTAAACTTAACAAGGGCTGTGTTGTCAGACAGACTGACAGTTGAATGGATCACGCCTGGCATTTCTTTTAGACTACCTGTGAACATTTTTTTTTTATTTTATAAAAATACGATTTTACAGATTATACTGAGATTTATTTATTTATTTAGCAAGAACCACCAACAGAATTACATGTTAAAAAAAAATTACAAGTTATATGCCAAGGTATTAAATATTGTATACATATATACCTCTTAAAAATAGTTACAGAATGCGCTTTAGATAATTAAATCATCTGCCTATTAAAAAAATTTTGAACATTCATGATTTAAACAAAAAAAAAAAAATACATACAAAAGAAAGAACTAAATAACTATTACTATTAGAAATTAATATTAGTGCTACATAGCTTTTGAATTGAGGAATCAAAGGACTTTAATCGATTCTTCTTAAATATAGCTAGGTTATCTGCAAAGATGTCTCATGACTCGTTTTTAACTGTAAATTCTCTGTAGAGCCCCTCAGTATAGGGATGATAGAGATAGATAATATAAGAAAAAATTCAGATTTAATTTTTGTTTTATTTATTTATTTATTTTATTTTATACTTTATTGTACACCACAAATATATTACAAACAAAGCATAAAGATAGTCACAGACAGTGAAGTACAATGGGCGGACTTATGGCTAATTATACATTTCTTACAGACAACCCAGACATAAAAAAGGAAACTTATTATCTATTTTTTTTATTTACGTTTTTTTTAATTTAAATTTGTTTTATTTAAGATGACTTAAAAAGTGCTTCTGAATTTTCATTCGATTGAGTATAATCATATTTTATAGTTAATTTATAAGGTTCTTATGGGTGAAAACAATAAGAAAATTGAGGAGAAAATTGTAAAATTCCAAAAAATGTAGTAATTATTACTACAGATTTTTACTTAAACAAATTTACTCAGAAGCTCAGATTTGCCATTAATATTTAACACATTCGTGGTCCTGACATGAGTATGGCTTAATGAGTAGTGGTGGGTTAAGCTCCGGCCCTTCTCCTGAATGGTAGAAGAGGCCTATGCCCAGCAGTGGGGTGTTACGAGCTGAATCGTATTGTTTGCTATTATTACTTGATAGACACTGCATACACTATTATTTTTTTACATTTTTTTTAATTATATTAACAACATCCACGGGATTTTAGTTGTCCATACCATTTGTACTACATAAAATATTAGTTTTAATATCGGCATGAGATTTTTTTTTACAATAGTTTACTTCAGACCATCAGTTCTAAAACTGTCTAAAAGATAAATATTTGTTTTGCATTACGCACTATCCCTTGTGGATTTTGTTATCTTATTAATCGTACCTCAAACTGTTTATGCACATTAATTTAAAAATAACATAACATTACCACGCCCCACCGTGGGTACGCCCATCATTACAGCCTATACAGTCCACTGCTGGACATAGGCCTCCACAAGTTTACGCCAAAAATAACGTGAACTCATGTGTTTTGCCCATAGTCACCACGCTGGGCAGGCGGGTTGGTGACCGGTTTGTGGTACGCCCATGGTTTATAGTAATGCATAAGCTTCTACATGATAAGCGATATAGCGAAAGCATTGTACCGTCTTGGCACTATCTGAAGCCATTGTACGAAAGAAGAACACATACACACCCTCAATAGTATTGACGCAGGACTGACAAGTCATTCCTGTGACGGATATGAGAACTGTGCTTTCACTCGCCGGACTCGAACCCGTCATGTCGATAAGCAAGTCTGTCGGTATCTCGCGGGGGAGAAGAATCCTGGAAATTTGAAGAAAAACATTTTTTTTCAATATTGGTTTGAAACGTATTAAAAGTCTATTTGTTTGAACAAGTTAACCAAAATTAACAAATATAGTATGAAGTCAGTCGTCTTTTATATGATATAACATCTTATATATAAAATTCTCTTGTCACAATGTTAGTTACAATACTCCTCCGAAATGGCTGGACTGATTTTTATGAAAGTTTGTGTGCATTTTAGGGGAGGGGGGGGGGGGATTAAGGAGGGGTTAGTAACACTTATGGCAAAACAACCTTTGCGGGGTCAGCTAGTATTTTAATATATATCAAGATCAAAAATATTTAGCTTCTTTTTCATATAAAATTCAACTTAGACATTTACTGTTTATAATCTGTTCAACTGTTTGATTGAATTATCCATTAGAAAGCTGTTTCTCCAAAATTCCTAAACTGCAACTTTAAGATCAATATATGCAAATACAATTATCTTATGAATATAGTAGTACTCAAGGTAAAAAAGTATCCTCACACGGCGGTTTTCAGGAAGAACCCCAAAGACCATAAAGAAGACCATATCAGTAATGGAGTTAGTTTCCACCGTGCTAACTGCTCATTAATGACATAGCAAATCGTAAAATAACTTAACATATCATAGAAGACTATGGTCTACTAGGGTCTACTAGGGTCTACTATGGTCTTCTATGGTCTTCTATGGTAGACCACATATACGAACCTCGTTTCGTCGTTGCTGTCGGCAGGCACATCGAACCCCATATCCTCTATGTGAGAGCGAATCGCCTCAACAGAACAAACGCCGGGATCATATCTGAAGTATCCTGCGTGTTCTGATAGCTCTACCTGGAGACGAAAATGTTTTTATCACACACTGTATAGATAAATTTCTTTTAATTCCAGTACTACTAATAATAATTATGTTTGCTGGCAAACGAAAAGAAACCGACTTCAATTTCATCGACAAGTAATACAACGTAGGTAGACGAAAAATAGTCAAGTAAATACGCATTATCAAAGATTACTCCAAAAGTTGTAATCAGATCTCGATGAAATTTAAATGATAAAAATACTCCTCCTTTTTTGAAGTCGGTTAAAAATCAGTCAATACCTAGTTTATTTTTGTTGGTAAATAATAAAAACATGATATCCCTCTTTTTCGTACAAAAGCAAGTACTGGGCAATAAAAATCACTGAAATTTTCATCCCAACTAACTTCTTTCGTGATCGTGATATCTTCGAATTGATTTCATCGAGGAAGTGGCACAGCTGGAAATATTTTAACTCAAACTTCAAAGTAGCTCGACTTAGTTGACCTTAACCTTAACCTTGAAGAAGTTCAGAGCCAAATAATACCGTTCTTTAGCGGTGTTGTATGCCTGTGAAATAGCTTGAGCTACTGGTAAGGTTCTAGGATAAGACAACGCCGTAGTGAAGCTCCCGGTGTAGCAGGGAAACGCCTGTTAACCACATAATAGTATATCAAAACTTACTTTAACGTGCTGGATGCCAGGCAGCTCTCGTACTGAACCCTCGATGCTCCGCACGCAGGACTGGCATGTCATGCCATTGATTGGCACTCGAACCGCCACCAGCTCCTGACCGGAATCTCTGTTGACAAGGGAAAAGAAGTTTTAGTTAAACTTGCATTAGATTAGAATAAGATAAGGGTAGTTTAACATTTACGAAGTCTTTTTATCAGGCATTTGCGACTTCATCTAATTTTTTATTATGGTTATTGTTACGGATATTGAGCGCTCAGCGGCAGACTAGGGATCGATTTTCGCATCGCGCAGGGGTCGCAAATATTTTAGCTTGTACAAGTAAATGTGACCAATGACGCTTACTTACGCCAATAATATAATGATTATTATATCGCTGTCCCCGGGCAATAAAGCGGTAATATCAAAAATCAAATTTTACAGGAGAAATAAAAGAAGCTAATTTGTTTATAGTGCAGTGTACAGTGATCCAAAACAGACGTTGAATATGTCAAATGAAAGCTATTTTTTTTACCAATTTAACCTTTAAAAAATAATTGGAATCGTATAATTTTTTAATGAAATAATTAAAAAAATGTATAATACAATTCATAGATGATACTATTTTAATTGCAAGATCATTAACAACTTTATAAACACAACAACCACTGAGATTCAGAAATGTAAGAGAATAATACGACGCAATTTCCACTTTAGATCTCGAGCGTACTAGTCGATTACCACCTTCTTCAGGGAAATTTTATAGCCAAATGTTAGCTGTATTATTCACTAATCGCCATTTTAGAAACCTATCAAACATATTGTTTGTTATGTAACCATTGTAACAGACTGACCGTATAATGTGATTTATTTTTATTTTTAACCATATTTTTGACAGTATTATATAAAATTAATCTTTTTTTAATGTTATTACTACCTAATTTGTGTTTCCTTAAATTTTAAATGATAATTATTAAAAAAAAAATCATTTCAAATCACATAATTTTTATTAAATATTAACCTTTGGAAACAAAAAACCCTTAAAAAGAAAAAATACTATATTGCCTTAATTTGAATAAAATCACATAATTTTTATGAACTATTATACTTCGGAAACAAAAATAAAATGGTCAAAATCTTAAAAATTAGATTTCTATTATGCTACATCAACTGAGGTAAGGGCACAGCAGGAAAATTCCGCTCAAAATATAGAGCAGCTCGACTGGGGTACCTCGACCTTACAAAAGATCACAGCTAAATAATACTGTTTTAAGCAGTGTTGTGTTCCTGTTGGTTAGTAAGGTGACCAGAGCTCCTGGGGGGAACTAGGGATGGGGTCGGCAACGCGCTTGCGATGCTTCGGTGTTGCAAACGTCTATAAGTTACGGTGATCGCTTACCAATCGGGTGAGCCGTACGCTTAAATAAAAAAAAAAAATATCCGATATAGTTACAAAAAAAAATTAAATTGAATCTTCGCTTTCAATATCGATTTCTTCTTCACAGTTCCCAACACAATGCAAATTGTTGTAAAATGTATGATAATGTTTCGGGATTGCCTCAGTTTTGCAAAGGCTCATCAAATCATCATAAAGTGGTTTTGGTAAGGCGATTGGCTCTATGTATAGATTTTTCAGTTCATCTGCTGAAACATCAGTCACTGGCGTCTTTTTGGATCTTCCTCTTGAAGATCTGGTGGTTGATGCAGTATTTAAAGAAATATACTCATCGTCAAAGTTATACTTTAAATAAATAACATCTGGATGCGCTTGAGTAATCTTTATTTCATGAATCTTTGTGCAGCTAACTTTTTCATTATTTTGGTCTGCCCCTAACCAGTGCCTTTTGTTCATTAACTCCTTTAAATCAAAGAAATTATTCTGTTCCATTTCCTTAAGATGAAACTTTTCACCATTGATTTTCGCATTCATAATTATGCCATACATTTGATCTGGTGTATAAATCGTATGGTTCTTTTTTGCGCGTTCAATAAGAGAAATGCATCGAATCTCCTTCAGACTGGCTATGGCCAGTTTCAAAGTACCTATGTGTTATATTAACTCCATACTTTTTGAACAAATATAAATGCAGAGCAAAGATAATCCTTTTTTTATTCTGCCCAGCACAACCATCGGAATAAAATATAAAATTCTTGATGCCACGTTGTGTCTCAGTTTGAATGAAATTTAGGACGCAACTGCCGATTTCATTGGCACCCCTTTTGGCCACTTGATAGTGCCAAAGATAGCAGTAACCTCTTCCACTTAATGAGTTGTAAATTGTAAAGTTATATATAGGATACTTTCGCTTGTAATGAAAGATTCCCACGTCTGATTGAGGAATCGTCAGGACTTTTTCCAGATAGCAACGACAGTAGTCCTAGAATCGGCTTCTATTTTATCTTTAGTTTTGAGTTCACGTACACAATCCTTGTTTCTAATGTGCGTTGTGTAAGCTTCTTGGAGCTGGTCTTTTCTTTCACCAGAAGCTTGACGATACAATGTACATTGGCCGCACATATCTTTTTTAGGTTTGTGAAAAGAATAATTGAAATTTGTATTGAACACAGTTTCATACTGTCGTTTTGAGGCCATCTTTACATCATTTGGATAATTTGCACTCTTAAACCATTCATCAGAATACAGCCTGTATATTTTGGAAATGTTCAGTGTTTCTTCTAAATATAACTTCTTAGTATCTCTTCGGACATAATGTGATTCTTTAACTGGAAATTGTTTTATATGTGCAATAACACTTTGCTCAGTTAAAACACTCATTTTCCGTGGTCTATTTTTATGCTGTCCCCTGTTATCTTTGACTTCTTCAAATTTCCCTTTCTCTATTGCTGTATAAACTGTTTTTTCGGTAATGCTAAGTGTATTCAAAAAAATTTTTTTTAAAACGTCAATTGGTTCTGATCCATTTATTTTGAAAAAATACCTTATAGTTTGTGTCCTGTTTTTTAACCGACTTCCAAAAAAGGAGGAGGTTCTCAATTCGACTGTATTTTTTTTTTTTTTTTTTTTTTTTTTTTTATGTATGTTACATCAGAACTTTTGCCCGTGTGGACCGATTTCGACAAATTTTGTTTTAATCGAAAGGTGGTGTGTGCCAATTGGTCCCATTTAAATTTATTTGAGATCTAACAACTACTTTTCGAGTTATATCTAATAATGTGTTTTTACTTGACGCTTTTTTCGTCGACCTACGTTGTATTATACCGCATAACTTTCTACTGGATGTACCGATTTTGATAATTCTTTTTTTGTTGGAAAGGGGATATCCCTAGTTTAGTACTGTGATAAGGAAACTAGGATCTGATGATGGGATCCCAGAGGAATCGAGGGAAACTCTCGAAAATCCGTAATAACTTTTTACTGGGTGTACCGATTTTGATAATTTTTAATTTTATCGAAAGCTGATGTTTATCATGTGGTCACATATAAATATCATCGAGATCTGATAAGAACTTTTTGAGTAATCTTTAATAACGCGTAGTTGCTTGACAATTTTTCGTCGATCTACGTTGTATTACTTGTCGATGTAATTGAAGTCGGTTTTTTTTTCGTTTGCGAGCAAACACAATTATTGTTCTAACTAGTTGCATTTTTTTAATATTTACATATCGTAAGATATAGTGCCACTGATCCTCGTGATCACTAAGTTTCCAAAATTCGTCAAATATAGCCTGCCGAGAGACTTGAGAAATATTTTCACCGCATTTCTTATTACATTTACAGGCTTCCTTCATCGTTTTGGAATCAAAATTTTTTTTCGAATTAGTACCAGTATAAACTTGGCCTGAATTGGTTACAATAAGTTTCCGGGAAGAAAGGCGTAATAGCATTGTACAGAATAAAATATTTTGCGATTACTTAGTATTAAGTGTTTACAGTTTATTGATATAATACGTTTATTTCCAAAAACGTGGTTAAATTTATTACTGTTACTTTTTGTTTAGAAATTTAATGTAAAGATGTTCACCGGTTTTTTGTGTTATGTTTCTTAGAGTAATGCAATAATACATAGCTTAGTCGTAAGAGAATTATCCATGCAATAAAACGGTTATTGTCATTTATTCTAACGAAATATTAATAAAAAAAACTGAAAAAAATTAGAGTGATAGATTGATACTCAGAGAAGCCAAAAATCAAATAACATTAAAAAGGGTGTAACCGGCGTATACCGCTTTATTGCCCGGGGCCAGCGATATATGATCGATTTTATGTATTAGAATTTTTTTTCTTAAATTGTAACTGGAAGAAAAATAAGGAAATAGAATTAGGATACCTACACCAGATACAAGTTAGATCTACCGAACACCGGTACAAACATAGAATGAGCAAATGCTAAAAATAATTAATTTTTTTAGTCCTATTTTTATTAGGGACTCATTAATTTTTAGTAAATACTAGCCGACCCGTGCCCACTTCGTTGGGCGTTAATTATTATTATATTTACCAAATAACATACTTTAAAGAACAAATTTTATAGCACTTAAATAAATAATATGTTGCTCCCGTGTATTTATTATTTTAAATTACAGAACCAAATAACATACTTTAAACAACAAATCTTATAGCACTTAAATAAATAATATGTTGCTCCAACGCCATCTATCAAAAATCGAGAAAACGTCGTCGATAGACTAAAATAAGACTAAATTAATAACGTCGAAAGACTAATAAATTGTTTTCTAACAGCGATAGATGGCGCTAGTTTATTTAACATTTTGATATTATTTGATTAAATTTTTTTTTTGTTCAATTACAATAAAATATAGCCCATGTCACTCCTGAATAGTGTAGCTTTCTGTTAGTGAAAGAATTTTCATGATCGGATCAGTCTTTGCGAAGATTACCCCCTACATACAAACAAAGTTATAAACTTTACCTCTTTATGATATTAGTATAGATTTCTCATGTACAGAAAACGATATCGTAAAAAAACCGTAAGTTGTTATATTAACCCCTACTGATAGCCTGTTGAAATTAGTTTTTTTTTTTATGTCACTAGGTCGGCAAACAAGCGTACGGCTCACCTGATGGTAAGCGATTACCGTAGCTTCTAGACACCTGCAACACCAGAAGCATCGCAAGCGCGTTGCCGACCCAATCCCCAATCCCCAGGAGCTTTGGTCACCTTACTCACCCAACAGGAACACAATACTGCTTGAAAACAGTATTATTTAGCTGTGATCTTCTGTAAAGTCGAGATACTACCCCAGTCGGGCTGCTCCATATTTTGAGCAGGAAATTCCGGCTGTGCCCTACCTCAGTTAAGGTATTAATTAGTCTTAAAGTATCTCAACTACTAGTATAGGAGACGCTGGATAAACACATAGGGTCAAATTCCTCGCAAAGTTACTGTGGTACTAAATTTTGCGTTTATATAGAAGGACGAATATCCATAGGTATTATACAAGAACGTGATCATTACTTGTTTGAGATGCGTTACAAAACACTGTTAAAGTTGACCGTTAAATAAATCAATTTTAACGGCTTGTTTTATTAGCGCTAGTCATCTTAGCGTACCTTTCAGAGAAAAGACTTATTTAAAAAGAAAAATTTGTTTAATATACGTACGGTCGTATGTTCCTAAGATTGGGTATCTTTACCAACTTAATGTATTTTAGGTAGCAGGCGTACATTATTATTATGCATACTTTATTGTGATAAAAGTATAAATTTTAAAAAATAACACATCACAATTATATATCCTATATTAATTTTAAAAAATTTTTAATCAAATAATTGCATATTTTTTAATTAAAAAGTTCAAATTTATGATTTTAATGTTTTCATTTCTGATTCCAAATATTTTTGTCACTATGTTTGTTTTCTGCTTCTTGTTTGCGTTAGTCATTAGTGTAAACTTGACTGTTATATACGATATCTTGTCAATATTTCTTATTTTATGTGATATTTAAATGTGCCCGCGACTTCATTAGCGTTGAATTAAACAAAATAATTATTATTTAGTTAGCAAAGACCAGAGCATAAAGCAGAATCCTATAGTTCCAATTTCGAGTTCCATATTTAATGGTACGGCCCCTGAACAATGGATCGTAACAAAATAGTTTCCAAAGTTAAAACGAGACTCACAGCGCTATAAATATAACATAAATAAATACAGATCATGTACATACATTTGGAGCTGATAAAAATATCAGTTGTAGGAAGTTTGCTCGATAAGTTTTATCAAAGTTAGAAGAGTGTTTATCTTATTTATTTTGGAGATAGGATATTATGAGTAAATACTCAACCGTTAAGTATGGGTATATGGTCTATGATATTCACGGTACTCTTTTTATACAACTAGGCAACATACGACAAACATACGGCTCATCTGATGGTAATTACCATGGCCTAAAGTATAGACGCACGCAGCACTGGCATCGCAAGCACGTTGCCTACCATACCCCCAATCAGATCTGGCCACCTTACTCACCACAAGAACACAACACTGCTTGGAAGCAGTATAATTTAGCTGTGATCATCTGTAACGTCGAGGTACTTCCCCAGTCGGCCTGCTACATATTTTAAGCAGAATATTTTCTGATCTACCCTACCTCAGTTAACGTAACGATATTTGCTTACATATTAAATACTATTCAGCGTATAATATATATTTGAAAAAAAAAAAAATACGCCATGAATAGATTATCAGGAAATATCAGAGATCTTGGAGAGGTCGAGTGTGAGGTCGAAAATGGGTTTGCGATACTCCGGATGTTGTAGGCGACTATTTCTTAAGAGACTTATTATTTCTCAATCCTTAAGTATAGGGACATGGTTTGTGGTATTCATGGTACTTTTTTTTTACAACTAGGTCGGCAAACAAGCTTACGGCTCACCTGATGGTAATTACAAAAATACGGTGACTACGGTTAGACTACGGTGGGCGCTTACCATCAAGCGGACACACTAGTTTGGAACAATTGTATTTTAAATTTAATGATAATTCTAACAAAAACAATGTAGTGACAAATTAACGCAGTCACAGTAACTGGATATTTCGTTGACGATTGTTTTAGTTATAACATGTTGCGAAAGTCTGTACAGGCCATGCAGCAGTTTGTCATGGTCTGGTCTTTTGTGTTTCCGGACCACTGACGCAGAATTAAACATACTATAAAGCATACAAAAAAAAAATTGCGTGCGTTATATATGTACAAGCTAGCTTCACACTATAAACAGACAAACAGACAAAAATTCGAAAAACCATATTTTGGCTTCGGTATCGATGGTAGATCACACCCCAAGTATTCTTTTAAAAAAATATTCAATGTACAGTTTTGACTTATGTATAGATATAGAGGAGTGCAGAATGCTATTTTTTTAATTATACATAAAAAAACACGTAAAATCAATAAAAAAAATGTGGTGTCATGGGATACCAGGTAGGAACAACGTTCCTTCGGATAGTATAGAAGCAACACAATTTGAAAAAAAAAATTGTTTAACTTTATATATTATATATTCTAGTTCTTGATTTTTTTTTTTTTTTTTGTTGATTGGTTTTTAATTAAGTACATAAAAGTATTTAGGAAATTTAGTATTTTAGAAAATAACAAATATTACCGTAAAATAAAATAAATCAAAGTGAAACTATAAGTGAAATAAAAAAACATATGCCTTTAGTTATTTTTGTCGACAGTATAAAATTACATATATTATTTTAAAAAAAGTTTACTAGTAATATTTTAGTTTTACAAACGTCATATTATACAGTCGTGTGACTGATATTACGTCACTTCGGTTTTAGTATCACATTTTTTTCAGTTCGGTCGCCCAGCCAAATGTCAAGCCTGCCGTAAGGAACTTCGTTTCAAAAACATTACACATACTACCGTGTATTTGACACACACATGCATATATACTATTTTTTATTATTATTATAGAAGTCTCTGACAACAGAACCTTAATAATGTTCAAACTTATAATTTGAATGAATTCTGGTCGAATTTCGACCATTAGGCGACCACTAATTATTATTAATTGTACTATTCTCGTTGGTGTAAATTGAAGTCACTTTTTTTTGGAGAAATAACACAATCATTGTAAACTTTATGAATTGAACAATCTAGGCATTTCTCTATTGTTCGCCATATATAATGTATGTGGGAATATGCAGGCTAACGGTAGATACAATACAATTTCGTCTTGTATGTGGTATGGGTAACTAATATTGCAAAATTTGCTTTATTTTAATTTGAATTTGAAGCCTATACTTGAGTGAGACTAGTCTAAGAAAAAAAAATCGAGTGTGCTTTAGACCACACGACTGAAGTAAAACTTCTACAGCTCGCACTTTACACATTCACTAGCTTACTCCTCAAATCAGGTATGCGTAAAAAAAGTTTAACTTCAAAAATCACAATCAATTTATCTTTCACTCAAATGGTTCAGTTGGTTACACTAAGACAGTAGTAAAAGTAAGGTCACAGCAATAGTGCCATTGCCCTTGAGAATAAAACAGATTTGTCTCACGGTGTATAAAAGATGTAAGAGTCGGTTTACACGGTATTACTATGTTTTTTTTTTTTATACAACTAAGTCGGCAAACAAGCGTACGGCTCACTTGATGGTAAGCGATTACCATCACTTATAGACGTCTGCTACACCAGAAGCATCGCAAGCACGTTGCCGACCCTATCCCCAATTCCCAACAGAGGCTCCGATCAACTTACTCACCAACAGGAACACAAAACTGCTTGAAAGCAGTATCATTTAGCTGTGATCGTCTGTAAGGTCGAAGTACTACCCCTAGAAACGGTCTGTTTGTAATATTAAAATTACCGCATATAAATGCACGCGGTACATATGCCAAAATAACACTTTTTACAATTTTTGTCTGTCTGTCTGTCTGTCTGTTCCGACTAATCTCTGAAAAGGCTGGACCAATTTTGTCGGGACTTTCACTGGCAGATAGCTGATATAATAAGGAGTAACTTAGGCTACTTTTATTTTAGAACTAACTTTTTTGTTGAATTTCTCACGGATGAATTATAAAAAAAAAAAAAAAAATTGTAATCACAAAACAACTTTTTCAAATTTAAACAATGGTTTACGAATCATTACCGTAAACAAAAACATTAAATTGACAATTTCAATACATATGTAAAATATTTAACAGTAGTTATCACTTGTTAAGAAAAGGATCAAGTTTATAAAGGCTCTACCAGAACATAAAATAAAGTAAAATCGCGCTAGTATCACCGCATTACGTGTGAAGCCGCCTTCACTCGATAATATCACAAAATGTAGAACATTACACAAGTACCAACTGCAATCCAACTTATCCGGTGTAAACCGGTTTCTGAGAAATTTAGCCCATTCATGCAATGCGCACGATATACGCACATATATATTTATTTTGACAAAGTCATACTATCTTATATTGACTCGTATGTTGTTTAATTATTTATCTATTACTTTAGTAAATCCTCCAAAGAGTATTTGGTTAAATTAATCTTTTTCAAATAGAACTTTTTTCGATTTCTTACTTTGACATACACACGGACACTGCTTTTTCGTCTCATAATTTTCTTTCATATTAGTTTCACGCGTATTAAAATATCTATCTATGTATACTAATATTATAAAGCTGAAAAGTTTGTTTGTTTGTTTGAACGCGCTAATCTCAGGAACTACTGGTCCGATTTGAAAAATTCATTCAGTGTTAGTCCATTTATCGAGGAAGACTATAGGCTATAATAACACGCTAAGATCAATAGAAGCAGAGCACCAATGAAGAATGTTTCAAAATTGGAATTTTTTCCTTTTGAGAGCTTCCACTGCGTGCGCTGCGTAAACAGTTAAAGTTCGCAAATTATTAAAGTTAACGATAGCCCAAAGTAGTAATAGTAAAGTAAAGTTGTCGCCGCGTTGGCGCAACGGTCACAGGTATGGATTGTGCCTGTTGCGCTGGCTGTTGTGGGTTCGATCCCCGCACGTGATAAACATTTGTATTGGCCATACAGGTGTTTGCCGTGGTCTGGGTGTTTGTGCAGTCCTTGCGGGTCTCCCCACCGTGCCTCGGAGAGCACGTTAAGCCGTTGGTCCCAGTTGTTATCATGGACACTTGATAGCGATGGTTACTCATAGTCGGAATATATCCGCCAACCCGCATTGGAGCAGCGTGGTGAATTAAGCTCTGATCCTTCTCTTACATGGGGAAAGAGGCCTATGCCCAGTAGTGGGAGATTACAGGCTGAAGTGTAGCCCAAAGTAACTATTCCATGCGGACGAAGTCGCGGGCAGGAGCTAGTATACTAATAAATGGAGAGCCGGTTTTTTTTTCTTCGGTATTCTACGATAACTACTGAACCGATCGGAATAATACTTATACCATAAGATGCAGCGTGTTTCGGAGAAGGTTTTAGTGTATGATATGTTGGTGATTAATTATCGTGTAAAAAGATATGGAAGGACAGAGGTCGCTAGTATATATATAAATCAGTTGCTGTTAGTTTGTCTTGCTAAAACTTGAGAACGACTGGACCGATTTGGCTGATTTTGATCTTGAAATATTCGTGGAAGTTCAGGGAAGATTTATTGCTCAAAATCGTCTAATCGTCGTACAAGCAGAGCACGGACAACTACACAAAATGATTGACTTACATTAATCGCTGATGACGATTTGATAACACAAAACAACATTCAAACTTCACTTTCCTAAAATTATTGAACGATTCAAAATTTTCCTTGTCCACACAATTATTGTACAGTTAGGTCTTAACTGGTAAGACTCTGGAACGTGACGTCACACAACGTACTGTGTGCAAATATTGAACAATAAAGCGCTGCAAACGCTCAAGTGAATATATTATTATTTATATATTTTTGGTGTAAAAATTTTAAAAGCGCTCATTGTATTGTAATTTACATTTTACCATTAATTTCTAAGATAATTATAATTTAATTTCGAATTATGTAACACAATTACATTAAAATTAAATAAAACTTGAACATTACAATGCTGAAAGCGGTAAATCATATTAAACTATTGTATCCATATAAATATAAATAAAGCGCTGGATGTGTTTCAAAGTACATAATTCGAGAACGGCTGGACCGAATCACGTATTTTGGTTTTTAAGTTTTGTAATACTTTGTAGGTATACTGGTAGAGCACAGCAGTAATATCCTACTCAAAATATGGAGCGGCCCGACTGGGGTACCTCGACCTTACAGAAGATCACAGCTAAATAATACTGCTTTCAAGCAGTGTTGTGTTCCTGTGGTGAGTAAGGTGACCAGAGCTCCTGGAGGGATTGGGGTAGGGACAATAATTACGTTATTCAAGTAGACTTCAAAAGCACTTCCGACACTTTATCACACTTTACAAATTAAAATTATATATTTCTTATTTAATTACTTATAGTTAAAGTGAAGAAACCACCGATTCGGAATGTACACAGAAATTCTGCACAGAAAAATCGGCAAAAAACTCCACAGTTACGCTTTAAGAAAAAGTTATAATTTTAAAATAATTCATATAAAATAAAATCCGCTGTATTTCGAGCGCTGCATCGCTTTATTTATCGACAATAGTGTCGTGTGTATACTGTATAGTGATGTTATTAGATGATAATACTTATATACCTACTATGGTTTTAATTAATGTAATTGCAGTTAAAATTATCTGTGGACCTGCGGTTGACTGGTTCGGAATGGAAGGATACAAATTCGATATTCAAAAAAAAAAATTGGATACATTTCACCGGTTATTAATAAAGCTATCTGACGTGAATGGGTTACCCCGCGATATCAAAAAAAAAAAAAAGGTAATGTACCAAGTGTTATAAGCAACCTTAACTTTGTCAAAATATTAAGTTACTCAAAATTTCTAATGTCTCGGTAGACATTACCTTCCTATTTTATCTTCGGCTTTATTAAATAACAAAATAAATAACATAAAGTAATGTCCGTAAAAATAAGCTGAAGGAAAAAACTCGCGGTACATATAAATATTACAGATTAAAAATATAATAATTGTATTTGCTCGCAAACGAAAAAAAACCGACTTCAATTACATCGACGAGTAATACAACGTAGATCGACGAAAAAATACTCAAGTAACTGCGCGTTATCAAAGATTACTTTAAAAGTTGTAATCAGATCTCGATGAAATTGAAATGTGACCACATGATAAACATCAGCTTTCGATTAAATTAAAAATTTATCAAAATCGGTACACCTAGTAAAAAGTTATGCAGATTTTCGAGTTTCCCTCGACTTCTCTGGGATTCCATCATCAGATCCTGGTTTCCTTATCATGGTACCATACCAGGGATGTCTCCTTTTCAACAAAAAAGAATTATGAAATTGAGTAACCTTCTCCTTTTTTGAAGTCGGTTAAAAAATAGGAACCTACCTACGGATACTACTTCGTCCCGCGGTATAGTGACTTAGGACAGCATATTTAGGATATATCTTTTGGTCTATTTTGGATTATAAACACAGTCGTTTGGGTATTCAATTTACATGTTTAACGTGATTCTTTAAATTGGCATAACTTTTTTATCTACGTACCAATTGACATGAAAATACTAATTATGTTAAGTGAAACTTACCACAACATATTAGTGAAAACCGCATCTAAATCGGATAAACCGTTTCTGAGATTAGCGTGCACAAACATATTACATTTACATTTTTTTTTCTACTATATGTATTGATGATAATAAATATTATATGAACAAACTGTTTACCTATAACAAGTTGACTACCTTAAACGACCGTGTGTTTGATAGGCATATTTATAAATATCCGGGTAAAGGTTTTGTACATTTGCAGATCCGGTCGATCACGGATACAAATAAATATGAGACAATTTTCCTGCAAGGTGCCTTCAAGCTATGTAAACTTCTTCCTAGAAAGTGGTTAGACTGTAGAGAAGATATAGGGTATACGGTAAATTATATATCTATATATATATATATATATAGTACTAGCTGACCCGGCGAACTTCGTATCGCCTAACAGTCGATTCTTTAATTTTATTATTTTTTTTTTAGAATTTTTCTCTCCGTAAGAACCATCCTCGTACTTCAAGGAATATTTTAAAAAAAGAATTAGCGAAATCGGACCAACCGTTCTCGAGTTTTGCGCTTAGCAACACATTCAGCGACTCATTTTTATATTATAGATATATCCAGTGGCGTGCATAAAGTTTTTAGACGGGGTAGGCAGTCAAAAAAAGTTTTGAACAGCCACACTGCACTTACTTTCTCGCAATTTTTTCCTAATTTATTTTAATTTTCTTGGGAATAGAGACTTTTAGATAATTTCAAGAACAGACAAGTAAATTATTGGACAGGTAAAGTGAATTTATACTTATAATAATGCAGGCATACAAATACACGTACAGCAACCAACTGATACTTATCAAAGAAATCAGTTACTGGATAGACTGTGACCTCATAAGGCCGGCTCTCTAATAATTTCGTTTGTGTCAAACATAGGAAATCATTGATAACACTATTAATTGGTTACGAAATTGTATGCTTAATTAAAGTACTTGTTTATTTATTAATAAATGAAAAATTATATCCTCATTGTTATTTATATGTTATGTGTTAAATCGATACGCCTGAAGAGTTTTTAATTTATCCGTAAAATCGAACGTGTTGAATTTCGATGCACTATTTACTTTCATCAAACACACATCACCGTTACATATTTCATAAGTAAACTTATTCATCACTAATATATTAATATTTTCACTAATAAAGAGAACGCATAAACGAAAAATTCAAAGCGAATTACTACTCTTACTAAATTACTCTGTGGAATGTTACGATTATGCGACCATGTCAAAATCATAATTATTGGTAAAAACGGTATCGAATTCAAGACAATTTGATTTGACAGGTTATTCTTAGGCTGTGCTTACTGTCATTGTTAAACCGACCAATGTTAAAAACACAATACTCGTATTCCATATGACGAGCGACATTATAAAATTGTAGGATTATATAATGTCCTACTGTCATTGCTAACATTTTTTTAGCGATTTTAGGCAGAAGTTTCATAAAAGGCCCGTCGTCGATTCGCTGATATCGCATAGGTATATGACGGCGGGTTTTTCAATTGAAGAGGATTTAAATTGAATTACATATATGGTTTGTCTTTTTCAAAAATATGTAATGTTCATGTTTTATATATCATTTTTAGTAACATGACAAGGTAGGCAGTACCTTTCTGCCTATATGAAATGCACGCTACGGTATATATCCAGGTCGGCAAACATGCGTACGGCTCGTCTGATGGTAAGCGATTACCGTAGCTTATAGAAATCTGCAACACCATAAGCATCGCAAGCGCACTTCCGACCCTATCATCAATTCCTCCAGGAGTCCTGGTCACCTTATTCAGCAACAGGAACACATTACTGCTTGAAACCAGTATTATTTAGCTGTGATCTTTATAAATTCGAGGTACTTACCCCAGTCGGGCTGCTGCATATTTTGATCAGGAATTTTCCTGTTGTGCCCTACCTCAGTTAGTATAGTGGAGTTATATTAAAACTATGATATCTTCTAAGATAATAATCATTGAAATCAAACGATGTCAAGGACAATTCTATTCAAAAAGAAATACTTGTGACGAATAACGTATTTATTTTGATAAGGATTTATATCATGTCTATAAAACCTTCGCAAATAATCCATGATTTTAGAACAAACTTGATAACCGTAAAAAGTTTATAAATGAGTTAGCCTTAAAAGATAGACGTATGCTGACGAAGACGAGGGGGATTGAGGATTGGGTCGGCAACGCGCTTGCGATGCTTCTGGTGTTGCAGGCGTCTATAAGCTACGGTAATCGCTTGCCATCAGGTGAGCCATACGCTTGTTTGCCGACCTAGTGACATGAAAAAAAAAAGACTACTTTTAGACCTTTAGGCCTTTTTTACACCCATTAATTGGCGATCAATTCTCTCAAATATAATTTTTGAGTAACTAACCGATAAAACAACGTACGCGAGGGAAGATCTCAAAAAAGAATATTCACTCCTTCACTTCCACTTTCTTAACATTTCTTATTAATACTCATCTCCTTTTGGTCGTAGAGTGATTTTATACTGCCTGTAGCCTTTTTCGATAAATGGATTATACAACACAAAAATAATCTTTCAATTCGAACCACTACCTAGTTCCTGAGATTAGTGCGTTTAAAGTAACGAAGAAACTTTTCCGCTTTATAATATTAATAAAGTATAGATTTCTAGTAAATATTATGATTGTTAAAAATCTTCTTCAAAAAATTCAAAGTAAAAAATTTCTGAACACGCACGCCCTAGTCCGTATCATATCCACATATCGTTACATGAACTTAAATAATAAAAAATCGAAATGTAAAATATAGTTACCAAATAGCGCCTTATTCACAAATAGTTTTTTTTTGTAACTTGTTACTGACCAAAAAGATCCTACAAAATTATCTAAAAAATAAAAAATAAAAAATTTAATAATCTGTCATCGCTGACAGTCAAACGACCAATGGCGTACGTGCGCGCTAAAATCAAAACATGGCGGAGGTATTTTATAGAAATTATATAAACATTCATTCATAATAGCTGTTTATATAAAATATTATAAACAGTACTATTGTTTAGTTTAATGAACTTATAATACATACATAATAGACAGGTTGTAGACGAGATCTTACTGAAAATTTTATAAAATTTACGACCAACGCATAACGCCATTTTTTTTCGTGAATAAATCTTTCCTTTTCGAATGGATATTTTACAGAATTATCTAAATTGGTACAGTAATATGACATTAAGTCATACCCCAACGGGCATGTACATGTACATACATTTTGGCGTTTCATTTTTATTTCGCTTCAGCCTGTAATATCCCACTACTGAGCATAAGCCACTTTCCCCATGTAGGAAAAGGATCAGAGCTTAATCCACCACGCTGCTCTAATACGGGTTGGCGGATATATTCCCTACTATGAGTAATGATCGCTATCAGGTGTACATGATAACAACCGGGACCGACGGCTTAACGTGCTCTCCGAGGCACGGTGGGGTGATCCACAAGGACAGCACAAACACCCGGACCACGTCAAACATCTGTATGACCAACAGTCACAAACCAGTACCGTGACCGTTGCGCCAACGTGGCGGAATTGGTACAGTATATGGTAATATGGTATTATGTTTGGCCGGTAGGTACGTGATGAAACGCCAAAATGTACGTACCTAAGTACATACATTTTGGCATTTCATTTTTATTTATATAAGACTAACGTTTTTGAGGGACAGCATAAAGGTGGGTCAAACTTACAGAAGATCACAGCTAAATAATGCCGAATTAAACTAACTAGTGTTGTGTTCCAAGTTTCCGACTGCGCAAAGTAAACGTTTCCTTTCTGGGTCATGGTATTCGCATGTATAATAAAATCCCACAAACGATTTTGGAATTGTCTCAAGATAAATTTAAAGTTTTTATCTAAAAATAAATTAATATGTAGATAAAGCTCAATAAGCTTAATATGTATGATAAAGCTAAACTCGGTGCAGCATTACATAGTTGATACAGATGTGTGGACTTAGTGACTCTGCATTTTATGCAACATGTTACTAATTTTGTACTAAAACACATTTTATATATTACTAACTAACCTGGCGAACTTCGTATCACCTTATTTTTTTCTGAAATATAATAATAACATAATATATCAAAATAAAATATAGCCTATCTTTCAAGTTGGATCAAACTGCACACGGTGTGCAAATTTGACTAAAATCGGTTAAGTAGTTTAGGAGTCCATTGAGGACAAACATTGTGACACGAGATTTATATATATTAAGATTTTCAATAGAGTAAGTTCTGCGGAGTTTCTTGCCGATTCTTCTCTGCAGAATCTACATTCCGAATCGGTGGTAGCTTTACTTCTACAAAAAAAATAATTTATTTAATTTTAATGGGTTGTCTGGAAGAAATGGTTAATTAGCCATAATTCCGCCCATTGTACTTCACTATCTGTAACTATCTTTATGCTTTGTTTGTAATATACTTGTGGTGTACAATAAAGTATAAAATAAATAAATAAATAAATAAATTTATTTTTAAAGTTTTAATTTGTAAAATGACGATTCAAAAGTGCCCTTGGAGCCTATTGGAATAAAGCTGTTTTTGATTTTGATTTTGGTTGTATTCCTGGGTGACCAAGGTGGTCAGAGGACCTGGGGACGGTCGGGGTAGCGGAACCATTTAAATTCGTAAACAAAAAATATCGTTTAAATATACGAAATACGTGTGTAATATTCATGCTAACGGCTAAAGGTACAAAACAATTTCATAAATGTTACACGTACAAAGGCATTGTTTTATTTATACGGCAGCGTTGAACCGCCCACACTCACGCCCGCCCACGCGCTATACCGCCCACACGTAAGCCCTACGTCAGCCTACTTATGAAAATTCACGTTGAACGCAATGGGGGTCACCATTGGACCTCACTTATGTAGCCGTTGGTGCCGTTGGAGCCAGCTTAAAAGCGCTTATTCACAAAATTTTAATAATAAGTTTTTATTGCACTACCATACCCATTCTTACAGAACTTACTTATTTTTAACCGACTTCCAAAAATGGAGGAGGTTCTCAATTCGACTGTATTTTTTTTTTATGTATGTTACATCAGAACTTTTGACCGGGTGGACCGATTTCGACAATTTTTTTTTAATCGAAAGGTGGTGTGTGTGAATTGATCCCATTTAAATTTATTTGAGATCTAACAACTACTTTTCGAGTTATATCTAATAATGCGTTTTTACTTGACGCTTTTTTCGCCGACCTACGTTGTATTATACCTACCGCATAACTTTCTACTGGATATATCGATTTGAATAATTCTTTTTTTGTTAGAAAGGGGATATTCCTAGTTTAGTACCATTATAAGGAAACTAGGATCTGGTGATGGGATCCCAGAGAAATCGAGGGAAACTCTCGAAAATACGCAATAACTTTTTATTGGGTTACCGATTTTGATAATTTGTAATTTATGTTTACGCGAATTTTACTACATGGTCACGGGAGGAGTCCTCCCGTGACCATGGTTGCTGTAAAGTATCCGAAACGTCGGGAATCAAAAGTTAACAATAAACCGCGATAAAATCCGAAAAAAGTGTTTTATTAAATTTGTAATTTAATGAAAAGCTGATGTTCATCATATGGTCACATTTAAATTTTATCGAGATCTGACAACTACTTTTTAAGTAATCTTTGATAACGCGTAGTTACTTGACTATTTTTTTAGTCGATCTACGTTTTATTACTTATCGATGTAATTGAAGTCGGTTTTTTTTCGTTTGTCTGCAAACACAATTATTCTCTCTCGACTCTGGCTTGCGGTCATGTGGGTCTGTCGCGGCACCAACGAAACAATTGTGTGTCGACTACATGGTGTCCACCATGGCCCTAACAGAAAAAAACTATAAAATCAAGGCCCCGTTAATGATTTGAAATCCATTCAACTTGCTATTCTGTCATAAATTATTAGAACCATATCTCTATACTTTTGTATTTTATTGTTATCGTCACCTATTAACATATTTTAATGAGTATAGGTACGAAATATTTCATTCATTATTTTTATACTGAACAAAATTATTGTTTTATTACGAGCTCTTGTCGATGCGCTAAGCGATCTTCACTCTGTCGCTAGGCGATCAATATCCATAAAAATACCTAACTTATTAGTACCTGGATTGAGCAGTATAGTTTGTCCCTAGATATATAGTCTTAGCTAGATTTACTTTTTCGTCCCTATAAATCCATATATTACAAAAAAATTTAAATTTAAATTATAGGCATTTTTTTTTTTTTTTTTTTTTGAGAAAGCATGGTCTCTCACTAGTTTATAATTAATCAATCTATATTATTGATAAAAATAATTCGCTGAATGTGTTATTAAGCGCAATACTCAATAATGGCTAAACCAATTCTAGCCAAAAAAAAAAAAAATAGTACTTTGTTAAAAGTTCTTATGGATAAAAAAATTAAAATTAAATATTTCTCAGAAAATTAAATTAAATAAACAGAAAGGTAACGATTATTTTAATTTCATGCATTTGACTATTTCGTAAGAGTATATCAAGAAGAAAAAGAGACCAAGTAAGATATAAATGACAAACATTAAACTTTACTAGTGGTCGCCCAGAGTTCGAAATTCGAACATAATTAATTTTATCTACACTAATGTTGTAACATTCTACTTATGTTTCCAATACTTGACTTATAATTACTACTGTTATAGCGCAGACAACAAAACACTCAATTTAAGCAATTTCACATGATGGTATAATATCCACATCGATATCGTAAAATCTCATTATAACATCGCGCCTATAACATCCGACAGCTGGGCCCTCTTACTCCATGTAGGAGATAATAATATATCCTTAGTTAATTATATGTAAATATTTTATCAACTCATTAACAATGTTTTGGAAACAACCGTATTTCGCAAATGCACTCATAATGATTATTATCGACGGAAATACAAAATGGCACTTATGCGTTTTTAATGCAAGAATAAAACCGGTCTGTTTGATAACACCGCTAATATCGTAAACAATCGTTTTCGTATAACGGTTTACCGTTTAATGATCGAGTCAAATTTTCTTATATGTACCTAAAACAATGATTATACCTGGGTTGTCTGGACGAAATGGAAATGGTTAATTAAGCCATAAGTCCGCCTATTGTACTTTACTTTGACAAACTATCTTTATGCTTTGTTTGTAATGTATTTGTGGTGTACAATAAAGTACGAATAATCGAAAGTAATAAAGTCGAATAAATACGAAGACCAGACAAAGTATTATGTACCTAAGTGACAATACGTATTTCTTGATATCCGATACGAGATATAAATTCGTTTCCTTTTAAAAACTCAATTTGGCATCCTGCTGCTATATGCCCGTGTGTAATGTTACCAAACTGTTTCTCCGAACCAAGCTGTTGTATGATAAATTCGAGTAGTATCAAATATTTTCCAAAAAGGGTCACCAAATATTTATATTTTAAGTATTACTTTAATTTCTTTTTCTCTACAATTCGTTTTTCTCTACAATTAATTCAAAGAAGGATAATTTTACGTGGCTAAAACATTCAAAAACAAAAATCATAATTGGATTTGATAGCAAACGAAAAAAAAACGACTTCAATTACATCGACAAGTAATAACAACGTAAATAGTTAAAAAAAATTAACAAACGCACTAGTCGTCACTACGATTTTCAAGTAATCCCCTCGATTACTCTGGGATGCCATCATCAGATAGTTTCCTTATCATGATACCACACTTAGAATATCTCCTTTCCAGCAAAAAAAGAATCCACAAAATCGGTTCATAAACGACGAAGTTATCCCCGAACATACATAAAAAAATGTATACGGTCGAATTGAGTAACCTCCTCTTTTTTTGAAGTCGGTTAAAAAATTCGAAATAACTTTATTCAAATAGACCCCAAAAGCACCTTCGAATCGTCATTTTACAAATTACAATTTTGATGTGATTATTATTGAAAGTGAAGCTACCACCGATTCGGAATGTAGATTCTGCAGAGAAGAATCAACAAGAAACTCCGCAGTTACTCTTTTGAAAATAATATATAAACTGGGTTTTAGTACAAAATTTATAATATCATGCATGAACAACATAAGCATATGTGTATCTTTGCGCATGGTTACAATCTTTTCACATAACAATAAGCTGATGTTTATACTCAAGGAACAAAAGAGGGTAAAAGATTCTGTGACAACGATGTGGCTGAAACAAAGCATTAAGGCCTTCTTGGTGGATGATCCTGTCTTTTCTATCACAACTGTTCTTATTTATTTATTTTACGTCTTTTTTTCATTGGACCGACGATCTACGTAAGATTGCCGATGTGGGCTGGATGAGGATTGCGAAAAACCGGGATGTCTGGCGCGAACTTGGGGCGGCATACGTCCAGCAGACTGCAATAGGCTGAACTGACTGACTGACTGACGTCTTTACACACCGATAAAAATAGTACAATTTAACTGACTCTTCGAACTTCGTACCGGCTATTTTCTAACATCGAATTTAAAACAGGCAGTCTTAACGCTTCTAAATCTCTCTAGCGATTTCTACTTCAATTTTACAACATATGCTGGTTTTATGGCGATATTTTTCCGCACCTCTGAGAATAACAATCTTTACAAGAATCAATCGAGTCCGAGTCTACGTTTGCAATCGAGAGGTTTTTGATGAGATCAACATAGTCTACCAACCTACAGGATATCACAGGCAAATAATACTGCTTTCAAGTAGTGCTGTGTTCCCGTGGTGAGTAAGGTGGCTAAAGCTCGTAGGAAACGTCGGGGGTAGGTTCACAAGGCGCTCGCGATGCCTCTGGTGTTCCAGGCGTCTATAAGCTATGGTAACCGTTAACCATCATATTGGTCGTACGTTTGCCGGCCTAATCGTGTCAAATATACCCAAATGTCTATACCGCATTCAAAACTGTATAATTGCAAATATAAACGTCATTAAAATACATTCTTTCAACCATATCTTAAGAAACCTTGAAACAAAACAACGCCCTACATTGTCGTTATAATTCCAATTGTTTATATTCAGGGTGAGTGCAACAATGTATACATTTTTAAGGTCTTATATTCTATTTAAAATGGAGCGCTGCTATATGCACATGCCTATCGTACACAGCGTTATTCTCTTTTCTTTTCGCCTTAATCGTATAAAAAATACAAGCGTTCGGCCCACCTGATGATAAGCGGTTACCGTAGCCTAAGGATACTTGCAACACCAAAAGCATCGCAAGCGAGTTACCAACCCTACCCCTGACCCTCCCCAGGAGCTCGGAATCTGGCTCTGGGGAGTAACCATTATTATTTATCTGTGCTCTTCTGTACGGTCGAGGTACTTCCCCAGTCAAGACTGATCCAGATTGTAAGCAAAATATGTCTCCTTGTACGCTTCTGTGTTTCTTACCTTTAGATAAGCTAAACTCAACATTCTTTTAAGATACGTAATCAAATAAAGAAGTAGGTACTATAATCACATCGTTAAGAATGATAATTACCGGAAAATGTTTGAATTGTTTTTTAATTAAAAAGTAGTAATTTTATGCGATTCTACTATCTTTGTTTTCACACATATACCAATATTTAAATATCAAACGTATTTCAACGTTTGTTAAAAAAGTTTGTCCGTAAATAAGTTATAAATAAATTGTCTTAATCGGGATGAGGTAAAAACAGGTCTTAGCTACGTTTCTTAGCCATGTTTCATTTAAGAAAATACAATTTTTTGCTTTTGCAGTTTCTAAATAAAAATATCTTAGAGATGATGTAGAGTTTAATGGCCAAATAGAGAAATCTTAATAAAATTATTATCTGTTGAATACCGCTTAATGTCAGATAATTCCGAAGTTTTATCAAAAACTGATGAAATCGTCCCAAAGTGTAACAGAACATTCCAAAATATATTACGAATATCGCTTCAGCCAGTAATATCACACTGCTGGGTATAGGCCTCTTTCCCCGTGTAGGAGAATGATCAGCTTAATCCACCACGCTGCTCCAATGCGGGTTGGCAGATAATTACGAATACCTATACCTACTGGCTAATAGCTTTGAATCACTAACGTTCTGTTTCACCGGTTATCGTTAGCGATATTTGAGGGATAACGGTATCCAACAGATAAATTTTTTTGATGTATTATACTTTTTTAATATCAAATTTCACTATATTAATGAGACGGTTTTTTGGGGGTTGTGGGTTCGAATCAAAATCAAAAATAGCTTTATTCAAATAGGCTCCAAGAGCACTTTAGAATCGTCATTTTACAAATTAAAACTTTAAAAATAAATTATTATTTTTGTAAAAGTGAAGCTACCAACGATTCGAAATGTAGATTCTGCAGAGAAGAATCGGTAAGAAACTCCGCAGTTACTTTTTTGAAAATAATATTGTATATACTTTTATTATTTTAAAAAACGCCAATATTCGACCACTAGCCTTTACACAACATCGGAGGTATTATCAGTCAGAAAACTTTACATTCAGCATACAGTTTTAAGGAAGCATACCTCCTCAGATTACAATATAGTAAATTTTAAGAAGAGAAGAAAGAATAATGTTTTTGCCACTAAACGTACTCACAATTCGCTTAGTGTCAGTTCGGATATATGTCATCGTTTTTATATAATAATATCAATAAATTCCTAAATATTCATCCGTTGACACTTCGTAAATGTAGACATAAGTTGTCGAATTGGCTTAAAACCTTAGATTACGACCAGACAGAAAATCTTCTGAATAAAATAAAATCAGGCTGAACCATGTACACGCACACGCATACGTTCAATTACGCACATACACACACGAACATACAAGCGCGCGCGCACGCGCACACGCACACAAACACCCATACACACACACACCCACACGCGCACACACACACACTACACACGCGTACACACACACACACGCGTACACACACTCATACACGCGTACACAAACACATGTATATTTATGTATATATATTTAACTACTTCTTTATTTATTTATTGTATGTATCTATAATATATATAAACGCGAAAGGTCATTCATCACGAAATCTCCGAAACTATAACACCTAGGAACTTGAAATTTGTCAGGTAGGCTCCTTATAGGACGTAGGCATCCGCTAAGAACGAATTTTATGAAAAACGACCCCTAAGGGGGTAAAACGGGGGTTGGAAGTTTGTATGAAAGTCCTATATTTTGAAGTAAGAGACTTGAAATTTCAAATGTAAGCTCTATAGATAGTGAAAAGGTGTCCAAATAATGTATCTTTAGAAATCAACCCCTTTTTGGGGTTAAAACGGGGGATGGTAGGTTTACTCACTCATTACGAAATCTCCGAAACTATAACACCTACAAACTTGAAATTTGGCAGATAGGCTCCTTATAGGGCGTAGATATTTGCTAAGAACGGGTTTTACAAAACTCGACCCCTAAGGGGGTAAAACGGGGATTGGAAGTTTGTATGAAAGTCCTATGTTTTTGAAGTAAGAGACTTGAAATTTCAAATGTAAGCTCTATAGATAGTGAAAAGGTGTCCAAATAATGTATCTTTAGAAATCAACCCCTTTTTGGGGTTAAAACGGGGGATAGTAGGTTGGCTCACTCATCACGAAATCTCCGAAACTATAACAGTTACAAACTTGAAATTTAGCAGATAGGCTCCTTATAGGGCGTAGACTTTTGCTAAGAACGGGTTTTACAAAACTCGACCCCTAAGGGGGTAAAACGGGGATTGGAAGTTTGTATGAAAGTCCTATGTTTTTGAAGTAAGAGACTTGAAATTTCAAATGTAAGCTCTATAGATAGTGAAAAGGTGTCCAAATAATGTATCTTTAGAAATCAACCCCTTTTTGGGGTTAAAACGGGGGATAGTAGGTTGGCTCACTCATCACGAAATCTCCGAAACTATAACAGTTACAAACTTGAAATTTGGCAGAAAGGCTCCTTATAAGGCGTAGACATCCGCTAAGAACGATTTTTACGAAATTCGACCCTTAACACGGGGCTTGGAAGTCTGTGTGAAGGTCCCATGTTTTTGAAGTAAGAGACTTGAAATGTAAAATGTATACCTTATAGATGATGAGGTATCCAAATAATGAATCTTTAGAAATCAACTCCCTTTTGGGGTTAAAACGGGGGATGGTAGGTTTACTCACTCATCACGAAATCTCCGAAACTATAACACCTACAAATTTGAAATTTGGCAGATAGGCTCCTTATAGGGCGCAGACATTTGCTAAGAACGGGTTTTACAAAACTCGACCCCTAAGGGGGTAAAACGGGGGTTGCAATTTTGTATGAAAGTCCTATGTTTTTGAAATTTAATATTTATGCTCTATAGATGGTGAGAAGGTGTCCAAATAATGTATCTTTAGAAAGCAACTCCCTTTTGGGGTTAAAACGGGGGATGGTAGATTGACTCACTCATCACGAAATCTCCGAAACTATAACAGCTACAAACTTGAAATTTGGCACGTAGGTTTCTTATAGGGCGTAGACATCCGCTAAGAACTTATTTTACGAAACTCAACCCCTAAGGGGATAAAACGGGGGATGGAAGTTTGTATGAAAGTCCTATGTTTTTGAAGTAAGAAACTTAAAATTTAAAATGTTTGCTCTTTAGATGGTGAGAAGGTGTTCAATTAATGTATCTTTAGAAATCAACTCCTTTTTGAGGTTAAAACGGGGGATGGTAGGTTGACTCACTCATCACGAAATCTCCAAAACTAAAACAGCTATAAACTAGAAATTTGGCAAGTAGGTTTCTTATAGGGCGTAGACATCCGCTGAGAACGGATTTTTGAAACTCGACCCCTAAAGGGATAAAATGGGGGTTGGAATTTGTATCAAAGTCCTATATTTTTGAAGTAAGAGACTTGAAATTTAAAATGTATGCTCTATAGATGATGAGAAGATGTCCAAATAATGCATCGTAATATATATATAAAAAAGAGAAAGGTCACTGACTTACTCATCACGAGAACTCAAAAACCGCTAGATGGTCCATCAATCCAGGATGGACAAAAATGAAATTTGGCAGGGAGGTAGATTATAGTGTAGTAGTGGACGTCCGCTAAGAACGGATTTTGCGATATTTCCACCGCTAAGGGGGTTTAATTGGGGTTGATAGTTTGTATGAAACATATACAGCCTGAAAATAAAACTAAAAATGTGGTGTATACAGAGGTTTTATAAAAATAACTATTAAATTATACTAAATTGTGCCTTTTAAAAAGTTACTCAGTTTGATAAGCATTTCAAGTGACTGAAATAAAAAAATAATTTGCGTTAAACATCTTAATAGTAATGCATATCTGCATAATCACGCGGACGTAATCGCGGGCAACAGTTAGTGTATTATAAAACAAAGTCTCCAAAAGTGTATGTGATGGATTCGCTCAAAATGTACTGAACGGATTTTCATGCGGTTTCACCAAAGGAGAGGGGGCTTCAAGAGGAAGGTTTACGGAACGGCTAAGCCGACTTTGATGAGAGTTTCACTGGAAGTTTGCCAGGAAAACTTTGTGACACTGATTTAAACGCGGGCGAAGCCGCGGGCACAGTTAGTATATATATATATATATATTATATGAATTAGCGCTAAGTACTGTTTTTTCTTGAATTTAGTTTATAATGGAAGAGCGACTCCATCTGGCTCAGGTGCTTTCTGCACCTAATTGAGGGAGTCAATCACAATATGTAAAAATAACTCGATGGTACTGAAATAAATATTTTTTTCATTCATTTTCATTTCATTTAAAACTGTGTTTTAGTGCAAAATTAGAAACATGTTGCAAATACAGCGTCACTAAGTCCACACATCTTTATCAACTACGTAATCCTGCACCGAGTAATAAGCTTTATCTATTATTTTTTTTTAATAAAAACTTTAAATTTATGTTGAGACAATTCCAGAATCGTTTGTGGTATTTTATTATACATGCGAATACTATGACCCAGAAAGGAAACGTTTACTTTGCGCAGACGGAAACTTGGAGTTACAATTTTGTTATTCCTTCTCGTATTTACAATGCGATTATTACTATTTATTTCAAAACAATCAATATTTTGGTGGATATACATAATATTGTTATAAATATACTGCGAGGCGATCGTTAATATGTCCACCTTTTGGAAAACATCCCGTAGGGAGACTCGAACTCCAAGATCGTAAATGCCGCGAATAGCCCTTTTTGCAAGATAAATATAGTCTCAATATCTGCAGCATAACCTACAGTAACAGGCCGTAAGACATAACACTATGGAAATTGCTAAAATATATTAAGCGTGCAGTTGCAACGTCGGTCAGTTGTCGTACTTTTCTAACTGCGAATGCCGCGGAGCTGAGTCTACCATTCAAGGATGACAAATGGGAATTCCACTGAAGTTTTGAGTTCAAATGTATCCCTAAGAAAACTGTAGTATCATTGACAATCTGTAGCCTCTCGTTATTTATTATAAAATTATAATTTGGATGCTTAACATTAGGTAACGAAAACACAACGCACTTGGTTTTTTTGGCGTTCAAAACCAAGTTGTTTATTTTAAACCAATCTTGAATTCGCGACAAAGAAGCGTTCACGTCATCATAATTTACTTTTTTCCTATCAACTTTAAATATTAGAGAAGCGTCATCTGCAAATAGCACTGTATCACAAATATATTCAACATAAAATGGCAGATCATTTATATATATTAAAAAAAGAAATGGACCCAGAATCGACCCCTGTGGAACGCCCATTTTTAGCACAGATCCAGAAGATCCCATTCCCACCCGTAGTCTGGGTGTAATATATATATTTATTTATATACGTATTATTTATAAGTAGGTTTATCAAAAAAAAAAAAAAATATATGTAGCTATACCAGTCGGCTTTTACCTATACCTGACACAAGCATTGAGTTGCTTACTTTAGGAACAGACGTGTGTATTGTTTAGATATTTATTTATTTATTTATTTCTATTCGCAAATATGATTCAAAAAGTCATAAATTAGTTTAAGCTGAGAAAGGCCCCAATAGACTATTCGTAACTTATGTGCGGGATAAAATTAATCCAAAGCCGGTGAAACAGGCCCTAAGACAGACTAATAGATACAAGTACCTATAGATTTATATTTCATTCTATAAATAGTATGAAACTTTTTTGTAATTAAACCAGTTTCCAGCGAGATATCATAATCTCGTGACTAAGTCTAGATGCCATTCCAATAACGGTCATGTTTACACTAACACGTTTCGACCCTGTTTTTCTTCGTCTATAAATATCAAACATCGTGAGTTCGTGACGATCTTCATGGTGTAGTGGAAACTAAAATCTATGTTAGTTACGGGATTATTAATTCATCATCTACAACGGATCACTTTGCAAATACTTAAAAAACCGACCAAGTACGAATCAAACTCACGCACTGTGGATTCCGTACCATTATATATAAAAACGGCAAAAAAAAATCATGTTTGTTGTATGGGAGCCCCACTTAAATTTTTATTTTATATTAATTTAACTATTTATTTTTAAAGTGAATATTTAACTAAATGTTCTGTGAATTTATTAATATGGAGCAAAAACGATTTAAAAAATCACGGTTTTTTAAATGGGACCCTTAAATATTTATTTTATTATATATTTTAGTATTTCTTGTTATAGCGGCAATAAAAATGTATCAGCTATAAAAATTTCAACTGTCTAACTATAAATGTTCATGATAATGCCTTGTGACAGACGGATAGACGGACGGACAGCGGAGTCTTAGTAATAGGTTTTACCCTTTGGGTCCGGAACTCTAAAAACTATGTTGGTACATGTACACAAAAGGAAATTCTGCTCCAAATCTGGAGCTCCTCAGTTGGGGATATACTTTAAGCTTACATAAGATAGTCAAAATAATCACATCAGCCTATCGCAGTCCACTACTAGACATAGGCCTCTACAAGTTCGAGCCAAAAATGACGTGAACTCATGTGTATTGCCCATGGTCACCACGCTGGGCCGGCGGGTTGGTGACCGCAGGGCTGGCTTTGTCGCACCGGAAACGCTGCTGGCCGTCTTCGACCTGTGTATTTCAAAGCCAGCAGTTGAATGGTCATCCCGCCATCGGTCGGCTTTGTAAGTTCCAAGGTGGTAGTGGAACTATGCTATCTCTTAGTCGCCTCTTACGACACCCACGGGAAGAGAGGGAGAGGTTATATTCTTTAATACCGTAACCACGCAGCATCCAGTCAAAATAATAAAAATAATTATTTTTATAACTTCAAACTCTTGAAACTTTTTCATACTTATTCAATTTACTATTTAATTAGTAATTAAGTTATTAATACTATACGAAACCTTCAACACGGGAAGTTACTTATTGAATATTATTAAAGGAACTTTCGTAATCTGTATTACGTATTATATATATGTAATATTTCATTTATGTATACACTAGATACGATGCTTGGTTTCACACTATTTAACTTTTTACTTATCAGATTGGACGTAGTTCCTCGGTGACTGGCTGGCGAAACTGTGAACTATTGTTCACTGTTTCGCCAGCGAGTACACGTACTTTGACCGTTGCGTTTCTACCCGTTAAAATATAGTCTGCATCACTTATTAGTAATTTTAAATATCGATTAAAAATAAATACTGAATAGTAATTCCGTTTTACAAGTATTTTAACTATTAACTTTTCAAGTCTTCAAAATTTTGTAAGCAGGTCATACCTTAGAAAAAAAAATAGTACAGAAAACTGTAAACTTTGTAGAAAAATCTTAAGAAAAAAAATATGGCAAAAATTCCAGAAAACGTAACAATTATTTAAAACTTTACGCGCTTGATATTTCGCAAGACGGAACCAACAAATTTCAGATCAGCTCAAGATCATCAGCAATGAGACATTGGTTTGTGAGTGGCCTTTGTAAGGCCTAAATTTTTAGACATTATCATTAAAAACTACCCACGTCGGTACTCAAACGTATTATTACTGAAATGCCATTCAATCTAAGGAGTTTTTATTGAGGTCGACAACGAACGCTATTTAAAAGGAATTTAATATCAGAGTGGAATCCAGGGCGCATATTATATTTATGTGTAGATTGCTTAGATCATCTTGGTGTGAGGTTCTATGTAGTAAATCCCTATTAACATTATAAATGTGAATGTTAGTTTGTTTGTTACGCTTTAACGCGATAACTACTTAACCCGATCGTCATGAAACTTTGTACACATATTCTTGGAAATATTAGAAGTAACATAGGATAATTATTATTTCAAAAAAAAACTGACTGCGGGAGAAGCCGTGGGTAAAAGCTTGTGATAAATATTTATAACACAAGCACACGGTCATCTGCTTCTAAGACAAGCAACTTAATTTTTGTGGTGAAGGTAACAGCCTACTGTATGTATAAAATAAACACATATAGGTGAAACTTGAATACAAACTAAAATACAAATACAAGTATACTTTATTGTACAGCCGGAAATAATGCACGTAACATAGAAAAAAAATGGGTATTATCGCTAAAGAGCGATCTCTTCCAAACAATCTTTTGGAAAAGGACATGAAAAAGAATATAACATAAACTGAAATAGTTGTGGACGTGTAATTAATACTTGTATTACTTTCTTGTTCTGAATTTACCACAGGATAGGAACATGCGTCGATGGCACTATTACACCCAAATTCGGGGCGGTAACCGAATCCACACCTGCTTAAGTGTTTACACTAAAAGCACTACAAAAATTATTAAAATTTATATTCAATACATAATTCTATACATCAGAATTAAGAGATAGGGCACAGCAGGAAATTTCCTGCTCAAAATATGAAGCAGCCCGACTGGTTTAATACCTCGACCTTACAGAAGATCACAGCTAAATAACACTGTTTTTAAGCGGTGTTGTGTCCTGTTGGTGAGTAAGGTGACCTGAGCTCTTTAAGGGGAAACCGGGGATAGGATTAGCCACGCGCTTGCAATGATTGTGATCAGGCGTCTATAGGCTACGGTTATCGCTTACCTTCAGATGAGCTGTACGCTTGTTTGCCGACCTAGTTGTATAAAATAAAAAAAAAAGATAATTCTGTGTATCCGTTTTATCGATAAGATATTTATTTAGTTTATCGTTCATATTAAATATTTTTACTTAGTTTGTTAGTGTTGTTTTACTCGAAATAAATTTCTACGTTTATCATATGAAGTGACTGATAAATGTTGGGCAAACTGAGGTAGGATAGAGCAGATAATATAATAGAAACATCCTGCGGAAAATTTGGAGCAGCCCGACTGGGTTAGTACCTCGACCTTACAGAAGATCAGAGCTAAGTAATACTGCTTTCAAGCAGTATTGTTGGAACAATACTGTTTGAAAGCAGTATTGAGTAAAGTGCTCCTGGGGGGATTGGGGGTAGGGCCAGCAACGCGCTTGCGATGCTTCTGGTATTGCAGACATATATAAGCTTGTTTTCCGACCTAGTTGTATAAAAAAATATTATATATGTATATAACTTTTCCGACCTAAATAACCCTCACCCTTCAGCCTTCAACCAAGATAGAAACCTTACTCACCAACAGGAACACAACAATACTTAGAATTATTATTTAGCTGTGATCTTCTGTTGAATTGAGGTAACATTTCAAACTGGTCAGTTGGATCTAAAAAGTTCGCTATTGAACATACTTATTGCTTTTTTTTTCTTTTTCATTTTTAATCTTTAAACCATTTTATTAGTACATCAATGATGTGGTAATGTCAAGTTGTTTACAGACAATCACCGCGACGTAAAATTACAGTAATTAGTATTTACCAACACTCCACGTTTATCTTATCTTGTAAACGTATTGCGCGTACTCTTAAAGGGATTATAATATCTAGTACAAATTTAAAATTAAATCAAAGCTTGATACTACTGCTTTCATATAATATTACGGCGAGTAAGGTAAAACTGCTAAGAGGAGGATAAGTGGTTAGGGTGAGCAACGCGCTTGCGATGCTTCTGGTGTTGCAAGCGCCTATAAGCTAAGGTACTTAGCATCATGTAAGCCATACGCTTCGTGCCGACCTAGTCGTACAAAATAGTAACAGTGCAGTACAAAGTCTCGAGCAATTTAATGTAATAAATACTTTATAAATATTTATGACATAATATAAAGAGTTGTAATCTTGATTTGACATTTCCTGTTAATACGATTGCTAATAAAGTAATAAATATATTGGACAAGGAAAACGCCGATCAAATATTAACAATCGTAAAAAGTGAAATAAAACAATACGATGGTGGACAGACAAATAGAGTAATAATATTTGCAAAAAACACCTTTCTGAAAAAAAAAATGTAATGCGACACATAAAAAGTGTCAGCTCCGACACACGACTCAAGTTTACTCCTTCAGATCGACTGTCTAAATAGGCACAAAAAGGCTTACTAGTCTAAGAAAAAGATGAATACCATATCGAATGGTAAATAAACGAATCAAATAACGCCATCTATCAGAACTAACTTATTGGGTTCCGATAGATGGCGTTAACAAAAACGTAACGAAGTCATTTGTTGAGTACATTTTATTCCTCATATTTTTTTCCTCCCCGGAGCCTCTATGAAAATCGATCCTTAAGGAAAAACTACAAAAAAAAAGAAAATAATAAAAAATACACCCAGTCGTTCATTTGAAGTAAAACTTCTTTACGTACGCTTGACTTGGGGAGTAAGCTGGTGAATGCGTGACGTTAGCGTCAAGAAGTGTGATCGGGCGACGCGAACGGAAGTTGAGAGGAAAATATAAGTTAGTGAAGATTGAAAGAGAGAGAGTTACGTTTGGTAAGTTTTACTTTAGTCGTGTGGTCTAAAGCACACTCGTTTTTATCCTAATGTCTAAATGTCTATCTTGATAAATTGAGCTATTATTTATGTAACATCATATTTTTTATATATTATGTTTATATATATATATATATATATATATATATATATATATATATATATATATATATATATATATATATATATAATATATAAAAAATAATATGTATAAATAGTATGTGTGTGAAATGTGTATATGTATGTATATTTGCGTATTATATGTATATATTATGTATGTACACCTCCATGCCGTCTAATTCTTTAGTCATGTCCTTTTCATGCTAGAGGTTGTCTGGAAGAGATCGCTCTTTTGGCGATAAAACGGCCTTTTGTACATGCCTATATTTTCTTTTTCGGTGTAAAAATTTTTCTCTGATAGTGTACAATAAAGAGTATTTGTATTGTATTGTATTGTATGTAACATCTCACTTAACGGTGGTAAAAATATAAAAACACCTTACCCTTGATCATCATCTTCTAGAAGCTGGTATTTTACGTTCCTCGACGGCATCTTGTTAGCACTTTTAACACTTTAACTTTCCATATTAAAACACTCGACGCATCACTTTTGTTATTGATGTTACACTTTCAACACTATTAAACTAAACTTTCGATTTTATTGTTTTGTACACTTTTATAACTTCCTTATACTTTTTTATAGATATAGGTTATCTGTTAAAATTATTATTTATAAGTGTTTAATGAAACTTTTAGTAATACCATAAATGCGAAAGTGTATATATTTAATTACTAGCAACCCGCCCAGGCTACGCACAAGTATTTAACAAAATTTCAAAAAAAAAAATTAAAAATTATAATGCACACACATATATAACCTTCTATTTGCGCCAGGTTACTAAATAAATAATATTGGAATATTATTATTTCAATAGTGTAACTTCCCAACAGTGAAAGAATTTTTCAAATCGGTTCAGTAGTTTCGGAGCCTATTTGAATGCAAACAAACAAACAATCAAATCTTTCCTCTCTATAATATAACTATAGATTTATGATTAGCATAATAACATTAAAAATGTTTTCTCTCAGCAGGAAAACAGCAAAATTAATAAACTTTTCTAAAATTATGAATTACAAAAAAAAAATGGAATATTAATTCATATTTGATTCCTAGAATTTCCTATGACGTCAATCTTAAATAAAATAATCATACTCCACTAGGGGGGGGGGGGGAAGAGGCTTTCCTATTGAAGTATTTAGTGCATCTAGATTTTATGAGCCTATCTAAGTATTATCGTACACATGTTTATATATTATAAGGTACATATTTTCAAAATAATAACCATATTCTATTTATATTCCGAATTTCATTCAAATTCATTTAACCGCCTGGCGAGATCGAGTACCAAATTTACATACATCCTTTCTCTTTTAAAATATGACACAACAGTTACGGAACGATAAAACACTTATCGAATATTAAAACGCGATATTAACAACTGAGTCACTATGAAACACATCCACGTTCAATGCATCCTAGAATAGTTCGATCTCTAGCGATAACACCTCCTATTCTAATTGTAATGTATATTTTTTTAGTTCAATAAAAGGTAATACATAAAAACAGATTAAATCATACGAACGACAACTATGTACACATATATACACACACACGAAAAACTAATAACACACACTCATTCAAAAAAATACCCAGCAGTTACGAAATGGGTATAAGTAGTACTACGCGAATAGATTTTTTAAACATATGCGAACCTTATCGGATACCACCACACACTTCTGTGATAGGACGACGATTATCTTTACAATACTCCAATAAGGGTGATTACACGTGGCATTTTAATTTTTATAGTAAAATTTAATCGCTGTATCTGCTGTTAGAACGCATCACGTTATGAGTCACATAAACGTGGTATTAATATTTAAGCGAAGCCGAGTAAGATCGGGCTGATTTATTAGTTTCATATAATATAATAGATTTACTATCGGCTTCACAATTTGCCAGAATATTTTTTGGTAGTTTATCACTTCGAAGATTCCGCAATGCTTGAAGACTAAAGTCTTCGAGCAATGCTTCCTGCCTGTGTTAACATACGGAGCCGAGACGTGGACACTGACGAAGGGACTGGTCCACAAGTTTAAAGTCGCTCAGCGTGCAATGGAACGGGCTATGCTTGGGGTTTCTTTCAAAGATAGGATTAGAAATGAGACCATCCGCGAAAGGACGAAAGTAATCGACATAGCCCACAGAATTAGCAAGTTGAAGTGGCAGTGGGCTGGTCATCTGTGTCACAGGACCGATGGCCGTTGGAGCAGACGGGTCCTGGAGTGGAGACCGCGTCTTGGCAAACGAAGTATGGGACGTCCTCCGGCCCGTTGGACCGAAGATCTACGTAAGACTGCCGGCGTGGGCTGGATGAGGATTGCGGAAAACCGGGATGTCTGGCAAAATGGGGGAGGCCTATGTCCAGCAGTGGACTGCAATAGGCTGAACTGACTGACTGACTGAGTTTATTTAGGAATAGAATAAAACTTTATGACAAGCGACTACCATAGCCGATGGACGCCTGCCACACCAGAGGCCTCGCAAGCGCGTTGCTGACGCTATCTCCAATCTCCATCCCCAGGAGCGTTATTAAGGTTGAGGTACTTCCTCAGCCAGGCTCCTCCAGATTTTGAGCAGGATATATTTATTATTTTGCTGTGCTCTATCTCTGTTAAAGGTGCTTTTAAAGCCGATACGATACGATAGATTCAGACTAACATTCCACTGCTGGGCATAAGCCTCTTTCTCCATGTAGGAGACGGAATTAAAGCCTGCATAAAGAATTTTTTATTAAATTTCAAAAGTCCCACATGTGTCATCCTCAATACGATAAGCCACGTTATGTTTCATCAGTCAAAATCAATCAAGTTAGAACTTTTATACAAATGTGAATTAAACGTTTAAAAAAACGCTTATTTTGTAATCAGCCTTAGCTACAGATAACAATTATTGTTGGAACCGTGTGAAATCGTGCGCAAAGTTTTACATATCACACGTTGATAAAGATTATTTACTAATAACATACATTATATCATAACATACGTTATATTATTGTGTTCGACTCCAACTGCGTTTCTTCAAATGGTGAGTTTTGAAGGTGTATTAAATCACGTTTCCATAAAAAATCCATAGCCCATTTTTATATTTGACTTTGTTTAAATTGACAAACTACTTTGATAGACTCGTTCGACATACCGTACATTATTTCTAAACCTATTTATCACTAATGTAATCTTTTATAGTACACGCTTTTGTGATGGCAAATGTTTTTTTAATGAAGGGTCTAAAACGAGAAAGTGGAAAATGTACACAATAAACTATGTGTTGGAAAAAAACTGGATAAAACTTGTTTCGCATACTTTAATACCTTCGAACCTATTTTATACTAGCTGTACAAAGCGCGCGTTGCTACGCTTTTTTATATTATTTTTTTGGTCGTACCAACTCAGAAACCTATGTGGGTTTGGAAGATCATGACATGATCAAATGCATAGTTTACGATTGTATAAAGGACATACATACCAACATTAACATTCATTTTAATATATAAAGATTTACTTTGTATACAAACAATTCTATTTTATTTTATTTAAATGGATGTTAGTCATATTTTCTTTAACTACTGTAATGACACCAGGTAACTTAAAAATGTAACTACCGAAACGTTGTATGAACGTAGCTACACGCGTAAGATCCAAACAACTGCTTCTAATTCGATTTTTGAAGTTATACTTTTTTTGTCGTGTTGGGGAACGCAACGGTCACAGCCATGGATTGTAACTGTTGCGTCGGCGGTTGCGGGTTCGATCCACGCACATGACAAACATTTGTATTGGCCATACAGTTGTTTGCCGTGGTCTGGGTGTTTGTGCAGTCGTTGTGAGTCTCCTCACCGTGCCTCAGAGAGCACGTTAAGCCGTCGGTCCCGGTTGTTATCATGCACATCTGATAACGATCGTTACTAATAGTAGGGAATATATCCGCCACCCGCATTGGAGCAGCGTGGATTAAGCTCTGATCCTTCTCCTACATGGGAAAGAGGCCTATGCCGAGTAATGGGATATTACAGGCTGAAGCGTAAGCGTTAGGGAAAAAATTTAAGAATAAATTTAAACGAAGCGTCCGCACACCACCACCACCGCACACCTTGAAGTTAGTCAACGAAGGAGTTAGCAACGTGATATTAGCTAGCCAATGTTTATTATTTGTGGCCGTTGTTGTCTGGACACAAGCTTTGTTTAAAAGAAAGTTAAAAAAAAAACGATTTACGAAAAAAAATCAGTACGAAGTCGGCTAGTTTAAAACAAATATACAGCCATAGTCATATCATTTAACTCATAAACTGAGAAACAACAAAACAACCTAATTATCGGCTTATAATAACTTTTTATTCGACATTAGATAATTTTATCATTATTTAATAGATAACGTGTAACTTTATTTTATATTTCGGTGTTATTATTAACGATTAGTTTATCACTAATCAATTAATCACAGAGGTAGGTTAATTATGTAATAAAAGTACAGTTTAAGTACTTAAACTTTGAACCTGTTTCTTTAAACGTGCATTGTTGAAATGGGTGTAACTATGTCTATACAAAAGGAGAGAATGCTAAATAATTCGTAATTTACAAATTATGCTATGCAATCTTGTGGTGTCGTGGGACACCAGATAGGAACGATGTTCCTTATTATAAAATATTAATTTCAAGTTTTATTCGAGGTATAAAGAAAATAATAATTTATTACAATTTTCTATCGATATCGATTCTATCGATAAAATAAAAAAATCTTTTCTACAAAATTATCTTAATACCGTTATTTTATTTACAATTATTGATAATAATATTAATAATTATCGAATGATATAATAATAATAGCAAACTGTAATAATAATAACAGTCATCAAGTAAACTATACATCAGACACTGTATAGCCATCATACATGACTATACATAAAAATCTTACGCTTTATCTAACGTTACGGACGTTTCTTGTCGGCTTATAATACCCCTCCGAAACGCCCCATAAGGAACTTCGTTCAATAAACAACAGACTAGCCCGTTGGCGCAGTTTGTAGTAACCCTGCTTTCTGCTCCGAGGGTTGTGGGTTCGATTCCCACCCCGAGTCTGGGTAATATAAATATTTATTTATATATTTATATATGTATTATTTATAAGTATGTTTATCGAAAAAAAAATATGTAGCTATATACCAGTCGGCTGTAACCTATAACACAAGCATTAAGTTGCTTACTTTAGGAACAGACGACCGAGTGTGTATTGTGTAAAAAAAAAAAAAAAAAAAAAAAAAAAAAAAAAAAAAAAAAAAAAAAAAAAAAAAAAAAAAAAAAAAAAAAAAAACAGCTAAATTAGTAGCTATTCTTAAATCGAAAACGGCTGGATAAACAACTTATTTTGTAAGATATCTAGTACTTTGTAAAGTATCTTATGCACTTATTTATATTTACTACTAACTAGCACTATAGTTATTAGTAAAATATTCTTGTAAGCAACGGCTTAATACTGGCGATTTGAGAAGTGAAAGTTATTACATGAACGGAATCATTCACCGCTGTTACGGTAGTCGCCTTCACTTGTTATTAAGAGTGAAATGATTTTAAGGTAATTTAGTTTAAACGCTTGATTTCTTACCAGTAAAGTCAGGCATGTTTATCGTTAATCGGAAACGAAAAATAACCCGACTTACATCTTAAATTAAATCGATAATTAATTGACTATTTTTTCGTCTATCTCCGTTGTATTAAATACGCATTATAATCGATAACTCGATAATTACTCGTCAGATTACTCAGACAGAGAGTCAATTGAATTTAACTAGAACTACGCAACAAGCACCAACTTCCGAAAAAAAAATAATCATCAACATTGGTACAATCTATCTATGAAAATTTTATAAGGTTTTATACAATCGAATGGAGAACCTTGTCCTTTTTTTTTGAAGTCAGATAAAAATAAATTATTGTTCTAATATTCACGTAATGTACGTTATACTGAAACTAACGACTTGAAGAAGACAGCGGGAAGCCGCTGGATTCAGAGGGCGCAGGACCGGACGGAGTGGCGAACATTAGGTGAGATCAATGTCCAACAGTGGACTGTTAAAGGCTGATGGGTGGATGGATGGTATGTAATACATTTAATAATTCTAAATATAAATTGTATCGCAAAGATTATTAAAACAAAACTATCTCAAACAAACAAATGCAACACAATACATGATAATATTTACTTTACAAACGATATCTTCCATACAATTGTCTACGTCTAATGTATTTATAACCAATAGCTTTATTGTTTTAAATATATTTACATAACATTCGCTTCAGCATACAATATCCCACTGCTGCATAGGCCTCATTCCCCATTTAGGAGAAGGATCATAGCTTAATCCATCACGCTGCTCACACAATCCGTCCATCGCTTTTTTGCCCTGCCGTTCGCTCTTTGTCCTTCGACATTAATCCCTAACATTTTTTTACCCATAGGTATAGCGTTCATCCCTTCTCATTACATGCCCATACCGCGCTAAGTCTTGCTGATATATAGTTCCAACAGGACGGAGCCACATGCTACAATTGATTACTCAAAAAACTTTTGATGAAAGAATAATTCCACGTAATGGTCCAATTAATTTGCCAGCAAGAACCTTTGATTCAACCCCATGGGATTATTTTCTTTGGGGTTATGTAAAATCACTTGTCTACGTCGCTAAACCAGAGACAACTGTACACCTCAAAATCAACATACGAAGATTTATTGGCGAAATACGGCCGCAAATGCTGAGAAGTTTGTGAAAATTGGTATTCCAGATTGCGCGTTGTACGCGCAAGCCGTGGCGGCCCCATGGCCGAAGTCATACTTAAACATTAATGTAATAAAAAATTATCCAATAAAGCCCGTTTTATTGATATTAAAAATATATTTCTTTGTTATATCATAATTTAAAGTTGTATAACTTTAAAAAAAACGTCCCTTTTTATAAAATTTAATCAATTCTACTTAGTAAACTAAGCTTCAGCCTGTAATATCCCACTGCTGGGCATAGTCCTTTTCCCCCAAGTAGGACAAGGATCCGAGCTTAATCCACCACGCTGCTCCGATGCTGGTTGGCGGATATATTCCCTACTATGAGTAACGATCGCTATCAGTAAACTATGAAGTAATAAACAGACAAACACGCTTTTGCATTTATAGTATTAACTTGTACAAATAAATCTTTAGAATAACAAGTAGCAAAAAATTGTTGATTGTTTAACAAGCCACAACAATTATGTTCTCATCATAATAATATTATTTTATTCAAAAACAAAAAAATACAGTGTCTTTATTATAATTTAAATTTATGAAAACGCTAAACAAAAAAAAGTTAAATTTAAGTTAAGTTAAATTTAATTAACCTCATAATAATAATAATTATTCATTAAATTGTATTAAATTATCATAGTTTTACTTTATATAAAGTAATATTTTACTTATAGAAAATAAATTAAATATATAAGTACGCCATTTTGTAATACTTTTTCATTAAAAAAGTACTCTTACTTGGTATTACGCATTATTCCCTTAAACAAATCCCTAAAAACTTATTCAAAAACGAAAACCACAATCATTTTAATAAAACAGCAATGAACAAACCATAAACTATCACAAAAACACACTTAAAATTACACAAAACACATTAAAAAACGGAAAAGTACAAATACTTTTTTCGCGCGTAAATATTCTCGTAACTTTTTAATGTTCTTACGCAAATGTGAAAGAAGGATATTAGAAAGCCGAGTTGATGTCCGCCGTGGCGTAATCGCGAATTAAAACTGACTCGCTTTGGTGAGTGACGCGATTGGTTGAGACTAGTGACGTGCTTTTGATGTAACGACATCGATAACATTTTCGATACTATTTTTGAAGTAAAGATTCTTTACGCACGCTTAACTTGGAGAATAGGCTGGTGAATGCGTGACGAGAACGTTCCGAAAAGTGTGATCGGGCGAGGCGGACGGAAGTTGAGAGGGAGATATAAGTAAGTGAAGATAGAAAGAAAGTGATTTACCTTTCGTAAGTTTTACTTCAGTCGTGTGGTCTATAGCACACTCGTTTTTTTTTTTTTTAAGATTATTTTCCAAAGATATTTCTTATGATAACCAGAAATAAGAATTCTTAAAGTAAATTGGAAATTCATTTTTGTATGAATCTTCGTATAAATGTAGTATTAATTTAGGTTGTTTTATTTCCGTGTAATAGCGTTCAATGTCCAGTCACCGTGTAGAAACAATTTTTTTAAATAGCTTTTACATTGTATCTATTCATCTACTATCGATAACTGAATGGCATATAGTACCTAATTAGAGGATTCCTTTGAGACCTTAGATTTTTTTTTTTCATCAACGTCAACGGTAAATACATCTCTCAACTTCGTTTCACTGACGATATCGTCATCTTTGTGGGAGCTAGACCAATGCTGGGCGACCTGAACGAGTCCTCCCGTCGAGCCGGTCTCAGTATAAATTTAGACAAAACGAAAGTTATGTTTAACAACCTACCTAGTCATACCGAGACCGTTATCGACCGATGGTAGCCTTTCGAAGTTGTTCAGTATTGTCTACCTAGGCCATACAATTCGACAAGACCGAAACAACTTCCGAGAAGGAAGCCAATAGAAGGATTCGGTTCGGGCTAGGCAACGTTTGGCAGGCTTTCACTCACTTCGAAGGTTCCGCAATGGCTGAAGACAAAAGTCTTCGAACAATGGGTCCTGCCTATTTTAACACACAGTGCCGAGATGTGCACACTGACGAAGGAAATAGTCCACAAGTTTAAAGTTGCTTAATGTGCAATGGAACGGGCTATGCTTGGGGTCTCTCTCAGAGACAGGATTAGAAATGAGACTATACGCGAGGAATCGAATGTAATCGACATAGCCCACAGAATTAGCAAGTTGAAGTGGCAGTGAGCTGGTCATCTATGTCGCAGGACGGATGGCCGTTGAAGCAGACGTGTCCTGGAGACAAGATCGCGTGTTGACAAATGCACTGTAGGACGTCCTCCCAATCGCTAGACCAACCATCTCGTCGTATCGACGTTATCGACGTTAGATTGCCGATTTTTGTTGATTTACTGATTTTAATCAGGAAATTAACCTTTATTTAGTTTTTCTTACATAGCTTTAAAACTAGTACATTAAAAAATACACCTAAAAAATATTTTTGATAATACTTAATATATTTTAGTTACAATATTAAAAAAATATACAACGTCACTAACATCAATAGAAAAAAAATCACGTAACAATTAAAAAATATGTAAAATTACACTAAAAGTCAATTACATAAAAAAATAATACTTTTTTCTAAAATAGAGATAAAACATCGATATCGACATTCATCAGTACTCGCGCATCACTACAAGCATCACGAGGCAATAAAACCACTTGAGATATCTACACGGCCTTATAAGCAAAGGTAAGGAAGAAACAACTTTATCGTATTTATAAATAAAATTCAAAATTACTTGTTATTATTATGTCATACTATGAGATATAAGTAGACCTATATTTGAATTGAAATCTCACCATACTAGATTGAATCACGCGATTGCGTCTGCATAACTTCATAATATAAATAGTTAAATCTTTATGCACCCTTTAATTGTTGTGTTGCTCTATGATTGTAACAGAACGGGTGCTTAAGCATAGCTTGCATAGTGCTAATCTTAAGCTTAGCCATAATGTATTGACAGTTGACACTACCAAATTCAGTAGTAGATCATAATTTGTTCAGATTTATCTTTAAATTGACTGATAAAATTAAAAGGAACGTAAAATTTAAATATAATTATGTATATTTTTATAATATTGTTCACTATTTCATTTTAAGTTTTACTAAATTGTTATTTATGTTATAATATACTTGACATATATTGGCCAGGCCCGTTTGGAAAAAGGAAACAGGGTGACACCCTGTGACATGTGACAGGTGAACCCCTGATAAGTGGCTTGCTGAAATTAAAAAGATAGCAGGAGAAAATTGGACATCAAAAGCCAAAGATAGAAAACTTTGGAGTGAAATGGAGGAGGCCTTTACTCGAAAAGAGGTCCTTAATAGAGAAAGAATAACTACATTTGCATGATTTACTCACAAAATTATTTATTGTATTTTAAGGATAAATAAATGGCTTAATAATAATACTTGATATATATACATTTTAGTGTCAAAGCCCTAACAAAAATAATTAATGGTAATATGGAACAGAAGCAAGATAAGATACTTAAAGATATAATTTCGCATGTGGAGTAGCTACCCCCTCCCCCTCCTTAAAAAACAAAGACAAAATCAGCGGTGTAGCTCCTTTATTTTTTAATAAACTTCTAAAAGGAGGAGATTTTCCATTCGGCTGCAGTTTTTTTTTTTTTTTTTTTAATTTTGAAGTGTTACCCCTTAACTTTTTACTGGATAGACCAATTTTAATTTTTTTTTCAAATTCGAAAGCTGGTGCGGACCCATTTAAATTTGATCGAAATGTGACGTGTACTTTTTAAGTTATCTATACTAATATTATAAATCTATAGTTTGTTTGTTTGTTTAAACGTGATAATCTCAGGAGCTACTAGTCCGAATTAAAAAATTCTCATTGTTTTGGATAGTCCATTTACTATATAGTATTTTAATAAGTTTATCAAATGAAACCGCGGGGTACAGCTAGTACATAAAAATACGTAATAATAATAATAATAGTTATAAATATTATTTATGTCAGTTCCGTATTATTTTTAATTAGTATTTCGTTTTTCGTTAATTAGTATTTTTAATTAGTATAGCGATCGTTACTCATAGTAGGGAATATATCCGCCAACCCGCATTGGAGCAGCGTGGTGGATGGGGAAAGAGGCCTATGCCCAGTAGTGGGATATTACAGGCTGAAGCGATTCTTTATTGTACACCAAAGAAAAATACAATACATCAAGATTAGTCTTAGCTTTGTACAATAGGCGGCCTTATCGCTAAAATGCGATCTCTACCAGGCACCCGTGTTGCGGAGGATATTATGACCAGTGAACACAGACAGACATAGATGTACTTATAACATATAGAATAATATTATTTTATATTTATATAAATATACAAATAAATAATAATAATAAGACAATAGACGTAACGTACATGTCTTATAACACATATGAGTGACTAACAAATATCTATATTGATACACAGATAAACTTAACTAAAGTAATATAGGCCTTGATAATTGAGACAAATGGATACGTATTTACTGTTTACTTGTCAATGTCAATTGATATTTAAAATTATAAACAAACATACTTTTTAACTACATTAAATAATATAAAAATATATATAAATAAGTAACACAATTTGTTCTTTTATTGATCTGTTCTGTTCATATTATTGTATATTTTTTACCGAGAATACAAAAAGAGCTTTTGTTGTTTATTATTAAATAGTTTTTATTTAGTTTTTAGAAGATTAACTGTTGAGTTTCTTGGCGACTCTTCTAAGAAAAATCTACATAGCTTCAACTATACAAATAAATAAAATTGGAGTGTCTGTTTGTAATATTAAAATAACCGTAAATGAATGTATACACGATACATATACCAAAATAATATTTTTTTACAAGTTTTGTCTGTTTTAAACGGCTGGATCGATTTTGACGGGACTTTCACTGGTAGATAGATGATGTAGTAAGGAGTAACTTAGGCTACTTTTATTGTAGAGATTTATTTATTTTTTAACTCTCCGAAGTGAACAGTAACTTTTTTTTTAAATTCCACGCGGACGAAGTCGCGGGCAGAGCTAGTACAAACTATAATAGAACACAATACATAATACTTTATAAAATGACGACTTCAAAGTTCTAGCTTAACCTCCTTAAGTTCTGAAACATTTTATTTATTTTTGTTTGAATACATTATCGTGAAAAATAATTGTGTTTGCTCGCAAACGAAAAAAAAACCGACTTCAATTACATCGACGAGCAATACAACGTAGATCGACGAAAAAATAGTCAAGTAACTACGCGTTATCAAAGATTACTCAAAAAGTTGTTATCAGATCTCGATAAAATTTATATGTGACCACATGATAAACATCAGCTTTCGATTAAATCAAAAATTATCAAAATCGGTATATCCAGTAAAAAGTTATTGCGGATTTTTGAGAGTTTCCCTCGATTTCTCTGGGATCCATCATCAGATCCTGGTTTCCTTATCATGGTACTAAACTAGGGATGTCCCCTTTCCAACAAAAAAAGAATTATCAAAATCGGTACATCCAGTAGAAAGTTATGCGGTATAATACAACGTAGGTCGACGAAAAAAGCGTCAAGTAAAAACGCATTATTAGATGTAACTCGAAAAGTAGTTATTAGATCTCAAATAAATTTAAATGGGACCAATTGGCACACACCACCTTTCGATTAAGACAAAATTTGTCGAAATCGGTCCACCCGGTCAAAAGTTCTGATGTAACATACATAAAAAAAAAAAAAAAAAAAAAAAAAAAAAAAAAAAAAAAAAAAAAATACAGTCGAATTGAGAACCTCCTCCTTTTTTGGAAGTCGGTTAAAAACGATTTATAATGAAACAAATCTTTCAGATTTTATCGCGGTTTATTAAATTTCTTAGATGCCCGACGTTTCGGATAATTTACAGCAACCATGGTCACGGGAGGATTTCGCGTAAACATTAGAAAACATCCTATGGAAAAAATTTAATAAACCTCCATATAATAGTGTGGACAAATGTAGACCAAATTTTCATAGCGTCTCATAACTCGGTGTGAGATTTTGATCAGCATTAGTCCTTGTATTTATGAGGTTTATGAGACTTTTTCCATGAGGCAATATAAAGAAAACGACTTTTCCTAAACTTGAGATCCAGTTAGATTGATTTTTCATCGACGTAAACTATTAGATACAAAGGACTTTAAGATATCACCATCATTGATTTGTTACACAAAGAGTGTTCTTAAAACTTGTGTGGTCAAGACGACAAGTCTTTTTTAAAATTCGCGTAGAATGTGTTACACAATATAATATACAAATATATTTCAGAACTATAGCGATTACCTTCTACACGGGCAAGGTCGTAGGGAGTAACTAGATGTGGCGCCATCTATCTCGCCACATACAAACTAGAGAAAACTGACGTATCCTACATCGCGATATCAAAGTTATCCGAATATACAAGAACCCGACTACCTTCGGGGCAGTAGCCCACCAGACACAACATCCGTCCTCCCTTTTCAATAAGGGATGAGGAACATTACACCCTGCTCCCATTGCACCGCCCCAAACTGGTGACCCCGACGATCGTCAACGCAGCCTTCGCGAGCTACGTCATCGTGACGTCATCATCACCTCACGCCCCCAAACTACTGCCCCGACGGGCCGAAACTTAAACTTGAATCAAAAAGCTAATTTAAACCTGCAATTAATAAAAACTACTTACCGGAATGACTTATCTTTTTCCAACATTTCCGTCGTATCACCTGAAAAATACAAAAAGATGATGACAAACAAAACTTTATTAACCAACTGCAATAAAAAAAAAATAAGGATTTCAATTCGACTGTTTTTTTTTTTTATGTAGCCTATAACTTTTTACTGGATGGACCGATTTCTATTATTCTTTTTTTTAACCGAAAGATGGTGCGAGTCATATAGTCCTATTTAAATTTAATCGAGATCGAACAAGTAGTTTTCGAGTTATATCTAATAATGCGTATTTACTTGACTATTTTTGCCGACATACGTGGTATTATAACTCATAATATTTACTGGGTGTACCGATTTTGATGAATCTTGTTTTAATCGAAAGCTGATGGGTGCCTTGTGGCGCCATTGAAATTTGATCGACATCTGATGACTACTTTATGAGTAATCTTTGATAACGCGTTTTTAGTTGACTATTTTTTAACAATACAATTATTATAATTGATATTATATATGTATATGTAGTTATTGAGATAGGAGGCAGCAGAAAATACTGACCGACTTGGGAGAGTATCTCTACTTTACAGAAGATTACAGATCAATAAATATAATAAAAATGTAAATGTAATATGTTTGTGCACGCTAATCGCAAAAAGCTTAACTGATTTAGATGCGGTTTTCACTAACACCTATATTGTGGTAAACTTCACTTAACATTGTATTTATTTCATGTCAATCGGTTCATAAATAAAAAGTTATGCCAATTTAAAGAATCACTATGAACATGTTAAGTCACTATTCCACGAGAACAAAGTCGCAAGTACAGCTAGTAAATAATAAATTCATCACTTCAGCCTAATGAAGTCCACTGCTGGATATAGGCCTCCACAAGTTCACGCCAAAAATGGCGTGAACTCATGTGTTTTGTCCATAGTCACCACGCTGGGCAAGCGGGTTGGTGACCGCAGGGCTGGCTTTGTCGCACCGAAGACGCTGCGGCCCGTCTTCGGTCTGTGTATTTTAAAGTCAGCAGTTGGATGGTTATCCCGCCATCGGTCGGCTCTTTAAATTCCAAGGTGGTAGTGGAACCGTGTTATCCCTTAGTCGCCTCTTACGACACCGGGGAAGAAAGGGGGTGGCTATATTCTTATATTTTTTTTAAATATACGTTTTAATTATCATTTAATGACTTCGTCAAACGATAAATCATTTTCCCTGACTCATTATCGTATGCAAACGATAAGCGTCATCAATTCATGCCTCAATAATACGCAATAGTCATCGTTTGTCAGACAAATTGACCATTGTCGCGTAAATTTACGTTTCGGGAACTCGTCGCGTTTTGTCACGTTAGATTTGACAGTAGTTGGTTGGCAGTGGTTGGTAACCAAATTCAAATTAAGGATGTAATAAAAACTTGTTTGTCCAATAAGTATGTGATGTTTTTGGCTTTGGATAATATTTGAGTATGGTGATATATTTACGCTTTCATTCCATGCATAGTTTCGCAGATTTATGCATGTTTGCCCAAAAATTTCTCGGAAACTAAGTCATATCGAGATAATCCTTTTTGATTATCATGTATATTCCAACTTACGGAACAATCTAAGTTTCATCAAAATCGGTGCATTAGTTTTTGAGATATGGGTATCCAATTGTCCACGAAATGCTAACTTTACCTAGTTAGTTTAGTTAGTTAATTCACATAGATTGGTACCTAATTTTTTTTCAATTGACAGTTATTCGAAGTCATCTTTTTTATTTTATTTTTTATACGGTTAGGGCGACAAACATGCGTATAATCCACCTGATCTCTATAGACAGTTGAAACCCTATAGACCCCTGCAGCACCAGAGCATCGCAAGCGCGTTGCCGACCCTACCATCTTTCTACCTTACTCACCTTGACTGGTTATTTTATTATTGTTATTTTTTAAGATTAGGGGCGTTCAATAGTGTTTATAACTTGTCCCAGCGACCTTGTCATATCATTAAATGCCAAATATGACAAATTTAGTTTTTATCAGTCGTAGATAAATTATCAGGGGCAAATGAATTGTATTGCTTATCGGTCAGACATATTAGATATGAAATGTAGGTAGTATCAAGCTCTGAATTAAAACTTTATCTAACTTTCGTTATTGAGATGTTGCTACATGTAATATATTATGAAGGACATCTTTTGTACTGTATTTTTTAACAAATAAAAAGAAAAAATTGAAACAAAGATAAAAAAAGTTGTTTGCACAAGTGTCATCAGTGGTATCATGTTTTGTAATTATGACTGCTAAAAGCCATTTTTATACCACTATAATAGCTTACAAATGTACAGTTTGCTTGGTAAGCAGTTACAATGGTCTATGGACCTGCACACCTACACATCAGAACTTTGCTGTCCACTTAATATATTCTTAATAATGTCCACACAGTGTCCCTAGCTCTGGTCACCTTACCAAAATTTGTCAATAAATAGGTACACATATTCCAGGATTAGTTTATACTTTTTTTCCCGCCAAATGTGAGATAAGTAGTACTTGCAAATTCAAAGTTGATCATAATTACTTAATCATTTTAAAAAAGCTATTTAAAATGTCATTATATTTATCATCCACTTTTTTTCTTTTATTGATTTTTTTTTTTTTCTTTTGACCTACAAGGACACACCAGTCCTATGGTAACAATAAATGTAAAAAAATAATCGCAACACGCACAAAAAACTTAAACAAAAATACCTCAATTACTAATCATCCAGTTATTATAATTATTACATACTTTAAAAATACAATTCATAACCATTATGACAGTAAATTAAGATTACTTTCTTTATTTTTAATTTTTTTTTATAATATTATTTTATCTGTAAGGGAAGTACCAAATCATTCGCAATACAAGTGTTTGACAAGTTACTGAGAAGACTCTGTGATTAATTATAACAAAGCTAGCAGAAATAAATGTGTTAATTAAAAAAAAAAAAAAACTGTTTTATGTTTGCCTTGAATGTGTGAAGCAACTGTTTTTCATATTTCTTTTTCTGTCTGTAAGAAGACTCAGGCGGGAATTGAAACCGCAACTCGCAGGACAGAAAGCAGGGACACTACAAACTGTACCAACAGGCTAGTCATTGGGAGTAGAAGGTCAACAAAGTGTGATATTATGTGAGGGTTAAGGGTCCAAAATTTTGTTACATCACATTTCAAAACATATTTAATTGTTAGTATTAAAACATAATATATGTCAACTTCATATCTATTAACAACTAACTGAAGTAACTAAAGTTTAATTTTTTTTTTTTGGCAAATTAACACTCGCCTGTACTAGTTCATAAATGTTGACACTTGTTTAATTGATGTTGATTTTATTGAGAAATAATTTAAATGGAAGTAAAAATAATTTATTTATTTATTTATTTATTTACACTTCTGCACACCAACACAAAAGCAAAACAAGTTCAATGAGGCAAAAAAAAAAATAATAATAAATTTGTATTAGTTGCAACAGGCGGCCTTATTGCTAAAGCAGCGATTTCTTCGAGGCAACCTTTGGGCAGAGGACTAGAATTGATTGTTATTGGGGATATGGGCGCAAAATAAGTGCTATCAGTCAAATAAATAATGTCTAATGTTTTTATTTAAAAATTTTTAGGTGTACAGTTTGCAAAATAAGTGGTGTCACACTTGGCAGGGGTGGTGTCATAATTGTGTCCAACTGTGAAAAGGACTGTGAAGGGGTCAAAATATTGTAAAATTCGTGCAAAATTGTGGATGGCCCTCTAGTTATGAAACTAAGGTTAAAAAATCTTTCTTTTTTTTGTATAAATCAATTTTAAAAAAATCTTTTTTGTTGTATAGTTAAATTTAAATATATATTTTTTTTTCAATTATTGTTATTGGATTGTTTTATGTTGTAAAATGTATATTTATATACTCACTTGGTACATCCATTTTGGTTTTTTTTTTTTTTTTTTGTTAATTGCTCATCACATTTCCATCAGACTTTTACTCTGTAAACAAGAAACAATAGTAAAATATACAATTTATAAACCATGTTTTGTAAAAAAAAATTGATAGTAAACTTAGTTTTCTAGTTGATTATCTTCTTTCAAAGAATGTTTTGGTATTTTAGCAGAAGGTTATCAAAATAAAATAGTAGCTTTTAATTAATTAAAAAAGAACAAAAATTCAAATATATAAAAACTCCTGACAGACGCCTCCTTTTACTTTCCAACCCGTTTTTTTTATTGACAATACTATCTGTCAAAACAGTGAAAGTATTTTTAAATGTATATTTTATTGAAATTGTTTTTAAATGTAAATATGAAACTTAATGTAACTTACATTAGTCGTATAATAAAAGTTACTGACCTCTAAATAGGCCACATAGACGCCACAATCGCAAATAAAACGCGGAATAAAGATAAATTTAAAAATACACCAATACTTTACAAATAGCAAAGTTAGCTCAAAATTAAAGCCACACTACACACAGGAATTAAAACTTTTTCATCACACTTTATTTAATTTTTTATTCTGTATCAGAATTAGTTATATTATAACAGAATTCTATGTTTATTAGAATTCTTTTGATACGAATTTTGATTTGATTAAGTATGCTGTCAGTGTATTTGACAGCCTTTATTACAATGGCTACGTTCCACTTAAGACCCGCAACGCTATAAAGTTTATACAACGACCACTGAAATTACCGTTCCACTAACGTAAAAACGTCACGGGCGTTATAGGTGAATTTTATAGGTGGAACGCATAGTTGAGCGCTGTATGCTTACAATATATTGAAAGATGCCCACGATAAAAACACGGCAGCTGTGGGGGTTCTGAGTAAATATTTCGCATGGATTGGAGTAAAACTTAATTCAACATAGATTCCCGTGAATGTATCGTTGCATTTTTGATGAAACGAATGAGAGATAATGACTCGGAAAGCTCTTCAAGATCTGATGATATTCACAATTTGACACTAACAGTTGTTTTTTCAAATTCTCGCCACTTTATGATGAAAGTCAGCTCTGACCCACCTATATATCTTCTTGTTCTTAGTAAATCTTCTTGCACTGTTTGCCTCGCTATAATAAACACTTACTCATGACCATGGGTTGACTGGAAGAAATCTCTTTTAGAGATAAGTCCACCTTTGCCATAAACATTATTATTATGTTGTTTTTACATGTATTTTTTGAGTGCAATAAAGTATATATATATATATATATATATATATATATATTGTGAGTGAAGCGAGTGCGATGTGGTCGCAAGCAGTGACGTCATGTATGACGTTGAGCGATCGCTCGCGATGACCACGGGCCTAAGGTAGAACCATAAAGTGGACGTTACAATCGCTGCGGTCGTTCAGTGGAACGCACCCTACATGTCATTTTTCCTAAAACGTTTCGTTTCAACTGAATAAAATTACATAATAAGTAATTTATTATAATAATTTAAATTTGTAGCTTTTTTTTCATTATAGACATACTGTAATTAGTATTAAATGGATTTTTCGTTCTTTACATAAACTGTAGCTCCAAAGTTCTACACAAAACTCTTATTAGAAAAAAAACTAAAAAATTTAAATTAAATGGATGTTTCAAAATGACAATATCATGATGATTTAATAACATTTTATTTTAATAAGTTTTTTTAAACTATGATTCCATATTTCATACCATCACTGAGTTTCATATACTTAGTAGATTAATACTATCATGGAGCATCTCTCTATGCTCCATGAGTACTATTTTCACGCGTTTTAGGAAAAAATAGGTACCGTAAAATGGGGTGAATAGACACAACTTTCAACTTCAACACTGATTTTCTTACATATTTTGTATAGAAGCTCTTTAATAAAACATTGTGAAATTGTGAGTCGTGTTGTAGTATACCAAATATGAATCCCAAAAATTAGCGAAATCATGTCTATTATTTGTAAATTGAGAAAAAGTAGGTGGTTTCTATTTACCCGGAAACTGGGGTCAAAAGACACGAGAGAAGGGGTGAATAGAGAAAAAACACTAGGGCTGTCAAATTCAACTTTAATTTATTTATTGAAATAATAAGTAAGAACAAAGACAACATAAATGTATGTATATATTTTATAAATCAATATATATATATATATATAAGTATTAAGATTTTCAGGAACATTTAATTAAATGATTTAGGAATATAAACATGAGCAGTATATTTTACAAGCAAATAAGCTTAAAAAAATAACAAAAATATAAGAATGTTTAATTCTAACATAAACTATAAAATTCTAAAAAAAAAAAACTATATTTGGTAAATAATCTAAGGTTTTCTATAAAATGAGATCAAAAATCACAATTGAAAATAAAATTGGGAGCATTGTGATTATAGTAGCAATATAATTCACTTTTGGGGTTTAGTTTTGGAAATTAAATTGGTAACTTGTTATACTACCTATTTAATCTGAATCCATCAGAGCATTTAATATATCATCATCACACCTATAATAAGTGGGCCGCCTAGAAATGGTTTTCGTTGATGCTGTCTCAACAAATGTATTTGACAATGTTTTCTTTAATTCTGCATCGCTCAGAAGAACAATTCTTTAGGATACCTAGTATACTTCTTGCCACGGGGATCTGGTTTATAAATCCTCGGCATGGCGAACGCAATACGATGTAGCGTACCTGTTTATATTTAATTCAAAAAAATTAAAATTTAAAATTTATAATTAATTTATATTTAAAAAAAAAGAGATAACTACTTAAAATGGTTTTCTAATAATTAATTGATACTTATAATATTTTTAAAGCACGTAGGTAGCTAAGTATAATGAACTAGTCTACGATAGACAACCCTAAAAAACGTGTTTCTATTAACCCCTTTCTCGTTTCTATTAACCTCTCACTCGTATCTATTCACCTCTTTCTTCGTGTCTATTGACCCTAAAGGCGTTTCTATTTACCCCTTTCTCGTATCTATTCACCTCGAAATTGCAGAAAAATGCCTGCATCCTGATTTCACAAGAAATAAGAAAGAAATAATTGAATATTAATACTTTATCTTTGTATTCCTAAAAGATTAGAAATTTATCTTTCCAAATAAATCAATTCGCTGGGTGAAATCTTCAAAGAACTCAATATTGAGCAAAACTTTTCGCAAGGTCTAAAATCACTATTCACACACGTTCACTTTAACGGCTTTTTTCTTTAAACCATTAAACTTTACGTAAAATTGTGTGTTGTTAGCATAAAGGAAAAATATTGCCGTGTAATTAATAGAAGAAATAAACCTTCAATAATAAGCTATAGATAATCTAGAGACAAAATAATGAAACTTCCAGTTTTGTTTCTATTCACCCCGCGATTTCTATTCACCCCATTTTACGGTACAATACTGGTAGCACCAGCCTTTTCATAATCAGTTGTCAATTTGTCATGTATTGTTGACGCATGAATAGGATTGGGGTGTAGTTACCGTGAACTGATATAAACTTTTGTTAATTTGTTTAATTGTTTATCTATAAAACATGTCCGGTCAAAACGTAAACGTGTGCGACATTGGCGATAATGTTAGGGAAGTATTAAAAAAGTTTCGTTTCCAGAAGCACACAACAAATTCCGCTTTGATACTAAAGGTAATATCATTTATTATTATTTTGAAACTGTTTACTAAGTTTTCCTGTAAGTCAAATGGACTTAATTAGTAATCAATTTCAATATAATAAGATCATTTAAAGGAGAATTACGATTTTAAAGTGCTTTCAAATGATGAAATTTTTGCATTTGCCAGGCTTCCTCTAAAATAATTCGAATTAAAAATGAAAGCCACTACCGGCAATTAGTCACTCATCTAGATTGCCAAGTATTATCGCTAATGATACGTTTTGTTATCTCTATTAAAAAGTAATTCAGATTTTTTTAGTAACTTTTTTTTTCGAATTAATAATATTTATTTTCTAAAGCGCCAGTTATTAAGAATTCTTCTGTGTGAAATAGTTTTTATGTATTTATTACTACTTATAAAATAAATAAAAAAAATAAAAATAAAAAATAAAAAAAAATAAAAATGTTTATTACTCAGACAACAAAGGGTCCATAATTGTTAGTAAAAATAAAAGATGAAAGCTTAATAACTAATGTTAGTACTTAATAACTAAAAGTGACATTGTAATGTCACACAGATGCCTGAGTAGTGGACAGTCCCCGCTATCGGCGATGACCCTTAAGACATTGTTGCGGCTGCCGCGCACTCGCCTTAAAAGTGAGCTAGCCTTTTTGCGCAGAATGGCCGGGAAACTGTCGACCCCTGCGTGCGCGAACATACTAGAGGCACTGCAGTACCGCGGCAGCCCCAACAATGCCCTAAAGGCGTTATTGTACTGTACACGCAAGGCGTTGTAAGACCTCTGAGTATAGCTGACCCATAGACTGCTCGTATAAAAAGAAGTGCAGTAAGCTTTAAAAAGCGTGATCTTAACTGGTGTTGAGCAACGAGCAAATCTGCGGGCCAACATGTTCGTCCTGATCGACAACGCCCTGCGTTCTCGCTCAATATCAACATTATCCTTTAGGTCTTCTGTGACAATGTGACCTAGGTACTTGAATTGGTGTACTCTAACAAGACATGTCCCGTTTAACTTTATTAAGGGTATATTTTCCGGTAGTCTGTTGCCAGCCTTGAAGAGTAGGTATTCACTTTTCTTGTTATTGTACACCAATCCATGCGTCTCAGCGTATGACTCGCAAAAAGCCAGCATCCTCCTAATTGCGCTGACAGAGGGGGCCAGCAGCACCATGTCATCCGCGTAGCTGATATTATTGAAACATACGCCACCAATATGGCATCCGACCCTCATGCTGCTGAGCTCCTCAATCAGCGCATTGACATACAGGTTAAAAAGATTAGGTGAGCTCAACCCCCCCTGCCTCACTCCACATTCCAACCTGTATGGCTCCGAGTACTCGCTTGCCCACTTTATAGTATTCAATTGGTTGCTATACCAATATTTAAGCAAAGAAATCAATTCTGCAGGCATTCCTACCTGCTGTAGCTTGTTCCACAGGATGTTGTAGATGACCAGATCAAATGCTTTCGACAGATCCAAGAAGCAGGCATAAACAGGTGTGCTTCTGTCTGTGTAATACCTGACAGCATGCTTTAAGCTCAGGATTGCACTTTCCGTGGATAATTGAGACCTAAATCCAAATTGGAGTTCGTGAATGTGCAGATAACAATCTAACTGAGCGTTAAGCACACTGTCAAGTACCTTGGCTATGATTGTTGCTAATGAGATAGGCCTATAATTTGAACTGTTCGCAGTATCACCTGTTTTGTTCTTAACAATCGGTACCACAACCGTTTTCATCAAGTTCGGCGGTAAATATGAATGTACTATGCATAAGTTAAAAAGAAAAGCCATCACCTCAGCAAGGCGAGACCCCGCATGTTGAAGGTGCTCGATGCTGAGACTATCGTGGCCAGGAGATTTGCCCCTTGTCATTGATTGTATAATTTTAGCAACGGTTTTAGCATTTACCAAGGTGTTAATATGTTTAAAGTTAATCTCAGCATCAGGCACCCTCACCGAAGATTTTCTTATTATGTACTTTTATTTTATTAAGTTATTTAGAAGCACTGTCACATGATATATATAAATAAATTACAATATAAATGCACAGGGGTTTGGACTCCTAACTGTGTTTCTCAGAAGGGGGGTTCTGTAAATGTGATAGATCACGGTTCACATGAAAAAACATTTTCTACTCCTTTTTTAAATTTTACTTTAACTTAATGCACTTGCTACTCTGGCAACATACTTCTGCATAACCAATCAATACTATTTTTCTTAGCCCTAAAAACGTCCATAAAGTGGAATATTAATTCTAACTGACACATACAACTAAAGAAATGTGTGTATGTAATGTAGGAAACAAATCAACAAAACAAAACACTTTCAATCAACAAAACACGTAATCCTGGAATGCAAGGGAGTGGCCGCACACCGGGCTACCAGCCTTAGGGAAATTAGGACGCTCCGAGAAGCCTGTGAACGCCCCAGGAGGCTTCTGAGCTTCTGGAAGGAGCTGGGCTGGCTGAACTAGTCAGCCCTCTTTTCACGCATAATGGACCACCTTTGCGTCTAAATGTGGAAAATCGAGCCCAAATACAATACAATACAATACATGTAGGAAAGAAATATAAATTTGTTAGATTTTTATTTTTATTTTGAATCTACATTAAAAAAGGTATTTAAAAAAGATATTTATGATTAGATCATTCGAATTGCATTTAGTACTCATATTATTCAAAATGATTACATTTTAATTACAGTAATCATTGAGTACCACAAGTTAAAAGAAACATTTTTTCTATTACAAATTCAATGTCCTACCTCAATATACTATGAAATTTTATAGGTTTTGAGACATCACCTAATCTGAGTAGAACTAGAAGACATTTCAGGTTTTTTCTAATACACAACTAGATCGAACAAGCGTATGGCTCACATGATGGTAAGCGATTACTTTAGTTTATAGACGCTTGGAATATCCGAAGCGTCTCAAACTTGTTGCCGACCGTACCCCTCATTCCCCCTCTAGAAGCTCGCACCTTATTCACCACAGGAACACAACATTATTTCAAAGCAGTATTATTTAGCTGTGATCTTCTGTAAGGATGAGGTACTACCCTAGTCGGACTGCTGCAGGTTTTGAGCAGAAAAGCTTGTGTTGATGATGATGAATTATGATTATCTTTATTACAATACTAGCTGTTCCACGTGGCTTAACACAAGTCAATTTGAGGAAAAAATAGCATTCCTTAGTAAATGTGCTGTCCAACACAAAAAGAATTTTTATTTTCAGGTAATAGTCCCTGAGCGACCATCAATTAGTGCATTTAAACAAACAAACAAACAAGCAAACTTTTCAGCTTTATAATAATGAGTATATATTTATAAAACCAATATGGTGTAATTACACCATGTACTGTATGACAAATACAAGTCTTTAATTCCATTCTGCTTTGGAGAAAAGAACCAAACAGTGGAATCTTAATAGGCTATTTAAGTACATGTTATATTTTTTCAGGTAAACAGAGAGAAACAAGCATTAGAAGTAGATGAGGAACTTGAAAATGTGGAGTTAGAAGAACTTCAGGATATCTTGCCATCTCACCAGCCGAGGTTCATTGTTTATAGGTGATTGAGTTTTGATCTGCTTATAGTATTTTTTTTATATATCATTTTATAACTAGGTCGGCAAACGAGCGTACGGATCACCTGATGGTATGTGATTACCGTAGCCTATAAACATCTGCAACACCAGAATAATCGCAAGCGCGTTGTCAACCCTATCTCCAATCCCCCAGGAGCTCTGGTCACATTACTCACTAACAGGAAACAGTATTATTTCGCTTTGATCTTCTGTAATAGTAGAAGATCGGTACCTAAGTCGATCTTCACCGAGCTGATAATAGAATGAAACATACTTTAAAATAATTAAGTATATTAGATAATATATTAAAAATGGGTTGCCTAAAATAATCCTGGACTGACTATTTTTAAATACTATCTTCTTCGAGATACAAATGGTTGGCCTGGAAGAGATTGCTTTTTGAGCGGCTTAGTACTTGAATAGATGTTACTTTTGTTTTCGTTTTATGTAATTTATTTATTTATTTATTTATTTATTTATTTATTTATTAAGAAAACCAACAGCGTTTCAGTTAATACATACTATAACTAAATTACAAAAAAAATAAGGCCAATAACAGGTTTCCCTTTATAATATTTACAAGTATAGTTACATTGTTGCATTTGGACCGAAATAAAATAATTGCGTTATTATTTAGTTAAATAAGTAAGTTAAGTATGCTATAACTTATATAAATGTATATTTAGTTAAGTACTGTCAGTAATGTCGCTGCAAGCGAGTGACAATGAGAAGCCGCTGATAATCAGCGTATCACCATTGTTGCAATGGTGTGGCAAATGCTGAGTGGCTACCTGTATTGTTCGCAATCTCTATGGAACTGTTTTTTTTTTTTCAATTGTAAACAATAAATATATTTTATTTTATTTTTAATTGACTTCCACGAATAAGAAAGTTAGCGCTTATCCTGTGGTCTCATTTAAGTTTAATTGAGATCTGACAAGTAGTTTTCGTATTATCCCCAAATAATGTGTATTTTAGGAGCCGCGTTGGCGCAACAGTCACAGCGCTGGTTTGTGGTTGTTGCGCTGGCGGTTGCGGGTTCGATCCCCGCACATGACAAATATTTGTACTGGCCATACAGATGTTTGCCGTGGTCTGGGTGTTTGTGCAGTCCTTGTGGGTCTCCCCACCATGCCTCGGAGAGCACGTTAAGCCATCGGTTCCGGTTGTTATCATATACACCTAATAGCGATCGTTGCTCATAGTATTGAATATATCTGCCAACCCGCATTGGAGCAGCGTGGCGAATTAAGCTCTGATCCTTCTCCTACACGGGGAAAGAGGCCTATGCCCAGCAGTAGGATATTACAGGCTGAAGCGTAATGTGTATTGTACGATACTTGTCGATGTAAAGTAGTAGGTTGGTTTTTTGCTAACCGACTTCCAAAAAAGGAGGAGGTTCTCAATTCGACTGTATTTTTTTTTAATGTTATGTTGTTACATCCGAACTTTTGACCGGGTGGACCGATATCGACAATTTTTTTTTTTAATCGAAAGGTGGTGTGTGTGATTTGGTCCCATTTAAATTTATTTGAGATTAAACAACTACTTTTCGAGTTATATCTAATAATGCGTTTTTACTTGACGCTTTTTTCGTCGACCTACGTTGTATTATACCACATAACTTTTTACTGAATGTACCGATTTTAATAATTCTTTTTTTGTTCGAAAGTGGATATCCCTAGTTTTGTACCATGATAAGGAAACCAGGATTTGATGATGGGATCCCTGAGAAATCGAGGGAAACTCTCGAAAATCCGCATAACTTTTTACTGGGTGTACCGATTTTCATAATTTTTAATTTAATCAAAAGCTGATGTTTATCATGTGGTTACATTTAAATTTTATCGAGATCTGACAACTACTTTTTGAGTAATCTTTGATAACGCGTAGTTACTTGACTATTTTTTCGTCGATCTACGTTGTATTACTCGATGTAATTGAATTCGGTTTTTTTTCGTTTGCGAGCAAACACAATTATAAACAAACAAATAATTATTTATAAAATAAATTTACAGTTATAAAATGGAGCACAGCGACGGCCGAACATCGTTCCCCATGTGTTTCATATTCTACACACCTCGAGACGCTCATATGGAACTCCAGGTAAATATTTTGTTAGTAACACATATTTATCGATGTTTCATACATATTTCAATAGTAACACATTGATAAGTTCCCGAAAATCCTAGCATGAGACCAATTTTTCACAAGTAATCCCTATCCGTAGTTTGACAATCCCTAGTATATATCCAGATCCACACCCCATCCCCTCCAGATTTCATGTAATAATTTGTAAATGTACTTTTAAAACATTTTTTTTTATTTGTGGCTATGAATACCATTAATTAATTTTTTTTTTTTTTTTGCTCTTTATTTTTTTATAGAGGGTTTGTTCACAGGTTGAACATGCCACCCTCATTTTTACACACTAAATCTTACACACGACGCTTAAGATATATCTGTACAATTTTATATATTTTTTTTGCTTCTTCGCTAAGAGGAAAAGCTAGGATAGTATTATGAATCCCTATGTTACTACGTATTACATTGTATTTTGTATAAAAAGCCTCTCTCTCGGCTTCAATCCGGACACATTCAGTCAAAATGTGATGGACATCTTCTGTTCTTTCGCACTCCGTGCAATTTGGTGAAGTTATCTTTCCCATAAGAAAAGCAAATGCATTAAGGGGAATGTGTCCCGATCGAAGTCTGAAGGCAATAACAAGATCAGACATGCTCATCTTTGCACCATCAAACCATGGGCGAGTAAATATACTAGGTTGGATAGTCTTATACCATACGCCTTTTGTCCGTGAACGTTCATCAAAATACTCCTTCCAGATGTAATGACATCTCTTCTTAATAACATGTAACATGTCAGAGTATAGTGGTAAACAATCACAAACAATACCCTCAGAACAAGCTTCCTTCGCCAGTACATCCACCACCTCATTGTATTCTATACCAACATGAGCAGGTATCCATTGTATAATAACTTTTATCCTTTCGCTATTCATTTTACATAGTAAATTTAAAATAGTATAAGCCAATGGAATGCCACGCCCTCCATACGTACAACTAATTAAATGTTGAAGAGCACTTTTTGAGTCACTAAAGATTACAAAAGTTTTCTCATATAATGATTCAATATAAGACAAAGCTTCCAAAATAGCAAATAATTCAGCGTACATTACCGAAGTTATACAATTAATCTTAAATTTAGCGAAAGAGTCTAATTGTGGATCGTAAAAAGCTGCTCCTATGTAATCGTTTTCCTTGGAGCCATCGGTATATATTTGATAGAAGCCAGAGTACATAGAAGATATATACTGTTCACTTATACATTTTATCGAATTTAAACTGTAACATTTCTTCGCGTGTTTTAAATTATTAACGGTAGTTCTAATCACAGGAGATAAATCCATACTGCCTATCCATGTATCCAACGAGAACATACCCAGGACTGTACTATTTTGAATCGGTAACTCAAGCAATGTTTGATAAACTGAAACTAGTAACGGTTTTTTCTTATGTAACCAATAAGGACTCTGACAATGATCATTTAATGATGATATGATTTGAATTAAGCCGTAGCTATCAAAAGACTTTAATTTTAACAAAAAATTTCCCGCCAAAAAATATCTCCGTACGCGTAAAGGCTGTAAGTTAACCTCACATTCCATCACATGAATAGCAGTAGTTCTTAAAAACCCACCAATTACTCTCATACATTGGTTTTGAATTCTATCTAATTTGTTAAGATGTACCTGAGCACTATTGTCATAAAGAAAATTTCCATAGTCTATTCTACTCCTTATTATAGAAATATAATTATAGACGCCTCAAATATTTTGGGTGCACCCCCCAACCTGGTCCCGCTAAAATTTTAAATACATTAATTAATCTTACGCAATTACGTTCCAATTCGTTTATATGTTTAACCCAACGTAGTGAGTGATCCATCCAAACGCCTAAATACTTAAAACTATCTACAACTTGTAACTTCTGACTATTAATTTTTATATCAACACTATTTTTATTAAATCCTCTTCTAAACAAACATATTTTACTTTTCGATACAGATATGTCAAGACCAATTTGAGAAAGTAACTTAACTATTAAGTTTACAGCAAATTGTAACGATTCGGCCGCCTGATGAATATGATTAGATCTGGTATATAACACAAAGTCATCCGCGTATTGTGAAATTGAAACTACATTGCAGAGTCTTTTACAAATATGTGCTGTTATAATATTAAATAGCAATGGAGATAAAGGATCACCCTGTGCCAAGCCACGGTTGGTCTGTCTACTGATCGTGTAATTATCCCCTCGAATTGTTAACCATCTTTGCTGAAGAAAATTCCAAATATAGCTGCTAATCCTAGCACCAACATTCAAACCATCCAAACACTTTACTAAGCTAACCAACTCAATATTATTGTAAGCATTATCTACATCAATAAAACATGCAACAGTAGTTTGTTTTTCAGTAAATCCGCATTGAATATCGCTTACAACAGCGGACAGATTCAGTAAAGTCGATTGATTTTTCCTAAAACCCGTAGAACAATTTGCTATGATTTTATTTTTCTCAATAAACCATTCTAGTCTTTTGACTAGAATGTTATGAAAAATTTTACATACACACGATATCATTGATATTGGCCTTAGAGAAGAAACCAACCGACAGTCTCGTCCGGGTTTTGGTACCGGTATAATCGTAATATCCCGCCATTGATTCGGTATGAAATTTGACCTAAAAATTCTATTATATAACTTTAATAAGATTCTTTTTCCGTTTTCTGGTAAAAAATTAAGCATAGAATATGTAATTTCGTCAAATCCGGGAGAAGTGTCCTTACGTTTTAAACATTTTTCTAACTCTTGCATTGTAATTTCAGATTCTAAAATTGTATTTTTTGAGATAAAACTAGGGGCTTGTGAACTAACATAATCAGGAGTTAAAGAGCTTAGCAGTTCTGTTGCCAAATTACTACTAATAAACCTTTTATCATTAGATATTCCTTTAAACCAACGCATCTTACAATAAACTTCATTTTGAGTAGACGTTTCATCTAAAGAAGAACAAAAAGAGTTCCACGATTTATTAAGGCATCGGCGCATTAATCTCTGGGTGCAAGTAATATTTTGTTGAAGAACTTTTAGCTTTTCTGGGGTTGGATTTCTACGAAATTTCGAAAGAGCCAGACGACGTTCTGCTACAGATTTTGAAAGTGTCACATCCCAATAATGTCTCGGAATGAATTTTGTACTAGGGTTATTATTAGTCTTTATATATGGAATATACGAATTAGCTGCTAAGTTCAACAGGTCAATAAAAGCGTCGTAAGAATGTTGTAAATTATCTCTGATCACAAAATTTGAAAAAAGTTTTTCTAACATATTTCTATATGACTGCCAGTCCGCATTTTTATAGATTCTACGTTTAGTGTTATTAAAAATTGCTTTAATAATCGTGGATATTTTAATAAAACGATGATTGCTACCTAAAGTTTCATTTAAGACATTCCATTTAAAATTTAACGCAATATCTGAAGAGATAAAAGATACATCCGGAGAAGTTGATTGTAAGGTACCGTTAACTAATTTTATTCGGGTTGCTTCCTGGTTATTAAGACTTACGAAATTACTGTCTAGTGCTGCATCAAATATTTGAATGCCTCTTTGATCAGATTTGGTTGACCATGTTGTATGGTGACCATTAAAATCGCCTAATATTAAGGTTTTCATTTTCGATATATTAAACACAGAATTCCAATCAGCCTGGGAAGTATTAACAGAAGGGGAACAATATAAAGAAATTACGTTTTCAATTTTATCACAGTTAAAAACCCTAATGTGTGCAACTTCTATTCCTGGGTTAGTCGTATTAATAACACATATTTGAGATTTAATAGACCTGTGAGTAAAAATTGCGACACCTCCATATCCGTCAGCACGATCTTGGCGCGCGATATTATAGCCTTTAATTTTGAGTGTACTTTCAGGAACTAACCACGATTCACTAACAATAGCAATATGAATTTTCTCCTGTATTAGTAAATTTTCAAATGATAGCAATTTGGGCCGGAGGCTTTGGGCATTCCACTGGATTATATTTAGCTTAATCAATTTACTCGTGTTATCCATCTTTAAAATAATCTAAAATACATTTCAACAACGGCCAGTCCGCAACGTTATCAACAACTAATAAAATTAACCACTCAATACACAACTTAATTATTGTTCTTATTTTGTCTGGCATTGTGACATCTCTTATAAACAACATATCCTTGACACGAGAAATGAGTTCACCGAAAGAAACGTTCCTTGATCTATTTGGTTCAGATTCTGAGTTTCTGAAGTCCTGGTTCGTAAGAAGTTCTTCGTTGTCTGAAACTATTTCACATTGAGAAGTATAATCGAAATCGTGATGTTTGCGTTGCTGTTGTTGTTTGTGCTCATTTGTAAGTTTTCTTGTTGGCTTCGATTTATGTCCTTTAGATTTTAACGCTTCTGCGAATGAAAATGCAGGAGTAGACGTACTTTGAGCACAAGGCAATGGTGTATCAGTGCTTAGGGGTAGTTTTTGGGATAATTCCTGTTGTTGTGAGTGTTCAAAATTCATCTCTTCACTATCTTCTTGTGAGGGGGCAACATAAATAGTTAATGCCTTCCAATAGGTGCAATTAAACTCACTCATGATCTCTCTCAATTTTTTCTCCTTCAAATAGTGGGAACATGTTTTGGAAAGCGCCATATGGTTCCCTTTACAGTTCACACACCTGAATGAAGTAGTTTCACAATTAGGGTGATTATTGCCACATTTTGGACAAATCACTTTTTTTGATGGGCATCTTTTTGTAATGTGACCAAACTTCCAACACTGTGCACACTGGGTCACTGGAAATATGTAACGTTCGACTTTTATTCTTAGGCCTTCTACAAATACAAATGGTGGAATATACGCACCTTTAAAACATAGTCTTACGGCTTCGCTAGGTATCCAGCGTTTATCCTCTGTTGGACCTCTCTTATTCAGACGACTTACCGCAATTAATTTTGCTGGCTCATTGCATGATATATTGTTCAAAATCATTTCATCTGTTAAATCCAAATCAACATATTTTATAATACCATACGACAAACTTCTCTCCATCGACCTTTGCATTCGCCATCCCATATTTAAGAGTATTTGGCAATGCTCTAACTTATCCGCACTAACTTCATTGATAAGATCTACTCTTACTTTGTATGGATTAATATATTTTACTCTAATAATATCTTGAATACTATTTTCTTTTAAAATTTTAGCAAAAGCAAACTGTTTTGGCATAACTTCCGTGTGTGATATATATATTTCAATTGTTTCACTTTCTTTCAATTTTTTACCCTTTCTTTCAACTGTAATCCATTCACTTTCACTCTCATTTCTTACTCTTTTGAATGATCTTTCCATTTGTTCGCCGTCTTCATCTTGGTAATACGCCCCTGTCTCCGTCGCTAACATTTTTTCGTTTATTATATCGTTGCTCGTCTTGTTTATAATAACAACGTCCTCCACATTCATATTGTTATTCTCATTTTCATTCATAATGTCTTACTAATAAGTAAGCAATTTGCATGGCGGCCCGTAGGACGGGTCGGACCTCGCTCGCTGAGGCGAGGCGCAAAAAAAAATAGTTGCATCGACCGAGTAAACAAAGGACTGCTATAACACTCTGCGTTATAAAAACACGGCTTACTCGTGCGCATGCCGCTACGAAACTGCACCATTAATTAATTGCCTTTACCATTCCAATTTCATGCGTACCTAAGTCTAGTTAGTAATTATAGACGATGCTTGAATGATTGATAATTAACCTTTCATGGTTTTGTATGTAGTGCTAATTAATATAGGAAGCAAAAATTTTGTAACCCCTTTTTATGAAAATTGCGCGGACGGAGGAGTATGAAATCCCGCACACTTATAGTTTATATGAAGGAGTGCAGAATGCTGATATATTTTTTTTAATTATGCATAAAAATTGTGGGTTCGATTCCCGCCTGAGTCTGGGTATAATGTTTATTTATATATATATATATATATATATATATATATATATATATATATATATATATATATATATATATATATATATATATATCAAAAAAGAAGCCTTAATAGTTAGCTGTTAACTGTAACACAAGCGTTGAGTTGCTTACCTTAGGAACAGATGACTGTCTATGTATGTTATAGATATTTATTTATTTATGATTTATTATGTTGATACGTGGTACGTACAATGCCTACAAGGGAATCGCTGATACCGCGCGTCGCCACGAGTCGCCGCTGCAATATATGACGTCAATTAAGACCATCATCAGCATTCTCATATTTTACTTTTTACATTTTTGACAAATAACAAATTAATTATATAGAGGCTCTAGCATCGAGCACTATTGTTACCTAAAATAAATTTTATTTTAAATTTCACTATATTAATAAATTTTTATAAAAGTAATTGGTTTTTTTTTGGATCCATCGGCTGTGGTAAACGTAATTTTCTGTTCGTATTGTTTCCAGGTAATGTACGCAGGTACACAAAGAGCTTTGGCCGCTGAAGTGGGAGCGCCCAGACTTCTAGAAGTTAGAGAAATTGATGAACTTACAAGCGAGTGGCTCAACGAAAAGCTAAGGAAATAGTACACTCAGAGTCCAAATATACTATGACATATAGATTTTATAAGTTTAACATATCAGAGGAAATTTATCAATAACTTGAAGATCCACCGTATTATTTTTTCTTTTTTCTCTACTCCAGTGTTCCCAACTACATTCATATTATTATTTATTTTCTTAATAAAGATAAAATAATGTTTAAGAATGAAAGATAATAATAATTCTTTGGTTATAGTCATTAATAGTGAAACAAAAAAAATTAATATTTTTATTTATGTTTTGTAATGTACCGCGAGACTAAAGCAATATTATTTTTGTATCTGTGATATGTTATACATATAGAGTTTTTTACATAAAGTTATTACTGACATAACTGATACGAAAATATTGTATTTTTCTTTTAAATATTTATTATAGCATTTTGAAGATTTTGCCATTACAATGGAGTTTTGGAAGGTATATAATTACTAGCTGATCCCGCAAACGTTGTTTTGCCCTATATGTTATTAACCCCCTTAATATCCCTCTTATAACTTAGGGGTATGAAAAATGTTGGCCGATTCTCAGACCTACCCCATATACACATAAAATTACATAAAAATCGTTCCAGCCGTTTCGGAGGATTATTTTAACTAACATTGTGACACGAGAATTATATATATAATTATTTAGAATATGCTACAGACTAGTAGTATAATCGATATTTGTATTTAATATCGCCTTTTTTACGTGGAAATGGTTACGCATGCCCGGCCGCCGGGGTATGTTGGACTCCTGCCGATTACCTGGCAGTCTACCCACTAAAACCACACGGTGTCCACCCTTATCGCCTGTGCCGGGGTCGCAGGAGTCCGAATTCTTCTGTGAACCCCCGCAGTGTGTCTCTAAAGGCCCTTTTCATTTGGGTGGCGCACGGCGGACACCGCACGCACCTACCCGGGCAGATTTGGTGGACGGCCGACTTCCCCAAGTCATCGGACATTGGTTGCCATCGGACTCCGAACCTGCTCCCCAAAACATCCCATCGACAGAGGAAGCAGAACTCCGACGAAAACCACTGTCCGAGCGAGTCAGCACCATTCTTGGCAGACTCGCTACATCTAGGATTGAACCCAGAACTAAAAAGTTTTTTTTTTTGTTTTTTTTTGGATATTGTCATTTTACAGCACTTCCTATACATTCTTGCGCCATTTCTTCCCAACGATGTATGTTCTTTCCCAAAACGGTGGTAATTTATCTTGCCATTTAATGAGTTGTATGATGTACATTAAGTTGTTGGAATAAAATTTTATAAACGTAGTGGGGAAAATACCACGCTACATCACTAAATTAAAAAAGAAAGACGTACATTAAAAATATTATTTTTCCATGTTAGGACTTTGGAAAGAAACTAGCTTTGATTTCTTTAATATGCTCATTTATTCTGTTTTTTACAACCGCAGCACACACAACAAGAAGACCACTTAAACAGCCATTGCGGCTCACCACAGAGTATTTTTGAGTTCGAACAATGTTGCCAATATCAAATATTTAATTGCACTTAACATTCCAAAATTTTTTTTAAAAAAACTGTTGTTATAACCATCATAATAATCTCAGAATTAGTATTAATGTCTTATATGAAAAATGAAACAATAATAAAAGACATATATATGTTAAGTGTAGTTTACATTTATTTTTATATTTAAGAACTATAGATTCATTTGTAAAATGTATACACATTGAGTATCAGTTAGATTCTGAGTTACGAGATGCAAACCCATACACCAAAACATCAATTAGATGACTTACTAGCATGGCTAGCAGTCAAGCTAGATTGACTTACATACCAACCGAATTACTGATTGCTCGTCATGCGGATCAACTGTCTTACTAATTGCCGGATGCCGGACGGGTTGTCAGATTATCTTCTGGCTTGATTGACTTACGCACCGACTGTCTCTCAGATTGCCTGTTTTACGAATAAATTCTGACATACAACATAATATAATGACGGACTTTTTGTGTCTTAAGGATTGACCGGTAACAGGCTCACTATTTGACTTACTATGAAAAATTATGCATTTCGTTTACATCTGTAATTATGTCTTATGGGTTATCTGAAGAAAATATTTATTGACCTGCCTTGATGGGTCGTGTTTAAAAACATTTCAACATAAACATTTGCTTGTCAATAGTACCTTAACTTATTTAGTTTTTAATGAAATGTAGGATTTCTACTGAAATATATAATCTATACATGTCTTACAAATTAATAGCGTATTTTTTTTTTTTTTTTTTGATATAGCCTAAAAAGGCTAAAGTGTTCATTTGAGCAAAGTCTTAGTTCTATTTATTGTACTGAAAAAGATATGATGACAATTTTAAGAAAAATATATAATTATATCAATTATTGTAAGATGTAAATAATAAAACGGAAACTTAACTTCCATATAATTTTAGTTAAGAATGACAGTCGGAATATTAGTTGTGCACAGCGGTTTCACTCGGAATAAATGTGTATTAAATATCGCTACAATTTCATTAAAATTCCTTATAGAGTAATTACTACAATTCTAAATAATGTATTAATCTCAAACGTACAACATGTTTTAAATTAGTCCTACAGGATCACATCTGTACTGAAATTGAATTTCGTGCGGTAAATTTCGTGTGATTAAACATATATAAAGATATGCAGACAAAAAATTCTAAAAAAATATTGTTTTGTTTTTACTCTGATAAACCCGTACAATTAGTTTCTTATTTCGTTTACCATAAATATCTTTCATATACAGACACCGGCCAGTTACAATTTTTATTATATACATAAATATGTAAATTGACTAAAGTGTTACTGAGGAGACTGTTAAGTATTATTCAACCATCCTGAGATCATTATGAACGTATTATAAAAGAGATTATGAGCTAAAAATATGTATGAAATATGAATCATACAAACCTCACTAAAAGATGTATGTATGAGTCATACAACCTCATTCGCATTGCATTTGTAAGAACATGACAAAGTATTGTGTTCGTATATTTATAAGTATTTTGTAAGTAAATAAATAAGAGATATGTCAGTTTTGATAACGTTTATTTATAAAAAAAATGTATTGTGTATATGTTTGTAATTAAATAAAAGTTATAGTAATATTGCTTTTTTCATTTTTGACTTCCATTTTAAAAGCTTACAATGGAATCAGTTGATCACAAATGACATATTACTGTCTTAAAGTATTTTTTCATAATAAAAAAAAATTTTTGGGTATTTTTTTAACAAAGTGTATTTAACCAGATGTATTATATTATTATCAAAAAAATATATATCTATATAACAAAAAACGTACAGCTAAAAATAAATAACTAATAAACAATAACAATAGGAATAATGAGTAAATAGCCACCGAAAACGAAGTTGAAAGATCACCAAAGCCATTCACATTAAAAAAAATGAAATTTTGGCTATGAAATTACAATCATTTGAAACAAGAAGCCTGTAATCTGTGAACATATGTGGCATGTGGCAACTGGCTAGTAAACAATACCAGACGACTGTTACAAAAACACAGGCCTTAATTTGGCTATTGAAGGGCCTGTTTCACTGTTTGCGGATACATTTTATCCTGCACATAAGTTACGAATAGACTATCAGCAGGTGAAATATGCTTTTTTGTGTTCCATTCAATCACAAACGATCATTTATATATTCCCGGGTAGCGAATAATAACACCTCATAATATAATCTGTATTCAACGGTAAAGGATACATATATCATAAACTTTTTTTTTAAAATACACAAATAGGGCGGCAAACGCGTACGGCTCATCTGATAGTAAGCGGTTACCGTAGTTTATAGACGCCTGCGACACAAGAAGCATCGCAAGCGCGTTTTTGTTCCTACCTCCAATCCCCTCCACAGTTCTGGGTCACCTTACCACAACTCACGGTAAACCAGAGGAACTGGCTCTTATTACTATTATACTGCATTTATTTATTTAACAAAGCTTGATGTAACTAAAAACTTAAATAGTAAATAAAATCTAAGTTGATAATAAATAGAAAAAAAAAAATTTTTGACAATAAATAGAAGAATAAATAACCTATTTTCTATGCTGTTATTTCTACTTATACTTATACAAAGGTGGGTTAGCCACGAAAATAACTAATTTAAAACCCCGACAGAAGAGAATGCTTTTGAAGACTAGGTAAACGAATTGAAGGCGAATTTCAGAGAATGAGTTCTTCGGTATGTTTCTGGAAAAATCGTGTGCTTATAAACACTTGGGTATCTTCAAGAATAAATGATGAATATGCGAAGCTTATTACTAAGCCAGACCTCTTATTTGCTTTTAATTGGAAAATATTGTGATCAAAGATAAGCCTTCAAAAAAAAAATTGTTCCTAAGTCAGGTAAAAGTAAGACTATGAATATTTTCATATGGTATGGTATTTTTAAGAGTTGCCAGTACTTATTGAATGGTGGCAAATCATGTAGTTTTTATAATATTTCGTATAATTATTTTTGGTTTTTAATTATATAGTTTAAATACTGGAAATACAAATGCATGACAATTTAAAACATATCCAATCTTGAAATGTCTTCTCTATTTCCTTTCCTACATTTTTCATTCTCACACATCTAATTACGCTTTTACGTCGGGATTTTTGTAATTATATTTTTCTATTAACAATATTTGATCCCCATAACTTTAGCGCTTGGGCAGTCAGAGCCGCTCAAATCGATGCCATACATTATCATTTCAGAGTATGGTAATTCGGCTAGCACTTCGTAGCCACATTTAGTCGCCAACACTTGTGAAGTTATCGCCGTGAATACTGTGCACGTTACTTTTATACCAAATTCTTCGCAAATATTTTTCCTGGAAAAAATAAAAGTAATTTGAGAATTTGTTTCAATTTACGAGCGAAAACTTAGGACGAATGACCTGCGACAAACAACGAAATCTTTAGGTATCAGTAGACTAAATTAAATTTTATTTTGAAACTAGCTGTACCCGCGACTTCGTCCGCGTGGAATTTAACAAAATTTTATTGTTCAGTTCGCAGAGTTATAAAATAAATAAATAAAAATAAAAGTAGCCTAAGTTACTCCTAATTACAACAGCTTTTTGCCAGTGGACGTCCCGTCAAAATCGGTCCAGCCATTTTAGAGATTAGCTAGAACAAACAGACTGACAAAAATTGTAAAAAAATGTTATTTTGCCATATGTACCGTGTATACATATTAATTTAGTAAAAAGCTGTTATTTTAATATTACAAACAGACACTATGTTTATTTGTATAGATATAGTGTCTCCATATAAATATGCAAAACAATATTTTTTTTTTATTTGTGTCATGTGTTTCTTTTCATTTTTTCAATATTATAGTCCAATATCTGACTTAGATACGACAATTATCAATCTCTTCAATGGATAAAAATGTACATTTACTTTATTAATGTGTTAGTTAGATTAAAAAAATAATCGCGAAAAGGTTCCCTGAAAAAATCATGTACTTATTCTCCATCAGAATACAATGTTACAATTTCTTTATTGGGGGAAGGCACAATGATTTAATTGAGGGACAGGAGAAATAATCTAAAAATTTGGAGCAGCCCGACTGAGGAAAGACACAACCTTGCAACGCGCTTGCAATGCTCGTGATATTGGAGGTATCCATGGGCTACGGTATTCGCTTACCATAAGACAGATAGTACGCTTGTTTGCCACTTTCTGTTAGATCGACTAGACGCAAAAACTTCGTTACTCCATGGATGATGTGTACCTACTAAAATTCATTACCTGGCTTCCAAAAATCTGACACCGATGTTCTGTCCTCTATGTCCGGGTATCACTACCAGTCCACTGGATGACAAGTAGGTATCGACTCCGTATAGTGAAAACACGTCAACTAGACTCTCAGCAACTATCAATGTTTTCAAAACCTGCCTCCAAACTTTGCCTTTAACCTGTAATAAACAGCAAAATAGGCTTTGATCGATTGAAAATAGCCTTGGTCTTGCTAACTTGAAGCATAAAATCGAAGCTTTATTAGACTTTTATGACAATATTTAGAACACTAAAATGAAGGTATATAGGAGCTTACTGCTTATTATAATATCTCATTACACAATAAATTAGTTTTAACCGCCCAGGTTGACAAACGACTTAAATATTCAATGACCAAAAGGTGCTGTTTCTGCCAGATTAAATTCAGGAAAATTAGCTTCAGAAGGCCTTAAACAGCAATTAACGAACAAGAATGGATTAAAAGTACATGTGTACACGCACAGCCTACCTTTTCTACATTTTCTTTGTCGTCATCCGTGCATTTGACCATGAGGATATTAAGACCAACTAATTCTTTCGGTTCCCCGTTCTCTTCAGTAAAGCAAGCTATGGAAAGTTTTTGGTCCATTATTTCGTTCCAATTCTTTCTAATAGCTTCTATTGATTCGGGATCATTTGTATTATCTGTCAAAACCAATCAATGTAATATATATATTGTCCATATTTTCTTTGTATGTTTGTATTATAAAATATTACATTGAATCGTTGTTAATTTGTTAATACTTATAAGTTGCTTAATTTTTTTATTATGTGATATTAATTATAGCCTTGAATGGAGGGATGTACCTCGATCTTACAGAAGATAACAGTAAAATAATACTGTGTTCAAGGAGTGTTGTGTTCCTGTTGGTGAGTATGGTGACCAGAGCTCCTGGAGAGAATTGGGGATAGGGTCGGCAACGCACTTACGATGACTTCTGGTGTTGCAGAAATCTATAAGCTCTGGTAATCGCTTACCATCAGCGCTTGTTTGCCGACTTAGTTATACAATATACTAGCGACCCACCCCGGCTTCGCACGGGTGCAATGCTGATAATAAATATACTACAGAATGTCTTTATTTATAGTATGAAGCTAGCTTATAGCATGGCTATTAACATAATAACAACATTCACATATGCGTCGTTAGATTACACGTTGTTACAGAATGCGTTGAAGAAAAAAAGGTTCACTGCTCGTTCCCCGTAGGTGATAGCGTGATAATTTGTAGCCTATATGTTGACCCCACTTCTTAATAATATTCGTGCCAAATTTGAAGTAAATGCAGTACTTTTTGAGTTTATCCCAGACATACATACAAACAAACAGACAAACAAACAAACTGACAAAAAATCTAAAAACTATATTTATGGCTTCGGTATCGATTGTAGATCACACCCCAAGTATTCCTTAAAAAAAATATTTAATGTACAGTTTTGACTTTCCTACCATTTTATTATATGTATAGATTATACACACAGTCACAAGTCAGGACGATTTGAAGATAAATGTCTAAACTAATATTCAGTGGTAGGCACATTATGATAAGCACATGAAAATGATGTGTTTATACAACTTAATACCTAAAAATGTGACACTTGTCACATTTTTGCACATGATGTTCAATTGTTGTCTATTAGGCTACCATACAGGCGTTTGCCGTGGTCTGGGTGTTTGTGCAGTCCTTGTGGGTCTTCCCACCGTGCCTCGGAGAGCACGTTAAGCCGTCGGTCCCGGTTGTTATCATGTACACCTGATAGCGATTGTTACTCATAGTAGGGAATATATCCGCCAACCTTTCAACCAATCCTTCTCCTATATGGGAAAAGAGGCCTATGCCCAGTAGTGGGATATTACATGCTGAAGCAGCAGGCTACCGCTCACGAGTTTCACACGTGTGTATTTAACGATATTGATTGTTCAGTATCCTCCCGTTAAACATAGCCTATGGAACTCAGTGGTATTCTCATGATTAAATAATTTAAAAAAAATCGGTCATGTAGGTTTTGAGTTTATCCATTGCAAAAGTAAAAAATACAAGTCCTTCTTCTCTATAATATCAATATAAAACCTCCACCGTTAGCTTCTGATTAGTAAATGTAATTCCAAATTATTTTTGTGTCGAAAATGAATGCAAAATGTTCTTAAAAACGAGCAGACTTAGCAGTATTAATATAAATTCTTTATTTACATCGACTGTTGATTGATTAATAGATATAAATATTAGCCCCCCCCCCCTTCAATCGAAAACCATATAATATGCTTGTATGTTTTGTTTTGCGGACCATGGGCCCCTTTGTTAGTATCGCCCGGGGCATGAAGCCCCCATTGGCCCCTCCTCGCTGCGCCACTGCTTATGAGACTGTCACACGTAGTGACCACGCGACATAGTCTTATTTTAGAAATAATTAAAATTACCTAACGCTTTGCATATAGGCTCATCTCGCAGAAAGGTTTTAGTCATCAAGTCTAAGCAGATGGTCCTGTAAGATTCATCCATGTCTCGAATTTGATACCTGAAATCAAAATACATTGAAATCAAGTAGTTTTGTGTTTAGTAAGTTGTGTTCCTGTGGTGAGTAAGGTGAGAGTTCGTGGGGAGAATTGGGGGTAGGATCGGCAACGCGCTTGCGATGCTTCTGGTCTGTAAGCTGCGGTAATCGCTTACCATCAGGTGAGCCGTACGCTTGTTTGCCGACCTAGTTATATAAAAAGAAAAAGTCTGGAAGATCAGGAGTTTTGTGACTATTTATCAAGTGTGTCACGCTAATTATCTCTCAATGCAATCCTTAGCTGATGAGCATTAGATAAACTCTAAAAACAAATTTAGCACTTGAAAGATCTTGTACTTTTATACGAAACTAGCTGCCTGGATAGCTTTCGTTCTGTCAAAATTTAATAGTAAAAATTATTTTATTTTTATATTTATTTTTTTAAGTATTAATACCTTCCGTGGCTCTTAAGCAACATACAAAAAAAATATACCCAAATCGATCGAGCCATTCTCGAGTTATGCGCTTAGCAACGTTCATTTTTATTCATTTAAATTATTTAAACATTTTATCACCTACGTGTAATTTTTCAAATTTAAGCAATTGACAGAATAAATGCTTAAATTTTGTTACTACCGTTTTGGAAAGGATTTTAGAAATTATACTAGATCTTTGAGATTTAAATCAGGCTCGGAGTTTGATTAGGAGTGAGATTAGATGTCAGCTAAGAAAGAGAGTTAGGACGAAGAGACAAAATTTGTTTGAAATTCTATTATTTTCTGATTCAGAAGTTAAAAATAAGTTTTTGGAACAAAGTTTCTCATGAGGCGTTGCATAGGGTTACCCTAGCCGGCAAAAAAGTCGGTAACGTTAAAAATAAGCGTACGATTTTTATGTATAATCTATGTATGATGGCTATACAATGTGTAATGGATAGTCTAAGTGATGGCTGTTATTATTATTGCAATATGCTATTATTATTGAAAATCGAAATCAAAATCAAAAACAGCTTTATTCAAATAGGCTCCAAGAGCACTTTCGAATCGTCATTTTACAAATTAAAACTTTAAAAATAAATTATTATATTTGTAGAAGTAAAGCTACCACCGATTCGGAATGTAGATTCTGCAGAGAAGAATCGGCAAGAAACTCCGCAGTTACTCTTTTGAAAAATAACATTTATGTCATTCGATAATTATTATATATTTTTATAAATCTTTGTAAATAAAGGTGTTAGGATAATTTTGTAAAGTAGTTTTGCACGCCTCATAAGCGAAGCGGATCAGGTTCTGCTTTATACGATTGTAGGGCACAACTTTACAAAAATCAAGCGCTTTCTTGAACTAAAATTGTCTCTATTTATTTTTATCGCACTTGTAGAACAATATTTACATATAAATGTAAGGGAAAAACACTAGTTTCAACGCTTATGACATTTTAAAAAGACATTTTGCTTTTTAAAGAAATAAAATAAATAAAATATTAAAAAAAATCCTGGACCGGCTGTCAAATGTATGTATGAAATTTGACGTGGTCACGCCGAAAAGCTGAACTGATCAAGTCAATTTATTTTTATACGCTTCAGTATGATTTAAAACTTAGCCCTTTTGAAGATCACGGTCTAATTTAATGTAGTTTATTTATTAGCAAAAAAAATAAAAACTAAAAATGAGATTATGAGGCGCGCACTTTTGGATTTTCCAATCTTTTTTTGATTATTATCGATAAAAAAAGATCATAATAAAAAATACATACCCGAATAATGACATACATTTGTATTGGCCATACAGGTGTTTGCCATGGTCTGGGTGTTTGTGCAGTCCTTGTGGGTCTCCCCACCGTGCCTCGGAGCACACGTTAAGCCGTCGGTCCCGGTTGTTATCATGTACACCTGATAGCGATCGTTACTCATAGTAGGGAATATATCCGCCAACCCGCATTGGAGCAGCGCACAGTGCAGTGAAATGTATGGCGCGATGGACAAAAATCATAACACAGTTTTAATGCTGTAATAAACTATATTTCGTACATAATTTTGTTAATGTTGTCTAGTATAATAATTTTTAGCTTCTTTAATCTAATAACAATATTAAATATAAAATTATATTTATCTTAAATAAGGTAAAAAAACACAATATTCATTCTAATTTAATTCATCTACCAAAATAGCTAAACTAAATTATTTTAAATTAAATAATTATTTAAAATAATTTAAATTAAATTATTTTAAATTAATTAAAACTTTCTGGCAGGCGAATCTCCCGTTGTAGGTAACCTCCGTGGCGTTGATAAAGTCTTTGGCGGCTACGACTAACTTCTTTCCACTTATTGCTCATATTTAAACAAAATAACCGACGAAAAGAGAACAAATTCTCTCAAATACAGCTGATTCTCGACCACTTTTTTCCGTTTCAAACCGTACTTCTACCAGATTACCCGGAGTTTTTGATAGATTTCCTTCTCGCTGAAAAAGATATTATAAAAAAAAGTCGCAAACGGAAGCACTTAAACTGTACTGAAAATTAAAGTATACCAATGTAGTAATAATAAAATGTTACAAGTATGCAATGTTATGCAATGTTTTTTTTAAAACTTTCTTCAAAGTTTTAAAATGCACCGAGTTATACTTATTTTCAATAGCAACTTTGGATAGATTCATACATAGTTAAAGACAACGTATAGACTCAAAAACTATAATAATTTAAAGTACATACCTTGGCCTTTAATCTCCATAGCTGTTAGTTTATAAAAACGTTACACTTTCTTTTCACAATGCACTTTGCACAACAGACGATTTACGACTGATAAGGTAGTTAGCGGTATTCATTCAAAGTGAGACATTCAAAGTGTCATTATAAGCGAATAAAAACTATCCAGCTAATAAAAATTGGTGCTCGTTGTGTAGGAACTCATTATTTTTAAAACGGCAATACCGATTTGTAGGAAACCGAAATTTGTTTTTTTCTTTTTTGTCCTAGACTCACAGCACTGTGCAGCGTGGTGGATTAAGCTCTGATCCTTCTCTTACATGGGGAAAGAGGCCTATGCCCAACAGTGGGATATTACAGGCTGAAGCAACCCGAATAATTATTTTCTTTATAGCTCGAATAGAACTTGAAATTAATATTTTATAATAAGGAACTTCGTTCCTATCTGGTGTCCCACGACACAACTCGGTTTTTTTACCACTTTTCATGTTTTACCATCACATGTTTTTTGAGGTTGAAATGGGAACGAAGGTAAGGTATGGAAAATTGACATTTGCTTGATATATGGCTAATCCTGCTATCCTGTAGTGCTGTATTTCTGTGGTGAGTGAGGTAGCCAGCATTCCTATGGCTGGGTCTGTGGGTGAAGTCTATATGCTAGGATACCATCAGGCGGAGACATACGCTCGCTTGTTTGCTACTTTTGAGGTAATAAAAAACAAATTTTTTTATGTCACTAGGTCGACAAACAAGCGTACGGCTCACCTGATGGTAAGCGATTACCGTAGCTTATAGACGCCTGCAACACCAGAAGCATCGCAAGCGCGTTGCCGACCCAATCCCTAATCCCCCTCACGAGCTCTGGTCACCTTACCAACGGAACACAATACTGCTTGAAAACAGTATTATTTAGCTGTGGTCTTCTGTAAGGTCGAAGTACTACCCCAGTCGGGCTGCTCCATATTTTGAGCAGGAAATTCCTGCTGTGCCCCTACCTCAGTTGATAAATAAAAAATATGATAGTCAATAAATACATTACAACTTCCAATATGATTTTTTATTATTTTACTTATGTAAAAGATTTTATGAGGTTTAAAAAATAAGCGGCCGTTAATAGGCGCATGTACCTTAGTTATAACTAAGTAAGTAATTATAAATAAAGTAATTCTCTTTATATATTATATATATCTTAAATGTATGACAACGCACTTACATCAATCCGGGACTACCATTTCTAGCCTTGCCTTGAAACCTGCTCCACACTTTCCCCACTGGAACATTGTCTGGTCGTTTCCAGCGCATTTTTGGTTAATCTATTGAGGAAAATGAAATATAAACATTATCCCAAAGTCTACAGAGTTATTGAATTTAATAGTCTATGGGCAAGTCTATATATAGTCTAGAATTTATAATATACGTACAACTTTCGAACGTTATGACGTTGTCTCGTTAAACTATCGTCCGTAAACCAACTTTACAGACAACCAATTTTTTTTATCGTTAACTCTGATTACAGTTATATAACTGTTTCGGATTGTATTTATAGATAGTTTTTCGGATAAAACGCTGTAATTTATATAAATACAATAAAACGCAAATATCCGCAACGGCTAGATTTATTCGACTGATTTTTTTTTTTAATTTTGCTAGAACATTTTTATGGAATAATAATAATGGAAAATTGCAACAATACCAAAAAACCCCAAAACCAAAAAGAACAATACAGAACATTGTCTGATGTATAATATTAGTAACTACTTACATATTTAACTACCTAGTCAGTCAGTGATAAATAAAAATAATAATCAATATATACCTACATATAAATAAAATTGAAGGATTGAAGTAACTTTTAGGGACTTTCTACATGGAAAAAAATGCGTTTACCGCGTGCGAGTACCTACCGCCCAGATACGAGGAGATATTTTGTACACATTTTTTTTGTGTCTTTTATCTTGCATATTTTATGTTATATGTATTATTTCTTTTCCTGTGTGGCTACGGCACCAAAGAATATAGCCAACCCCTCTCTTCCCGTGGGTGTCGTAAGAGGCGACTAAGGGATAACAAGGTTCCACTACCACCTTGAAACTTAAGAAGCCGACCGATGGCGGGATAACCATCCAACTGCTGGCTTTGAAGCACACAGGCCGAAGACGGGTAGCAGCGTCTTAGGTGCGACAAAGCCAGTCCTGAGGTCACCAACCCGCCTCCCTAGCGTGGTGACTAAGGGCAACACACGAGTTCACGCATTTTTGGCGCGAACTTGTGGAGGCCTATGTCCGAGGCAATTTTTATAAGCAAAAACAACTAAAATAAAATTAGTTTTTTTCTTTTTATTTTCATCAATCAGTCAGTCAGTTCCGATTTCCACTGCTGGACATAGGCCTCCTCAAGTACGCGGCATAGATTCCGGTTTACCGCAATCCCCATCCAGCCTATACCGGAAACATCGACAAGTAATACAACGTAGGTAGACGTAAAAATAGTCAAGTAAATACGCGTTATCAAAGATTACTCAAAAAGTAGTCATCAGATCTCAATCAAATTTAAATATGACCACATAACAAGTATCAGATTTCGATTAAAACAAAAATCATCAAAATCGGTACACCCAGTGAAAAGTTATGCGGTACAAATACAACGTAAGTCTAGGTCGTAAGTGTAACGTAGTTAGATCTCAAATAAATTTAAATGGGACCACATGACACGCACCTTTCGATAAAAAAAAAATCATCGAAATCGGTCAACCCAGTAAAAAGTTCTTAGTTAACAGTACATAAAAAAATACACTCGAATTGAGAACCTCCTCCTTTGAAAGTCGGTTAAAAAGGGGTCACATGAGTATACTTTTTATCTCATAATTTCCACAAGATCAGGATTATGCCGTTAAGAAAATAGTGAGTACCTATCCAGATAGATTCTCTCACGAGAACGAAGTCGCGGATACAGTGTGTAATTTAATAAATGAAAGAAGAAAAACACTTAATATTTATAATTAAGGATATTAGGGAAGATAATTTTCAGACGTTTTTAGCTCGATAAATTGATAAATTAAATACTAGTGTTATACTACCCTCTTTAGAACTTGAAGAAACAGAATTCAAAGTACGAAACACATATTTATTATTTAATTTACGGACAGAACATTAATTCATTTAAAGTTACAATAAAAATTAAAATTAAAAGTAAAAATTATAGATATAAAGATTATATAGTAAGGCACAAAATAGACAAAACATTGCGAACGATGTAAACTCAAGGAAAAAGGCGCTTAAAATAGCCGATGGATCAAAGATCACTATATTTACCTCAATACACAATAACAAACAAAAGTAACACTTACAGATTCAATAGAAACTTTTTATTGGCACAAGAAACAATTTAAAAACTTATTTGAATTTTTACAAACTTTTAAATCTGTTACGCTGATATAACCTCACAGTGGACTAACTAAATCATGCAAAATGTTAGTGTATGTGCGTTGTATTGTTTTGCGGCTGTGTTATCTCAAATTGGGTCTTATCACAACGCGATAAGAGGCTCGAGTTGGTAAAAAATTGCGTTTAAGTTTGTGATAGCAAAACTCAACACGTGTGCGTTTCCATTTGTATTATCGATGATAATAAGTATAATTATAATGAGCTGAGATTTTGTTATGATTTCTATGTAAAGGAGCTATGTATCTATTAATAACAAATATGTTTGTTCTAAAATAAAAAATCCGACTACAATTTACAAGTGTAGTACAATACGCATTATTAGGAATAACTCAATCTCTCAATCAGACTCGCTCAATTTTAAAAAAGGAACCACACGACAACACACGACAAAAACCAGCTTTCGTCCTAGTTTTTTTAACCGACTTCAAAAAAAGGAGTAGGTTTCTCAATTCGACCGTATTTATATTTATTTTATGTGTGTTCGCGGATAGCTTTGTCATTTATGAATCGATTTTGATGATTCTTTTTTTTTTTTTGTTGGAAAGGAGATATCCAAAGGATGGTACCATAAAAATGAAAGCAAGGTCTAGTAATGGGATCCCAGAGAAATCGAGGAGAACCTTCGAAAATCGTAGTGACGACTAGTGCGTTTGTTAATTTCTATTCGTCTACTTACGTTGTATATTGTCGATGTAATTGAAGTCGGTTTTTTTTTCGTTTGCTAGCAAACACAATTTTTTTTAAGTCAGTTATAATGACTAGTACAACGCATACTTTGCCACGAATATATGATTTTCCGTATTTACTAACACGATTTCAAGATGCAATGGAAACAAAATAGTTTATAGGGCGGCAATGTAGGGGAACACCGGGCAAGATGGGGTAGTTAAGGTTTAAAGCTCCAGAAATCGTAGGGGTTCATGGTTTCATAATCATATTTATTCTTAATCAGGCTTGTAGTTATCAATCTTACATATTAAATTTAAATCAGGAACACAGCACCATAGAATTGTTAATAATATAACAAAATGTAAAATATGACATATCACCCCATCATGCCCGATAGGTCGGGTAAGATGGGGTGAGCCTAATGGGCAAGATGGGGTATAGCCATTCTCTCGACTATTCAGGAGTGCAGAACTCGAAAATGAATGTTGCTTCGGCATCATTATCATCCACTCCTGCGCAGCAATAATGTAACCATTTGCCACAAGAAGAATAAGCAATCCAACCTTTCTTGGAGTCGAAATATAATCCTGTAGAATGTAGGCATGGAGTGTTTTCGGTTTCAACATCACTCTTTTCAGAAGACGACTGTCTAATACGTATCTTTGAATTATATTTCTTTGTGGCTTTAGTCTTGAAATAGGTTTTGTTTCTCTTCCTTTTTCTGTTTTCGCTCCTTTTTTCTCTGTCTGATTTCCTTGTTTTGCTTTTTTAACTTTTCTGTCACATTTTTTTAAAATAAATTCTTCTAACTTAACTCTTAACAACTTCTGTTTATAGGGTGAAGAGGTTATGATAGTAGTTTTACCGCGTTTTTTCGTCACTTTTAATGTCTTCTTGGTCACTGGAAGAGGCAATAGTTGCTTTGGGCTGGCTAATGCACTAAATTAGGCCAATAAGAAAATCTAGGGGAAGGACTCAAATTTAAATATGTGTTAATTTCAGTTGTACTAGTTGTCACAACTGTTGAAGTAGTAGGATCTGTAACAACAACTGCAGTGCTCGTTGCTGTTGTTGTAAGAGGTGCTGCCACGGTATCTACAGTTAAAAAAAACCCGATTTCTATGTCTAGTAAATAATCCATCAAGCTCATCCTCTTCTTCTTTTTGCGAAAATACTGGTACCCAAAGGTACCTTTACATTCTTTTTTAGCCTTTTTTACCTTTCATTCTAATGTAGTTTGTGGGACTAAGAAAAATTTTGCAGCCAACATATATCCCATTTCTCGCTTCAAAACAACTTCTATCGCCTTATTCAGTGCTTCCCTTGACCGTTTTCCTCTTCCTGAGTTTCTTTTATAAACATATATGACTTTTTTTAAATATAAACCATCCTAAAACAATATATAAAAAAATATAAATAATCAAAATCGTGTCAGACAATATGGGGTATCATATACCCCATCTTGCCCGTTGATTCGTTTCAAAATTAATATTCAAACAAAAAAAAAATGAATAATGTTTCATAACAAAACAAGTTATTACCTGTTACTGCAATGTACTGTAGATAGGATTAACCGAGGTACCGCTTAAAATTCACCAAATACAAGTTTCATGCACTACGAAACGTACATATAAGAAATTTTACTACGAACAAACGAAATCTACTTTTCGGCGATAACTAAAACAAATGATTAGCCGCCGTGTTAGTATTTGTGTGACTAAGAGCTGTCGTGGCGGCCAGTAGCGAGATGGCAGAGCGAATGAGATTGATTAATTTAAATCACCTGAAAAGCCTGATGCCCCGTCTTGCCCACCACCCCGTCTTGCCCGGTGTTCCCCTATGCGTTCTCGATGACTGGCCTTGATCATATATTGATTTTAATTCGTCGATCACTCACGTTAGCGCTGATGTATAGACCATTGAAATATGACATTAAATGAATAATTTACGTAAATATTTAAATTCTATCCTTTACAAATAAATACAATAAGTTTAATCATTCTATTTGTCGGAGAGTTACTATACCTTTTTACTAGTATTTTATTTTTTTAAGCAGTACTGCTCTCAATTACTTGTGTTGTGTTTCTGTAGTAAGGTAGCCAGAGCTCCAAGCTAAGGGGTTAAAGTCGGCAATACGCTTGAAATGTTTCGCTGCTCATAGTGTTGCAGGTGGCCACATGATACGGCATCTGCTTATTATCAGGCGGAACATACGCTTGTTTGCCACCTGTATACGCTTCAGCCTGTAATATCCCACAACTGGGTATAGGTCTCTTTCCCCATGTAGGAGAAGGATCAGAGCTTAATCCACCACGCTGCTCCAATGCGGGTTGGTGGATATATTCCCTACTATGAGTAACAATCGCTATCAGGTGTATATGATAACAACTGGAACCGATGGCTTAACGTGCTCTCCGAGGCACGGTGGGTAGACCCACAAGGACTGCACAAACACCCAGACCATGGCAAACACCTGTATGGCCAATACAAATGTTTTTCATGTGCGGAAATTGGACCCGCAACCGCCATCGCCAGCGCAACAGGTACAATCCATGGCTGTAACCGTTGCGCCAACGCGGCATCACCTGTATAGTTAAGAAAAAATTATTAACCTGTCCTAATTGTAATCTACCTCCGTGAGCTTTTGCTGAGTAGCTACGGCATTAAAAAATATAGCCACTCCCTCTCTTCCAGTGGGTGTCATAAGAGGCGACTAAAGGAAAACATAGTTCCACTACCACTTTGGAACTTAAAAAGCCGACCAAAGGCGGGATAACCATCCAACCGCTGACTTTGAAATACACAGGCCGAAAACGGGCAGCAGCATCTTCGGTGCGACAAAGCCAGCCCTGCAGTCACCAACCCGCCTGCCCAGTGTGGCGACTATGGGCAAAAACCCATATGAGTTCACGTCTAAAGTTTCGGCCCTCAGTTCCCGGTAGCCTCACTATTCCCGGCTACGGCAGCGGCTCCGGTAACGGTGGGGTAGAGACTGCTATGAATCGCTGGGTTACGGGAGGCTGCCAATCAAAATTACACCTGGCTACGTATAATGGACGCACGCTACGGTCGGACCTTACCGAACTTGAAGTAGAACAGAGTCATATTAAGTTGAGCATACTGGGGTTGTCTGAAGTCCGAAGAGAGGGTGAGGACACAATGATCCTTGACTCAGGGCACTTGTTCTACTTCCGTGAAGGTGATGGGCTTTCCCAAGGTGGCGTCGGTTTTCTGATCCACTGGTGGATATTGTCATCTTTGCGGAAACGTTGGATGAGTTAGGCCAAATACTGGCCGGCCTAAACAAGTCCTTGAACTTGGAGAAAACGAAAGTTATGTTTAACAATTAAGTCATACCGAGACTGGTATCGGTCGATGGTACCGCTGCTATAAGCTTTAATAATATATAAAGTTTAAAATCGCTCAACGTGCAATAGAACAGGCTATGCTTGGGGTTTCTCTCAAAGATAGGATTAGAAATTAGACTATCCGCGAGAGAATGTGAAATGTGAAAGGCAGTGGACTGGTCATCTGTGTCGCAGGACTGATTGCCTTTGGAGCAAACGGGTCCTAGAGTGGAGACCGTGTCTTGGCAAATGCAGTGTGGGACGTCCTCCGGCCTGTTGGACCGACGATCTACGTAAGATTGCTGGTGTAGGCTGGATGAGGATTGCGGAAAATCGGGATGTCTGGCGCAAACTTGGGGAGGCCTATGTCCAGCAGTGGACTGCAATAGGCTGATCTGACTGGCTGAATGGCCAGCAGTAATTACCATACCTTATCATAATTTATTATTTAATGAAATTAATTGTTGATTTCTTGTCTTAATTTATTGAAATAATAAAAATAAATGAAACAACACACTGACATTAAAATTGTAAAATTTTATTTCAATGATTGTACTTGTACGTAAGGTGACAAAACATGTTTTTTGGACGACGGTACCGCGTTTATAGCATTAAATCAAAGACAGACAACGCTCACATAACGCCGTGACGTCCATCGACATGAGTCTTACAACTATTTCAAATTATATTTCATTAGTATCTTAGGTACAGACGTACAGTGGACCGAGCGTAAACGGTCATGACATTTAATATAAAATCATTATTAATTAATTATTACTTATCACTAATTTCAATGTATAAAACAATAATATTAAAAAACCAATATTATTTCATACATTCAAATGCTAAAAAATAATCGTATACTAATACGCCATTTTCAAATTGAAGTGACATCATATAGCTACAGTTCTCAAAACGCTGAGGCGGGTTGCTCGACATAATTAGGCGCAGATAACAGTTTTATCAATTTTGACAATCAAAAATTGATAGAGTGTGGGTTAGGTAACGGTTAGTTTTTTAACTATAACCGTAGCCGTAACCGACGGAATATGGCCCGTTAAATATACAGAAAAGTTTATTTTGTTATAAATTTTGTAAATAATTGTATTACTATATTTAAATATTAATAATTATATGGTTGGCCAAGAGATCTGAGGTCGAATAATTATTCTTTATTATAATAATGAGTTTGTACGTAAACGTATATAGAAAGGGAGCTAGATGGTCCGTGCCCACCCCGGTATGGTCTTTCCCCCACCCCAGGATATGGGGCTGCCATTTCAAAATTTTAGTTTCAACACCTAAGAAGTCTGCGACTGGCCCAGGAAATCGCTCCCAAAAAAATAACCCAAGATACGTCGATGACTTAGTGTTTATACAAGAATAAAATTAGGCCATTTTATTTAACGAAATTCGTCTGATGATTTGACGATTCAACGGGGAAATGCTGCCAGAATTATTGGCAGCATTCCACGTGGACATGATTTATACCGCAACTGTGTTCAAATATTTAGTCCTTATATTGTGTATAATATATTTATAATATTGTAAAATAAACAAATATCAATGTCACAATAAATTTTCTACCTTATTAAACATTATTAAAACATGAACATTTGTAGCTATTTTACTTAAATAAGAAACAATAAGTGAAAAAAAGATATTAATTATTTTACTTATACGATTTGCAAAATTCCTTGAAAACCAATGTTTAAAAAAAAAACCAGAAAGCTACAACTTATTTACCTAAATAACTAGGGACATATCTAATTCAATATTTAGGACACAAAAAATATTATTTAAATTCGTGTATTAAATTTTAAAACGCAATGTTACTAGTCAAAATAAATCCTCTCGTAAAACTGACACGTAAAACCGGAAGAGAGATCTATTTTGACTAATAGACGCTTTAATACCACGGTCTTATTACACAGGTCAGGGAACTAGAGTGGTGAGGGTACGTTGACTTAACGGCTAAAAGTTGCCAGGGGCATGAGTGGCATGACGATAGCTTAGTGCATAAGACCGTGGTGCTGTGCAACGAAGACAGAATTTCTGAAACAGCATTCTGTATCTTTTTCTATGACACGTCACGTATTGATGTTTTAAAATATAACCAATTACTGTGAAAAGTCAGTCATTATAACCAATACAATGAAACGTCACTCAATATAACCAATTACAATGAAGGTCGCCACCGCACCACGTGATTGCACTAAGCGATAGTAGTGACGAAAGAAGTGAACGAAAAGTTAGACATTATCGTACTAATCTCTCACAATTGGGCTTAGTGTTCTGACCTGTGTAATAAGACCGGTTTTAATATAGATTTTGACAAATGTTAAAATATGTTATGTGCAAATCAAACGGTTAAATCTTGTTACGGTTACAATGAGGTTAAATTTGACGTCGGTTGCAATTTTTAACAAAGTGTGCAACTAACCCGCTTAAGTGTTAAAATTATTATTCTGATTTCTACATTCAAAAAGCGGTTCGTTTTCTTTCAAAACTAAACGCTTCGTTAATAAAACGAAACTTTTTTATTAATATAGGAACGAGCTATTTGTCTATAACATTAATTCAGTAATTATAATTATGTCACAGTCAAACAAATTATATTAAATATGTTTTATATTGTATGATTAAATTAAATGCGTCAAACTGTAAAATTGAATTGTATTAAAAAATGGCTATCTACTATAGCTAACAAATACACAATTATAAATTCATTCAATTAATTATAAAATTGTAAAAAGAATATTATTTCTATTGTATAGTTAATGTCTACGTATTAAAAGCTTATCAACTCTGTCTTCTACCTCTCTCCTTTTAATGTCAACCATTTTCATTCGTTTCTGGTACTTTGGGGTTAAACTTAATCTTTAAAGTTTATTCATATTTCTTCCCCATAACTTTGGCACAAGGACTCTCACAATTTCGTAGGTCGATGCCATAGTTCAACATTATGGAGTACTCCATTGTGGCTAGCACTTCAAAGCCAGCTCGGGCGGCTGCAATTTGTGAGGACGTCGCTGTGAACGTTGAACATGTAGCTTTGATCCCGAATGTTTCGCAAATCTTCTCTCTGGAAAATAAAACAAATTTGTAAATATGCTATTAATTGAGGTAGAGATTATCTTATTCAAAATATGGAGCTGCCCGACTGGGACAGTATCTCAACCTTATAGAAAATTACTCCCAAATCATACTGTTTCTAGTTCTGGGGTGAGAAAAAAGCTTGCAATGCTCCTGGTGTTGATGGCTTCCGTAGCTTACGGACCAGGCCACCAGGTAAACCAACCAACCACCGCTTGATGCGGTAAGATCCGCTTACCACCAGGTACCGTACGTTCACTTGTTTTACCACGAAGTCGGTCGAGTGAGGTCCGATTCTCACTAAGAACTCTAGCTACCTTACTCATAACGAACACAATACATCTTCAGAGCAGTATTATTTAGCTGTGACCTTCTATAAGGTAGAGGAACTTCTCCAGTCTAATTTGTAATGCTCTAAATTTGGAGCAAGATCCTGTTGTGACGTATGTCACTACTCCTATATCTAGGGCACGGACATTGAACGTATTAAGGTGTAATCTGATAAATAAGATTGACGATAAATTTACGTAATAAAATATATAGAAAAAAGATGCATAATGTCCTTTTAGAAAATTTTCCGATGATATTCTCAGTTTAGATCGATTGTTATCAACAGTATCAAACAACATCACTTCGAGGAACTGAATAGCTATATCAGTGAATTATGGCTGTTGCGCTGGAAGTCAAGGGGTCGATCCCGGCACATGGCATACATTTGTATTGTCCATACAGATGTTTGTCGTGGTCTGGTGTTTGTGCTTGTATACTGAGTGTTTCTGGACCACAACGCAGGATTTAATCCTAGCGGAGGCTGTTGAGCGTGAGGCGTTTATTATTTCTTTAAAAATATTATCACTTATAGTTTTTTCAAACTCACCGAGCTTCTAAAAGTTTCGCACCAATATTGTTCCCCCTGTGCGCCGGAAGCACGACCAGAGCACAGGAAGTCAAAAAAGTATCTGTGCTGAAATATTCGTAAACGTTCACTAATGTCTCGATGACTGTCAACGTCCTTATAATATTTTTCAACGTTTCTCCTTGTGGCTGAAAAAATAAGATATTTATTTATCTTTGGACATTTAAGGACTACTGTATAGTTATAGCAGTAAAGAATGTAGCCACCACCTCTCTCGCCAAGGATGTCGTAAGAGACGACTAAGAGATAACACAGTTCCACTACTACCTTGGGACTTAAAAAGCCGACCGATGGCGGGATAACCATCCAACTGTTCGCTTTGAAATACAGAGGTCGAAGACGGGCAGCAGCGTCTTCGGTCATCAACTCGCCTGTCCAGCGTGATTACTATGGGCAAACCACAACGAGTTCATTCCATTTTTGATGCGAACTTATGGAAGCCTATGTCAATGATGATGATGAATGATTTAAGGAGCCTGTTGTTCATCACGTAGATGAACGTAGAACGCTGACCTTTAACTTTACTTCAAAGTTTCTAACACTTTGTAGAAGGTTCTTATGAAATTAAAATTTAAGAAAATTGCGCATAAAATGATAAAATAACAAGAAAGATTAACTACTGTTTAAACTTGACTTAAATGACAGCTCTTGCGTTTCACAGTTGAGATGGGACAGCGGCTGTCGGATCAGCTGGTACTTAAATATAAAAAAAAGTACTGTTAAAAACTTTCAGCACCAGTGGCAATAAATCCTTGTCGTTTTTACACACAACCACGAGAAGATTAAAGCCAACCAAGTACTTTGGTTTTCCATCGACTTCAGTATAACAAGCTATAGACATTTTCTGATCGATGTACTTCGACCAGTACTCTCTGGCGTTGTTTGTCGATTCGTAATCGTTGGCTAAGCCTGTAAAAAAGGGTTCTTTTCAATTCGCATAAATAAAAATTAATCTCTAAATGTATTGCTAAGCGTTCCTATACATCTAAGCGTTCCTATACATCTAAAAAGAAACTAATGCTCAGAAATATTCCAGTAGTCAATCAAAATATAAATGTTGGTCGTGGTCTGGGCGTTTTTTTTTTCTATGTTATGTTCCGGACCTCCGACGCTGGATCTCATCCTACTGTAGCATTGAGAAGCGTTCACACTTCAGCCTATCGCAGTCCACTGCTGGACATAGGCCTCCCCAAGTTCGCGCCACACATCCCTGTCTTCCGCAATCCTCATCCAGCCTACACCGGCAATCTTACGTAGATCGTCGGTCCAACGGGCCGGAGGACGTCCCACACTGCGTTTGCCAAGACGCGGTCTCCACTCTAGGACCCGTCTACTCCAACGGCCATCGGTCCTGCGACACAGATGACCAGCCCACTGCCACTTCAACTTGCTAATTCTGTGGGCTATGTCGGTTACTTTCGTTCTCTCGCGGATAGTCTCATTTCTAATCCTGTCTTTGAGAGAGACCCCAAGCATAGCCCGTTCCATTGCACGTTGTGCGACTTTAAACTTGTGGACCAGTCCCTTGGTCAGTGTCCACGTCTCGGCTCCGTATGTTAACACAGGCAGGACGCATTGCTCGAAAACTTTTGTCTTCAAGCATTGCGGAATCTTCGAAGTGAAGACTCGACGGAGTCTGCCAAACGCCGCCCAGCCCAACCGAATCCTCCTATCGGCCTCCTTCTCGAAGTTATTGCGGCCTAGTTGGATAGTATGGCCTAGGTAAATATAATCCTGAACAACTTCGAGACGGGTACCATCGACCGATACCGGTATCGGTATGACTTGGTTGTTAAACATAACTTTCGTCTTATCCAAGTTCATACAGAGACCGACACGTCGGGAAGACTCGTTTAGGCCGGCCAGCATTTGGCCTAACTCATCCAGCGTCTCCGCAAAGATGACAATATCGTCGGCGAAACGAAGGTGAGAGATGAATTCACCGTTGACGTTGATGCCCCGTTCCCCCCAATCCAAGGTCTTAAAAACATCCTCTAGCGCAGTGGTAAACAGTTTCGGTGATATTACATCCCCCTGTCTTACCCCGCGCCGGAGGGAAATAGGTCTTGTTCTTTGGTCATTGACATGAACGGTCATCGTCGCCGCGTCGTACATAGATTTCAGTACCTCGATATATCGCCAGTCGATATGACATCTCTGCAGAGAGTCCAGGACAGCCCAGGTCTCGACGGAGTCGAAGGCTTTCTCGTAGTCCACAAATGCCATACACAACGGTTGATTATATTCTTCCGTCTTTTGGATAATCTGCCGAACAGTATGGATGTGGTCCACGGTGCTGTAGCCATTTCGAAACCCAGCCTGCTCTGGTGGTTGGAATTCGTCGAGTCCTCTGGCGAGACGATTCGTAACAACCCTCGAAAACAGCTTATAGACGTGGCTCAGAAGTGAGATCGGTCTGTAATTCTTTAACAGAGACTTATCGCCTCTCTTAAAGAACAGCACCACCACACTCCTGGACCACGCCTCCGGCGTGGTACCTCGGTGGATGACGGCGTTAAATAGTCTTGCCAAGGCTTTCAGGACAGGTCGCCCTGCGGCTTTAAGGAGTTCAGTGGTAACTCCGTCATCCCCCGGGGCCCTTCCGTTTTTAAGCTGCCCGAGCGCTGCACCAATCTCATCCTCTTCGAAGTCCGGGATACACTCCGAATAATGGCGCAACAATGGTGCCCGTGGATCTTCGGTGTCCCAAGTCGCAGGCTTGCGTGCGCTCGACGAGTACAGCTGTCCATAAAAATTCTCAACCTCTTCTCGGACCTGAGGGCGAGAGCAGACGGTTCTGCCATCTGCTGTTTTAAGCTTCGCAAGAAGGCTTCTCCCCAATGGTCTTTGGAAAACTTTGGACCCCCTATTCTGCTCAATCAGAGTAGCCACCTCTCTCGTATTTGAGCAGCGGAGGTCTCGGCGAATAATTTTCCGTACCCTCTTGGAAAGAGCCCTCTGTTCTGGCGAAGCAGCCGGCAACTCGCGCCTCTGCCGCATCAGATCCAAGGCTTCGGGAGAAAGTTTGGACTGCTTCGTTGGCTTTGTTGGTGGAAAGTGCCTGCGACCCAGTGTACACACCGTCTTCACCACGTTGTCGGTTATCTCGTTCACGTCGCTAGTAGTTTCCAGCGAATCGAATCGGTTTTGGAGTTCCAACTGAAACTGCTCGGAGCCACATAGTATTTGGGGCAGCGTAGGTCGGAGAGTAGATTTCATCAAGCGGGTCCGCTCCTTTCGGAGACATATATTCAGAGTGCCCCGTACTAGCCGGTGGTCGCTGCCGGTGTTAAACCTGTTAACCACTGAGACATTTCTGAATATATGCCTTTTATCCGCTATGATGAAATCTATCTCGTTCCTCGTCACAGTATCGGGGCTTTGCCATGTCCACCTCCTTTGGGGCTTCTTCTCAAAAAATGAGTTCATCAAGAAGAGCCCCTCCGATTCGAGGAAGTTGACAAGCGTCTGCCCCCTGTGATTCCTGTGCCCCAATCCGTGTGGTCCGATGCTCGATCCGTCGCGGCCTTGTACTCCCACTTTAGCGTTGAAGTCTCCCATAACAACGCTGTAGAAGGTCGAAGTAGTGCCATGTATGGCCCTTGTAATATCTTCATACAAGGCTTCGACCTCATCGTCAGAGTGTGCCGAGGTCGGCGCATATACCTGTATCACTTTCAGGGAGTACCTGTCGGTGAGCTTAAGTACAAGGTACGCTACCCGGGTCGACACACTACTGACTTCCACAACGTTGTTAGTGAGAGTCTTGTGAACCAGAAAACCGACGCCACCTTGGGAAAGCCCATCACCTTCACGGAAGTAGAACAAGTGCCCGGAGTCCAGGATCATCGTGTCCTCTCCCTCTCTTCGGACTTCAGACAACCCCAGTATGCTCCACTTAATGTGACTAAGTTCTACCTCAAGTTCGGTGAGGTGATGGTCCAACCGTAGCGTGCGTCCATTATACGTAGCCAGGAATATTTTTCTATGGCAGCCTCCCGTACCCCGGTGATTCTTAGCACCCTCTACCCCACCGTTACCACGGCCGCTGCCGTAGCCGGGAATAGTGGGGCTGCCGGGAACTGAGGGCCTTATTTTTAGGTTCGAACTCATGGGGGTTTTTGCCCATAGTCACCACGCTGGGCAGGTGGGTTGGTGACCGCAGGGCTGACTTTGTCGCACCGAAGACGCTGCTGCCCGTCCTCGGTCTGTGCATTTAAAAAGCCAGCAGTTGGATGGCTATCCCGCCATCGGTCGGCCTTTTAAGTTCCAAGGTGGTAGTGGAACTGTGCTATTCCTTAGTCGCCTCTTACGACACCCACGGGAAGAGATGGGGTGGCTAAATTCTTTAGTGCCGTAACCACACAGCATTGAGAAGCGTTCATTATTGCATAATATATATATTAATACGTGAAGAAAAAATTTTGTACACCTTTTTACGAAAATTACGCGGACGGAAGAGTATGAAATTTCAGACATTTGTTGTTTATATAGAGATGAAGTGCAGATGCTAATATATTTGTAAAATTATGCATTATAATTGTGTTTGCTGACAAACGAAAAAAACCGACTTCAATTACATCGACAAGTAATACAATGTAGTTAGATGAAAAAATAGTCAAGTAAATACGCATTATCAAAGATTACTCCAAAAGTTATAATCAGATCTCGATGAAATTTAAATGTGACCACGTGATAAACATCGGCTTTCGATTAAATTAAAAATCATTAAAATCAATACACCCAATAAAATGTTATGCAGACTTTTTAGAGTTTCCCTCGATTTCTCTGAGATTTAAATCACACAAACAATCACACACAATCAAAATAAGATTATTTCAACTTAACGTCTTTGATAGTTTTTAAGACAGTCTTCAACTTTCCATCGGTTTTCATCTGTATCAAAATAGACTGGCTGATTAGCGCAGTTTATATCAGTTACCTGACAACGCTATGATGTAGTGGTGGGTGCGTCTACCATGTATGCGCTTAAACACCGGCGATTCAGGTTTAGGTTTCCGCTCGAGATGGATACGTATTTGTGCAAATATTTCTTTTTGATCTGGTTGTCTATCCTTGTGTGACTTCTCACTGTGCCTCGGAGAGCACGTTAAGCTATCGGTCCCGGTTGTTATCATAAACAGATACACCTGATAGTTATTATTTCGTTACTCGTTGTAGGAAACATATCCGCCAACCAGCAGTGGAACAGAGTGGTGAATTAGGCTCTGATACTACTCTTACACGGAGAAAGAGGCCAGCAGTGGGATGTTTCAGGCTGAATCGATCGATCGATGTCAGTTACTTTCCTGATAGATTTGATCCTAGCATTAGATCCTCGGTCAAGTCTGGGTGCAAATACATTTGTATATTTAAAGCCGATGTGCGCACATTACGGAAAGTACGTCTGGATGAATTACAATTAAGTATTCTAAATTTTACTTTAAAAAACTTAATTCTTTTCCAGTTATTATATTTTAGGATATTGTGTACAATCGAGGAGTGTATGGATAGGTTAGAGTTATTTTTTTTTTTTTTTGTATAACGAAACTGTCGTTAAACGTTGTACTTTTTAAGTTAGATAGGTTAGGGTTAAATTACACTCCTCGATTGTACAATTACCATATTTTAATTTTTGTTGATTGTCACGGTTTTGAACATAACATTTCTAACTTTGACGAATCGTGAGCAAAACGGACGGTTTTTGGGATCAGAACAGAACATTGTGTAATTCCAACTAAGACGAAATTACCTAAAAGTCGATTTAAGGGCTCGTCCCGTATGAACGATTCGCACAGCAGGTCGAGGCAGGTTTCCTTGTCACCCTCATTCATATCACGAATTTGGTACCTGAAATTAAGTTATATGGGATAAGAAATCTATAAAAGTAGGTTTAGAAATTAATTCTAGATAGTATGCCACTTATGAGAGTGCCAAGGATTCCCTGTAACTAACGAGCAATGTTTTTTTTCGTCTACCGACGTTGTATTCCTTATTGATGTAATTGAAGTCGGTTTTTTTTTTCGTTTGCGTGGAAACAATTATTAAATCCTTTTTCGATCGGTTTCTTCGATCCTGAGATTAGCACTTGCAACAAACTCTTGATAGCTTCATAAGATGATCTTAAAGATATATTATTAAATTTTCATCTGAATCTACACTCACATTAATCCAGGAACACCGTCCTTATCTTTTCCCTGGAACCTGCTCCACACGATACCGACTGGAATATTTTCAGGTCTTGTATACATTTTTGGTTAATCTGTTAAATAAAAACATTTAATTAAAAAATTAGAAATAAGCAATGCATAAATAAATAAAAAAAACTTGTGTAAACAAAACTTTACAAAAAAAAAAACTGAATAGAAAATACTATTTCATAGCTGTGATAAAAATTCTTTTAATTTGATAAATTTTATATTGTGATTTGATTAAAATATTACTGTCAAATAAAACAACAACATACAGTACAAATTGATACAATTTCAAACTAATAAAATAAAACTTCCTTTTGTCTATTGATTATCATTCTACCTTCAAATATTATTCTTTCAATGTTTGTTAATTTTACGTGTCATATTCAAAATATGATTTTTTATAATATTCCTAGTCATAATTACGGCACTTTCCTATAAGCATACGAGAATCTTCCAAGATAGTTGAATAACTTTGATAAAAAATATAGTAACAGAACTTATACCTACATAAATTTGTTTTCTCCGACAAGCACAAAAATTACTTCTTACAAACACTTTCAAACACTTATCGTTTATTAATGTATATTTTGATACACATCTGTATAAAAATTCTTTTTTTTTTATAATTACTTTTTAATATTTTGATACAGAGGCAAAGCACTTGGCCAGCAGTTGTGCGACGAAATAATGACATACGTAGGTAGTTTACTATGTTGGCTAACAATCAATTTGTGTTGTCTATTTATTATTTACTAACCCTCAAGATCTACAAAAAGCCTTCAACAGACTGTTTATTGAATGAGAATTATTTACTTAGCTACACTCTTTAAGCGTTGCTACGTTTTTTATATTTTCGTCGTGCCAACTCAGAAACCATTGTGTGCTCATGCACGACACTTTGCGGAAGATCATGCCATGATCAAATGCATAATTTACGATTCTATAAAGGACATACAGACAAACATTAATTTTATAAATATAGATTCACTGTTTAAAAAATGGTTGACTAGATAATTCCTGTCCTAGATCTCCTACTATCCATTATTTAGCAAATGATTCGACCAATGTTGTTTATATTTCGAACAGGTTAAGCGTTAAGTTAAAATAAAGGCTACGTTTTTTGAAATTTTATCTAATTATGTGTATGTGCAATTTTTTAAAATTTTGAACAAAAAAATCTTCTTTACGTACGCTTGATTTATGAGAGATGAGAGCGTTACGAAAAGTGTGATCGGGCGAGATGAACGGAGCAAAAGAGAGAGAGGTGCGAGCACACATTTTCCTTTTGTCATAGCCATTTACGTTTCGTATATCTAAGACTCGAAGTTTTACTTCAGTCGTGTGGTCGAAAGCACACTCGTTTTACTTATTATTCCATAAAAACTTTCTATAGTGTATTATTTATTTATTTTATTTATTTATTACTTCTTGCATACATATAATCAAACACTTTTACGTAGTAAAAAAAAAGAAGAAAAAAAAAACAAAAGAACAGAAATAAAATTAAACAAAAAGTAGTTACAATGACAGCATGCAAAGGCGGTCTTATTGCTTTAAGCAATCTCTTCCAGACAACCCCAGGTAAAAGGAGATTATGAGTAACAAAGTGCGGGATTGTGCAAAAGTAGATAAATATAAATAGAATTATAAATACATAAAAAAAAATACATACATACACTTACAGAAGAATAAGATAAACATACAAAATCATGAGAATAAATAAATTTACGTAAACCATACGTAAAAATATAGGTACACATATTAAATACTTACAACATACACAAAATACATACATACATACATACATACATACACATACATAAATACATACACACACATACATACATAAATACATACACATACAACATAAGTACACAAATGCATATCACAAAATAATATAAAAATAAAAATAAACATTTAAAGCGATAGGTAATGTTTGTATAAGCGATTCTTAAAAATTGATAACGAATCAGAATGACGAACGTTTCCAGGTAGGCTATTCCATAGTTTCGCAGCCTTAATCGTAAAAGAGTTTCTGTACACTTGCGATTGGGAAACAAACATCTTCAGCCGATTGTCTTTACGTGATCGAAGGTTTAGGTCAGAATTTGAGCCAAGAAATAAAAAACGTTCTTTTAAATAAGAAGGAGATAAGGGATTATAAAGAATGGAGTAAAGAAGGGAAAGCATGTGGAGATTACGGCGCAGTCTGATTGGTAGCCACTTGAGTCTTGTTCGGTATTCGGATATGTGATCAAACTTACGCAATCCATATACGAAACGTATACAATGGTTTTGAAGTCGTTCAAGTTTGTTCAGCAATTCCTCTGAAAGATCGGGATAAGAGGAGTCTGCATAGTCTAAAAGCGGTAGAAGAAGTGAATGTGCTAATGATAATTTGGTCTTGACAGGAAGTAAACGCTTCCACCGTCGCAAACAGCCAATAGTCGCAAAAAATTTTCTGCTCATCTCATTCACCTGTGGAGCCCATGACATAGTACTGTCAATAATAATACCAAGATTCTTTACTGAGATTCCCACAACTAAGCTAGTATTATTTATTTTAATTAAAGGTAGACTATTAATATTAACATTCGCGATCTGTTTTGCGCCACCTAACAAAGCCACCTGGGATTTATTGGGGTTTAACGCTATTCCAAAAGACTCACTCCACGAACTAATTTTATTCAAGTCAGAATTCAAGTCTTCGATTGCCTTGTTGATATTGTTAGCAGGGGCAGAAGTATAAACTTGCAAATCGTCAGCATATAGATGATAAGACGAGGAAAGAGATTTGGCGACAGTGTTAATAAAGATGGAAAAAAGGAGAGGAGAAAGAACACCACCTTGTGGCACACCAGCAGTAAGTGAACAATAAGTTGAAAGGCGGTCATTACTGCGAACACACTGTTCACGACCACGCAAATAACTGTCGAACCATTGGATGGCATCAGATGAAATATTAATGGACTTTAGGACGGCTAGAAGGATGTCAAAATCAACCGCATTAAAAGCGTTGCTGAAGTCTAGCAACGCTATGACTGTAATGCGCTTATTGTCCATATTAAGTCTTACGTCATCAGTTACCTTAACTAGAGCTGTTACTGTACTATGGCCAGACCGGAAGCCAGACTGAAAAGGACTAAGTATATCATTTTTAATTAGAAATAGATGAAGTTGATGATACACTATACGTTCAAGGACTTTAGAGAGAAAAGGGAGAATAGAAATCGGTCTGAAGTGAGAAAACGAAGTTGGATTTTTAATCTTAGGGATAGGGATTATTTGAGCTTTACGCCAAGAACTAGGAAACTTATGACAGGTTAAAGAGCAATTAAAAATGTGAGATAGGATAGGAGCTATATGGTCAAGTAGTAAAATAATCATTTTTCGATTTATTCCATCGTAGCCAGCTGCATCCGATTTGACAGACAAAATGTGTTTTTTGACGTCATCTGGAGTAACTGGTTCTAACTGAAAAGAGGAAGAGATAGTAACAGGAATAGATTTGAGGTAATTAATAGTATTCTGTTTGATATCAAGATCCATGTGCGGAACGGAAGCGAAGTGCTTATTAAGCGCATCTATATCGACGCTAGAGGGGAGACTCTCTCGTTGACGACCGATACCTAGTGTGTTGAGAAATCGCCACACCTTAGTAGAATTACTGTTACGTATTGTTTCATTAATGTACGTACGTTGAGCATCTCTACAAGCAGTACTGCAACGGTTGCGTAATAATTTATATTTACAGAGATTTTCTTCAGTCGGTCTTATTTTGTATTTATATTTGGCAGCATTCCGCCTCACCATCAATGACCTGATATCGTTCGTCAACCATGGTGCTGGAAGATGCTTTAGTTTTGTTGGACGAAGAGGGGTGTGCTTGTCGAACAGTTCGTACATTATTGAGTTAAAAATTTCTATTTTGCCGTCAATATTTGACTCGTCGTTAATGGTATCCCATGCGATGTTATTTAAGTCGCTCGTAAAATGATCAATATCAATATTTTTAAAACACCGACGCATAGTTATCGTTGGTCGTACTTTAGGTGGTCGTACTTTATATGACAGAAAGAGAAGGTCGTGGTAGGAGAACGCATCAGCAGAAAATTGACCGTGTGTATCAACATGCTCCACAGAGGAAGTTATCATTAGGTCTAGTTGTGATGTGGTGCAGTTAGGGAAAAAATGAGTTGCGTTAGTGGGAAGTATGTTAAGATTAGAAATGTTAACTATACTAATAAGACGTTTAGCGCGTTGATCATTTTTTAATAAACATGTATTAAAATCTCCCATAATTATACTGTGATCCATAACCGGAACATACTCCTCAATAAGACTCTCGAACGCCTGAAAGTAATCTATATGGAGAGAGGGACTATAGAAAACGCCTAAAAGTACCCTCAAGCGCCCGAAAATAACCTCCATAAGAATATGCTCCAAAGATTCTGAGTATTGTGACGGGGATTTACTTAAAATAGTGAAAGATATATGGTCTCGCAAATAAATCGCCACACCACCACCACCCCTACCAGTACAGTCATTGCGAATTAAGTGAAAGTTAGGTAAACAGAAAGACTTTGAAGGTAAGCAAGGTTTTAAAAAAGTTTCAGAGACTAGGACAGCGTGAATGTTATTATTGTTAAAAGAGGAGAGGAGGTCAGGAAAATGAGAAGGAACACTTTGTGCATTGATGTGAACAACATTGAAATTTTTAGGATAGGCAGAGAAGGCAGAATCAAGGAGTGTATTAGAAGATATGTAAGTCAAGCCGGTTAAGTCGTTTCCAAGTTATGGCAAACAAAGGGAAAAGGGGACTCATTTTTAACTGACTTCAAAAAAGGGGGAGATACTCAATTATTTTTGCATTCGTACAAATATTTATTTCCAGTCTTGGTATCTTGTGACTCTGGTGAGTCTCTCCATCGTGGCCTGGAGAGCACGTAAGCTGTCAATACCGGTTGTTATCATATACAACTGATATCAATAGTTACTCACAGTGTCAGTCAGTCAGTTCAGCATATTGCAGTCCGCTGCTAGACATAGGCCTCCCCAAGTTCGCGCCAGACAGCCCGGTTTTCCAGTATGGACTGGATGAGGTATGTAATATGCCCACACTGGCAATCTTACGTAGATCGTCGGTCCAATGGGCCGGAGGACGTCCCAAACTGCGTTTGCCAAGACGCGGTCTCTACTCCAAGATTCGTCTGCTCCAACGGCTATCGGTCCTGCGACACAGATGACCAGCCCACTGCCACTTCAACTAGCTAATTCTGTGGGCTATATTGGTTACTTTCGTCTATCTTTGAGAGAAACCCCAAGCATAGCCCACTCACAATGTTATAGTAGGGAATAAATCCATCAACTTGCAGTGCAGCAGCGTGATGGATTAAGCTCTGATCCTTCTCCTACATGGGGAAAGAGGCCTATGCCCAGCAGTGGGATATTACAGGCTGAAGCATATAAAGTTACAGTTACAGTAATACGTACATTTTAAAATTAATGTTAACCATATCACATCTATAGAAATAAATAAAATTGACGTGTCTACTTATAATATTAAAATAACCGCTTTTTACTAAATTCACATGTATGTATGTATACACGGTACATATACCAAAATGACTTTTTTTATGATTTTTGTCCGTTTGTCTGCCTGCCTGTTTGTTGCGACTAATCTCTGAAATGGCTGAACCGAATTTGACGGAACTTTCACTGGGATAGCTGATGTAATAAGGAGTAACTTAGGCTACTTTTATTTTAGTTTTTATTTATTTTATAACTCTGCAAACTGAACTATAACTTGTTAAATTCCACGCGGACGAAGTCGCGGGCAAAGCTAGTTTAAGATAAAGTTATTGTAAAAAAAACAATGTACTAAAATTAAATGTGGATTTCTTGTCTAAATTTACTGAAATAATAAAAAATAAATGAAACAACACACTGACATTAAAATTGTAAAATTTTATTTTAATGATTGTACTTGTACGTAAGGTGACAAAACATGTTTTTTGGACGACGGTACTGCGTTTATAGCATTAAATCAAAGACAGACAACGCTCACATAACGCCGTGACGTCCATCGACATGAGTCTTACAACTATTTCAAATTATATTTCATAATATCTTAGGTACAGACGTACAGTGGACCGAGCGTAAACGGTCATGACATTTAATATAAAATCATTATTAATTAATTATTACTTATCACTATTTTCGATATATAAAACAATAATATTTAAAAAAATCGATATTATTAATTTCATACATTCAAATGCTACAAAATAGTCGTATACTTATAGGCCATTTTAAATTTGCGGTGACGTCATATAGGTACAGTTCTAAAAACGTTTGAGGCGGGTTGCTCGACAGGGGATTATGCGCAAAACACGGTTTCGTCAAATTTGACAGTCAAAAACTAACTATAGGGGGACGGAATAGGGGGGGGTGGATGGGATGAAATAACCATATAATCATTAATATAAATATTGACGATTACTCGTATATGGTTAGCCGAGAGATCTGAGGCCGAATTGTTTTTCTTTATAATAATGAATTTGCGCGTAACGTATATAGAAAGGGAGCTGGATGGTCCGTGCCCACCCCAGTATGGTCTTTTTCCCACCCCAGGATATGGGGCTACCGTTTTAAAATTTCAGGCTGATGCCTAAGAAGTCTGTACCTGGCCCAGACCATCGCTCCCCTTAAAATAATCCTAGATACGTCGATGACTTGATGTTTATACCAGAATACAATTAGGCCATTTAAATATTAATCACAGTGACTTACAGCGAGGTTAAATTTGACGTCGGTTGAAATTTTTTTAAATGCGTACGAGTAACCTGCCAAGTGCTTAAGTGTTAAATTATAAACTGATTTCTTTATTCAAAAAGCGGTTCGTTATCTTTCAAAACTAAACGCTTCGTTAATAAAATGAATGAATTTTTATTAATATAGGAACGAGCTATTTGTCTATAACAATAATGCAGTAATTATGATTGTGTCACAGTCAAACAAATTAAATTGTATATATAAAAATGCGTCAAACTGTGAAATTGAATTGTATTTAAAAAAATTGCTATCTATTATAGCTAAACATACAACAACTAAATACACATGTATAAATTCATTCAATTAATTATAAAATTATTAAAAAATATTTTTTCTGTTACATAGATAATGTCTACGTATTAAAAGCTTATCAATTCTGTCTTCTATCTCTCTCCTTTTAATGCCAACCATTTTCATTTTTTTTTCTGGTACTTATACTTTGAAGTTAAACTTAATCTTTAAAGATTATTAATATCTTCGTCCCATAATTTTGACGACAGGACTCTCACAGTCTCGTAAGTCGATGCCATATTCCAGCATTTTGGAGAGCTCAAATGTGGCTAACACTTCGAAGCCAGCTCGGGTGGCTGAAATTTGTGAGGACGCCGCTGTGAACGTTGAACATGTAGCTTTGATCCCGAACGTTTTGCAAATCTTCTCTCTGGAAAATAAAACAAATTTGTAAATATGCTATTAATTGAGGTAGGGATTATCTTATTCAAAATATGGAGCTGCCCGACTGGGACAGTATCTCAACCTTACAGAAAATCACTCCCAAATCATACTGTTTCTAGTTCTAGGGTCAGAAAAAAGCTTGCAATGCTCCTGCTGTTGCAGGCTTCCGTAGCTTACGGACCAGGCCACCAGGTAAACCAACCAACCACCGCTTGATGCGGTAAGATCCGCTTACCACCAGGTACCGTACGTTCAATTGTTTTACCACGAAGTCGGTCGAGTGAGGTCCGATTCTCACTAAGAACTCTGGCTACCTTACTCACAACGAACACAATACATCTTCAGAGCAGTATTATTTATCTATTATCTTCTATAAGGTAGACGAACTTCTCCAGTCTAATTTGTAATGCTCTAAATTTGGAGCAAGATCCTGTTGTGACGTATGTCACTACTCCTATATCTAGGGCACGGACATTGAACGTGTTAAGGTGTAATCTGATAAATAAGATTGACGATAAATTTACGTAATAAAATATATAGAAAAAAGATGCATAATGTCCTTCTAGAGAATTTTCCGTTGATATTCTCAGTTTAGATCGATTGTTATCAACAGTATCAAACAACATCACTTCGAGGAACTGAATAGCTATATCACTGAATTATGGCTGTTGCGCTGGAAGTCAAGGGGTCGATCCCGGCACATGGCATACATTTGTATTGTCCATACAGATGTTTGTCGTGGTCTGGTGTTTGTGCTTGTGTATTGAGTGTTTCCGGACCCCAACACAGGATTTAATTCTAGCGGAGGCTGTTGAGCGTTAGGCGTTTATAATTTCTTTAAAAATATTATCACTTATAGTTTTTTCAAACTCACCGAGCTTCTAAAAGTTTCGCACCAATATTGTTCCCCCTGTGCGCCGGAAGTACGACCAGAGCACAGGAAGTCAAATAAGTATCTGTGCTGAAATATTCGTAAACGTTCACTAATCTCTCGATGACTGCCAACGTCCTTATAATCTTTTTCACCGTTTCTCCTTGTGGCTGAAAAAATAAGATATTTATTTATCTTTGGACATTTAAGGACTGCTGTGTAGTTATAGCAGTAAAGAATGTAGCCACCACCTCTCTCGCCAAGGATGTCGTAAGAGACGACTAAGAGATAATACAGTTCCACTACTACCTTGGGACTTAAAAAGCCGACCGATGGCGGGATAACCATCCAAATGTTCGCTTTGAAATACACAGGTCGAAGACGGGCAGCAGCGTCTTCGGTCATCAACTCGCCTGTCCAGCGTGATTACTATGGGCAAACTACAACGAGTTCATTCCATTTTTGATGCGAACTTATGGAAGCCTATGTCAATGATGATGATGGATGATTTAAGGAGCCTGTTGTTCATCACGTAGATGAACGTAGAACGCTGACCTTTAACTTTACTTCAAAGTTTCTAACACTTTGTAGAAGGTTCTTATGAAATTAAAATTTAAGAAAATTGCGCATAAAATGATAAAATAACAAGAAAGATTAACTACTGTTTAAACTTGACTTAAATGACAGCTCTTGCGTTTCACAGTTGAGATGGGACAGCGGCTGTCGGATCAGCTGGTACTTAAATATAACAAAAAGTACTGTTAAAAACTTTCAGCACCAGTGGCAATAAATCCTTGTCGTTTTTACACACAACCACGAGAAGATTAAAGCCAACCAAGTGCTTTGGTTTTCCATCGACTTCGGTATAACAAGCTATAGACATTTTCTGATCGATGTACTTCGACCAGTACTCTCTGGTGTTGTTTGTCGATTCGTGATCGTTGGCTAAGCCTGTAAAAAAAGGTTCCTTTCAATTCGCATAAATAAAAATTAATCTCTAAATGTATTGCTAAGCGTTCCTATACATCTAAAAAGAAACTAATGCTCAGAAATATTCCAGTAGTCAATCAAAATATAAATGTTGGTCGTGGTCTGGGCGTTTTTGTTTCTATGTTATGTTCCGGACCTCCGACGCTGGATCTCATCCTACTGTAGCATTGAGAAGCGTTCATTATTGCATAATATATATATTAATACGTGAAGAAAAACTTTGTACACCTTTTTACGAAACTTACGCGGATATATATATATAGAGATGAAGTGCAGATGCTAATATATTTGTAAAATTATGCATTATAATTGTGTTTGCTGGCAAACGAAAAAAACCGACTTCAATTACATCGACAAGTAATACAATGTAGTTAGATGAAAAAATAGTCAAGTAAATACGCATTATCAAAGATTACTCCAAAAGTTATAATCAGATCTCGATGAAATTTAAATATGACCACATGATAAACATCGGCTTTCGATTAAATTAAAAATCATTAAAATCAATACACCCAATAAAATGTTATGCAGACTTTCTAGAGTTTCCCTCGATTTCTCTGAGATTTAAATCACACAAACAATCACACACAATCAAAATAAGATTATTTCAACTTAACGTCTTTGATAGTTTTTAAGACAGTCTTCAACTTTCCATCGGTTTTCATCTGTATTGAAATAGACTGGCTGATTAGCGCAGTTTATATCAGTTACCTGACAACGCTATGATGTAGTGGTGGGTGCGTCTACCATGTATGCGCTTAAACACCGGCGATTCAGGTTTAGGTTTCCGCTCGAGATGGATACGTATTTGTGCAAATATTTCTTTTCGATCTGGTTGTCTATCCTTGTGTGACTTCTCACTGTGCCTCGGAGAGCACGTTAAGCTATCGGTCCCGGTTGTTATCATAAACAGATACACCTGATAGTTATTATTTAGTTACTCGTTGTAGGAAACATATCCGCCAACCAGCAGTGGAACAGAGTGGTGAATTAGGCTCTGATCCTACTCTTACACGGAGAAAGAGGCCAGCAGTGGGATGTTTCAGGCTGAATCGATCGATCGATGTCAGTTACTTTCCTGATAGATTTGATCCTAGCATTAGATCCTCGGTCAAGTCTGGGTGCAAATACATTTGTATATTTAAAGCCGATGTGCGCACATTACGGAAAGTACGTCTGGATGAATTACAATTAAGTCTTCTAAATTTTACTTTAAAAAACTTAATTCTTTTCCAGTTATTATATTTTAGGATATTGTGTACAATCGAGGAGTGTATGGATAGGTTAGGGTTATTTTTTTTTTTGTATAACGAAACTGTCGTTAAACGTTGTACTTTTTAAGTTAGATAGGTTAGGGTTAAATTACACTCCTCGATTGTACATGTTTACCATATTTTAATTTTTGTTGATTGTCACGGTTTTGAACATAACATTTCTAACTTTGACGAATCGTGAGCAAAACGGACGGTTTTTGGGATCAGAACAGAACATTGTGTAATTCCAACTAAGACGAAATTACCTAAAAGTCGATTTAAGGGCTCGTCTCTTATGAACGATTCGCACAGCAGGTCGAGGCAGGTTTCCTTGTCACCCTCATTCATATCACGAATTTGGTACCTGAAATTAAGTTATATGGGATAAGAAATCTGTAAAAGTAGGTTTAGAAATTAACTCTAGATAGTATGCCACTTATGAGAGTGCCAAGGATTCCCTATAACTAACGAGCAATGTTTTTTTTCGTCTACCGACGTTGTATCTCTTATTGGTGTAATTGAAGTCGGTTTTTTTTTTCGTTTGCGTGGAAACACAATAATTAAATCCTTTTTCGATCGGTTTCTTCGATCCTGAGATTAGCACTTGAAACAAACTCTTGATAGCTTTATAAGATGATGTTAAAGAAATATTATTAAATTTTCATGTGAATCTACACTCACATTAATCCAGGAACACCGTCCTTATCTTTTCCCTGGAACCTGCTCCACACGATACCGACTGGAATATTTTCAGGTCTTGTATACATTTTTGGTTAATCTGTTAAATAAAAACATTTAATTAAGAAATCAGAAATAAGCAATGCAGAAATTAAAAAAAAAGACTTATGTAAACAAAACTTTACAAAAAAAAAAACTGAATAGAAAATACTATTTCATAGCTGTGATAAAAATGATTTTAATTTAATAAATTTTATATTGTGATTTGACTAAATTATTACTGGCAAATAAATCAATAACATACAGTACAAATTGATACAATTTTTAAACTAATAAAATGAAATTTCCTTTTGTCTACATAGATGAAGTAAAAAAAAGTAGATAATGCGCGGTCTTTGTTGTTAGTGAAGCCACAAAACTCGGCTCCTTCAAGTAAACACACACGCTCACGCACACATATGCATCAAACTACGCTCATTTTCGTCAGTATCTCACGGGGCCTCGTACAGTAATTATGCCTATAAAATGCCGTTTTTGTGTAATTAAATGGTACAAAAACAATACCAAAGTGAATAAAAAGTCTGAAGAAATATCGTTTAACACGTAAGTACATACAAAACTTTATATTTCTTGTTATTCCAAAATAATATTGAGGTTATTCGGAACTTATAATTTCCATGTCCCGAAATGACGTACCGAGGGAGTGTTACCTGTAATTCTTATTTCCATTAGCCCAAAATGCGGGTAAGTAAATTGTAGCCAATCATAGAAAAATAATTAAGTAGAAAGTGGACATCATTATTGTTTTTTCTTTTATCGTGTGATTTTATGTTTTACCTAAATTGAAGTCAAGTTAAATATAAATTTTTAACTCGTTTGTTTCTGTTTAAATTTGTAAATTAACTACTCATATTTTACTACTAAATATCATGGTTTTAGGTTTCCAACGAATATTTTAATAGGAGATAGATAGAATAGGTAGCTGCTGTGCGACTGAGCTGAAATGAACTACAACGACAGCCATCCTCATCTAGTGTGGTTTGTTCAAACCATTTTGATAAAGCTGACATTTACGGTACAAAACGTGGACTTCGCAGAGTACCATCACGTATATACTACTACTTACTACTAGGTATTTTAATGTTGAATTTTTTGTTCTAGGACCTACCGGATGAGTCTTAAATTAGTCGTTAACCAAGATTCAATCTTTGATACACCTAGAAAACATAAATATAAGTTTGAAGTCGGTTTTTTTTTTTTGTTAAAAATTATTTTATTTTACAATTTTTAGTGATGGGTAGACCTAACAAGGATGCTTTTTCTCTTGTGTCGGGGGACCGGAAACATACACAATACACAAGCACAAACACCCAGACAATGACAAACATCTATATGGCCAATTCAAATATCTGTCGTGCGCGGAGATTGAACCCACTAACGCCAGCGCAACAGCCGGTGCTGTGACCGCTGCGCTAACGCGTTGACATACTATGAGTAAAGTTCGCTATCAGGTGTACATAATAACAACCGGGACTGACAGCCTAGCGTGTTCTCTGAGGCTAGGTTGGGAGAACCACAAGCAATAACAACTAGACCGAAAATAAATATTTGTATAAACATAAATATCCACTCCGAGCGGGAATAGAACCCGCGACCGTCGGTGTTTAGGCGCCGCCGACACGGCACATGCACCATTATATCAAAGCGGTCGTCAAACAGCAAAAGGTAACTGCTGTAAATTGTTGAGAAATTCCCTCGAGTGTTTATGGGCTCCGTCATCAAACCTGGTCCTGCGACACAGATGATCACATAGCAGGTAATTGCTATAAATCGTTGAAAAGTTCCCTCGACTATCTTTTGTCGCCATCATCAGACTGTAATGGCACTTGTAACTCATATAGGTGCAAAGTTCTCATCAACAGAAACGAATTAAGTTCAAACACCAGGTAATTGCTATAAGTCGTTGAAGAGTTCCCTCGACTATCTTTCGTCTCCATCATCAGACTGAAATGGCACTTATAACTCATATATATGCAAAGTTCTCATCGATAGAAACGAATTAAGTTCAAACAGCAGGTAATTGCTATAAATCGTTAAAGAGTTCCCTCGACTAACTTTTGTCTCCATCATCAGACTGTAATGGCACTTATGACTCATACAGGTGCAAAGTTCTCATCAATAGAAACGAATTAAGTTCAAAAAGCAGGTAATTGCTATAAATTGTTAAAGAGTTCCCTCGACTATCTTTCTTCTCCATCATCAGATCGACTCCAGACCTTTATTAAATAGTAGTGCTTTATAGCACTTAATGAAAACATGATGAAATTTACTAGTCACCCTTACGATTTTTGAAAGTTTCCCTCGATTTATCTGGGATCCCATCATCAGATCCTGGTTTCCTTATCATGGTACCAAACTATGGATATCTCCTTTCCAACAAAAAAATAATTATCAAAATCGGTTCGTAAACGAAGAAGTTATCTCCGAACATACATAAAAAAAATATATATATATATACGGTCGAATTGAGTAACCTCCTTCTTTTTTTGAAGTCGGTTAAAAAGGAGTAAATATATTTAAAACTATAAACAGATTTTTATTTTCGCATACCCATTTTACCTATATTAAATTAATTGTGTTTAATCCCACTTAATAAAATTTTCAGGGACTTTTTTTAAAAAGTGTCAACACTTCACTCACACATATTTAAAAAAGTGGCTTCACTTTTTTGTTGTAAGTGCGTTATCTATTCTTTTTACTTGATCTATGTTTGTCTATTGATTATCATTCTACCTTCAAATATTATTCTTTCAATGTTTGTTAATTTTACGTGTCGTATTCAAAATATTATTTTTTTATATATAAAAATGAGTCGCTCAATGTGTTGCTAAGCGCAAAACTCGAGAACGGTTGGACCGATTTCGCTAATTCTTTTTTTAAAATATTCCTTGAAGTACGAAAGTGGTTCTTACTGAGAGAAAAATTCTAAAAAAAAAAATTTAAAATTTCCTGAAAAAGTCTAAAAACAACACTTTTCTATACTCCCATACAAATGATTTGTGATAATACTTAAAAGTCAATTTGAACTTTAATACCATACGATAAAGTTTGTGTTAGGCGATACGAAGTTCGCCGGGTCAGCTAGTTTTTTATAATATTCCTAGTCATAATTACGGCACTTTCCTATAAGCATACGAGAAACTTCCAAGATAGTTGAATAACTTTGATAAAAAATATAGTAACAGAACTTATACCTACATAAATTTGTTTTCTCCGATAAGCACAAAAATTACTTCTAAGAAAGATTAAACTTTCAAACACTTATCGTTAATTAATATATAGTTTGATACACAGCTGTATAAAAATTCTTTTTTTTATAATTACTTTTTAATATTTTGATACAGAGGCAAAGCACTTGGCCAGCAGTTGTGCGACGAAATAATGACATACGTAGGTAGTTTACCATTTTGGCTAACAATCAATTCGTATTGTCTGTTTATTATTTACTAACCCTCAAGATCTACAAAAAGCCTTCAACCGACTGTTTATTGGATGAGAATTATTATATATCTACTTAGCTATACTCTTTAAGCGTTGCTACGTTTTTTATATTTTCGTCGTGCCAACTCAGAAACCAATGTGGGCTCATGCACGACACTTTGCGGAAGATCATGCCATGATCAAATGCATAGTTTACGATTCTATAAAGGACATACAGACAAACATTAATTTTTATAAATATAGATTTACTGTTTAAAAAATGATTGACTAGATAATTCCTGTCCTAGATCTCCTACTATCCATTATTTAGCAAATGATTCGACCAATGTTGTTCTATATTTCGATCTGGAAAATAAAGGCTACCTACGTTTTTTGAAATTTTTTCAAATTATGTGTATGTGCAATTTTTTAAAATTTTGAACAAAAAATCTTCTTTACGTACGCTTGATTTATGAGAGATGAGAGCGTTACGAAAAGTGTGATCGGGCGAAATGAACGGAGCAAAAGAGAGAGAGGTGCGATCACACATTTTCTTTCTCTTTCTCTTATAACCAGTTACGTTTCGTATATCTTAGACCTGTGTCTACAGAAGCAGACCTATTGTGCAGAAGTTTTACTTCAGTCGTGTGATCTAAAGCACACTCGTTTTACTTATTATTCCATAAAAACTTTCTATAGTGTATAAGAAGATATATAGGTCAAACCATTTAAGTCGTTTCCTAGTTATGGCGTAACAAAGGGAAATAGGGATTCATTTTTAAGCAACTTAAAAAAAAGAGGAGATACTCAATTATTTTTGCATTCGTACAAATATTTATTTCCAGTCTTGGTATCTTGTGACTCTGGTGAGTCTCTCCATCGTGGCCTGGAGAGCACGTAAGCTGTCGATACCGGTTGTTACCATATACAACTGATATCAACAGTCACTCACAGTGTCAGTCCTCAGTCAGTTCAGCATATTGCAGTCCACTGCTCGCAAGCTCGCGCCAGACATCCCGGTTTTCCAGTATGGACTGGATGAGGATCCAGCCCACACCGGCAATCTTACGTAGATCGTCGGTCCAACGGGCCGGAGGACGTCTCACACTGCGTTTGCCAAGACGCGGTCTCTACTCCAGGATCCGTCTGCTCCAACGGCTATCGGTCCTACGACACAGATGACCAGCCCACTGCCATTTCAACTTGCTAATTCTGTAGGCTATGTCGGTTACTTTCGTCGATCTTTGAGAAAAACTCCAAGCATAGCCCATTCACAATGTGATAGTAGGGAATAAATCCATCAACCTGCAGTGCAGCAGCGTGATGGATTAAGCTCTGATCCTTCTCCTACATGGGGAAAGAGGCCTATGCCCAGCAGTGGGATATTACAGGCTGAAGCATATAAAGTTACAGTTACAGTAATACGTACATTTTAAAATTAATTTTAACCATATTACATCTATACAAATAAATAAAATTGACGTGTCTACTTATAATATTAAAATAACTGCTTTTTACTAAATTCACATGTATGTATACACGGTACATATACCAAAATGACTTTTTTTATGATTTTTGTCCGTTTGTCTGCCTGCCTGTTTGTTGCGACTAATCTCTGAAACGGCTGGACCGAATTTGACGGAACTTTCACTGGGATAGCTGATGTAATAAGGAGTAACTTAGGCTACTTTTATTTTAGTTTTTATTTATTTTATAACTCTGCGAACTTAACTACAACTTTTTTGTTAAATTCCACGCGGACGAAGTCGCGGGCACAGCTAGTTTAAGATAAAGTTATTATAAAAAAAAAACAATGTATTAAGATTAAATGTGGATTTCTTGTCTAAATTTATTGAAATAATAAAAAATAAATGAAACAACACACTGACATTAAAATTGTAAAATTTTATTTCAATGATTGTACTTGTACATAAGGTGACAAAACATGTTTTTTGGACGACGGTACCGCGTTTATGGCATAAAATCAAAGACAGACAACGCTCACATAATGCCGTGACGTCCATCGACATGAGTTTTACAACTATTTCAAATTATATTTCATTAGTATCTTAGGTACAGACGTACAGTGGACCGAGCGTAAACGGTCATGACATTTAATATAAAATCATTATTAATTAATTATTACTTATCACTATTTTCGATATATAAAACAATAATATTTAAAAAAAAATCGATATTATTTATTTCATACATTCAAATGCTACAAAATAGTCGTATACTTATAGGCCATTTTAAATTTGCGTGACGTCATATAGCTACAGTTCTAAAAACATTCGAGGTGGATTGCTCGACAGGGGATTATGCGCAAAACACGGTTTCGTCAAATTTGACAGTCAAAAACTGACTATAAGGGGACGGAATAGGGGGGGATGGATGGGATGGAATAACCATATAATCATTAATATAAATATTAACGATTACTCGTATATGGTTAGCCGAGAGATCTGAGGCCGAATTGTTTTTCTTTATAATAATGAATTTGCGCGTAACGTATATAGAAAGGGAGCTGGATGGTCCGTGCCCACCCCAGTATGGTCTTTTTCCCACCCCAGGATATGGGGCTACCGTTTTAAAATTTCAGGCTGATGCCTAAGAAGTCTGTAACTGGCCCAGACCATCGCTCCCCTAAAAATAATGCTAGATACGTCGATGACTTGATGTTTATACCAGAATACAATTAGGCCATTTAAATATTAATCACAGTGACTTACAGTGAGGTTAAATTTGACGTCGGTTGAAATTTTCTTAAGTGCGTACGAGTAACCGCCCTTAAATGTTAAATTATACATCTGATTTCTATATTCAAAAAGCGGTTCGTTTTCTTTCAAAACTAAACGCTTCGTTAATAAAACGAAACTTTTTTATTAATATAGGAACGAGCTATTTGTCCATAACAATAATGCAGTAATATGATTGTGTCACAGTCAAACAAATTAAATTGTATATATAAAAATGCGTCAAACTGTGAAATTGAATTGTATTTAAAAAAATTACTATCTATTATAGCTAAACATACAACAACTAATACACATGTATAAATTCATTCAATTAATTATAAAATTATTAAAAAATATTTTTTCTGTTACATAGATAATGTCTACGTATTAAAAGCTTATCAATTCTGTCTTCTATCTCTCTCCTTTTAATGTCAACCAATTTCATTTTTTTCTGGTACTTTGGGGTTAAACCTAATCTTTAAAGTTTATTCATATTTCTTCCCCATAACTTTGGCACAAGGACTCTCATAATTTCGTAGGTCGATGCCATAGTTCAACATTATGGAGTACTCCATTGTGGCTAGCACTTCGAAGCCAGCTCGGGCGGCTGCAATTTGTGAGGACGTCGCTGTGAACGTTGAACATGTAGCTTTGATCCCGAACGTTTCGCAAATCTTCTCTCTGGAAAATAAAACTTTGTAAATATGCTATTAATTGAGGTAGGGATTATCTTATTCAAAATATGGAGCTGCCCGACTGGGACAGTATCTCAACTTTATAGAAAATTACTCCCAAATCATACTGTTTCTAGTTCTGGGGTGAGAAAAAAGCTTGCAATGCTCCTGCTGTTGCAGGCTTCCGTAGCTTACGGACCAGGCCACCAGGTAAACCAACCAACCACCGCTTGATGCGGTAAGATCCGCTTACCACCAGGTACCGTACGTTCACTTGTTTTACCACGAAGTCGGTCGAGTGAGGTCCGATTCTCACTAAGAACTCTGGCTACCTTACTCACAACGAACACAATACATCTTCAGAGCAGTATTATTTAGCTGTGACCTTCTATAAGGTAGAGGAACTTCTCCAGTCTAATTTGTAATGCTCTAAATTTGGAGCAAGATCCTGTTGTGACGTATGTCACTACTCCTATATCTAGGGCACGGACATTGAACGGGTTAAGGTGTAATCTGATAAATAAGATTGACGATAAATTTACGTAATAAAATATATAGAAAAAAGATGCATAATGTCCTTCTAGAAAATTTTCCGTTGATATTCTCAGTTTAGATCGATTGTTATCAACAGTATCAAACAACATCACTTCGAGGAACTGAATAGCTATATCACTGAATTATGGCTGTTGCGCTGGAAGTCAAGGGGTCGATCCCGGCACATGGCATACATTTGTATTGTCCATACAGATGTTTGTCGTGGTCTGGTGTTTGTGCTTGTATACTGAGTGTTTCTGGACCACAACACAGGATTTAATCCTAGCGGAGGCTGTTGAGCGTGAGGCGTTTATTATTTCTTTAAAAATATTATCACTTATAGTTTTTTCAAACTCACCGAGCTTCTAAAAGTTTCGCACTAATATTGTTCCCCCTGTGCGCCGGAAGCACGACCAGAGCACAGGAAGTCAATAAAGTATCTGTGCTGAAATATTCGTAAACGTTCACTAATGTCTCGATGACTGCCAACGTCCTTATAATCTTTTTCGACGTTTCTCCTTGTGGCTGATAAAATAAGATATTTATTTATCTTTGGACATTTAAGGACTACTGTATAGTTATAGCAGTAAAGAATGTAGCCACCACCTCTCTCGCCAAGGATGTCGTAAGAGACGACTAAGAGATAACACAGTTCCACTACTACCTTGGGACTTAAAAAGCCGACCGATGGCGGGATAACCATCCAACTGTTCGCTTTGAAATACAGAGGTCGAAGACGGGCAGCAGCGTCTTCGGTCATCAACTCGCCTGTCCAGCGTGATTACTATGGGCAAACCACAACGAGTTCATTCCATTTTTGATGCGAACTTATGGAAGCCTATGTCAATGATGATGATGGATGATTTAAGGAGCCTGTTGTTCATCACGTAGATGAACGTAGAACGCTGACCTTTAACTTTACTTCAAAGTTTCTAACACTTTGTAGAAGGTTCTTATGAAATTAAAATTTAAGAAAATTGCGCAAAAAATGATAAAATAACAAGAAAGATTAACTACTGTTTAAACTTGACTTAAATGACAGCTCTTGCGTTTCACAGTTGAGATGGGACAGCGGCTGTCGGATCAGCTGGTACTTAAATATAACAAAAAGTACTGTTAAAAACTTTCAGCACCAGTGGCAATAAATCCTTGTCGTTTTTACACTCAACCACGAGAAGATTAAAGCCAACCAAGTGCTTTGGTTTTCCATCGACTTCGGTATAACAAGCTATAGACATTTTCTGATCGATGTACTTCGACCAGTACTCTCTGGCGTTGTTTGTCGATTCATGATCGTTGGCTAAGCCTGTAAAAAAGGGTTCCTTTCAATTCGCATAAATAAAAATTAATCTCTAAATGTATTGCTAAGCGTTCCTATACATCCAAAAAGAAACTAATGCTCAAAAATATTCCAGTAGTCAATCAAAATATAAATGTTGGTCGTGGTCTGGGCGTTTTTGTTTCTATGTTATGTTCCGGACCTCCGACGCTGGATCTCATCCTACTGTAGCATTGAGAAGCGTTCATTATTGCATAATATATATATTAATACGTGAAGAAAAACTTTGTACACCTTTTTACGAAACTTACGCGGACGGAAGAGTATGAAATTTCAGACATTTGTTGTTTATATAGAGATGAAGTGCAGATGCTAATTAATATATTTGTAAAATTATGCATTATAATTGTGTTTGCTGGCAAACGAAAAAAACCGACTTCAATTACATCGACAAGTAATACAATGTAGTTAGATGAAAAAATAATTGTGTTTGCTCGCAAACGAAAAAAAAAACCGACTTCAATTACATCGACAAGTAATACAACGTAGATCGACGAAAAAATAGTCAAGCAACTACGCGTTATCAAAGATTACTCAAAAAGTACCTATCAAATCTCGATAAAATTTAAATGTCACCACATGATAAACATCAGCTTTCGACTAAATTAAAAATTATCAAAATCGGTACACCCAGTAAAAAGTTATTACGGATTTTCGAGAGTTTCCCTCGATTTCTCTGGGATCCCATCATCAGAACCTGGTTTCCTCATCACGGTACCAAACTAGGGATATCTTCTTTCCAACAAAAAAAGAATTATCAAAATCGATACATCCAGTAGAAAGTTATGCGGTATAATACAACGTAGGTCGACGAAAAAAGCGTCAAGTAAAAACACATTATTAGATATAACTCGAAAAGTAGTTGTTAGATCTCAAATAAATTTAAATGGGACCAATTGGCACACACCACCTTTCGATTAAAACAAAATTTGTCGAAATCGGTCCACCCGGTCAAAAGTTCTGATGTAACATACATAAAAAAAAAAAAAAAAAAATACAGTCGAACTGAGAACCTCCTCCTTTTTTGGAAGTCGGTTAAAAATAGTCAAGTAAATACGCATTATTAAAGATTACTCCAAAAGTTATAATCAGATCTCGATGAAATTTAAATGTGACCACGTGATAAACATCGGCTTTCGATTAAATTAAAAATCATTAAAATCGGTACACCCGATAAAATGTTTTGCAGACTTTCTAGAGTTTCCCTCGATTTTTCTGAGATTTAAATCACACAAACAATCACACACAATCAAAATAAGATTATTTCAACTTAACGTCTTTGATAGTTTTTAAGACAGTCTTCAACTTTCCATCGGTTTTCATCTGTATTGAAATAGACTGGCTGATTAGCGCAGTTTATATCAGTTACCTGACAACGCTATGATGTAGTGGTGGGTGCGTCTACCATGTATGCGCTTAAACACCGGCGATTCAGGTTTAGGTTTCCGCTCGAGATGGATACGTATTTGTGCAAATATTTCTTTTCGATCTAGTTGTCTATCCTTGTGTGACTTCTCACTGTGCCTCGGAGAGCACGTTAAGCTATCGGTCCCGGTTGTTATCATAAACAGATACACCTGATAGTTATTATTTCGTTACTCGTTGTAGGAAACATATCCGCCAACCAGCAGTGGAACAGAGTGGTGAATTAGGCTCTGATCCTACTCTTACACGGAGAAAGAGGCCAGCAGTGGGATGTTTCAGGCTGAATCGATCGATCGATGTCAGTTACTTTCCTGATAGATTTGATCCTAGCATTAGATCCTCGGTCAAGTCTGGGTGCAAATACATTTGTATATTTAAAGCCGATGTGCGCACATTACGGAAAGTACGTCTGGATGAATTACAATTAAGTATTCTAAATTTTACTTTAAAAAACTTAATTCTTTTCCAGTTATTATATTTTAGGATATTGTGTACAATCGAAGAGTGTATGGATAGGTTAGGGTTATTATTTTTTTTTTGTATAACGAAACTGTCGTTAAACGTTGTACTTTTTAAGTTAGATAGGTTAGGGTTAAATTACACTCCTCGATTGTACATGTTTACCTTATTTTAATTTTTGTTGATTGTCACGGTTTTGAACATAACATTTCTAACTTTGACGAATCGTGAGCAAAACGGACGGTTTTTGGGATCAGAACAGAACATTGTGTAATTCCAACTAAGACGAAATTACCTAAAAGTCGATTTAAGGGCTCGTCCCTTATGAACGATTCGCACAGCAGGTCGAGGCAGGTTTCCTTGTCACCCTCATTCATATCACGAATTTGGTACCTGAAATTAAGTTATATGGGATAAGAAATCTGTAAAAGTAGGTTTAGAAATTAATTCTAGATAGTATGCCACTTATGAGAGTGCCAAGGATTCCCTGTAACTAACGAGCAATGTTTTTTTTCGTCTACCGACGTTGTATTCCTTATTGATGTAATTGAAGTCGTTTTTTTTTTTTCGTTTGCGTGGAAACAATTATTAAATCCTTTTTCGATCGGTTTCTTCGATCCTGAGATTAGCACTTGCAACAAACTCTTGATAGCTTCATAAGATGATCTTAAAGATATATTATTAAATTTTCATCTGAATCTACACTCACATTAATCCAGGAACACCGTCCTTATCTTTTCCCTGGAACCTGCTCCACACGATACCGACTGGAATATTTTCAGGTCTTGTATACATTTTTGGTTAATCTGTTAAATAAAAACATTTAATTAAGAAATTAGAAATAAGCAATGCATAAATAAATAAAAAAAACTTGTGTAAACAAAACTTTACAAAAAAAAAAACTGAATAGAAAATACTATTTCATAGCTGTGATAAAAATTCTTTTAATTTGATAAATTTTATATTGTGATTTGATTAAAATATTACTGTCAAATAAAACAACAACATACAGTACAAATTGATACAATTTCAAACTAATAAAATAAAACTTCCTTTTGTCTATTGATTATCATTCTACCTTCAAATATTATTCTTTCAATGTTTGTTAATTTTACGTGTCGTATTCAAAATATGATTTTTTATAATATTCCTATTCATAATTACGGCACTTTCCTATAAGCATACGAGAATCTTCCAAGATAGTTGAATAACTTTGATAAAAAATATAGTAACAGAACTTATACCTACATAAATTTGTTTTCTCCGACAAGCACAAAAATTACTTCTTACAAACACTTTCAAACACTTATCGTTTATTAATGTATAGTTTGATACACATCTGTATAAAAATTCTTTTTTTTTTTATAATTACTTTTTAATATTTTGATACAGAGGCAAAGCACTTGGCCAGCAGTTGTGCGACGAAATAATGACATACGTAGGTAGTTTACTATGTTGGCTAACAATCAATTTGTGTTGTCTATTTATTATTTACTAACCCTCAAGATCTACAAAAAGCCTTCAACCGACTGTTTATTGAATGAGAATTATTTACTTAGCTACACTCTTTAAGCGTTGCTACGTTTTTTATATTTTCGTCGTGCCAACTCAGAAACCATTGTGTGCTCATGCACGACACTTTGCGGAAGATCATGCCATGATCAAATGCATAATTTACGATTCTATATAGGACATACAGACAAACATTAATTTTATAAATATAGATTCACTGTTTAAAAAATGGTTGACTAGATAATTCCTGTCCTAGATCTCCTACTATCCATTATTTAGCAAATGATTCGACCAATGTTGTTTATATTTCGAACTGGTTAAGCGTTAAGTTAAAATAAAGGCTACGTTTTTTGAAATTTTATCTAATTATGTGTATGTGCAATTTTTTAAAATTTTGAACAAAAAAATCTTCTTTACGTACGCTTGATTTATGAGAGATGAGAGCGTTACGAAAAGTGTGATCGGGCGAGATGAACGGAGCAAAAGAGAGAGAGGTGCGAGCACACATTTTCCTTTTGTCATAGGCATTTACGTTTCGTATATCTAAGACTCGAAGTTTTACTTCAGTCGTGTGGTCGAAAGCACACTCGTTTTACTTATTATTCCATAAAAACTTTCTATAGTGTATTATTTATTTATTTTGTTTATTTATTACTTCTTGCATACATATAATCAAACACTTTTACGTAGTAAAAAAAAAAGAAGAAAAAAAAAACAACAGAACAGAAATAAAATTAAACAAAAAGTAGTTACAATGACAGCATGCAAAGGCGGTCTTATTGCTTTAAGCAATCTCTTCCAGACAACCCCAGGTAAAAGGAGATTATGAGTAACAAAGTGCGGGATTGTGCAAAAGTAGATAAATATAAATAGAATTATAAATACATAAAAAAAATACATACATACACTTACAGAAGAATAAGATAAACATACAAAATCATGAGAATAAATAAATTTACGTAAACCATACGTAAAAATATAGGTACACATATTAAATACTTACAACATACACAAAATACATACATACATACATACATACATACACATACATAAATACATACACACACATACATACATAAATACATACACATACAACATAAGTACACAAATGCATATCACAAAATAATATAAAAATAAAAATAAACATTTAAAGCGATAGGTAATGTTTGTATAAGCGATTCTTAAAAATTGATAACGAATCAGAATGACGAACGTTTCCAGGTAGGCTATTCCATAGTTTCGCAGCCTTAATCGTAAAAGAGTTTCTGTACACTTGCGATTGGGAAACAAACATCTTCAGCCGATTGTCTTTACGTGATCGAAGGTTTAGGTCAGAATTTGAGCCAAGAAATAAAAAACGTTCTTTTAAATAAGAAGGAGATAAGGGATTATAAAGAATGGAGTAAAGAAGGGAAAGCATGTGGAGATTACGGCGCAGTCTGATTGGTAGCCACTTGAGTCTTGTTCGGTATTCGGATATGTGATCAAACTTACGCAATCCATATACGAAACGTATACAATGGTTTTGAAGTCGTTCAAGTTTGTTCAGCAATTCCTCTGAAAGATCGGGATAAGAGGAGTCTGCATAGTCTAAAAGCGGTAGAAGAAGTGAATGTGCTAATGATAATTTGGTCTTGACAGGAAGTAAACGCTTCCACCGTCGCAAACAGCCAATAGTCGCAAAAAATTTTCTGCTCATCTCATTCACCTGTGGAGCCCATGACATAGTACTGTCAATAATAATACCAAGATTCTTTACTGAGGTTCCCACAACTAAGCTAGTATTATTTATTTTAATTAAAGGTAGACTATTAATATTAACTTTCGCGATCTGTTTTGCGCCACCTAACAAAGCCACCTGGGATTTATTGGGGTTTAACGCTATCCCAAAAGACTCACTCCACGAACTAATTTTATTCAAGTCAGAATTCAAGTCTTCGATTGCCTTGTTGATATTGTTAGCAGGGGCAGAAGTATAAACTTGCAAATCGTCAGCATATAGATGATAAGACGAGGAAAGAGATTTGGCGACAGTGTTAATAAAGATGGAAAAAAGGAGAGGAGAAAGAACACCACCTTGTGGCACACCAGCAGTAAGTGAACAATAAGTTGAAAGGCGGTCATTACTGCGAACACACTGTTCACGACCACGCAAATAACTGTCGAACCATTGGATGGCATCAGATGAAATATTAATGGACTTTAGGACGGCTAGAAGGATGTCAAAATCAACCGCATTAAAAGCGTTGCTGAAGTCTAGCAACGCTATGACTGTAATGCGCTTATTGTCCATATTAAGTCTTACGTCATCAGTTACCTTAACTAGAGCTGTTACTGTACTATGGCCAAACCGGAAGCCAGACTGAAAAGGACTAAGTATATCATTTTTAATTAGAAATAGATGAAGTTGATGATACACTATACGTTCAAGGACTTTAGAGAGAAAAGGGAGAATAGAAATCGGTCTGAAGTGAGATTATTTGAGCTTTACGCCAAGAACTAGGAAACTTATGACAGGTTAAAGAGCAATTAAAAATGTGAGATAGGATAGGAGCTATATGGTCAAGTAGTAAAATAATCATTTTTCGATTTATTCCATCGTAGCCAGCTGCATCCGATTTGACAGACAAAATGTGTTTTTTGACGTCATCTGGAGTAACTGGTTCTAACTGAAAAGAGGAAGGGATAGTAACAGGAATAGATTTGAGGTAATTAATAGTATTCTGTTTGATATCAAGATCCATGTGCGGAACGGAAGCGAAGTGCTTATTAAGCGCATCTATATCGACGCTAGAGGGGAGACTCTCTCGTTGACGACCGATACCTAGTGTGTTGAGAAATCGCCAAACCTTAGTAGAATTACTGTTACGTATTGTTTCATTAATGTACGTACGTTGAGCATCTCTACAAGCAGTACTGCAACGGTTGCGTAATAATTTATATTTACAGAGATTTTCTTCAGTCGGTCTTATTTTGTATTTATATTTGGCAGCATTCCGCCTCACCATCAATGACCTGATATCGTTCGTCAACCATGGTGCTGGAAGATGCTTTAGTTTTGTTGGACGAAGAGGGGTGTGCTTGTCGAACAGTTCGTACATTATTGAGTTAAAAATTTCTATTTTGCCGTCAATATTTGACTCGTCGTTAATGGTATCCCATGCGATGTTATTTAAGTCGCTCGTAAAATGATCAATATCAATATTTTTAAAACACCGACGCATAGTTATCGTTGGTCGTACTTTAGGTGGTCGTACTTTATATGACAGAAAGAGAAGGTCGTGGTAGGAGAACGCATCAGCAGAAAATTGACCGTGTGTATCAACATGCTCCACAGAGGAAGTTATCATTAGGTCTAGTTGTGATGGGGTGCAGTTAGGGAAAAAATGAGTTGCGTTAGTGGGAAGTATGTTAAGATTAGAACTGTTAACTATACTAATAAGACGTTTAGCGCGTTGATCATTTTTTAATAAACATGTATTAAAATCTCCCATAATTATACTGTGATCCATAACCGGAACATACTCCTCAATAAGACTCTCGAACGCCTGAAAGTCATCTATATGGAGAGAGGGACTATAGAAAACGCCTAAAAGTACCCTCAAGCGCCCGAAAATAACCTCCACAAGAATATGCTCCAAAGATTCTGAGTATTGTGACGGGGATTTACTTAAAATAGTGAAAGATATATGGTCTCGCAAATAAATCGCCACACCACCACCACCCCTACCAGTACGGTCATTGCGAATTAAGTGAAAGTTAGGTAAACAGAAAGACTTTGAAGGTAAGCAAGGTTTTAAAAAAGTTTCAGAGACTAGGACAGCGTGAATGTTATTATTCTTAAAAGAGGAGAGGAGGTCAGGAAAATGAGAAGGAACACTTTGTGCATTGATGTGAACAACATTGAAATTTTTAGGATAGGCAGAGAAGGCAGAATCAAGGAGTGTATTAGAAGATATGTAAGTCAAGCCGGTTAAGTCGTTTCCAAGTTATGGCAAACAAAGGGAAAAGGGGACTCATTTTTAACTGACTTCAAAAAAGGGGGAGATACTCAATTATTTTTGCATTCGTACAAATATTTATTTCCAGTCTTGGTATCTTGTGACTCTGGTGAGTTTCTCCATCGTGGCCTGGAGAGCACGTAAGCTGTCAATACCGGTTGTTATCATATACAACTGATATCAATAGTTACTCACAGTGTCAGTCAGTCAGTTCAGCATATTGCAGTCCGCTGCTAGACATAGGCCTCCCCAATTTCGCGCCAGACAGCCCGGTTTTCCAGTATGGACTGGATGAGGATCCAGCCCACACTGGCAATCTTACGTAGATCGTCGGTCCAATGGGCCGGAGGACGTCCCAAACTGCGTTTGCCAAGACGCGGTCTCTACTCCAAGATTCGTCTGCTCCAACGGCTATCGGTCCTGCGACACAGATGACCAGCCCACTGCCACTTCAACTAGCTAATTCTGTGGGCTATATTGGTTACTTTCGTCTATCTTTGAGAGAAACCCCAAGCATAGCCCACTCACAATGTTATAGTAGGGAATAAATCCATCAACTTGCAGTGCAGCAGCGTGATGGATTAAGCTCTGATCCTTCTCCTACATGGGGAAAGAGGCCTATGCCCAGCAGTGGGATATTACAAGCATATAAAGTAACAGTTACAGTAATACGTACATTTTAAAATTAATGTTAACCATATCACATCTATAGAAATAAATAAAATTGACGTGTCTACTTATAATATTAAAATAACCGCTTTTTACTAAATTCACATGTATGTATGTATACACGGTACATATACCAAAATGACTTTTTTTATGATTTTTGTCCGTTTGTCTGCCTGCCTGTTTGTTGCGACTAATCTCTGAAACGGCTGAACCGAATTTGACGGAACTTTCACTGGGATAGCTGATGTAATAAGGAGTAACTTAGGCTACTTTTATTTTAGTTTTTATTTATTTTATAACTCTGCAAACTGAACTATAACTTGTTAAATTCCACGCGGACGAAGTCGCGGGCAAAGCTAGTTTAAGATAAAGTTATTGTAAAAAAAACAATGTACTAAAATTAAATGTGGATTTCTTGTCTAAATTTACTGAAATAATAAAAAATAAATGAAACAACACACTGATATTAAAATTGTAAAATTTTATTTTAATGATTGTACTTGTACGTAAGGTGACAAAACATGTTTTTTGGACGACGGTACCGCGTTTATAGCATTAAATCAAAGACAGACAACGCTCACATAACGCCGTGACGTCCATCGACATGAGTCTTACAACTATTTCAAATTATATTTCATTAGTATCTTAGGTACAGACGTACAGTGGACCGAGCGTAAACGGTCATGACATTTAATATAAAATCATTATTAATTAATTATTACTTATCACTATTTTCGATATATAAAACAATAATATTTAAAAAAAATCGATATTATTAATTTCATACATTCAAATGCTACAAAATAGTCGTATACTTATAGGCCATTTTAAATTTGCGGTGACGTCATATAGCTACAGTTCTAAAAACGTTCGAGGTGGATTGCTCGACAGGGGATTATGCGCAAAACACGGTTTCGTCAAATTTGACAGTCAAAAACTGACTATAGGGGGACGGAATAGGGGGGGATGGATGGGATGGAATAACCATATAATGATTAATATAAATATTAATGATTACTCGTATATGGTTAGCCGAGAGATCTGAGGCCGAATTGTTTTTCTTTATAATAATGAATTTGCGCGTAACGTATATAGAAAGGGAGCTGGATGGTCCGTGCCCACCCCAGTATGGTCTTTTCCCCACCCCAGGATATGGGGCTACCGTTTTAAAATGTCAGGCTGATGCCTAAGAAGTCTATAACTGGCCCAGACCATCGCTCCCCTAAAAATAATCCTAGATACGTCGATGACTTGATGTTTATACCAGAATACAATTAGGCCATTTAAATATTAATCACAGTGACTTACAGTGAGGTTAAATTTGACGTCGGTTGAAATTTTCTTAAGTGCGTACGAGTAACCTGCCCTTAAATGTTAAATTATAAATCTGATTTCTATATTCAAAAAGCGGTTCGTTATCTTTCAAAACTAAACGCTTCGTTAATAAAACGAAACTTTTTTATTAATATAGGAACGAGCTATTTGTCTATATAACAATAATGCAGTAATTATGATTATGTCACAGTCAAACAAATTAAATTGTATATATAAAAATGCGTCAAACTGTGAAATTGAGTTGTATTTAAAAAAATTGCTATCTATTATAGCTAAACATACAACAACTAACACACATGTATAAATTCATTCAATTAATTATAAAATTATTAAAAAATATTTTTTCTGTTACATAGATAATGTCTACGTATTAAAAGCTTATCAATTCTGTCTTCTATCTCTCTCCTTTTAATGTCAACCAATTTCATTTTTTTCTGGTACTTTGGGGTTAAACCTAATCTTTAAAGTTTATTCATATTTCTTCCCCATAACTTTGGCACAAGGACTCTCATAATTTCGTAGGTCGATGCCATAGTTCAACATTATGGAGTACTCCATTGTGGCTAGCACTTCGAAGCCAGCTCGGGCGGCTGCAATTTGTGAGGACGTCGCTGTGAACGTTGAACATGTAGCTTTGATCCCGAACGTTTCGCAAATCTTCTCTCTGGAAAATAAAACAAATTTGTAAATATGCTATTAATTGAGGTAGGGATTATCTTATTCAAAATATGGAGCTGCCCGACTGGGACAGTATCTCAACCTTACAGAAAATTACTCCCAAATCATACTGTTTCTAGTTCTGGGGTCAGAAAAAAGCTTGCAATGCTCCTGGTGTTGCAGGCTTCCGTAGCTTACGGACCAGGCCACCAGGTAAACCAACCAACCACCGCTTGATGCGGTAAGATCCGCTTACCACCAGGTACCGTACGTTCACTTGTTTTACCACGAAGTCGGTCGAGTGAGGTCCGATTCTCACTAAGAACTCTGGCTACCTTACTCACAATGAACACAATACATCTTTAGAGCAGTATTATTTAGCTATTATCTTCTATAAGGTAGACGAACTTCTCCAGTCTAATTTGTAATGCTCTAAATTTGGAGCAAGATCCTGTTGTGACGTATGTCACTACTCCTATATCTAGGGCACGGACATTGAACGGGTTAAGGTGTAATCTGATAAATAAGATTGACGATAAATTTACGTAATAAAATATATAGAAAAAAGATGCACAATGTCCTTCTAGAAAATTTTCCGTTGATATTCTCAGTTTAGACCGATTGTTATCAACAGTATCAAACAACATCACTTCGAGGAACTGAATAGCTATATCATTGAATTATGGCTGTTGCGCTGGAAGTCAAGGGGTCGATCCCGGCACATAGCATACATTTGTATTGTCCATACAGATGTTTGTCGTGGTCTGGTGTTTGTGCTTGTATACTGAGTGTTTCTGGACCACAACACAGGATTTAATCCTAGCGGAGGCTGTTGAGCGTGAGGCGTTTATTATTTCTTTAAAAATATTCTCACTTATAGTTTTTTCAAACTCACCGAGCTTCTAAAAGTTTCGCACCAATATTGTTCCCCCTGTGCGCCGGAAGCACGACCAGAGCACAGGAAGTCAAAAAAGTATCTGTGCTGAAATATTCGTAAACGTTCACTAATGTCTCGATGACTGCCAACGTCCTTATAATCTTTTTCGACGTTTCTCCTTGTGGCTGAAAAAATAAGATATTTATTTATCTTTGGACATTTAAGGACTACTGTATAGTTATAGCAGTAAAGAATGTAGCCACCACCTCTCTCGCCAAGGATGTCGTAAGAGACGACTAAGAGATAACACAGTTCCACTACTACCTTGGGACTTAAAAAGCCGACCGATGGCGGGATAACCATCCAACTGTTCGCTTTGAAATACAGAGGTCGAAGACGGGCAGCAGCGTCTTCGGTCATCAAGTCGCCTGTCCAGCGTGATTACTATGGGCAAACCACAACGAGTTCATTCCATTTTTGATGCGAACTTATGGAAGCCTATGTCAATGATGATGATGGATGATTTAAGGAGCCTGTTGTTCATCACGTAGATGAACGTAGAACGCTGACCTTTAACTTTACTTCAAAGTTTCTAACACTTTGTAGAAGGTTCTTATGAAATTAAAATTTAAGAAAATTGCGCAAAAAATGATAAAATAACAAGAAAGATTAACTACTGTTTAACAACCTACCCGTAGATTTATGCAAAAGTATTTCAAATAGAAATATCAAAAATAAATTAAAACAACATTACTTAAATATTTTGAACTAAACATTTACTTACTTAATTGTATTTTATTGTATTATTGTATTTATTTATTATATTACAAATTGTTTTCTTATTTTCTTATTAAAAGAATTTGAACATTGTCTGTAACCGTTATAAATAATGAATGTGTATAATTAGACTAAGATAGCACAGGTTGAAACCTTAGTGGTTTTTTGTTGCTATTTTTTTTTTAATATTTCGTGTATTACTACTTTTATAAACGATAATTAAATAAATAAAATAATAAAAAAACTTGACTTAAATGACAGCTCTTGCGTTTCACAGTTGAGATGGGACAGCGGCTGTCGGATCAGCTGGTACTTAAATATAAAAAAAAGTACTGTTAAAAACTTTCAGCACCAGTGGCAATAAATCCTTGTCGTTTTTACACTCAACCACGAGAAGATTAAAGCCAACCAAGTACTTTGGTTTTCCATCGACTTCAGTATAACAAGCTATAGACATTTTCTGATCGATGTACTTCGACCAGTACTCTCTGGTGTTGTTTGTCGATTCGTGATCGTTGGCTAAGCCTGTAAAAAAAGGTTCCTTTCAATTCGCATAAATAAAAATTAATCTCTAAATGTATTGCTAAGCGTTCCTATACATCTAAAAAGAAACTAATGCTCAGAAATATTCCAGTAGTCAATCAAAATATAAATGTTGGTCGTGGTCTGGGCGTTTTTGTTTCTATGTTATGTTCCGGACCTCCGACGCTGGATCTCATCCTACTGTAGCATTGAGAAGCGTTCATTATTGCATAATATATATATTAATACGTGAAGAAAAACTTTGTACACCTTTTTACGAAACTTACGCGGATATATATATATAGAGATGAAGTGCAGATGCTAATATATTTGTAAAATTATGCATTATAATTGTGTTTGCTGGCAAACGAAAAAAACCGACTTCAATTACATCGACAAGTAATACAATGTAGTTAGATGAAAAAATAGTCAAGTAAATACGCATTATCAAAGATTACTCCAAAAGTTATAATCAGATCTCGATGAAATTTAAATATGACCACATGATAAACATCGGCTTTCGATTAAATTAAAAATCATTAAAATCAATACACCCAATAAAATTTTATGCAGACTTTCTAGAGTTTCCCTCGATTTCTCTGAGATTTAAATCACACAAACAATCACACACAATCAAAATAAGATTATTTCAACTTAACGTCTTTGATAGTTTTTAAGACAGTCTTCAACTTTCCATCGGTTTTCATCTGTATCAAAATAGACTGGCTGATTAGCGCAGTTTATATCAGTTACCTGACAACGCTATGATGTAGTGGTGGGTGCGTCTACCATGTATGCGCTTAAACACCGGCCATTCAGGGTTAGGTTTCCGCTCGAGATGGATACGTATTTGTGCAAATATTTCTTTTTGATCTGGTTGTCTATCCTTGTGTGACTTCTCACTGTGCCTCGGAGAGCACGTTTTTTTTTTTTTTTTTTTTTTTTTTTTTATTACGATATGGGCTTACTCTTGACCTCAGTCTAGCCCTAGAGCACAGACGAGGTCGAAGATGGAGCGAGTTCGCCCAGAAGAAGCCTGTTCACTCGCGCTTTAAATATGTTCGGGTTATATGAACTCGGAAATACAGACGCCGGCAGGGAATTCCATTCCTTGGCTGTGCGCATTAAAAAAGATGATTCGAAGCGCTTTGTACGTATGAAAGGTATATCAATCAGGTAGGAATGAAAGCCTGCGGTACGTCTGAAAGTCCGATGGAAGAAAGGAGATGGGGGTATGAGCTCGTGCAGCTCCAGGGCACACTCTCCAAAGTACAACCTGTAAAAGACCGTTAGACTGGCAACCTTTCTTCGGTGAGCCAGAGTGTGAAGAGATTTCACCAAACTGGCATTACCGATAAGCCGCTTGGCTCTGCGTTCCACTGAGTCCAGTGTGGCGAGTTGATATTTGGCTGAGCCATCCCACAAGTGACTACAATATTCCATGCACGATCGGATTTGAGCTTTGTATAGCGTAAGAAGTTGTTTAGGCGTGAAATATCGCTTAACCTTATTTAAGATGCCAAGCTTTCTGGCCGCAGTTTGCGCTTTGGACTCAATGTAATTGCCAAAGTTGAGGTTAGAATTCAACTCTATGCCAAGGAGGTCGAGGGTATCGGACACAGGGACAGGTGTACCACGGAAAGTAGGAGTCAAGTTGAAAGGACTCCGTTTGGTGGAGAATAAACAGGCCTGCGTTTTGGCGGCGTTGAACGTGACCAGGTTGCAATCACCCCATTGGGATACTTGCTCCAGTATTGAATTTGTTCGTTCCACCATGGCCTCTCTCTGAGAACGTATTACGTCCCTGCTGTCTTTTGCGCTGGACAAATATCTCTCAACAATCGTACTGTCATCTGCGTATCCAACAATGCCTGGTCGTAGCATGTCGTTAATATGGAGCAGGAAAAGAGTTGCAGAGAGAACAGAACCTTGAGGGACGCCGGCGTTTATATCCATCAGGTCAGAGGAGCAGCCGTCCACGACCACTCTGATCGACCGTTCACTCAAAAAGTCTGAAATCCAGCTACAAAAGTCAACAGGGATGCCGTAAGCAGGAAGTTTGCTAAGGAGACTTGCGTGCCAAACCCTGTCGAAGGCCTTCGACACGTTAAGCTATCGGTCCCGGTTGTTATCATAAACAGATACACCTGATAGTTATTATTTCGTTACTCGTTGTAGGAAACATATCCGCCAACCAGCAGTGGAACAGCGTGGTGAATTAAGCTCTGATCCTACTCTTACACGGAGAAAGAGGCCAGCAGTGGGATGTTACAGGCTGAATCGATCGATCGATGTCAGTTACTTTCCTGATAGATTTGATCCTAGCATTAGATCCTCGGTCAAGTCTGGGTGCAAATACATTTGTATATTTAAAGCCGATGTGCGCACATTACGGAAAGTACGTCTGGATGAATTACAATTAAGTCTTCTAAATTTTACTTTAAAAAACTTAATTCTTTTCCAGTTATTATATTTTAGGATATTGTGTACAATCGAGGAGTGTATGGATAGGTTAGGGTTATTTTTTTTTTTTTTGTATAACGAAACTGTCGTTAAACGTTGTACTTTTTAAGTTAGATAGGTTAGGGTTAAATTACACTCCTCGATTGTACATCATTACCATATTTTAATTTTTGTTGATTGTCACGGTTTTCAAATTCAAATTCAATTCAAATTCAAAATATTTTATTCAGCATAAAATTATTACAATTTCTTACTGAACGTCATGAGTCTACTACCAGTTCGGAAAGAAGAAGCCTCTGACCTGAGAAGAACTGGCGGAAGAAACTCAGCGGGACTAATATCATTTTTTTTTTTTTTTTTTTTTTTTTACAGTAATGTTTTTTTTTCCCCAAAGCAAATCGAATTGAACAATAATTTTATAAGTTGAAATAGCCTGGAAGCGATCACATCATTCCCAAGGCGTACTGTCTTCTAGAAAATCATTAATCGAATAATATCCTTTACTACACAATCGTTTTTTCACAATTTTTTTAAATTTAGCAATAGAAGCTTTTTGAACGTTTTCTGGGAGCCTGTTGTATAAGCGTATACATTGTCCATAAAAGGAATTACTGACTCGGCGTAAGCGAGTTACAGGCACTACAAGTTTATGTTTGTTCCTAGTATTAATGCTATGCATGTCACAATTCCTGGGAAATTCGTGTATATTTTTATGAACATACATAACATTTTCGTACACATATTGAGAAGCAACAGTCAATATTTTTATTTCTTTAAACTTATCTCTTAATGATACTCTAGGGCCTAAACTATAAATTGCACGAATAGCTCTTTTCTGCAGGACAAAAACAGTATTGACAGTAGCTGCATTTCCCCATAATAAGATTCCATATGACATAATGCTATGGAAATAACTAAAATATACTACGCGAGCTGTATCTACGTCAGTAATAAGTCTAATTTTTTTAACCGCGAACGCTGCAGAGCTGAGCCTATTCGCTATCCCCTCAATATGAAGATCCCACCGCAATTTCGAATCTATAGTGATGCCTAGGAATTTAGTGGACTCCACCGGTTTTAACATCTCTCCTCCCAATTCTACACCATTATCAACAAGTTTAACATTAGGTGTCGTGAATTTTATTAATTTTGTTTTTTTGTTATTTAATAATAAATTATTTGAATCAAACCAGTAGACAACCTTTGAGAGAGCATCGTTTACATCGTCGTACATAAGTAAATTACGTTTCACCTTAAAAATAAGTGAAGTGTCATCAGCGAACAATACTATCTCATGCTTGTCCTGTACAAAAAATGGCAAATCATTTATGTAAATAAGGAAGAGAAATGGGCCAAGGATAGAGCCCTGTGGAACCCCCATATCCAGAGGAGCCCCAGGAGATCTCTTACCATTTACATCAACCCTCTGTATTCTATTATTCAAATAGGAATTCAGGAGGCTGAGTGCCCTATCTCTAATCCCATAATGATGCAGTTTCCTGATCAACGTCTCATGGTGCACACAATCAAAGGCCTTGGATAAGTCACAGAATATCCCAAGAGCATCCTGCGACCTCTCCCATGCCTCAAAAATATTTCTAATTAGCTCAACACTAGCATCTGTTGTGGAGCGACCTTTTGTAAAACCAAACTGTTTCTTATGTAGTAGATTGTGTGCATTAAAATGCGATAACATTTGCCCGAGGATGATTTTTTCAAAAATTTTACTAAATGTTGGGAGTACTGAAATTGGTCTGAAATTATTAGGATCTAGGGTACTGCCTGATTTAAAAATAGGAATTACTTTACTGTGTTTCATTAGATCAGGAAACACACCATGTTCTATACAGCCATTAAATATAGTAGCTAGATGAGGTGCGACAACATCAATTATCGAACTAACGACTTTTACAGATAAACCCCATAGATCAGCTGTTTTCTTGACGTCCAGGCTTCTGAAGGCTATTATTATATCTTTGGGGTTTACAGGTTTAAATGTAAATATTACATTACATTCTTTAACGTTTTTCTTTAGCAAAAATTCGGCAATGCCTGGAGACGAATTAAGTGATTGCGTTGTTGAAAGCGGAATGTCAGTGAAAAATTTTTCAAACTCAGATGCAACTTCTCGGTCTGAGGTAACAAATTTATCATTGACATTTAACTTAAAATCGAAGCTGCGATCTGTGACTCTTCCACTTTCACAAGCAATTATGTTCCATGTCATTTTAATTTTATTATGCGCATTTCTTATTTTGTCTTTAATATACAAGGATTTTGCCATGGAACATACTCTTCTAAACATTTTTGAGTAGGCACTTATAAAAGAAGCAAACGATACACTATGATTATAGGCTTTTTCACTGTACAATTCATAAAGCCTTTGCCTGCTCTTATATATGCCAGTAGTTGCCCATTCACCAAATGTCAAGAGACCCCCTGAATTGACTGTTTTTGAAGTAAATATTGTAGAAAATTCAGTTTTTACTAATTTAAATAAAGAGTTATATAAGTAGTTAGGGTCATTAATGTATGATAAATAAGGAAGTTTTGCCACAATACTACCTCTAAACTTCTCCATACGTGTAGCACTTATAGGTACAAAGGTCTTTTTTAAAATATTTTTGTTGACATTTAAAGAATAAGAAAAGGAAGCTAACTGGCCACAATGGTCTGAGCTTAACTTATTAATAATAGCTTTAGAATAAGGTTTACAGAATAAGGTAAGGTTAGAATAAGGTTTTGAACATAACATTTCTAACTTTGACGAATCGTGAGCAAAACGGACGGTTTTTGGGATCAGAACAGAACATTGTGTAATTCCAACTAAGACGAAATTACCTAAAAGTCGATTTAAGGGCTCGTCCCTTATGAACGATTCGCACAGCAGGTCGAGGCAGGTTTCCTTGTCACCCTCATTCATATCACGAATTTGGTACCTGAAATTAAGTTATATGGGATAAGAAATCTGTAAAAGTAGGTTTAGAAATTAACTCTAGATAGTATGCCACTTATGAGAGTGCCAAGGATTCCCTATAACTAACGAGCAATGTTTTTTTTCGTCTACCGACGTTGTATCTCTTATTGGTGTAATTGAAGTCGGTTTTTTTTTTCGTTTGCGTGGAAACACAATAATTAAATCCTTTTTCGATCGGTTTCTTCGATCCTGAGATTAGCACTTGAAACAAACTCTTGATAGCTTTATAAGATGATGTTAAAGAAATATTATTAAATTTTCATCTGAATCTACACTCACATTAATCCAGGAACACCGTCCTTATCTTTTCCTTGGAACCTGCTCCACACGATACCGACTGGAATATTTTCAGATCTTGTATACATTTTTGGTTAATCTGTTAAATAAAAACATTTAATTAAGAAATCAGAAATAAGCAATGCATAAATTAAAAAAAAGACTTGTGTAAACAAAACTTTGCAAAAAAAAAAACTGAATAAAAAATACTATTTCATAACTGTGATAAAAATGATTTTAATTTAATAAATTTTATATTGTGATTTGACTAAATTATTACTGGCAAATAAATCAATAACATACAGTACAAATTGATACAATTTTTAAACTAATAAAATGAAATATCCTTTTGTCTACATAGATGAAGTAAAAAAAAGTAGATAATGCGCGGTCTTTGTTGTTAGTGAAGCCACAAAACTCGGCTCCTTCAAGTAAACACACACGCTCACGCACACATATGCATCAAACTACGCTCATTTTCGTCAGTATCCAAGTAAAATGCCAAGTAAAACAATAACTACTCTAGTATCTACTCGTAAGTTGTATTCAGTTTTCTTTCATAATTTGTTTCATTGACTATTAGGTTGAATACTGTTATTATTCTGTTATTGTTTTGACATATCTAATAATATTTTTTGTACTTGTTTGTTGTGTGTGTGTTGGTTTGCATTTGTTATTGAAGCCAGGTTGTTGTAGTATTTACTTGGCACCAACTTCAAAATTATAAAATATTTATTTAATCATTTCTGATTAACTAAATCAAAATACGAATTACTTTGTACTAAGTAAATTTATTTTTCACTTTTTAGTTTCCTGTTTGAAGTCGGTTTTTTTTTTGTTAAAAATTATTTTATTTTACAATTTTTAGTGATGGGTAGACCTAACAAGGATGCTTTTTCTCTTGTGTCGGGGGACCGGAAACATACACAATACACAAGCACAAACACCCAGACAATGACAAACATCTATATGGCCAATTCAAATAACTGTCGTGCGCGGAGATTGAACCCACTAACGCCAGCGCAACAGCCGGTGCTGTGACCGCTGCGCTAACGCGTCGACATACTATGAGTAAAGTTCGCTATCAGGTGTACATAATAACAACCGGGACTGACAGCCTAGCGTGTTCTCTGAGGCTAGGTTGGGAGAACCACAAGGAATAACAACTAGACCGAAAATAAATATTTGTATAAACATAAATATCCACTCCGAGCGGGAATAGAACCCGCGACCGTCGGTGTTTAGGCGCCGCCGACACGGCACATGTACCATTATATCAAAGCGGTCGTCAAACAGCAAAAGGTAACTGCTGTAAATTGTTGAGAAATTCCCTCGAGTGTTTATGGGCTCCGTCATCAAACCTGGTCCTGCGACACAGATGATCACATAGCAGGTAATTGCTATAAATCGTTGAAAAGTTCCCTCGACTATCTTTTGTCGCCATCATCAGACTGTAATGGCACTTGTAACTCATATAGGTGCAAAGTTCTCATCAATAGAAACGAATTAAGTTCAAACACCAGGTAATTGCTATAAGTCGTTGAAGAGTTCCCTCGACTATCTTTCGTCTCCATCATCAGACTGAAATGGCACTTATAACTCATACATATGCAAAGTTCTCATCGATAGAAACGAATTAAGTTCAAACAGCAAGTAATTGCTATAAATCGTTAAAGAGTTCCCTCGACTAACTTTTGTCTCCATCATCAGACTGTAATGGCACTTATGACTCATACAGGTGCAAAGTTCTCATCAATAGAAACGAATTAAGTTCAAAAAGCAGGTAATTGCTATAAATTGTTAAAGAGTTCCCTCGACTATCTTTCTTCTCCATCATCAGATCGACTCCAGACCTTTATTAAATAGTAGTGCTTTATAGTACTTAATGAAAACGATGAAATTTACTAGTCACCCTTACGATTTTTGAAAGTTTCCCTCGATTTATCTGGGATCCCATCATCAGATCCTGGTTTCCTTATCATGGTACCAAACTATGGATATCTCCTTTCCAACAAAACGGTCGTCGTATACGGTCGAATTGAGTAACCTCCTTCTTTTTTTGAAGTCGGTTAAAAAGGAGTAAATATATTTAAAACTATAAACAGATTTTTATTTTCGCATACCCATTTTACCTATATTAAATTAATTGTGTTTAATCCCACTTAATAAAATTTTCAGGGACTTTTTTTAAAAAGTGTCAACACTTCACTCACTCACACATATTTAAAAAAGTGGCTTCACTTTTTTGTTCTAAGTGCGTTATCTATTCTTTTTACTTGATCTATGTTTGTCTATTGATTATCATTCTACCTTCAAATATTATTCTTTCAATGTTTGTTAATTTTACGTGTCGTATTCAAAATATTATTTTTTTATATATAAAAATGAGTCGCTGAATGTGTTGCTAAGCGCAAAACTCGAGAACGGTTGGACCGATTTCGCTAATTCTTTTTTTAAAATATTCCTTGAAGTACGAGGATGGTTCTTACGGAGAGAAAAATTCTAAAAAAAAAAATTTAAAATTTCCTGAAAAAGTCTAAAAACAACACTTTTCTATACTCCCATACAAATGATTTGTGATAATACTTAAAAGTCAATTTGAACTTTAATACCATACGATAAAGTTTGTGTTAGGCGATACGAAGTTCGCCGGGTCAGCTAGTTTTTTATAATATTCCTAGTCATAATTACGGCACTTTCCTATAAGCATACGAGAAACTTCCAAGATAGTTAAATAACTTTGATAAAAAATATAGTAACAGAACTTATACCTACATAAATTTGTTTTCTCCGACAAGCACAAAAATTACTTCTAAGAAAGATTAAACTTTCAAACACTTATCGTTTATTAATATATAGTTTGATACACAGCTGTATAAAAATTCTTTTTTTTTATAATTACTTTTTAATATTTTGATACAGAGGCAAAGCACTTGGCCAGCAGTTGTGCGACGAAATAATGACATACGTAGGTAGTTTACTATGTTGGCTAACAATCAATTTGTGTTGTCTATTTATTATTTACTAACCCTCAAGATCTACAAAAAGCCTTCAACCGACTGTTTATTGGATGAGAATTATTATATATCTACTTAGCTATACTCTTTAAGCGTTGCTACGTTTTTTATATTTTCGTCGTGCCAACTCAGAAACCAATGTGGGCTCATGCACGACACTTTGCGGAAGATCATGCCATGATCAAATGCATAGTTTACGATTCTATAAAGGACATACAGACAAACATTAATTTTTATAAATATAGATTTACTGTTTAAAAAATGGTTGACTAGATAATTCCTGTCCTAGATCTCCTACTATCCATTATTTAGCAAATGATTCGACCAATGTTGTTCTATATTTCGATCAGGAAAATAAAGGCTACGTTTTTTGAAATTTTTTCAAATTATGTGTATGTGCAATTTTTTAAAATTTTGAACAAAAAATCTTCTTTACGTACGCTTGATTTATGAGAGATGAGAGCGTTACGAAAAGTGTGATCGGGCGAAATGAACGGAGCAACAGAGAGAGAGGTGCGATCACACATTTTCTTTCTCTTTCTCTTATAACCAGTTACGTTTCGTATATCTTAGACCTGTGTCTACAGAGGCAGACCTATTGTGCAGAAGTTTTACTTCAGTCGTGTGATCTAAAGCACACTCGTTTTACTTATTATTCCATAAAAACTTTCTATAGTGTATAAGAAGATATATAGGTCAAACCATTTAAGTCGTTTCCTAGTTATGGCGTAACAAAGGGAAATAGGGATTCATTTTTAAGCAACTTAAAAAAAAGAGGAGATACTCAATTATTTTTGCATTCGTACAAATATTTATTTCCAGTCTTGGTATCTTGTGACTCTGGTGAGTCTCTCCATCGTGGCCTGGAGAGCACGTAAGCTGTCGATACCGGTTGTTACCATATACAACTGATATCAACAGTCACTCACAGTGTCAGTCCTCAGTCAGTTCAGCATATTGCAGTCCACTGCTCGCAAGCTCGCGCCAGACATCCCGGTTTTCCAGTATGGACTGGATGAGGATCCAGCCCACACCGGCAATCTTACGTAGATCGTCGGTCCAACGGGCCAGAGGACGTCTGACACTGCGTTTGCCAAGACGCGGTCTCTACTCCAGGATCCGTCTGCTCCAACGGCTATCGGTCCTGCGACACAGATGACCAGCCCACTGCCATTTCAACTTGCTAATTCTGTAGGCTATGTCGGTTACTTTCGTCGATCTTTGAGAAAAACTCCAAGCATAGCCCATTCGCAATGTGATAGTAGGGAATAAATCCATCAACCTGCAGTGCAGCAGCGTGATGGATTAAGCTCTGATCCTTCTCCTACATGGGGAAAGAGGCCTATGCCCAGCAGTGGGATATTACAGGCTGAAGCATATAAAGTTACAGTTACAGTAATACGTACATTTTAAAATTAATTTTAACCATATTACATCTATACAAATAAATAAAATTGACGTGTCTACTTATAATATTAAAATAACTGCTTTTTACTAAATTCACATGTATGTATACACGGTACATATACCAAAATGACTTTTTTTATGATTTTTGTCCGTTTGTCTGCCTGCCTGTTTGTTGCGACTAATCTCTGAAACGGCTGGACCGAATTTGACGGAACATTCACTGGGATAGCTGATGTAATAAGGAGTAACTTAGGCTACTTTTATTTTAGTTTTTATTTATTTTATAACTCTGCGAACTTAACTACAACTTTTTTGTTAAATTCCACGCGGACGAAGTCGCGGGCACAGCTAGTTTAAGATAAAGTTATTATAAAAAAAAAAACAATGTACTAAAATTAAATGTGGATTTCTTGTCTAAATTTATTGAAATAATAAAAAATAAATGAAACAACACACTGACATTAAAATTGTAAAATTTTATTTCAATGATTGTACTTGTACATAACATGACAAAACATGTTTTTTGGACGACGGTACCGCGTTTATGGCATAAAATCAAAGACAGACAACGCTCACATAATGCCGTGACGTCCATCGACATGAGTTTTACAACTATTTCAAATTATATTTCATTAGTATCTTAGGTACAGACGTACAGTGGACCGAGCGTAAACGGTCATGACATTTAATATAAAATCATTATTAATTAATTATTACTTATCACTATTTTCGGTATATAAAACAATAATATTTAAAAAAAAATCGATATTGTTTATTTCATACATTCAAATGCTACAAAATAGTCGTATACTTATAGGCCATTTTAAATTTGCGGTGACGTCATATAGCTACAGTTCTAAAAACATTCGAGGTGGATTGCTCGACAGGGGATTATGCGCAAAACACGGTTTCGTCAAATTTGACAGTCAAAAACTGACTATAAGGGGACGGAATAGGGGGGGGATGGATGGGATAAAATAACCATATAATCATTAATATAAATATTAACGATTACTCGTATATGGTTAGCCGAGAGATCTGAGGCCGAATTGTTTTTCTTTATAATAATGAATTTGCGCGTAACGTATATAGAAAGGGAGCTGGATGGTCCGTGCCCACCCCAGTATGGTCTTTTTCCCACCCCAGGATATGGGGCTACCGTTTTAAAATTTCAGACTGATGCCTAAGAAGTCTGTAACTGGCCCAGACCATCGCTCCCCTAAAAATAATGCTAGATACGTCGATGACTTGATGTTTATACCAGAATACAATTAGGCCATTTAAATATTAATCACAGTGACTTACAGTGAGGTTAAATTTGACGTCGGTTGAAATTTTCTTAAGTGCGTACGAGTAACCTGCCCTTAAATGTTAAATTATACATCTGATTTCTATATTCAAAAAGCGGTTCGTTTTCTTTCAAAACTAAACGCTTCGTTAATAAAACGAAACTTTTTTATTAATATAGGAACGAGCTATTTGTCTATAACAATAATGCAGTAATATGATTGTGTCACAGTCAAACAAATTAAATTGTATATATAAAAATGCGTCAAACTGTGAAATTGAATTGTATTTAAAAAAATTACTATCTATTATAGCTAAACATACAACAACTAATACACATGTATAAATTCATTCAATTAATTATGAAATTATTAAAAAATATTTTTTCTGTTACATAGATAATGTCTACGTATTAAAAGCTTATCAATTCTGTCTTCTATCTCTCTCCTTTTAATGTCAACCAATTTCATTTTTTTCTGGTACTTTGGGGTTAAACCTAATCTTTAAAGTTTATTCATATTTCTTCCCCATAACTTTGGCACAAGGACTCTCATAATTTCGTAGGTCGATGCCATAGTTCAACATTATGGAGTACTCCATTGTGGCTAGCACTTCGAAGCCAGCTCGGGCGGCTGCAATTTGTGAGGACGTTGCTGTGAACGTTGAACATGTAGCTTTGATCCCGAACGTTTCGCAAATCTTCTCTCTGGAAAATAAAACAAATTTGTAAATATGCTATTAATTGAGGTAGGGATTATCTTATTCAAAATATGGAGCTGCCCGACTGGGACAGTATCTCAACCTTATAGAAAATTACTCCCAAATCATACTGTTTCTAGTTCTGGGGTCAGAAAAAAGCTTGCAATGCTCCTGCTGTTGCAGGCTTCCGTAGCTTACGGACCAGGCCACCAGGTAAACCAACCAACCACCGCTTGATGCGGTAAGATCCGCTTACCACCAGGTACCGTACGTTCACTTGTTTTACCACGAAGTCGGTCGAGTGAGGTCCGATTCTCACTAAGAACTCTGGCTACCTTACTCACAACGAACACAATACATCTTCAGAGCAGTATTATTTAGCTGTGACCTTCTATAAGGTAGAGGAACTTCTCCAGTCTAATTTGTAATGCTCTAAATTTGGAGCAAGATCCTGTTGTGACGTATGTCACTACTCCTATATCTAGGGCACGGACATTGAACGGGTTAAGGTGTAATCTGATAAATAAGATTGACGATAAATTTACGTAATAAAATATATAGAAAAAAGATGCATAATGTCCTTCTAGAAAATTTTCCGTTGATATTCTCAGTTTAGATCGATTGTTATCAACAGTATCAAACAACATCACTTCGAGGAACTGAATAGCTATATCACTGAATTATGGCTGTTGCGCTGGAAGTCAAGGGGTCGATCCCGGCACATGGCATACATTTGTATTGTCCATACAGATGTTTGTCGTGGTCTGGTGTTTGTGCTTGTATACTGAGTGTTTCTGGACCACAACACAGGATTTAATCCTAGCGGAGGCTGTTGAGCGTGAGGCGTTTATTATTTCTTTAAAAATATTATCACTTATAGTTTTTTCAAACTCACCGAGCTTCTAAAAGTTTCGCACCAATATTGTTCCCCCTGTGCGCCGGAAGCACGACCAGAGCACAGGAAGTCAATAAAGTATCTGTGCTGAAATATTCGTAAACGTTCACTAATGTCTCGATGACTGCCAACGTCCTTATAATCTTTTTCGACGTTTCTCCTTGTGGCTGATAAAATAAGATATTTATTTATCTTTGGACATTTAAGGACTACTGTATAGTTATAGCAGTAAAGAATGTAGCCACCACCTCTCTCGCCAAGGATGTCGTAAGAGACGACTAAGAGATAACACAGTTCCACTACTACCTTGGGACTTAAAAAGCCGACCGATGGCGGGATAACCATCCAACTGTTCGCTTTGAAATACAGAGGTCGAAGACGGGCAGCAGCGTCTTCGGTCATCAACTCGCCTGTCCAGCGTGATTACTATGGGCAAACCACAACGAGTTCATTCCATTTTTGATGCGAACTTATGGAAGCCTATGTCAATGATGATGATGGATGATTTAAGGAGCCTGTTGTTCATCACGTAGATGAACGTAGAACGCTGACCTTTAACTTTACTTCAAAGTTTCTAACACTTTGTAGAAGGTTCTTATGAAATTAAAATTTAAGAAAATTGCGCATAAAATGATAAAATAACAAGAAAGATTAACTACTGTTTAAACTTGACTTAAATGACAGCTCTTGCGTTTCACAGTTGAGATGGGACAGCGGCTGTCGGATCAGCTGGTACTTAAATATAAAAAAAAGTACTGTTAAAAACTTTCAGCACCAGTGGCAATAAATCCTTGTCGTTTTTACACACAACCACGAGAAGATTAAAGCCAACCAAGTGCTTTGGTTTTCCATCGACTTCAGTATAACAAGCTATAGACATTTTCTGATCGATGTACTTCGACCAGTACTCTCTGGCGTTGTTTGTCGATTCGTGATCGTTGGCTAAGCCTGTAAAAAAGGGTTCCTTTCAATTCGCATAAATAAAAATTAATCTCTAAATGTATTGCTAAGCGTTCCTATACATCTAAAAAGAAACTAATGCTCAGAAATATTCCAGTAGTCAATCAAAATATAAATGTTGGTCGTGGTCTGGGCGTTTTTGTTTCTATGTTGTTCCGGACCTCCGACGCTGGATCTCATCCTACTGTAGCATTGAGGAGCGTTCATTATTGCATAATATATATATTAATACGTGAAGAAAAACTTTGTACACCTTTTTACGAAACTTACGCGGATATATATATATATATAGAGATGAAGTGCAGATGCTAATATATTTGTAAAATTATGCATTATAATTGTGTTTGCTTGCAAACGAAAAAAACCGACTTCAATTACATCGACAAGTAATACAATGTAGTTAGATGAAAAAATAGTCAAGTAAATACGCATTATCAAAGATTACTCCAAAAGTTATAATCAGATCTCGATGAAATTTAAATATGACCACATGATAAACATCGGCTTTCGATTAAATTAAAAATCATTAAAATCAATACACCCAATAAAATGTTATGCAGACTTTCTAGAGTTTCCCTCGATTTCTCTGAGATTTAAATCACACAAACAATCACACACAATCAAAATAAGATTATTTCACCTTAACGTCTTTGATAGTTTTTAAGACAGTCTTCAACTTTCCATCGGTTTTCATCTGTATCAAAATAGACTGGCTGATTAGCGCAGTTTATATCAGTTACCTGACAACGCTATGATGTAGTGGTGGGTGCGTCTACCATGTATGCGCTTAAACACCGGCGATTCAGGTTTAGGTTTCCGCTCGAGATGGATACGTATTTGTGCAAATATTTCTTTTCGATCTGGTTGTCTATCTTTGTGTGACTTCTCACTGTGCCTCGGAGAGCACGTTAAGCTATCGGTCCCGGTTGTTATCATAAACAGATACACCTGATAGTTATTATTTAGTTACTCGTTGTAGGAAACATATCCGCCAACCAGCAGTGGAACAGAGTGGTGAATTAGGCTCTGATCCTACTCTTACACGGAGAAAGAGGCCAGCAGTGGGATGTTACAGGCTGAATCGATCGATCGATGTCAGTTACTTTCCTGATAGATTTGATCCTAGCATTAGATCCTCGGTCAAGTCTGGGTGCAAATACATATGTATATTTAAAGCCGATGTGCGCACATTACGGAAAGTACGTCTGGATGAATTACAATTAAGTCTTCTAAATTTTACTTTAAAAAACTTAATTCTTTTCCAGTTATTATATTTTAGGATATTGTGTACAATCGAGGAGTGTATGGATAGGTTAGGGTTATTTTTTTTTTTTTTTTTGTATAACGAAACTGTCGTTAAACGTTGTACTTTTTAAGTTAGATAGGTTAGGGTTAAATTACACTCCTCGATTGTACATAATTACCATATTTTAATTTTTGTTGATTGTCACGGTTTTAAACATAACATTTCTAACTTTGACGAATCGTGAGCAAAACGGACGGTTTTTGGGATCAGAACAGAACATTGTGTAATTCCAACTAAGACGAAATTACCTAAAAGTCGATTTAAGGGCTCTTCCCTTATGAACGATTCGCACAGCAGGTCGAGGCAGGTTTCCTTGTCACCCTCATTCATATCACGAATTTGGTACCTGAAATTAAGTTATATGGGATAAGAAATCTATAAAAGTAGGTTTAGAAACTCTAGATAGTATGCCACTTATAAGAGTGCCAAGGATTCCCTGTAACTAACGAGCAATGTTTTTTTTCGTCTACTGACGTTGTATCCCTTATTGGTGTAATTGAAGTCGGTTTTTTTTTTTCGTTTGCGTGGAAACACAATAATTAAATCCTTTTTCGATCGGTTTCTTCGATCCTGAGGTTAGCACTTGCAACAAACTCTTGATAGTTTCATAAGATGATGTTAAAGAAATATTATTAAATTTTCATCTGAATCTACACTCACATTAATCCAGGAACACCGTCCTTATCTTTTCCCTGGAACCTGCTCCACACGATACCGACTGGAATATTTTCAGGTCTTGTATACATTTTTGGTTAATCTGTTAAATAAAAACATTTAATTAAGAAATTAGAAATAAGCAATGCATAGATTAAAAAAAAAAAAGACTTGTGTAAACAAAACATTACAAAAAAAAAAAACTGAATAGAAAATACTATTTCATAGCTGTGATAAAATTTATTTTAATTTGATAAATTTTATATTGTGATTTGATTAAAATATTACTGTCAAATAAAACAACAACATACAGTACAAATTGATACAATTTTTAAACTAATAAAATAAAACTTCCTTTTGTCTATTGATTATCATTCTACCTTCAAATATTATTCTTTCAATGTTTGTTAATTTTACGTGTGGTATTCAAAATATTATTTTTTATAATATTCCTAGTCATAATTACGGCACTTTCCTATAAGCATACGAGAATCTTCCAAGAATTTTGAATTAATGATGAATGAACTTTGAATAACTTTGATAAAAAATATAGTAACAGAACTTATACCTACATAAATTTGTTTTCTCCGACAAGCACAAAAATTACTTCTAAGAAAGATTAAACTTTCAAACACTTATCGTTTATTAATATATAGTTTGATACACAGCTGTATAAAAATTCTTTTTTTTATTACTTTTTAATATTTTGATACAGAGGCAAAGCACTTGGCCAGCAGTTGTGCGACGAATTAATGACGTACGTAGGTAGTTTACCATTTTGGCTAACAATCAATTTGTATTGTCTGTTTATTATTTACTAACCCTCAAGATCTACAAAAAGCCTTCAACCGACTGTTTATTGGATGAGAATTATTATATATCTACTTAGCTATACTCTTTAAGCGTTGCTACGTTTTTTATATTTTCGTCGTGCCAACTCAGAAACCTATGTGGGCTCATGCACGACACTTTGCGGAAGATCATGCCATGATCAAATGCATAGTTTACGATTCTATAAAGGACATACAGACAAACATTAATTTTCATAAATATAGATTTACTGTTTAAAAATTGATTGACTAGATAATTCCTGTCCTAGATCTCCTACTGTCCATTATTTAGCAAATGATTCGACCAATGTTGTTTATATTTCGATCTGGTTAGGCGTTAAGTTAACATAACGCTACGTTTTTTTAATTTTTTCAAATTATGTGTATATGCAATTTTTTAAATTTTTGATCAAAAAATCTTCTTACGTACGCTTGATTTATGAGAGATGAGAGCGTTACGAAAAGTGTGATCGGGCGAGATGAACGGAGCAAAAGAGAGAGAGGTGCGCGCACATATTTTCCTTTTCTCATAGCCAGTTACGTTTCGTATATCTAAGACCTGTGTCTACAGAGGCAGACCTATTGTGCAGAAGTTTTACTTCAGTCGTGTGATCTAAAGCACACTCGTTTTACTTATTATTCCATAAAAACTTTCTATAGAGATATGTAAGTCAAGCCGGTTAAGTCGTGTCCAAGTTATGACGTAACAAAGAGTAAAAGGGACTCATTTTTAACTGACTTAAAACAAGGAGGAGATATTCAATTATTTTTGCATTCGTACAAATATTTATTTCCAGTCTTGGTATCTTGTGACTCTGGTGAGTCTCTCCATCGTGGCCAGAAGAGCACGTTAAGCTGTCGATACCGGTTGTTACCATATACATCTGATATCAATAGTTACTCACAGTGTCAGTCCTCAGTCAGTTCAGCATATTGCAGTCCACTGCTAGACATAGATCTCCCCAAGTTCGCGCCAGACAGCCCGATTTTCCACAATCCTCATCCAGCCCACACCGGCAATCTTACGTAGATCGTCGGTCCAACAGGCCGGAAGACGTCCCACACTGCGTTTGCCAAGACGCGGTCTCTACTCCAAGATTCGTCTGCTCCAACGGCCATCAGTCCTGCGACACAGATGACCAGCCCACTGCCACTTCAACTTACTAATTCTGTGGGCTATGTCGGTTACTTTCGTCTATCTTTGAGAGAAACCCCAAGCATAGCCCACTCACAATGTGATAGTAGGGAATAAATCCATCAGTCACGTGCTAGCGTTCATTGGGTAAACACGTACTTTGACATCTCGCATTTTATTAACGTCAACTGTTATACGATCTAATAATATTGTGACAATATGTTTACAACAAAGTGTGCTATGTGTAAGGAAGTTGTGGGCCATGGGCCAGAATGTTCTGCTTGTAAGTTGAAGTACCACTTTGGATGCGGAGGAATTTCGGAGCGGGGATTTGACAGACTGGGTTTGGCAAGAGATACGTGGAAATGTAATCCGTGCCGCGATGAAGACGTTAAATCTTATACTTCAAACGACGAGACCCTCCTTACTTCCGATGGTATACCTGGCCACTCAAGATTCTGTTCTGAAATTAATTTAGATCATAGTTCTACGCCTAAGCAGTTTAGCATGAATAAAGAAGCTCAGCTTGACTGGTCGGCTCGTGAAGTTCTCAATGATATTTTATCCAAAATGGCGGTGCTTCAATCACAATTTTCTGCTATTCATTTAATTCAAAGTGACCTAAAGCAAGTGACGAAGGACATCGCGGATCTAAAGTTAACTGTTAACTCAAGAATGGATGAGTTTTCTGAACGAGTAACCGCAATCGAAAACAGGGTTTCAGTTCTTGAAACATCTAAGACCGATTTAGATGAGATCAAAAATATAACAAATAGAATCATCGAGGATAACTATAAGAATGAACAATGGGTACGCCGATCGAACATTCAAATAAATGGTATCCCACAAAAAGTCGGTGAGAATCTACTGAAAATTATTCAAACACTGTCGGATCGCTGTAGTTTTCCAATCAACTTAAGTACAGACATTGATTTTGTGACCAGAGTCGCAGTTAAAAATAATACTGAGGTAAAGAAACCTAAACCGATAATTGTGAAGATGCAGTCTAGGTATAAAAAAGATGATTTTTTATGTGCACTTCGTAGACTTAAGGACCTGAAAGCACATGATCTAGGATTCGCCGGCGTGAATAATCGCATCTATATAAACGACCATCTATCGACACGCAATAAATTTCTTTTACAACAAGCACGGATTAAGTCAAAGGAGAAGAATTATGCCTACTGCTGGGTACGCAACTGTACGGTTATGGTACGTCGATCTGATAATTCACCAGTTCTGCATATTTCGACTGAGGACGACTTAAAAAAAATTGTATAAGTGATAACCTGACTTACTTTCAGTTTAATCGTCATATTTTTGTAAGAATTGCATTTATTTTGTTTCGTTTTTTCTCCCCTTTACTCAGTTTATTTAAATGTAAGCTTGATGACAAATTCTTAAATATGAAAACTTTTTTTTGTCGATTAACGAATTATATAATATTATATTTACATCATAAAATACATAAGGTTTACATAAACATAAGTAAAGCGATTAAGGCTCATACATTAATCAATTTCGACTACTTTAATTATTATTATATCTTTAGTTGTTATTTTAGTAATAGTTTTTTGCAGTATGTATTCGAGGTGTTCACGTCATGTTTTGTTGCTAAGCTTATATTGCTGGCCTATTCACAGCGAGCATCGTATAACGTACAACGCGGTTTTATCGGTTGTCAACAGTTTATTTTCGTTATGCGGATACGCAGATCGAGGCTATTCATGCGATCGAGCGATGTGCTTTGTACTTTATTATACATGTTTACAACGCAAAATACATTATTTTTTACAAATCTACCTCCTATTTACAATTCTTTTATAATCAACGACTTTTTCTTTGTATGTTTACTTACGATTCACTTGGATCGATATAGAATATTATTTCATGTATCTGTTAATATTATAACTAAACTCATTGGTATATTTGCCGCAATATGGATATTTTTACGTATAACTATTGTTCAAAATGTTGTAAAACATTGTTACTTTTTCTCTTATTATAATCACTATTATCACTATTATCAGAAGCATCTCATGTTTTCGGATTCTGTATTAAAATTATACGACTATGCTATTGAGGTATACAGAGTGATATTAAACGAATTTAGCGTGTTTCGAATGTCACTATACTACTACTTTTTTACCACTTCAACCATTTTATTTTATTTGGGTCTACTTGCTGATTCAAGTAAAATTAATTTTCTGTTCATATTAAATAAATACGATAATTATAAAAAGCTAACTCAGTTTCAATGGCCACGTTGAATATATTTTACCAAAACGTACGCGGCTTACGTACAAAAACCAAAGAATTTTTAACTAATGTATTGAATTCCGATTATGACATCATATGTATTACGGAGACATGGCTACTTCCAGGTATTTTCGATAGTGAATTATTCGACCCACGTTACAGTGTATACAGAGTCGGCCGGGATTACGGAAGGTTGGGGCTGCGCTTGGGCGGCGGCGTGCTGGTGGCGGTACGCCGTGAGCTGGCGCTGGCGGTGGGCCCGCCGCGCGAGCCGCCGCTGCTGCCTGGCGCGCCCGATGTGCTCGGCGTTGGGATCGCACTTGATAGCGGCGGTGTTGTTGCTACTAATTATTTATATATATTTTGCTGTTATTTTCCACAAAATAAGGATCAGGTTGCAGCACAGCAACTGTTTTTAGACTATTTAGCAGATTTAAGTGATGGCATGCCTAATAGTGAATTCGTCATATTGGGAGATTTTAATATCCCCGATGCCATTTGGGATACTCAGACTATTAATTCAGATGTTTATTTCTTAATTAACCCCTCTTTTAATTTATTAACTAATCAATTATTTTCATTTATGACTTATAAAGATTGGTCGCAATACAATGGAATTAAAAACTTTAATAGTAAGTGTTTAGATCTCGTAATTAGCAGTCGTCCCTGCTTGGTACGTCGCACGTCGCCGTTGGCGCTGCCGGAGGATGCGCATCACCCGTCGCTGAGCGTCGAGTGTGTTGTCGCTCGATCAGTACAAGAGCTGCGCCCGTCACCTCGCACTATACGCAAGTTTTTTGCGGCTGACTATGACGCGGTCAATAATAGGTTAAGTGATATAGATTGGCGAAGTCTGCTTTCGTCTACCGATATTAATTCGGCCGTTGATAGTTTCTACGGTGTATTGAACACAGTTATTTCAGAGTTCGTACCTGAGAAAAAAATAATCGGTGACAGCAAGTATCCGGTCTGGTACTCATCTCATTTAATTAAACTTATTAAGAAAAAAATTAAAGTACATAAAAAATGGAAATGTTATAATAGACTTAGTGATTACGAAAAATTCTCTGAACTTCGAAAAAAAACAAAAGGATTATCCAAGAATTGCTATAATTTATTTATATCCAGGGCTGAAATGAATATTAAAGGTAATCCTAAATTATTTTGGGCCTTTATTAAGTCTAAAAAATCTGTCGGAGGTATACCGGATACCTTGTATTTTAGGGACTCATATGCCTCAGATGGCCAGTCAATAGCTAATCTTTTCAACACATATTTTCATTCAGTCTTTGAGAGTGATGTGTGTGATTCACCGTCATCATTATATGGTGCTAATGCAATTATTGACTCTGTCGTTTTCACTCCTAGTATTGTTTTAAGGTACTTGCGTCAACTTGATATAAGTAAAGGCGGTGGTCCTGATGGGTTACATCCTGTATTTCTGAAGCGATGCTGTAGTGAACTAGCATATCCTGTAAGTGTTCTTTTTAATTTATCTCTATCCAGTGGTATAATGCCACCAATTTGGAAGCGTTCTATTGTTGTACCCATTTTTAAGTGTGGGGATAGGCACGATATTTGTAATTATAGGGGTATTTCTAAAATTTCAACCTTGCCCAAGATATTCGAGAAAATCATCTACGATAGTTTATTTCCTGCTATTCGGCCCTTTTTAATCGCTCAGCAACATGGTTTTATTGATAAAAGATCCACCGAAACTAATTTATGTGAATATTTAGATATAATTTTAGACTCTATGAATAAAGGCTTTCAGGTCGACGCCGTGTATACTGATTACTCTAAAGCCTTTGATAAAATTTCCCATTCGTTGTTAATTTATAAAATAGAGCGCATCGGTATACACGGCGACCTCCTCAGGTGGCTGTCATCATATCTTAGGGATCGCTCTCAAGTGGTTGCTGTCAAAGGGTTCACATCTTGTTTCGTTCCCATTACGTCTGGTGTGCCTCAGGGCTCGCATCTCGGTCCTCTTCTATTTAACATCTTTATAAATGATGTTTTGGAATGTTTTCGTCACTCTAGCGTTTTATTATATGCTGATGACACTAAAATTTTTACTAGAATAAAATCTGTTCAGGATTGCATACATTTACAGAAGGATTTAAATGCTCTCAATGAGTATTGTTTGGGCAATAAGCTATTTTTAAATGTTAGTAAATGCTGCATTATCTCTTTTAGTAGGAAGAAAGCAACTATTCAATATAACTATAGGATTAATAATTCAATCCTTAATAGAGTGACCGAGGTGAGAGATTTGGGTGTCTTTTTGGACAGCCAGTTGCTTTTCCGATCACATTTTGAGAAAATTACTGCCAAGGCGTACAAAATGTTGGGTTTCTTGATTCGCCAAACAGCTGATTTTAAAGATATCAATACTTTCATTATTCTATACAATGCACTCGTAAGATCACATCTAGAATATGCTTCTGTTACATGGAATCCGCAATATGACAAATATAAGCATATGCTTCAAAGTATTCAAGATAAATTCTGTAAGCTACTCAAATATAAGTTTAAGACATCTCCGCCTAGAACATTAATAGCCCTTGAAGCTCGACGTGAACACCGTGATATCATTTTTCTGTATAAGATTTTAAATAACCAAATTGATTCACCATATTTATTAAATGAAATATCCTTCAATTGTCCTAAATATAATCCGCGATCAAATCGAACTTATACATTTGCTATTCCATTCTGCAGAACCAATTATGCTTCGAATCGATTTGTCGTTAGGGCCTGCAGACTGTATAATAATAATTACAATATGCTAGACATTTTTCATTTAAAACCTAATATATTTAAAACTGTCATCAAGCAATTAAATTAATTAAATGAACTGTGATTGTCACAAAATACTGTTACTGTAATTCTTGTATCATGTATAATGTTGTGTTAAAAAAAACTAAGTTTGTATTGTTTGTATAACTTTAAAGTTTGCCCAATTAATATTTGTCAGAAGTAATAAGTGAAAACTTAATTGGCTTATGAATTTTCTAGTTTGTAAGAATCATATGTGTAATTATAAGCTGTATGTTTTCTTCATAAATAAAATAAAATAAAAAAATAAAAATCAACCTGTAGTGCAGCAGCGTCGTGGATTAAGCTCTGAGGCTTCTCCTACATGGGGAAAGCGGCCTATGCCCAGCAGTGGGATATTACATACTGAAGCATATCTAAAACGTACATTTTAAAATTAATTTTAACCTCTATACAAATACATAAAATTGACTTGTCTGCTTGTAATATTAAAATAACCGCTTTTTACTAAATTCACATGTATGTATACACGGTACATATACCAAAATGACTTTTTTTATGATTTTTGTCCGTTTGTCTGCCTGCCTGTTTGTTGCGACTAATCTCTGAAACGGCTAGACCGAATTTGACGGAACTTTCACTGGGATAGCTGATGTAATAAGGAGTAACTTAGGCTACTTTTATTTTAGTTTTTATTTATTTTATAACTCTGCGAACTGAACTACAACTTTTTTGTTAAATTCCACGCGGACGAAGTCGCGGACTAAGCTAGTTTAAGATAAAGTTATTATAAAAAAACATTGTACTAAAATTAAATGTGAATTTCTTGTCTAAATTTATTGAAATAATAAAAAATAAATGAAACAACACACTGACATTAAAATTGTAAAATTTTATTTCAATGATTGTACTTGTACATAAGGTGACAAAACATGTTTTTTGGACGACGGTACCGCGTTTATGGCATAAAATCAAAGACAGACAACGCTGACATAACGCCGTGACGTCCATCGACATGAGTTTTACAACTATTTCAAATTATATTTCATTAGTATCTTAGGTACAGACGTACAGTGGACCGAGCGTAAACGGTCATGACATTTAATATAAAATCATTATTAATTAATTATTACTTATCACAATTTTCGATATATAAAACAATAATATTAAAAAAAAATCGATATTATTAATTTCATACATTCAAATTCTACAAAATAGTCGTATACTTATAGGCCATTTTAAATTTGCGGTGACGTCATATAGCTACAGTTCTAAAAACGTTCGAGGTGGATTGCTCGACAGGGGATTATGCGCAAAACACGGTTTCGTCAAATTTGATAGTCAATAACTGACTATAGGGGGACGGAATAGGGGGGGATGGATGGGATGAAATAACCATATAATCATTAATATAAATATTAGCGATTACTCGTATATGGTTAGCCGAGAGATCTGAGGCCGAATTGTTTTTCTTTATAATAATGAATTTGCGCGTAACGTATATAGAAAGGGAGCTGGATGGTCCGTGCCCACCCCGGTATGGTCTTTTCCCCACCCCAGGATATGGGGCTACCGTTTTAAAATTTCAGACTGATGCCTAAGAAGTCTGTAACTGGCCCAGACCATCGCTCCCCTAAAAATAATCCTAGATACGTCGATGACTTGATGTTTATACCAGAATACAATAAAGCCATTTAAATATTAATCACAGTGACTTACAGTGAGGTTAAATTTGACGTCGGTTGAAATTTTCTTAAATGCGTACGAGTAACCTGCCCTTAAATGTTAAATTATAAATCTGATTTCTATATTCAAAAAGCGGTTCGTTATCTTTTAAAACTAAACGCTTCGTTAATAAAATGAATGAATTTTTATTAATACAGAAACGAGCTATTTGTCTATAACATTAATGCAGTAATTATGATTATGTCACAGTCAAACAAATTAAATTGTATATATAAAAATGCGTCAAACTGTGAAATTGAATTGTATTTAAAAAAATTGCTATCTATTATAGCTAAACATACAACAACTAAATACACATGTATAAATTCATTCAATTAATTATAAAATTATTAAAAAATATTTTTTCTGTTACATAGATAATGTCTACGTATTAAAAGCTTATCAATTCTGTCTTCTATCTCTCTCCTTTTAATGTCAACCATTTTCATTTTTTTTTTCTGGTACTTATACTTTGAAGTTAAACTTAATCTTTAAAGATTATTAATATCTTCGTCCCATCATTTTGACGACAGGACTCTCACAGTCTCGTAAGTCGATGCCATATTCCAGCATTTTGGAGAGCTCAAATGTGGCTAACACTTCGAAGCCAGCTCGGGTGGCTGAAATTTGTGAGGACATCGCTGTGAACGTTGAGCTTGTAGCTTTGATCTCGAAAGTTTTGCAAATCTGCTCTCTGGAAAATAAAACATATGTTTAAATGTGCTCATTGAGATAGGGAATATCTTATTAAAAATATGGAGCTGCTCGACTGGGACAGTACCTCAACCTTACAGAAAATCACAGCCAAATAATACAGATTTTAAGTAGTACTGTGTCCTTAGGGTTAGGGTCGGAAAAAAGCTTGCAATGCTCTTGGTGTTGCAGGCTTCCGTAGCTTACGGACCAGGACACCAGGTAAACCAACCAAGATTTATCATTATTTTATATACAAAAAAGGCAGTTGTGGTCAGACTTTGGAAAGAACTTCAGTGCAATCGTAATATTTGACAACACACACATTTAAATATATGAAATTGAAACGCTGAAATGTATGTACGCCGCCTAACTTCGGAACCAGTGTACTGAATTGGATTATCCTTTTTTCTCTGTTCACTATGCCAGGAAAAGATTTATATAAAACAAAAATGAATAAACAATATAAAACAACAATCTTAATATATATAAATCTCGTGTCACAATGTTTGTCCGCGATGAACTTTTAAACTACTTAACCGATTTTAATCAAATTTGCACACCGTGTGCAGTTTGATCCAACTTGAAAAATAGGGTATATTTTGTTTTGATATATGTAATTATTATATTTAAGAAAAAAAATAAGGCGATACGAAGTTTGCCAGGTCAGCTAGTATAACAATATAAAATAAACTGATTAATGATCAAATTGATGCTCCCGTTCTCCTTTCTCATCTAGATATATCCATTCCCAGCAGATTGCCTAGACACAAGAAGTACACACCGTTCGCCGAAAGTTTCTCACAATCAAATCTACGAAGATATTATGTTCCTCTCAACAGAATGTTGAGTACCTACAATAGTGTCCATAACTCACATACAAGGAGCGAGGAGCATGATGGTGATTCTAGCTCATTGGCCAAACTTTGTAAATCAACCACACTAGACATTTTCTCCAACACATTAACTCAATTCAAAGAATTGCTATCCCTCACATTAAAATGAGAGTGCTTTCAAGCGGTGCATTATTATTATTATTTTTATTATTAATGGGTTACATATTGTTCTTTTTAATTATTGTTATTATATTTGGATCATGTAATTGTAATTTTTCTCTGTTTTATATATATGAAATTTCAATGTTTTTTTTTTTGTCCTTTGTTAAATTTTTTGATATTTTTTGATAATTTTAATGGTTTGTTATCGTTTAACTTTTTTAATAATTTTTGATAATCCAAGTGTTATTGAAGTGAATTTAACATTCCATTTGATAGTGATTGATTACTTTTATATTAATCGGAAATTTGCTATTATTATTATTTACTAGCTGACGGCGACTTCGTATCGAGTAACACAAACTTTATCGTATGGTATTAAAGTTCAAATTGACTTTTAAGTATTATCACAAATCTTTTGTATGGGAGTATAGAAAAGTGTTGTTTTTAGACTTTTTCAGGAAATTTAAAATTTATTTTTCTTTGACTTTTTCTCTCCGTAAGAACCATCCTCGTACTTCAAGGAATATTTAAAAAAAAGAATTAGCGAAATCGGTCCAACCGTTCTCGAGTTTTGCGCTTAGCAACACATTCAGCGACTCATTTTTATATTATAGATTATTAACTTCAGACCAGATGATGCATTATTATAACTTTTGTTAGTAATTGTTTTTTTAAAAAAATTGTGTCTCGTTTGGTAATTATCTCTTGTGAAATTTTTGTTTTGTTAATTTGTTACTACTTAGTATAATAATGAATTGTTCGCTCAAGTGCATGCGGTTTGCGCCTGTAATTGAGGATACACTTGGCCTAATAACTGAGCTTGCCTCTTAACATTGTATTAGTGTATTTCTTGTTGATGCAACAAATAAATAAATAAATAAATAAATATAAAATAGATATATTTACTAAAAATGTTTTAACGACGCATTATCGCAACGGCTATATTCAATAATTTAAGCTACGCTGACGACATGGTGCTGCTGAGTCAATCAATCGGAGGGTTAAGAAAATTATTAGAGATTTGCGAGTCGTATGCGAGGGCTCACGGCTTAGTGTACAATGCTAAGAAAAGTAAGATCCTCGTGTTTAAGGCTGGTAAGCGGTTTCCAGGTCATGTACCGACAATTACCTTAAACGGGGCAGCATTAAGCAGAGTCAGCAAATTTAAATATTAAGGCCATATAATCAAGATTACCCTATTCCGGGCTTTTTGTCAGTCCTTTTACTCGGGTGGTCTGTGGGTGAGCTACACGCGTCGAGCCTACAGCGCACTACGTGTTCAGTATAATAATGCCTTCAGAGTGCTGTTGCGGCTACCGCGGTTTTGCAGCGCCTCAGGAATGTTCGCGGATGCACGGGTCGATAGATTTCACGCGATTATGCGTAAAAAAGCATCGTCTCTGCTGCGGCGCATGAGGGCCAGCAACAACAGCATCCTGAGGACAATCACGGCTCGCCCTGATTGTTCTATTCAAAAATACTGGATAGAAACAATGACGGGCCAACTAAAATGATTATTTTATTTTATTTTACTATCATCTTACTAACAATAACTAACATAGATTATAAGTAAATATTGTTACTAACACACTAATACAATATGGATGTACACGTCTGAAATAAACGCTTATTATTATTATTATTATTATTATATCACTGAATTATTGCTGTTGCCCCCGATATGGCTGTTGGGTCGATCCCCGGCACACGGCATACATTTGTATTGTCCATACAGATGTTTGTTGTGGTCTGGTGTTTGTGCTTGTGTATTGAGTGTTTCCGGACCCCAACACAGGATTTAATCCTAGCGGAGGCTGTTGAGCGTTAGGCGTTTATAATTTCTTTAAAAAAATGATCACTTGTAGTTTTTTTGAACTCACCGAGCTTCTAAAAGTTTCGCACCAATGTTGTTCCCCCTGTGCTCCGGAAGAACGATCATACCACAGGAACCCAGGTAAGTATCTGTGTCGAAATATTCGTAAACGTCCACTAATCTCTCGATTTCGTCCGACGTTTTTAACATCTTCTCCACCACTGTTCCTTTTGGCTGAAATAATAAGATATGTGTGTGTCGTAAGAGTCGACTAAGGGATAACACAGTTCCACTACCACCTTGAAACTTAAAAAGCCGACTGATGGCGGGATAACCATCCAACTCTTGGCTTTGAAATACAGAGACCAAAGACGGGCAGCAGCGTCTTCGGTGCGAAAAAGCCAGCCCTGCAGTCACCAACCCGCATGCCCACCGTGGTGACTATGGGCAAAACACACGTGTTCGCGCCTATTTTGGTGTGAACTTGTTGAGGCCTATGTGCAGCAGTGGACTACTATGGACTGAAGTGAGTGAGAGTGAGCGGTGCTTCATGATTACAGATGGCCAATTTTCTTAGCATTGATGTTTAAAGATCCGTAAATAACAAGCTTTTGGAGACTAGATCAACTTTGTGGACATGCATGTTGGATACTGGCCAAATTGTCTCTTCTAAGCATTGCTCGTTAGTTACAGGGAATTCTTTGCACACTCTAAGTGGCATACCATCTAGAGTTAATTTCTAAATCTACTTTTAAATATTTCTTATTCCATATAACTTCATTTCAGGTATCAAACTCGTGATATGGATGAGGCTCACAAAGAAGCCTGCCTCGACATGCCGTGCTAATCGTTCATGAGGGACGAGCCCTTATCGCCTATGACTATTAAAAACGTCGGATGTGAAAAACAGCAACGTTACAGGAGAGCGATTCAAAGTGTAAATGGCGTGTATCTTTTTACTTATTTTAAGCAGGATGATGAAATTTTAAAGTAATGCTGTACAGGCTATTTATGTTTAATATTATTACTAGTCGGTATTTAATGTGTAAATATGAGAAAAATCACTTGTTACATTTTTAACAGACTAAAACTAATAGGTACTGATTTGTCAGAAGTACCACAACTAAATAAAATATGCATAAAATAAAAAAATTTCTCTTCAGCTGATGATAGACTTGGTTATTTGGGAACGTTTTATGAATTAAACAAAAAAAAATGCAATTTTGCAGTTCCGACGATGTTAATAGTCACTAGCGTTATGTCAACTTTTAGGTATTTAAGTCTTAACTAGAATTACATTAATGTTCTGTTCTGATTCCAAAAACCATCCGTTTCTCTCTTCCCGTGGGTGTCGTAAGAGGCGACTAAGGGATAACACAGTTTTAATACCACCTTGGAACTTAAAAAGCCGACTGATGGCGGGATAACCATCTAAATGCTGGTTTTGAAATACAGAGGCCAAAGACGGGCAGCAGCGTCTTCGGTGCGTTCTCGCAGCCAGCCCTGCGGTCACCAACCCGCCTGCTCAGCGTGGTGACTATGGGCAAAACACACGCCAAAAATGGCGTGAACTTGTGGAGGCTTATGTCCAGTAGTGGACTGCGATAGGCTGAACTGATAAATAAGATGTTTATTTAACATTGGACATTTAAGGAGCTTGTTTGAGTCCATCACGCAGATGTTGTTATAGCCGCAGTTATTGAGCGCTGACATTCAATTTTACTTCAAAGTTTCTAACACTTTGTAGAAGGTTCTTATGAAATTAATATTTAAGAAAATTGCGCATAAAATGGTAAAATAACAAGAAAAGTTAACGACTGTTTTTTAAACTTGACTTAAATGACAGCTCTTGCGTTTCACAGTTGAGATGGGACAGCGGCTGTTGGATCAGATAGTAAATAAAAAAAATAAAATACTGTCAAAAACTTTCAGCACCAGTGGCACTAAGTCGTCGTCGTCTTTATTCAAAACCAGGAGAAGATTACAGCCAACCAAGTCCTTTGGTTTTCCATCGACTTCAGTATAACAAGCTATAGACATCTTCTGATCGATGTACTTCGACCAGTACGCTCTGGTGTTGTTTACTGATTCCTGATCGTTGATTGCGCCTGTAACAAAGGGTTCTTTTCAATCTGCATAAATAAAAATGAATATCTAAATGTATCGCTAAGCGTTTCTATACATAGAAAACGAGATTAGCCTCTTAGCATTAGCCCAGGAATATTACATGAGTCAATCGAATTCAAAAAAAATTGATCATGGTCTAGGCCTTTTTAACCGACTTCCAAAAATAGGGAGGTTCTCAATTCGATTGTATTTTTTTATGTATGTTATATCAGAACTTTTGACTGGATCGACCGATTTTGATGAATTTTCTTTCAATTGAAAGATGTTGCGTGACTAAATAGTCTCATTAAATATAATTTAGATTTTACCATTACTTTTAGATTTATATCTAACTAGCGACCCGCCCCGGCTTCGCACGGTTGCAAAAACGATCAGTGTCCCTCTATTATATTATGCATGTATTATACATATAAACCTTCTTTTCTCAATCACTCTATCTATTAAAAAAACCGCATCAAAATCCGTTGCGTAGTTTTAAAGATTTAAGCATAAATAGGGACAGAGATGTATGTAGGGATGTATGTAGTATGTAGTGATAATGCGTATTTACTTGACTATTTTTTCGTCGACCTAAATTATAGTAAACCGCGTAACTTTTCACTGGGTTTATAAATACTCCGGATAGTTCTCGTTTCGTTACTCGTTATCCGCCAACCTGCAGTGAAGCAGCGTGGTGGATTAAGCTCAGAGCAGGAACCCTCAGAGTAGGAACTCTTACATGGAGAAAGAGGCCTATGGCCAGCAGTGGGATGTTGCAGACTAAATCGATCGATTGATATCAGTTACTTTCCTGCTAGATTTGAGCATTAGATCCTCGGTCAAGTCTGGGTGTACATACATATTGCATGCACATTACGGAAAGTACCTCTGGATAAATTACAATTAAGTCTTCTAAATTTTAATTTTAAAAACTCAATTCTTGTCCAATTATTATTTTTTATTTTTTTTGATTGTCGCGGTTTTGAACATGACATTACCAACTTTGACGAATCGTGAGCAAAACGGATGTTTTTTTTTTTATACCACTAGGTCGATAATTAAGCGTACGGCTCACCTGATGGTAAGCGATTACCATAGCTTATAGACGCCTACATCGCAAGCGCGTTGTCGACCCAATCCCCAATCCCCCCCCCAGGAGCTCTGGTCACCTTACTCACCAACAGGAACACAATACTGCTTAATAACAGTATTATTTAGCTGTGATCTTCTGTAAGGTCGAGGTACTACCCCAGTCGGGCTACTCCATATTTTGAGCAGGAAATTTCTGCTGTGCCCTATCTCAGTTTAAAGGTTTTTGGAATCAGAACAGAACATTAATGTAATTCCAGTTAAGACTCAAATACCTAAAATTTTAAATAAGGGCTCGTCCCTCATGAACAATTCGCACAGCATGTCGAGGCAGGCTTCTTTGTGAGCCTCATCCATATCACGAATTTGGTACCTGAAATGAAGTTATATGGAATAAGAAATATTTAAAAGTAGATTTAGAAATTAACTCTAGATGGTATGCCACTTAGAGTGTGCAAAGAATTCCCTGTAACTAACGAGCAATGCTTAGAAGAGACAATTTGGCCAGTATCCAACATGCATGTCCACAAATTTGATCTAGTCTCCGAAGGCTTTTTTTTATGTCACTAGGTCGGCAAACAAGCGTACGGCTCACCTGATGGTAAGCGATTACCGTAGCTTACAGACACCTGCAACACCACAAAGCATCGCAAGCGTGTTGCCGACCCAATCCCCAATCCCCCCAGGAGCTCTGGTCACCTTACTCACCAACAGGAACACAATACTGCTTGAAAACAGTATTATTTTGCTGTGATATTCTGTAAGGTCAAGGTACCCCAGTCGGGCTGCTCCATATTTTCCGGGCTTGTTATTTACGGATCTTTAAACATCAATGCTAAGAAAATTGGCCACCTGTAATCATGAAACATCGCTCACTCTACTCACTTCAGCCTATAGCAGTCCACTGCTGGACATAGGCCTCCACAAGTTCGCACCAAAAATGGCGCAAACTCATGTGTGTTGCCCATAGTCACCACACTGGGCAGGCGGGTTGGTGACCGCAGGGCTGGCTTTGTTGCACCAAAGACGCTACTACCCGTCTTCGGCTTGTGTATTTTAAAGCCAGCAAGTGGATGGTTATCCCACCATCGGTCGGCTTTTTAAGTTCCAAGGTGGTAGTGGAATTGTGCTATCCCTTAGTCGCCTCTTACGATACCCACGGGAAGAGAGAGGGTGGCTATATTCTTTACTGCCGTAACCACACACCGATTTGATCCTTATATGTCATACTGTTTCGTTTATATATAAGTACATACACTATGAATAAGTACATTTAAAGCTTCATAAGATGGTGTTAAAAAGTTCATATTCTTCACCGCCTTTGTACATCTTTCTTTTCATGTATCACTTTTGTTGTAATGTTTCTTTGTGGTGTACAATAAAGAGTATTTATTATTATTATTATTATAAATGAAATGTGACCCCATATTAAATTTCCATCTGAATCTACACTCACCTTAATCCAGGAACTCCTCCCTTATCTTTTCCCCGGAACCTGCTCCACACGATACCAACTGGAATATGTTCAGGTCTTGTATACATTTTTGGTTAATCTGTTAGATATAAACATTCAATTAATAAATTAGTAGTGCATGAATAAATAAAAAACCGCTGTGTAAAAATAACTTTAAAAAAATACTATTTTATATATAAGAATTCTACTAATTAGTTAATTATATTGTGATTTGATTAAAATATTACAGTCAATTAAAAAATAACATATATACATTACAAATTGATACAATTTTTAAACTAATAAAATAAAAACATTTAATTAAGAAATTAGACGTAAGCAATCCTTAAATTAAAAAAAAAAGACGTGTAAAAATAACTTTAAAAAACTTTGAATAGAAAATACTATTTCATAGCTGTGATAAAAATTCTTTTAATTTGATAAATTTTATATTGTGATTTGATTAAAATATTACTGTCAAATAAAACAACAACATACAGTACAAATTGATAATAAAATTAAACTGCCTTTTGTCTAGTAATTATCATTCTACCTTCAAATATTATTCTTTCAGTGTTTGTTAATTTTACGGGTCGTATTCAAAATATTATTTTTTAGAATATTTTTAGTCGCCGCTTTGGCGCAATGGTTAGATACAGCCATGGATTGTATCTGTTGCGCTGGCAGTTGCGGGTTCGACCCCCGCACATGACAATCATTTGTATTGGCCATACAGGTATTTGCCGTGTTCTGGGTGTTCGTCCAGTCCTTGTGGGTCTCCCAACCGTGCCTCGGAGAGCACGTTAAGCCGTCGGTCACGGTTTTTATCATGTACACCTGATAGCGATCGTTACTCATAGTAGTGAATATATCCGCTAACCCGCATTGGAGCAGCGTGGTGGATTAAGCTCTGATCCCTCTCCAATATGGAGAAAGAGGCCTATGCCCAGTCGTGGGATATTACAGGCTGAAGCGTTAATATTTTTAGTCATAATTACGGCACTTTCCTATAAGCATACGAGAAACTTCCAAGATAGTTAAATAACTTTGATAAAAAATATAGTAACAGAACTTATACCTACATAAATTTGTTTTCTTCGACAAGCAAAAAAATTACTTCTTACAAACACTTTCAAACACTTATCGTTTATTAATTTACAGTTACACAGCTGTATAAAACAATTACCGATTTTGCTTTAATTACTTATAATTTTGATACGGATGCAAAGGACTTGGCCAGCAGTTGTGCGACGAAATAATGATATAAGTAGGTAGTTGACCATGTTGGCAATCAATTTGTGTTGTCTGTTTATTATTTACTAACCCTCAAGATCTATAAACAACCTTCACCCATCTGTTTAATGAATGAAAATTATTTTATATCCAATTTACTGTTTAAAAAAAATGGTTGACTTGAAAATACCTGGCCTGGATCTACTATCCATTATTTATCAACTGATTCGCGCAATGTTGTCCTATACTTCGAACTGTTAAGCGTCAAGTTGAAATAAGCGTTACTTTTTTTGAAATTTTAAAATTGTCTAGGTATGCAATTTTCTAAATTTTTGAAGTAATTTTTCGCATTGTCTTCCTTAAAAAGATCTTGTCAGATTATATCGATTGGGCGGAGTTACTTAATCACATAAAGCTAATCTTCCCAAAAAATACCCACGACATCGCATCACTAGGCTGCTATACATTCCTGCATGTAGGACTCACATTCTCAAGGGTACTCCAATACCGGGAATATGCTCTGAGTACAACCGACTCACCGCGTCAATATCAGACATAGATATTTTTAATGATTCAGTCTCTAGCATTAGAAAAAAAACTTACTGCACATTTCTGTTCATTACCCTCTGCATAACCTGCAAACTTGTTAAGTTTATTGTTATAGTTTTTCTTTTCGATTATATTTCCTAAATTTTCCCTATATTGCCTACTGTAACGTGAACTCACATTAATTTTTTAACCGACTTCCAAAAAAGGAGGAGGTTCTCAATTCGACTGTATTTTTTTTAATGTATGTTACATCAGATCTTTTGACCGCGTGGACCGATTTCGACAATTTTTTTTAATCGAAAGGTGGTGTGTGTCAATTGTTCCCATTTAAATTTATTTGAGATCGAACAACTACTTTTCGAGCTATATCTAATAATGCGTTTTTACTTTTTTCGTCGACCTACGTTGTATTATACCGCATAACTTTCTACTGGATGTACCGATTTTAAAAATTCTTTTTTTGTTAGAAAGGAGATATCCCTAGTTTAGTACCATGATAAGGAAACCAGGATCTGATGATGGGATCTCAGAGAAATCGAGGGAAACTCTTGAAAATCCGCAATAACTTTTTACTGGGTGTACCGATTTTGATAATTCTTTTTTTCGTTGGAAAGAAGATATCCCTAGTTTAGTACCATGGTAATTAAACCAGGATCTGATGATGGGCTACTTTTTGAGTAATCTTTGATAACGTTGTATTCTTGATCTACGTTGTATTACTCGTCGATGTAATTGAAGTCGGTTTTTTTTTCGTTTGCGAGCAAACACAATTATTTGTATTTTTTTTTCCATTTTTGATTGTGTAAAGATCAAATTTAATTAATTAAGAGTGATGTAGATACATGTAACTGGCATGCATCTTAATATTGTAAAGTATAGCTTATTGTAATGTAATGTTTGTAATGCTGTTGGTGTGTCTGTAAATAAATAAATAAAGTAAAACTTCCATAAGCACGCTTGACTTGGGGAATAAGCTGGTGAATGCGTGACGAGAGCGGTTCGAAAAGTGTGATTGGGTGAGGCGAACGGAGCAAAAGAGAGAGGTGCGAGCACACATTTTCTTTCTCGCTTTCTCTCATAGCCAGTTACGTTTCGTATATCTAAGACGCAGTGCAGGCCTATTGTGCAGAAGTTTTACTTCAGTCGTGTGATCTAAAGCACACTCGTTTTACTTATTATTCCATAAAAACTTTCTATAGTGTATAAGAAGCCGACAGCCGATATAGTGTAGGAGAGCCGTGTTGGAACTTAAGAAGCCGACCGATGGCGGGATAACCATCCAAATACCGGCTTTTAAATACACAGGCCGAAGACGGGCAGCAGCTTCTTCGGTGCGACAAAGCCAGTACTGCGGTCACCAACCCGCCTGCCCAGCGTGGTGACTATGGGCAAAACACATGAGTTCACGTTATTTTTGGCGTAAACTTGTGGAGGCCTATGTCCAGCAGTGGACTGTATAGGCTGTGATGATAGTGTACAAGAAGATATGTAGGTCAAACCATTTAAGTCGTTTCCAAGTTATGGCGTAAAAAAGGGAAATAGGGATTCATTTTTAACCGACTTAAAAAAAGGAGGAGATACTCAAATTATTTTTGCATTCGTACAAATATTTATTTCCAGTCTTGATATCTTGTGACTCTTGTGAGCCTCCTTATAGTGGCCTGGAGAGCACGTAAGATGTCAATACCGGTTGTTATCATATACCCATTGTGGCATAATAAACGAGAAACCAAGAGGAATATTGGTTTTATTTAACTGAAAGAATTCTACTAGACAAATATAATGACTTAAATTAATAATAATAAATAACAAAGTATGTCAGTTGATACGTTTGGTTTTAACAATACTACGGAGATCGTATACATGGCGCGGAGGTCGCATATCACCTCATTCTCCCCCGGTTCAGTTTTCACTCTCACTCCCATCAACCACAAAGTCCGCTAGGTAGGAGGGTAATTTTCGCGTCCTATTAGATCTCCTGGGGAGTCCAGTCCGAAGAACTGGCGAAGACGTCGACGGCTCTCCTACACGAGGCAGTGACGAAGGAGCGATATTTTCAGGTGGAGGTGTGGAGTTATTTTCAGATGGAAACCTGAGATTATCATCTTCGGAGGCAATTTCAAAGTTATCGTCGCTGCTATTATCAGTGATACTGGGGAAAGGAGCCAATTGACGGTTTGATACCGTTGAGGTTTCGCCTTTATCCCGTCTTATGAGAGAGTAGTAGGGATTGGTCTCTAAGAGCTCGGCTTCCTCGACAAGAGGGTCCGTTTTTGAAGAACGGACGTTCTTTTTAAGTAAGATCGGTCCCGGCGTGAGCCAAGATGGCAGTGAATCTCCGTTCGGGGATCTTCTCGGGTATGTGAAAAGTTTTTCGTGCGGGGTAGCGTTTGTTGCCGTACACAGGAGGGAGCGGACACAATGCAATGCGTCCTTCAGAACTACTTCCCAATTTTCCACCGATAATCCCTTTGACCGAAGGCTGAGTTGAATAGTTCGCCAGAGCGTTCCGTTTAGTCGCTCCACTTGGCCATTACCTTAGAAATGATTTGAACTCTTCGGAGATGAATGACGACCCTCTATCACTATGAATGTAGAGAGGTTGGCCAAATGTTAGAAAAAGATCTTTCAGGCAAGTAATGACGGTGGCTGAGGTCATATCCTTGCATGGGTAAGCAAAAGGAAATCGACTGTACTCATCAATAATTGTAATTATATACTTGTTGGCTGTTTTAGATGGTAGTGGTCCTTTAAAATCTATGTTGATCCGTTCAAACGGCGACGTAGCTTTTATCAATTTACCCTTGACCTTTAGAAACCTCGGTTTTATTTCGGCGCAGGTAGGGCACGAGGCGGTCATCTCCTTCACATCATTAGCCGAGTAAGGCAAGTTTTTAGATCTTACCCAGTGATACATTCTAGTTACTCCCGGGTGGCAGAGTGCGTTATGTAGTTCTTTCAACTTGTTTATATTCATGTAAGCGCATACGCGAGATAGAGCGTCCGCAGCAGCGTTTTCAGTGCCTGGTCTATAAACTATATCGTATTTGAAGCAAGACAGTTCTAATCGCCAACGTTGGATCTTCTCATTTTTTATTTTACTGTTATGATCTTGATTGAACATGAAGGCCACCGATTGTTGGTCAGTTATAAGAAGAAAATGTCTGCCGATCAGGTAGTGTCTCCATTTCTTTAGGCTCTCTACTATCGCACAAGCCTCTTTTTCGATTGAGGATTGTTTGCATTCCGAGTTATTCAATGTCCGAGAGAAAAAGGCAACTGGTCTTCCATGTTGAGTCAGAGTAGCCCCTAAAGCGAATTCCGAAGCGTCTGTTTCGACTGTAAACATTTCATCATCATTAATGACTACTAGAGCGGCTGCCTTGATATCTTGCTTGAGTTCTTCAAAACACTTGAGCGCTTCAGGTGTCAACGGGAAAGTTGTCACGCATGTAAGTGGTTTTATTTTTTGTAATGGTAGCAAAGCAGACGCCTTCGACAAAGGAAACTTGATTGAGAGAAGCGAGATTGACTGTCTGCTTGCAGGGTTTTTTGCGTAGTTTCATTATGCGAGCAACACTAGCATTAATAAAGCTGACTGAACTTCCTGTATCGACGAGTGCATCAGCCTTGTATTCGTTGACCATGATTGGAATTGTCGCACTCCTAAGGCTCAAAGGAGAGGCAGCAGAAATAGCTCCACTGTAGAACTGGTTGTTGTTAGAGTTATGGATCATTTCATTCAACACGTCAAGCCTTCCACTGAACAGCCTGTTCTTCTCCTGCTGGATAACCACAGCTCACATGTAAATTTTCACGTCGTTGAGAAAACCAAAGTAAACAACATAATCATGCTGTCATTTCCACCGCACTGCTCTCACAATTTACAACCATTAGATGTAGGAGTTTATGGTCCTTTTAAAAACCACCTTAACCGAGCGCAGAATGCCTGGATGTATAATCATCCAGGAAAAGCAATGACGATCCATGATCTCCCTGCCATGGTGAAAGATTCACTACCTTTCACCCTAAATCCTGCTAATATTATGAGTGGATTTAGATCAACAGGGATATGGCCCTTCAATCCTGATATTTTTCAAGACAGTGACTATGCACCTTCTTATGTCACTGATCGCCCCAATCCAGAAACAGATTGTCCCACGTCCTCGCAGAATATCTCCAATTTGACACTGGACCTGGAAAATCCAGACTTGTTAAATTCTGCACCTCAACTGAACATAAGCACCACTGAAATCATAGAGGCTATCGAAACAGCAACAAATCCAACACCTGATACTATCAAAAATATTACTGTTTCATCTTCTCCAAATCCCGTTTGTTCGTTCCCGTTTGTTTTAACTACATTTCCGACTCCAGGTTCGCCAAGTTTTCAAAAAGAAAATGAAATAGAATTATCGATACCAGGCCCATCTGGTATACAAAGTAAGTTTGAAACTTTTTCACCTTCAAAAATAAGACCCTTTCCCAAGGCAGAAGCTTGAAAACAATCCATCCATAGTCGTCGTAAACGCAAATCCGCTGTGTTAACCGACACACCTGAAAATGACTCATTAAAAAAAGAGTATGAAGAAAAACTGGCCAAGACCAAAAAAACGTGTGACAAAATTAAAGGAAAAGGCAAAGGAAAAGGTAAGGGAAAGTCCTCGAAAATGAGCAAAGAAGAAAAAGAGAAAGTGAAGAAAAAAATTTTGGTTTCCGATTCAGATTCTGAGACTGATGAATGGTTTTGTTTGGTGTGTAGTGAAAGTTACAGCACCTCTAAAAAAGAAAATTGGGTAGAATGTTTAGGATGCAAAATGTGGGCACATGTCAAATGTGTAACAGGAAACGTTCGCTCCTTCATTTGCATTAATTGCAATTCTGATGAAGACTAATTTAATATTAGTATGTGATATTATTACCTACCTCTTGTCACGGTTCCCCTGGTCTATTAAGGAAGTAAATAAAACCAGGGTACCATGAACAAAAAAAATTTATTAGATTAATTAACCCGGTGAGGTAGAAAATAAAAAATTGTACGTATATGGGCGGGGTCGAGCACCCAATTCACACAAGCTCCAAATGCAGTTCGGCTCAGGTACTCTCCTGGTTCGCCGTGCAGGTGATATTCCCGGGAGTCGCGTGGCAGGATTCCGCTTTCGACCGGGGGCGGCAGGAACGGGTAGTTCAAGACCCGGCGGAGTGCACTCTCGTCGTCGGGGTTAGGTGGAAACGTAGAAATTAGTTTGAAAGTCGTAATTGGTGAGCCAAACGTCGAAATCGGTGGCCCAATCGTCGAACCCTGGAACGCGCCATCAAAATATAAAAATAAGCGTTCCAGCACAATTTGCAAACATCCACGGCACTGCGTTACAAAAGAAAGCACCTAAATTGTAGCAGTAGTGCCGTGGAATCATAAAGCCAGAAGCGGAGATAATTATTTTTTAAAAGTAGGTTGACTTATATTTCAATATACAATTATAATAAAAAATATTAAAAATGAGGGTAGACTTGAAAGATGATGAAATGTAAGAAAATAATTCAAATGAGATTTATGCTACTGAATACTAATATTACATTTTACAATAGGCATGATTACTTGCATCAACTACATAAATTGCCTGCCATATAAATATACCACTTACCCAGTTTGGGGGCGATAAACACTGACACTATAATATTTGTTAAATCGAGACAACGCTAAGCAAGGATCACACAATTTTATAAAGTACGGTTACGATGCTTAAATATATATTAGCCACCGTATAGAGACCGTAATAAAAGGTGTGATGTGCGTTAACTATTTCTTGAGACAAAATTCCAAAAATGAATGACGTGGCGGCGACCAGTACTGCCGTTTTTATAAGCCGAGACAAAAGATTCATTTGAATTTTTGAAAAAGATAAAATGTTGCCCGCGCGAATATATAAATGCCGGTTGATGAATTTATTATTTTTTTTTGTAGAAAAAAAAATAATTTATGATAAAATAGTGTATCATAAATTACTGTAGATTTTCATTTCATTTAATTATAATAAACTAATGTTTTTTTTTTAAAGAAAAATCATTTCACGAATTTAAAATATTAGATTTAAGCATATTTTAATTTAGCAGCACAAATAATGTACGTATAACGTTACACTCTATATAAATAATTATATATTTTTCTATAATATAAGAGCCTTAAAAAATATCAGAATCCAAAGTATTTTAGTTTGCTAAAAGTTTATAAAAAAAACTAATAAGTATAAATAAATAATTTAATAGATAATAATAATAATTTACTACAAGTTGTTATTTGCAGACGAAGTTTCTGTGTTTTTATATAAGATTTAAAAAAGTTCCTGCCAAAGTTATGTTACTTTTCTACAAAAAAATCTTTAAAAATTACGATATAGATATTATAATTACTCATAAATGTTAGAAGACTGTTTAAAGTGATCTCTTTTGTTTATAATGTTTTGAAATAATAATAAAAAATGATTTATCATTGATGATTTTATTTATTTATCTACTGTAACATCGTGCCCCGAAGATGTAACAACTAGCCCCAAGTCGGGGGTAAGTTGTTACAATCGACTTTTTTGGTTAAATTGTTGATTGTGAAATAATAACATAAATTTAAATAACTTTTCAATTATATTTTAATAGCTGAATAGACATACTAACGATAAAAGCAATCAAATGTATAAATTATTTGATAGCTTTTGCCGTATTAACAATTATCTTAAAATTGTAACAACGTGCCCCCCGCTCCCCTATATATATATACATAATATAATAACTAACTAAAAAACATTATTAAAAGGATTTCCTTTAGGAAAGGTTCCGAAGATACTGGCGGCGTTCCCCCTTTGAATAGCTAGACTAATTCTTTATCCGAAGTTGCTGCCAGCTCTTCGGTCTCCTGTGACGTCAATAACCTTTTTGCGATTTCCTTAAAAAGTCTTATAGCGCTAGGACCCCACGAACCAAGGGTCTCGACACCGAATGGGACAAACTCATATTCGGAACCTAGTCCCCTGTATTTGTATGCCTTAGTTTTTTCAGCCGCTTCACAAGCCGCACCAGCTCTGTTGTTGGTTCCATGTAGATGGGAAGTAGCCAGCGTGTCTGAACAGGTTGCATCCCATACCAGCACCCGGCCCATCTTCCATGGAATCAAACTCATACCGTCCGGTCTCTTGCCATCGTCTCTTGCAATACCAGTCGGCTCAAGTAGACTGGGCACGTTGACGGTGGCAAGGGACTGGCGTATGATATCGTTAAGTGCGGCATGTCTCGAGAAGCGGCCTGCACTTTTTTTGCATGACAGACTGTGATGTCCACAGGGACATTTATGAGGAGCGCAGACCGGAACCCCAAGCCGTAGACAGGTTGCGATTCGGAGCGTGTCAGGCTCAAGAAATGTTCCTGTATTTGACGAAGGGTACGCGTGAAGCCAGTAGCTGGCCTAATAAGATGATTTTGTCGGAGTGCCTGAGGTACTGTGAAGTGAATGCGTGATTTGTGTGTGTCTTAAAATATAAGTGAATGAGATTGTATTTGAATTATTATTTTACTTTTTTTTTCTTATTACATCTATATAAACTGACATGGAATTTATATTTTTATTGCTTTTTATTATTTGTTTAATTTCGACTGAATCTAAATTCTACTATTATTATTTCATTTTATTTTTTCTGTTTTTTCTTTGGTTTGTTTTTATGCTTATTATTATGATCAATTTATTAATCTAACTTGTTATTGTACATTAATTTTTTTTTTTTGGAATGTTAATTAATGTGACTTATTTGAAATGTTAATTAGTGTAAGTGGTAAATCCGTACTGATTAATAAATAAATAAATAAAATAAATAAATAAAATAAATATTAATAATTTTGTTGGGTCAGCGTAACTGAGAAGAAGATAATTGTATATTTCCGGTATATCCTGTTTTATTTCTGTCAGCAGGGTATTCCTATTTGATAATTAAGTAAATAAATGATTCACGTGTTGATTTTTTCGTAAGGCTTCTTATTTTAAGCACTAATTAAAAAATAGCGTTAGTAGATGATAACAAAACAACAAAGTATTAACCTTTTGACCGCCACGCCTCAAAATCATTCCCGTGCCCTGTACGCCAAGGCATAAAATAAACAAAAATACCTACGAAAAAAATAGTGCTGCCAAGAGTCGTTATCGAGTACCACACAGTGACTTGTTTTTGCTGGTTTTTATGCAATAAATGACTACTTATATAATCTAGGAAGGTTTATTTTTTAATATTTTTCTTGTGTTATCTTGCACTCGTTATATATACTTACAACAACATAAATAAAAAACAAATATTACAAAAATAATCGTAGTAAAGCACAACACTATTTTCTATCGCCATGACGTCATTGTCACGACTGGACGACTACGGCGCAGCTGACCTACGGTTATAAAACTCTCTTTAGAGACGTGCTGTGTCGCACGCAAGGAAGTCGCAGGCTATATATCGATTTCGAATCGAATCGATATATACATTAAAAGTAATTTAGAAAAAAATTAACCGAATTTAAATTTGTAATTTTTTAACTGACTTCAAAAAAGGAGGAGGTTACTCAATTCGACCGATTCGATATATATTTTATATTTTTTTATTTATATTCGGGTATAACTTTGTCGTTTATGAAACGATTTTGATAATTCTTTTTTTGTTGAAAAGGAGATAACCCCGGCGTAGTACCATGCTAAGGAAACCAAGATTTTATAATGAGATCTCGAAAATCTGCATAACTTTTACTGGGTGCATCGATTTTGATGATTTTTAATTTAATCGAAAGCCGATGTTTATCATGTAGTCACATTTAAATTTCATCCAAACCGGATTACAACTTTTTGATTGATTTTTGATAATGCGTATTTACTTGACTATTTATTCGTCTACCTACGTGTATTACTTGTCGATATAATTGAAGTTAGTTTTTTTCGTTTGCCTGCAAACACAATTATTATCTTATTATATAATAGTTTATTATCTAAGGTTCATTAGAACAGTATTCCACTGTGCCCCGTTCCATAGTGCCCCATAAAGCCAACGTTTTAAACGAATTTTATAAAAAGTTAGGTTATTTTTTGAACTTTCCACACAATTGTCTCAAATAGACAAAATGATTAAAATTAATAAAAAATATATATATCAATTACCTATTCATTAAACTTTTTTACTAAAAAGAAAGTACTTTGAAAAGAAATCTCAACTTTTGAACAAGAATAATTGTGTTTGCTCGCAAACGAAAAAAAATCGACTTCGATTACATCGACTAGTAATACAACGTAGATCGACGAAAAAATAGTCAAGTAACTACGCGTTATCAAAGATTACTCAAAAAGTTCATATCAGATCTCAATGAAATTTATATGTGACCACATGACATCAGCTTTCGATAAAATTAAAAATTATCAAAATCGGTACACCCAGTAAAAAGTTATTACGGATTTTCAAGAGTCCCTCGATTTCTTTGGGATCCCATCATCAGATCCTGGTTTCCTTATCATGGTACCAAACTAGGGATATCCCCTTTCCAACAAAAAAAAGAATTATCAAAATCGGTACATCCGGTAGAAAGTTATGCGGTATAATACAACGCAGGTCGACGAAAAAAGCGTCAAGTAAAAACGCATTATTAGATATAGCTCGAAAAGTAGTTTTTAGATCTCAAATAAATTTAACCGGGACCAAATGACACACACCACCTTTCAATTAAAAAAAAAATTGTCGAAATCGATCCACCCAATCAAAAGTTCTGAAGTAACACACATAAAAAAATACAGTCGAATTGAGAACCTCCTCCTTTTTTGGAAGTCGGTTAAAAATGGAATATTTTTCTATTCACAGTTCCATCGTTGTCACGCTGCCATATTTCACTACGTCCTCGTTTGACGCAGGTCGCGTTGTAATTGGTCGAAGCGTTACCACACGAATTAGTTTAGAATTCAAATTTTTATCGACACTGTTCCACAGTGCCCCGTGTTCCATTGTTCCCCAACTCAGTAGTTGATCCGATGAAGCAAATTAATATAATCGGTGCGGTCGATGCCAGCCTTACTTTAAAAGAAATATTTACATGCGTTAAATATTTTTTGCTTAGGTAGCAAATAGTACTAAAACAGTACTGAGTAAGTAGCAATATTTCAAATCAAATATTTCACGACACACGACACGACATGGGTCTCAGAAAAAAAGCTTTTATGAGAGTGGGGGTTAGAGATGATATTGATGCTGCCAGATGATTTTGAGAATGAGAAAGAAAATCGTAATTTCGCTCTTAACCTTAGATTAAAAAAATGTTTTTTTTTTTTATTTGTAATTGTATATTATTAAAATCATCGACGCCTTCCAAAATGCGACGATGTTCTAAGGCTCGTCTTGCACTTCACTAGTTTTCTCGCTATTCGCTTATGACGTCATCAGCGTGTCGTCTATACTTGACAACGGCGTGTAGAGAACGGATTTATGACTACGCGCTAGAGATGCGCCAGATTTGAGATATCAGATTTATTATGGCGATTTAATTGATTTTAGTTGATTTGATTTTTTATTCATTTGCTATTTATGTGTTAGCTGATGATAGTTTTATGTTTTTTACCTTTTGTTTTATTTAAATATCAAATTATTTATAGAAAATATAACACGTTTGAGTTGAATTTTGAATAGCTAATTGCAAAAATGACTTGTAATTATGATTTTTTTAAAATGCAATAAAGAATATATAAATCATCTATACCATTTTGACTAGCCCGTTGGCGCAGTTTGTAGTGACTACAGGTCAGCAGGTGCTTTCTGCTCCGGAGGTTATGGGTTTGATTCCCACCCCGAGTCTGGGTATAATATATATTTATTTATATGTGTATTATTTATATGTATGCTTATCAAAAAAAAAAAAAATAGCTATACCAGTCAGCTGTTACCTATAACACAAGCATTAAAGGGGCCTACTCAAAGCACTGCCTGCAGGGCCTGCTTGCAGTTACTGCCGCAGAGGATGTTGCTCCACAAAGCACTGCAAATCATTTACGCGGCATACGTTGTCGTGTTCACTTGTGTTCTTTTTGTCCTTGCCTAAATTCGTCAGTTTTTATAAATGGCTCCTACATTATTCAAACACCAAAAATAGCATTGGGTTTGAATGTATTGAGTACTTGTAGCGTTCGAAGGAAAAAAAGGAAGCACTGGTGTAAAAAAGTTTTATATTTTTCATGTAAAAGCGACATAGCCTGCGACCGCATATCTTTGTTATGATAATGATCGTGGTTAGTTTTCCAAAGACATGGCAAATCCCTATACAATTAGATTACGTCCCTCCACACGTCTTTTTCTCGCTGGCTCATTTTTCTTGAAGAAAACAGAGCCAAACAAATAATATAATAAAACCAAACCAACTAACCACCAACTAACTGATTAATTGCTAAATGACAACCACTGACAAGACAAACCCCAGGTCAAATAGAGTAGACAAACGTCGCAATGTACCGACGTAAACAAAATGGTGGTCTAAATCGGCCCGACCGAGCTACACATGTCCCTGATTGCAGTTTACGGAGTGGGGAGATCGTGTGTCGGGCTGGCAGAACGACACTGCGGCCCTGCGACAGGGTGAACAATTAAAATATCGGCCCTGCATGCATACATACAATACGATCGGCAGTGGCACTGCAAGCAGGGCCCTGCAGGCAGTGCTTTGAGTAGGCCCCATATGTTGCTTACTTTAGGAACAGATGACCGTGTGTGTATGTTGTAAATATTTATTTATTATTTATTTATACCTCTTGCGTCACATCCCTAGCAGTCAACTATAGACGACTTCGGCGTGCTGGACATATCATTTACGTGGAATAAGAATGCATGTTTTTATTTCAATGTTTCTCAGTACGTGTAGCTCTAAAAGACTTGTTTTTTATACTCAAATGTTGCGGGGATATTCTATTTTCATAAATGTTGAATTAAAATACTAGAAACATTTTTTTAATAATTTTATTTAATATTTTTGTGGTCCGGGTTTTTTGTCACCTATAGACGTCGCTGGCGCACAGGACTCGCGAGCCCTTGTCAAGTATAGGTGACTACGGCGGTCAAAAGGTTAACAAAGTATTAGAAATTAAATAAAACTACAATATAAGGGCAAATACCTTTTATTTTAATTTCATTGTGCATATTTCGGTAAATATAAAAAAATATGGCAAAATAAACCTTGAACGAGCGTGCATACGTTGAAAAAATTAAAAAAAAAACAGCGCATCGCCGCAACATACAGAAAAATACATTAAAAAAGGACCTACAATATAACAACAACTTTATACATAATATTATATTTTTAATTTTATTTTCTGACAAAAATAACTGTCTCAACCATTTTTTTTTTCACTTTGTCGTCGATACATCTAACAGACGGAAGCTGTTCATAGACTAGAATGTGTTTTGATACTCTGTGACCAGTCGGTGTAGAGTTAAACAATAAAAAAAAAATTTGTCACTAAGCCGACTGAACACGAAGATTCAAGAAGCAATTAAAATTCAGCTTGACATTTTCCCGCTTTTTGCAACTTTTAAGGCTGTCACTTTAACAGCTGTCGCGTACACATAATTATGTCACTATGACAGTTGCGAAAATTGCAAATGGCGGACAATGCAGAAACCGCTCAAACGCTCTCGTTATCATTATAACTCTTAGATCCTAAATATGTTAATTAGATATTAAATTATTCATTAATTACATACATTTTTTTTATTATTTCTATATACTAAGCAGCGGAGACTAGAGTTTAATGGCGACTAAATAACATTATATATATATAATAGTTTTGAATTTATACATTTTCATAGAATTGTCAATAAGAACAGAAAATATATATAAATGCATTAGTACGCCATGTTTAGACGTAGTGCCATATAGTATAGATTCTGTTTTGTTTTTAAAACAGAATAAAACATTCGTCAGAATACATATAAGACGCGGGTAAAGTCGGGAGCCGTGCAATACTAATGACTATATATATCCTTTTTCTATACTTAAGCATTAAATTGTACAATTCCAATCATCAGCTCTTAAATCACACTTGATCCGCCATTTTCTTTTATTTCGAATTAATTAGAAGAAAAAATTAATCAAAAACACCGAATTAATCTAATGAAAAGTTTTTTACATTGGTCAAATTCTTTATCTAGTCAAAAAAAATTACAATTTTCTAGGACTGTGTTTTTTATTTTTCACAGACAGTGAATCAATAACTTTTACATTTCTTCCCTTTAATTTGATATGTTGAAGTTAAAAAGCGATTTTTTTTCAGTGATAATCCGGTATTAATTTCATATACTCCGTAACATACATATTCGAAATAGTTTCAAAACATATACAAACTCCTTTATACAATTTAAGAATCCAACTCCAAAAAAAAAATATCCACAAAAAAAGTTATAAATATTTTCGTGCAGTTACATAACAAAAGATCATTTTCTTTTTTGATAATATACATAGTGTATTTACAGATTACATATGTACCAATAATATTAGAAGACAAAGGCACCACAATTAAAATAAAGTCGCGCACCAAAAAAAAAATATAGACTATATATTACAAAATAATTAAAAAAAAAAACAAACAAACAAACAATTATATTATTCATTAAATTAATTTCTTAAATTAATGACATCAAATCTTACAAATGCAAACGCATCTTTTAAAACTATCTAGGCTGTATTACGTCACAACGTAGACTATCAAGCCCATCACCGTATACACGCTGTGTTTAAATTTACAAGAAGCATTTACAAGATTTGAATCACTGATATAAATTTTTTTCAGATAATTTTCAAAACTACTCAAATCCACTTTTTAAAATTTCACATAATGAAAAAATTTAAAAATGAGCTTATTTATGTATATGTATTTTTTAAGGCTGTCTTTAAAATAAATAAAATTATATGGATATTTACAACATACACACAAGGTCATCTGTTCGTAAAATACGCAACTATGTGTCTGCATAGGTAACAGTTGACAGCATACATAATTAATTTTTGTAATAAATAAATACATATAACACACTCGGACTGGAGCAGAAAGGAAGGTCGAGGGGTCACTGCAAACTGCCCAAACAAGAAAGATTAGATTTAGTTTAGAAACAATTACATCAGTTACAATATTGTGTAGAAAAGTCTGGAAAATTTTGTTCTTAAATTTGGATATAATTACTTTTGAAAATTACCTCACATTAATAACTGTAATAGTATAGTGAGCGAATAAGTCTTTAAAATAATAAAAGCTTGTCATATTCGTATGTCCCTGTATATTATACAATGTAATAAAAAAACGTGTGTCAGCTCCGACGCACGACTGGAGTTTACTCCGTCAGATCGACTGTCTAAATAGGCACAAAAAAGGCTTACTAGTCCAAGAAAAAGATTAATACATATCAAATGTTAAATAAACGAATCGAATAACGCCATAACGTTAATAAAAACGTAGCGAAGTCATTCGTTCAGTAATTATACTCCTCATATTATTTTCATACCGGGGGCCATATTTGAAATTCGATTCTAAAGGAGTAAACTCCGAAAAAAAAATCCTACTTAATTCAATATCTCCCATATAAATTGAAAATATGAAAAATTGTATCAGCATGAAGTGGTATCCACTATAGTTCGACTATTAGTCGAACTTGAGTGGATGAGAAAATTATTTTTTTTTTAAAGATTGAAAATTTTAACAAGTAAAGGTTACAGGGAGATTGAACTACTGGTAGGAATTGAGAAAAAACTCCACATTTAAAACTTTTTATTATCTTTAGTGCAAAAGTAGCTTATATATTACAAAATTTGTATAAAATAAGCTAGCGTACATGGAGAAAAAGGCCTATGCCTAGCAGTGGCATCACAGGCTTAATCAAGAATTTTTAAGACCCAAGAAATAGAAAGTACTTTATAGTTAAACCTTAACCCAAAATAAACATTTTAGGATTTCTATCCGCTATATTGGACAATGATACACTATTTTTTTAATGTCTCGATTTCGAAGTCTTTCCGCCATATTTACATACAACAATGATATTTGACATATTTTTTTTTACTTCAGCGATCCTATCCGCCATATTGGAGAGTGACATTTGACGTAATTTTTTTTATAAATTAGTTTTTTTTCAACTATTATAATATAAGGTCGTACATTATTATGCCACTTTTGCACTAACGTTAGGGGTAGTACAAAGAAATTTTTTTTTGATATTTTTTATAATAAGTTTATATTAACCCACCCAGCATCTAACATAACTTTAGGCGTCCTATCTACGAGATCTAAACTTTTTTTATATCATTTTTTCTCCTTAATCTTATTTAAGAATTAAATAACAAATTTAGAAAAATACTGGTAGTGTAAACATTTTTTATTTTTATTTTTTACTTTTATGAAAGCACGAACGATTAACGAACATTTAACGATTTTTTTCAATTTGTTTTTTACATTGATGTTCTTTATTTAAATGGTATTTAAAGCGATATATTGTGTTTTTATAACGTTTATTATAGGGTAACCGCAGATTAATAAAATTCATTATTTTATTAATTTTTCGTTACTTAATACAAATTCCTGATAATTAAAAAAAATACACACATTTAACTTTTTTGTTTTTTTTTTTTTTAATGAAAAAGCGTATAACACATCCAGTATTCTTCTAAACTCTATAAGCTATAATATAGCCTACGCCCAGAAACTACAAGAAGTGCCAAGCGAATACGAAGAAAAATATTTTATACAACATTGTATATAAAAATAAATATTTATTATGTCAAATTTAACGAACGCTGACAGACAGAAGGTTCTTTATTTATATATTATTCATAAAATACCATACACAAACCATGCTGCGAAATTTCTTTACGATTCTCTACAGAATCTACATTTTGTGCTTTTGAAGCCTATTTCAATAATCTTTAATTCTGACTATACATTTGTAGCCTACAAATGTAGCGGGAACACATGGTTTGTATATGTGTTTATAGTTTCGATGTAACACGCAGAATCAAATGAATTATTTCTATTGTTGTAATTACTTACATATTATCACGAACACGATATTTCATGTAGTGAAATAACAACATTGAGATTTCAAAATATTTTTAGTCATACCGATTATTTTAATTATTCACTTATTAACCTAACTCGATGAACTCCAGGATTTAATAAGTTAATGCGTTAATTGAAACCAATTAATTTCAATTATTTTTTTTAACAACGAATAAATTCTAAGTGATTTTTGTACTTTTTAGATATATATGTGTATATATGTTTATTATTATTATAATGTTCGCTAGATGTGAAATGTAGCGTGAAGCTTATTTAAGCGATTAATGGGGTTGACCCATTAATGCATCAACAATGAATTAATCGGTTAACGTTAGGTTAATCAGTGGTATTATGACTAGCCCGTGTCCTGGCGTCGCTCGTCTCTTTATGCGTAATTCCACTCTGTCTATGAAGGTTACGTTTGTATGTTTGTCACTTAATCTTCATCGTTTCGTCACAGTCTATTGCTGGACCCTGAAAATTTTCACATGTTTAAGTGTAATAATTTACGCTAAAGCTTAGTTTGTTTTGTTAATCGCATATTGTAATCCCAGGAATTAGTTTCGTATTAAAAATACTTTAGTTATAGCCTTTTTATCGAGGAAGACTATAGGCTATATAAAATCACGCTATATATAGCAAACAGAATCAAAGTATTAATGAATAATGTTGTAAAGGGACGATTTTTTTTTATTCTGACGTAACATATGAAATAACTATATTTAAGAATTTTTTCTAACCGAGTTTAAATTATTAAAAAGTATCTCACCAACAGCCCCATACACCGGAGGGGGCACATCGTCATCTCTCGCTGCGGGCCTGAAGCGACGGGCCCGGGCCGCGTTGTGGGCGGGGGGCGGCGCGGTGGGCGGGGCCGAGGGCGGAGCGCTGGGCGGGGCGGGGGGCGGCGATCCCGACGACGACGATGACGCCCCCGATGTTACCGGGGCGGCGCTGCGGCAACGGGTTGTAGCGCTGAGGGGAGAAAAGGGTATTGTTATGAGTAAGTTTGTTGAGCTTTTAACTGAATTTGAATTATCATCGGGATAGTTGGTTACTTTTTTTACTTAATATTTTTTTTATATATTAAGACTGAAGAAGTGGTAAGCAAGTGTACGTCCGTCTGATGGTAAGCGGTTACCACAACGTCAGCGAAACCAGAAACTTATATCTTTCTAATCAAAAATTTTAATATTAAATCGAATCTAAGCTCACCTATTGTGTGGTGGCTGCTGTCGGTGCCGTGGCCTTGCGAATCGTAGATTCAGTTCCCGCGCGGGGTCCAATGCGTACTTGTCGTTTGCATTTTGTCTCCGTCTTCTCAACGCTGTAATAAATACAATATAATTAGAAAGTGGTATTGGGGATGAGCGGGAATGAGTTAGCGAGGCAGTTTGATCATAAGGTAAAATTGATATTATTGGTTCGACTTGTAAAATATTAAAGTTGAAAATGTCCCGATAAATAATCTGTATTAAGCCTAAGTTAGTGCTTCTATTCTACTGATTTTTATACATATCTAATGGGTGAATGAGTTGAGCGCCTTCCAAGAAAAAACTTGTGTACGAGGGAGTTTGTTGTGTGAGTGTGTCGGCTTAGTCAGAATCAGGGTTGAGTGAGATCGATCGGGGGGTTTCCGGGCGCGTCTCCGCTCCAGGGGACGGTGTGGGTGTAGTTAGTGCGAGGGTCGCGGTGACTGACCGGGAGTGAGGTCCGCGTGGGGGGGGGTCGGGCGCGTCTCCGCTCCAGGGGACGGTGTGGGTGTAGTTAGTGCGAGGGTCGCGGTGACTGACCGGGAGTGAGGTCCGCGTGGGGGGGGGCGGGCGCGTCTCCGCTCCAGGGGACGGTGTGGGTGTAGTTAGTGCGAGGGTCGCGGTGACTGACCGGGAGTGAGGTCCGCGTGGGGGGGGTCGGGCGCGTCTCCGCTCCAGGGGACGGTGTGGGTGAAGTTAGTGCGAGGGTCGCGGTGACTGACCGGGAGTGAGGTCCGCGTGGGGGGGGTCGGGCGCGTCTCCGCTCCAGGGGACGGTGTGGGTGTAGTTAGTGCGAGGGTCGCGGTGACTGACCGGGAGTGAGGTCCGCGTGGGGGGGGTCGGGCGCGTCTCCGCTCCAGGGGACGGTGTGGGTGTAGTTAGTGCGAGGGTCGCGGTGACTGACCGGGAGTGAGGTCCGCGTGGGGGGGGTCGGGCGCGTCTCCGCTCCAGGGGACGGTGTGGGTGTAGTTAGTGCGAGGGTCGCGGTGACTGACCGGGAGTGAGGTCCGCGTGGGGGGGGTCGGGCGCGTCTCCGCTCCAGGGGACGGTGTGGGTGTAGTTAGTGCGAGGGTCGCGGTGACTGACCGGGAGTGAGGTCCGCGTGGGGGGGGTCGGGCGCGTCTCCGCTCCAGGGGACGGTGTGGGTGTAGTTAGTGCGAGGGTCGCGGTGACTGACCGGGAGTGAGGTCCGCGTGGGGGGGGTCGGGCGCGTCTCCGCTCCAGGGGACGGTGTGGGTGTAGTTAGTGCGAGGGTCGCGGTGACTGACCGGGAGTGAGGTCCGCGTGGGGGGGGTCGGGCGCGTCTCCGCTCCAGGGGACGGTGTGGGTGTAGTTAGTGCGAGGGTCGCGGTGACTGACCGGGAGTGAGGTCCGCGTGGGGGGGGTCGGGCGCGTCTCCGCTCCAGGGGACGGTGTGGGTGTAGTTAGTGCGAGGGTCGCGGTGACTGACCGGGAGTGAGGTCCGCGTGGGGGGGGTCGGGCGCGTCTCCGCTCCAGGGGACGGTGTGGGTGTAGTTAGTGCGAGGGTCGCGGTGACTGACCGGGAGTGAGGTCCGCGTGGGGGGGGTCGGGCGCGTCTCCGCTCCAGGGGACGGTGTGGGTGTAGTTAGTGCGAGGGTCGCGGTGACTGACCGGGAGTGAGGTCCGCGTGGGGGGGGTCGGGCGCGTCTCCGCTCCAGGGGACGGTGTGGGTGTAGTTAGTGCGAGGGTCGCGGTGACTGACCGGGAGTGAGGTCCGCGTGGGGGGGGTCGGGCGCATCTCCGCTCCAGGAGGCACACTTGGCCAGGCGGTGGTCACCAGCACTCAGCTCGCTTCGTGTCGCACTCGCGACCGGGATGCGAGACCCGCTGCCGGAAGACCGCTGAAATCAATTTCAATAGTTATCAATACAAAGTTGTTTAGTAACACTGACAGTTCAGCGTTTTAAGCTTAGTAAAATTCGCGGACTGCATCCATTGGTCATTGATTAATCATGTCGTGTTTTTAGCCATTTTTTAACCCCCCTTGGTGACATGAGGTTAGGTTTTGTTTGAGATTTTTTATAAATTTAAAATAAAATATAAATAAAAGCATATAGAATCAAACAGAGATCTTTTATGACAAAACATATTCTTGTTAAACTCGGCTCATTTTACAAAATGAATTTTAAGTAAACAAAAAAAAAATATGATTTTTCCAAGGAAATTAAATCTGTGAAAAAACCAGTGTGCTTTAGACCACACGACTGAAGTAAAACTTACGAAACGCAACTCTTTCTCTTTCTATCTTCACTAACTTATATCTCCCTCTCAACTTCCGTTCGCCTCGCCCGATCACACTTTTCGTAACGCTCTCGTCACGCATTCACCAGCTTACTCCCCAAGCGAAGCGTGCGTTAAGATGTTCTACTTCATAAAGCCGACTTACATCTCTTAAGCTCTGTGACCCGTCTCCGCCTGGATTCTCCCGCCTGATGACGGATGTACTCCTGTCAATTTACAAATATTCTAATGTAAAAAAATACAGTTACCAAATAAATAATGTATACAAAAATAGCTTTCACTTTTTTTTTTTTATGTCACTAGTTCGGCAAACAAGCTTACGGCTCACCTGATGGTAAGAGATTACCGTAGCTTATAGACGCCTGCAACACCGGAAGCATCGCAAGCGCGTTGCCGACCCTATACCCAATCCCCCCAGGAGCTCTGGTCACCTTACTCACCAACAGGAACACAATACTGCTTGAAAACAGTATTACTTAGCTGTGGTCTTCTGTAAGGTCGAGGTACTACCCCAGTCGGGCTGCTCCAAATTTTGAGCAGGAAATTCCTGCTGTGCCCTACCTCAGTTTTATGTAACACTAGCGACCTCTGTCCGTCCATATTTGTAATCACTTAACATATCATATACTGAAACCCTCTCCGAAACACGCTGCACCTTATGGTATAAGTATTATCCGGGCTACTGAGTTCACCATAGTCCAGTGTACTCGCAACGCTACCCTCGGAAATGTTATCGACCCACCAAACACCAAACCATGTACCTCGTCAGCGCAACCACGACGGTTCAGTAGTTATCGCAGTATAATCGAACAATAAACCGGCTCACCATTCATTAGTGTATATCTAATATATAAAATTCTCGTGTCGCGGTGTTTGTAAACTCCTCCGAAACGACTTGACCGATTCTTATGAAATTTTGTGTGTATATCGGGTAGGTCTGAGAATCGAACAACATCTATTTTTCATACCCCTCAGTTATTGGGGGGGGGGGGGGAGGTTAATAAATTCTCGCCTCGGATCTTAAAAAAAGAGACATATTCTCATAATATAGTATGATCTTATAGAGGATTATCTTTATAACATAAAGTAACCTACTAAACAGAATACGTTTCCTAGAATATTGAATTTAGACTGGTACTTCCGGATGTAAAAAAAGTCATAACGCGATCATGTATAGCCTACAAAATTAGTTAAATATTTACCAGTGAAATATTTTTTCAAACGATTACGTACTATTGGTATATACAGTTTTACTCCTATAGTTACAACGTGATGTTAAACAGCCTATCGCATACCAAACTTGACAGACTATCTACCTAAAAAAAGTTTAGGACCCACGCTTCCAGAATATAAACTTTTATGATGATATATGGCCTACTTTTGGATAGGCTATAATACGTACCACTAAAGATTAGAAAAGCAAAACAATTACCTATCAGGTATGGCGTCTAACCGCGTTCTTTCCACAGCCGGACTCTGACTCTTCTCCCCGCTTCTAGTAGAAGACCTGCTAAGGAGAATTAATTTTAAGAATTTTATAGCACTACTGCGGTTTCGACTGCGTTTTTAATTAGGCCTACTATTTTATTATTGTCAGACATAGCCTATGATTTTTCTTATTACATGTTACAAAAGTGGTAAACAAACGTACAATCCACCCATTAAGTGATTACCGTAGCTTATAGACGTCCGCAACACCAGAGGCATCGCAAGTGCGTTGCTGGCCCTACCCTCAATTCCTTCCAGGAGCTCTGGTCACCTTACTCACACAGGAACACAACACTGCTTGAGAGCAGTATCATTTAGCTCTGATCTTCTGTAAGGTCGAGGTACTACCCCAGTCGGGCTGTATTAGATTTTGAGCAGGATGTATCCTGCTGTGCCGGCCGGCTGTCCCCGGCAAGATACATACCGTTTGTCTCTCTGGTGTTCAGTGGCATCGTAGTACACGGACGCTTCTTCATGGTTCAACCTCACCTCACCACCGCTGACCACGGAATGAATCTTAACTATAAACAAAATATTCATATGTTATATCTATTATACATATGTATGCTACTTACGGAGAATTTTTTAGAATGTTATTGCAAATTTTTAGGAATCTTTCATCGTTTGATGATGATGATGATGCTTTGGATTTAGTAAAATTTTTGTGATTATGAATTTTTGAACGGAATTTCGAATATTATAGTCAACGTGTATATTAATAAATTTATAGTGAATTAAAGAGACTTTATTAAATTATAAATTTTCAATAATAAAGTAAGTAAAAACCAAAATAAATATAAAAAAGTATTAATAACATAACATGTAAAATAAAGATATATTTCTGGGAAACTTTACTTTTTAATCAAATAAAAAATAATAAAAGAAATAAATAAATACTATAAATTTATTTATATTCTTTATTGTACATAAAAGTATACAATTATATAGATCAACAATATGTACAACAGATTAAATAAAAGAGAAGATAAGATATAGAAGCAAGGGTTAGCCAGAGGTTCCCAAAGAATATATAAAATACCCAAGTCAGTCTCCAATTTTTTTTTCTCATAGAAATTAAGAAGAAACGTCAATTTGCAATCATTAAGTAAATATTTCATAATAATATAATATTTTTCAAAATAAGTGATATTTTAGTTATTTATCAAATAAAAATATATTTAAAGCAGCTTCATTAGATAATTATGCAATTAATGTCATTCATATTAATGTGTGACCAAATTTAATGTCTTATTTTTATTTATTCATTTTTTATTTTCATTTATTTACTTTTTACTGTAAGCAAAAAAAGAAACATAGTTCAATTAATCTAGTTCATTTTTAATATATTTGAACCACGTACAATAAATAGGCAATGTTATCCCAAAACAGCGACCTCTTCCACTGAACACACTTATTATTGACTTACTCAAGGATGTCAATTGACGTTAATATAAATTTTAAAAAGATTAATTTATCAATTAATTTTAATATGAAAATGCCGTTAAATATGAAACTTAAGGTAAAGTAGGAATTTACTTAAAAAAATGTATATTTGTTTTGGATCAATTCGAATTTACATTAACATTTTGTTGTTAATTAAAAATCAAGTTATTGAAATTCATTTCTTTTAAAATGGGGCTGTGGTAAGAATGTTTGGGAACCTATGGTAGATACAGTCAAAAGCATACAGAAAGTATACAATATAACAAAAATACAAAGTCAAAAAAATTATATAATCAAAAGTCAATAACATAAGAATATATTACAAGAAGCTTTTCTGTAATATATAAAGATATTTTCATATTTGGTATAATTTGATTGTGAAAGCTACAATATGTAGTTTTTAGTTTTTATAAGCTTTGATTTTGCTTACTAACGCTATTTATACGACACATTTTATATTAAGTTTATGTTGAAATGTCTATCTTAACAAATTTGAGAGGTTAATGAAACCTGCCGTAAATTTTATAGAAAAACTAGCTGACCTGGCGAACGTCGTATCGCCTTATCTTTCAAGTTGGATCAAACTGTACGCGGTGTGCAAATTTGACTCCCTAAACTACTTAACCGATTTTAGTCCAATTTGCACATCGTGTGTAAATTTGATTAAAATCGGTTAAGTAGTTTAGGAGTCCATCGCGGACAAACAACGTGACGCGTAATGTATATATATTAATATTATAACTATTAGTATTGTATAAACAAAATTAAAATAACTAGCAAAAACATTTGCGTTTTTATTTAATAATATGATAAACAAAATATGCTACGTTACTATTATATATACGGATTGTATACAAGATACTGATGGTTTATATGTAACTCTTGTACCCTCAATATATACCCCCTTTGTATACATAATATAATATGTTAGTACGTCAGTCAGTCTGTGTTACCGGAGTGCATGGGCGAGGCGCTGTCGGGGGGTCGCACGCGGATCTCCAGGCGACTGGACACCGTCGCCTCGGGGGGAGGCTTCGCCACGGGTTGGGAAACACTGGACGATCGGGATAGACTCTGTAATATCGAAGAATAATGTTACAAGCGATAAATATCAAAATATAATATAAAAATATATCATTGAGGTAGGAAATATCTTGCTCATACAAAAAAAATCGCAGCTAAATAACCCTGCCCTCAAGTAGTGTTGTGTTCCTGTGTGAATAAGGTGGAGAGCTTTCAGGGACAGACTTTTCTGGACAGGGGGGGGGGGAGTAGGCTTGGCAACCATCTTGCGATGCTTCTGGTGAGCCATACGCTTGTTTGCCACCTTCATAGTATATATAAAAAAAAACTTTAAGTTGTTAATTTTATTATTATTATTTTAATTATATAATTAGTGTCTATACAAATGAACTTTTCATTGTACAGTATTTTTTGTTGGTTGGTGTAAGGTTGCAAAAAGGGTACGGTCCGGCGAATGGTAAATGAATACCGTACCTCATAGATGCCTGCAACACCGATCGTAAAAAGGTGTACAAAGTTTTTGCTTCACATATTGATATATAGAGATGATTATGTTACATAGCGGGGGGGGGGGGACTTACAGGTAAGCTCCCGGCTCGGGGCCGTGTCTGTGGAGCAGGGGGGTCAGAGGGCTCGGGCTGCTCGGGGGGGTCCCTCGCCGCGACCCCCCGCATGACGTCGAGTCGGTACCGCAGCGCTCCCCCCGCTCCGTCATCGAACGACGCCTGCTGTAGTAGTGGAGGTCTCAGCGAACGCACCCGACTACCTGTAACAAATATTTGTCATATTTAATAGTAGCTTACATTACAGACGCCGACCACTGTGGAGTGAACAGCGAAGGCGGCAGCGGGTATGTTTTACCGCTCGGATTGAATATTTGTTTGTATTTGTACAAATATTTATTTCGGGTTCGTTTGTCTGCCCTATTGGGTCTCTCGACTTTGCCTCGGAGAGCACGTTAAGCCGTCGGTCCCGGTTGTTATCATGTACACCTGATAGCGATCGTTACTCATAGTAGGGAATATATCCGACAACACACAGTGGACCAGCGTGGTGGTTTAAGCTCTCATCATTCTCCTAGATGAAGAAAGAGGCCTATGCTCAGCAGTGGGATGATACAGGCTGAAGCGTAATATAAAATTCTCGTTTCACAATGTTAGTTACGGTACTCCTCCGAAACGGCTGAACCGATTTTTATGAAATTTTGTGCGCATAGCAAGAGAGGGGGGGATTAAGGGTTTTAATAACGTATACAGCAAAACAACGGTTGCAGGGTCAGCTTGTATTAGTATAGATTTACTTATTCATTATAGTCCGGGAGGCGATACATAATAATGCTTACCTATCGCAGGCAAGGTCCAACTTCGGGGCAAAGCTGGCTGGAGTCGCGGGAAAGCGTCTATCCCGGCACTATGTAGACAACACTTTATACTTTTAGTAGCCGGTGGCTTCTCAGCTACTTCCGGTTTTTCACTCTTCTCCGGTTTTTCTGACTATTGGGAACGTTGAAATTTTTAAATCCGTGTAATTTCAAAAAATTTAAAAGGGCCTCTTGATCAGTTTCTGATTAAATGTATCTAGTGAAGAACCTAATAATAGATTCTATAAGTTTTATAGGTTGCAAATAAGAATTTCTGATGATCTGATCGATAAATTTAGTTTTATATCGAATAATTGTGTTTGCAAACGAAAAAAAAACCGATTTCAATTACATCGACAAGCAATGTAACGAAAGTAGACGAGAAAAATTAACAAACGCACTAGTCGTCACTATGATTTTTAAGGGTGCTTCTCGATTTCTCTGGGATTCCATCATCAGATCCCGGTTTCCTTATCAAGGTACCACTCTAGGGATATCTTCTTTCCAACAAAAAAAAAAAAAGAATTATCAAAATGGGTTTATAAACGACGAAGTTATCGCTGAACATACATTAAAAAAAATATATATATATACGGTCGAATTGATTTTAACCAACTTCAAAACAGGAAGTTCCTCTTTTTTTGAAGACGGCTAAAAAGATAGTTATGCGTCAGATATAGCTTTATCAGCTAACGGTAAATCAGGTTCTCTATATTAACCCAAAACGTTGAAAACACAAAATTTAAATTGAAACCAGTCTAACTATAAAAATAAAGTCCAAGCATAGCTATAAAACTATCGATGCCAAACTAACTAGTTTTTTGTGCACTAATTTATTCATTGCATTTACTTATACGTTATTATACACAAAACAACTTATATTCAATTTTACATATATTTTTTTATTAATTTAATTTTATCAATACACAAACCAACCTACATAAAAAAAAAAACATTAACTCACCTCATTAGGCACGTTGACCAACGGCGACACTCTCGGACTCTGAGTATTCTGCGCTTGTGTCGGTTGTGTTTGTTGTGTTGGTTGTGTCTGTTGCGTGTGTGTGTGTTGTGTCTGTGTGAGAGGCAGCTGTGTGCGCGGCGCGTTCGAGCAACTTGACACCGCTGACGTCACTCGAGCGTTGCGGTGTTCGGGCGACTGGGGATGGATCGTTAAAAGAAATAAGTATATTTAACATACACACACACACGGTCGTCTGTTTCTAAGGTAGGCATTATAATGCAACTGTTGTAGGTAACACTTCGCTCATATAGATACTTCTTTTGTTGTAATAAACGTACACAGCCTTTTTGTATTATAAAAAAAATAATAATGTAATATTTCGACACCAGCAATTTACACTAAGCTAACTCTTAAAAATGAACTTTACAATAGAGGATTATAAAAGGGAAAAACGTGATACCTTTTATATTAATTAAGAAACTTATTTGAAATTTGGTATCTTTAATAGTCAATTTATTCATTGCAATTTCACAATTTTTTTTATTACATATAAAAACACATTTTATCAAGTTCGCATTAAAAAACAAACTTATCGAAAAATCGAATTGGCGTAGTATAAATTGTTGGTGTCGATTTGATTTAGGGAAATTCTTAGGAATTGAGTCCAATACAGAACTGAATAGAATATATTTTTGTTTGTTGTATCTATTTTTAAGGGTTTTTTTAGGCATCTGACATATCTGGCTCAACCTATCGTATCCTGAATCAAATTATGTAAAGATATGCTATAGTAAATACCTATTTAAAACTAAACTTGAGAAATTCGTTTATACTCTTTGGTATTAATATAATGAAGTAGCGGTCACCGCATCAAGCGTAAATATTTCTTAAAATAAATAAACGCCTCACCATCAGCAGCTTCAAGTAGGATCAGAATCATATATTTTTTTATACAACTAAGTCGGCAAACAAGCGTACGGCTCACTTGATGGTAAGCGATTACCGTAGCTCATAGACGTCTGTAACACCAGAGCATTGCAAGCGCGTTGCCAACCCTACCCCGAGCCTCCCCTGGAACTCTGATCACCGCACTCACCACAGGATCACATCACTGCTTGTGTTTCCGGAAAACTATAACCTTTCATCGGATCTTTAAGCAGCATTTTTACTTATCATCAGGTGAAATAGTGATCAAACGCAAGCCTATCATTGTATTAAAAAAAGCAGTATTATTTAACTACGATCTTCTTTTAGGTTGAGATACCCCCCTTTCCCTTCCCTTTAAGCTGGATATTTCCTACGGTGCCCCACCTCAGCTATAAATACCCATAGGTCATAGGTCAGATACTGCAATAGTACATTAACACACCTGTAATTGCTCCTGTTTCCACTCGTTGTCCGTCGTCTCCTCAGAGTCATCGAACTGTGACTTCCACAGCGAGACTAAAGTTAGAGCACCGCCTTTTGTCACCTAAAAAGTTGATAGAAAATATATACTAGTGATATTACATAATTTTTACCGTTGTTCCCTTGACATGTTATTTTCGGCACAATATATATTGTTACAAGAAAGGAAATGTACATGTGATATTATAGTATTTTTGTCAATTGTCCTCTTGACTTACATACAACACAACGGCGTAAGGGGCTATGGACCCCAGTCGGAACAAAGTTTCATTCGCTTTTTGGTAGATGTTTGCTGTATAGTAATATTTTTTACTTAAGAATATCAAGTTAACATAGTTAAATTGGAAAATTTCTAATAAAATATATTAACTGTAAAAAGTGTAGTGTACATGTAAAAAGCACAAAGCTATACAAGGAATAAATAAATAAAATTGTAAAAAAATAAATGGCTAATTAGTCATAAGTCCGCCCATTGTACTTCACAGTCTGTAACTATCTTTATGCTTTGTTTGTAATATAATTGTGGTGTACAATAAAGTATAAAATAAAATAAATAAATAATAACATTGAAAGAAAAAACGATGATAAATTAAACACTTAATGATGACATATAATTAAGTTAACAACAAATAAAAATTTATAAACTGTATACGTTTTATTTTATTAATTATATTTTTTGAGAAATAAATATTAATTATTATTTATTATAAAAAGAAACAAAATTTAGAATATATTTAATCATAATTTCAATCACGGTTATAATGGGTTAGTGGTAACTAAAATAAGACATTTATATGAGATCTAATTTTATTGTATGGTATAGCAAGAAGTGTCGAGAAAAAGTCTTGTTACGCTTTTTTCGATCTCACTCCTATCCCGCTCAGTGCATCTACCGCGCAATTAGGAAATTCGTTTCAAAAATAAAAAATTCAATTTATATATATCTCAACTATACACAAATATTTCAATTTTAAAAATATAACAATACTATAAAACGTAAAAATCATACAACCGTCTCTCGTACTATGATCTACACACAATAAAAAGACACAAAATTTTCACAGTCCCCCTGCCTACCTGTTGTAAGGCGGATACATTTTCATCGTCCATAACCGCAAACTGAGTGTAACTCTGATCGGCACGAGCACGAGCAGTGCGCCGAGCTCCTGTAGGGTAGAAAGAAAAAATAATTACTACATGAAAACTACAGGTCAAACTATTTTTTTTTTTTTTTGTGTAATATATATTTAACTAGGTCGGCAAACAAGCGTACGGCTCACCTGATGGTAAGATATTACCGTAGCGTATAGACGTCTGCAACACTAGAAGCATCTCAAGCGCGTTGCCGACCTTATTCCATATTCTCCCCAGGAGCTCTGGCCACCTTACTCACCAACAGGAACACAACACTGGTTGAGAGCGATATTTAGCCGTGGTCTGGGTGTTTGTGCAGTCCTTGTGGGTCTCCCCACCGTGCCTCGGAGAGCACGTTAAGCCGTCGGTCCCGGTTGTTATCATGTAAACCTGATAGCGATCGTTACTCGCAGTAGCGAGTATATCCGCCAACCCGCATTGGAGCAGCGTGGTGGATTAAGCTCTGATCCTTCTCCTACATGGGGAAAGAGGCCTATGCCCAATATACCATATCAGTGGGATATTACAGGCTGAAGCGTATGATAATCATTATACGTAAACGGACCAGGTAAGCTCATTAGTGGAATATTTAGAAGTGGTTGCAGTTAATATCCGTTCAGTACAAAATTCTCACCTCTCTTGAAATGTGTGTCAGAGTGGACGCTGTCCACGTCGGCACCAATACGAGGACTGCTCGCATCACCTGTAAAACAATAAAAGTATTATTATTTTTAGTCATCACCTGGTGAGCTCTGTATCACCATTATTACTTACCATTTTTCGTAAAGATTGGTAATATATTGTGGTTTTCTATAGTCGATTCGCGTTAAGAATGTTGTTTAGTATGCTTTTAAGAAAAACTGAGGCAGGGTTAAGTAGGAAATATCTTGTTCGAAATGTTTCCCGAATGGGGAAGTACCTCGGTATTACAGAAGTTCACAGCTAAATAATACTGCTTGTAAGCAGTGTCGTGTCTCTGTGTGAGTAAGGTGATCAGAGTTCCTGTGGGGCTTGGGGATACCATGGATTTTTTATTTCGTAATTTTGCTATGAAGTTCTATTTGATCATAGCTCTTAGAACTGAGGTAGGGCACAGGATGAAATATCCTGCTCAAAATATGGAGACTGGGGTAGTGCCTCGACCTTACAGAAGATCACAGCTAAATAATAATGTTTTTAAGTAGTGTTGTGTTCTTACTGGTAAGTAAGGAGACCAGAACTTTTGGGGGGAATAGGGGAAAGGGTCGGTAATGTGGTATTTCTGGTGTAGCAGTCGTCTATAGGATGCGGTAACCGCTTACCATCAGGTGAGCCGTACGCTTGTTCTTCGACCTAGTTGTTTGTATAAAATAATAAATAAAAAAACGCTAAAATAAAGCAAACTGTTCGGTTTCCTTGTGTCATGTTATAAATAATTTCTCTAATTAGGGTCATCTGTAAGAGATCACGGTCAGTGATAAGACAGTCGTTGCACCTTTTTTAATAGAAAAAAACAAACACGTTTATTCGTGACACAAATTACAACTGTTTTTATACAAAAAAAAAAATACAGTTAAATAGAAATAATAATAGTTAAAAAAATACAAAAAAATTATATTAAATCTAAAAATACAAAGTCCTTTTAATCTCATGTTGCGAAGAGATCACGAGCGGTGAGGCCGTACGTTGCAACCGATACATGTACTGTTACACAGTGTGCACAAAACAAACAGATCGTCTATGACTATTAAAAACGTCGGATGTGAAAATCAGCAACTTTACAGGCGAGCGATTCAAAGTGTAAATGGCGTGTATCTTTTTACTTATTTTAAGCAGGATCATGAAATTTTAAAGTAATGCTGTCCAGGCTATTTATGTTTAATATTATTACTAGCCGGTATTTAATGTGTAAATATGAGAAAAGTCACTTGTTACATTTTTTACGGGTTAAAACTAATAGGTACTGATTTGTCAGAAGTACCACAACTAAATAATATATGCATAAAATAAAAAAATTCTCTTCAGCTGATGATAGACTCGTTTATTTGGGAACGTTTTATGAAATAAATAAAAAAATGCGATTTTGCAGTTCCAACGATGACAATAGTCAGTAGCGAGACGTGTGCGGGCTCACCGGTGTGGGTGGGGGGCGTGGCCAGCTCCTGCACGCAGGTGGGCGGCGCCGTGACCACGCGCAGGCGCAGCAGCGTGGGCCCGCCCCCCGCGCCCGCCCCCGCCGCGCCCGCCGCGCCCAGCGCTGCGCACGCAGAGTATATATTAGTGCGTCTGTCTGTGGGCTTGTATCTGTGCGGTTTGCGCGTTCGAACCGCGATCGGGATGGATATTTATCTTATTATATATATACAATTCTCGTAGCACAGTGTTAGTTACACTCCTCCGAAACGGCTGAACAGATTGTTTATGAAATTTTATGTCAATATCGGGTAGGTCTGAGAATCGAACAAAATCTATTTTTCATACCCCCAAAATTATAAAGAGGAGGCATTAAGAGGTAATAACATATATGGCAAAATAACGTTTACGAGGTCGACTAGGATTTGTGTAAATATTCCTTTCAGGTTTGAATGTCCATCCTTGTGGGTACATACCCCAAGTTATGGGGGGGGGGACCTTAAGAGATGATTAACAAATATGGCAAAACAACGTTTGCGGGATCGATTAGTATTTGTATAAATATTCCGGTTTGGATATCCGACCTCGTGGATCTCCTTACCGTGCCTCGGAAAGCACGTTAAGCCGCCGGTCCCAATCATTATCATAAACACTTCATAGTATCGTTACTTATAATGAGGAACGTTTCCACCGACCCACAATGGATCAACGTTATATATTTGACTCTGATCCTTCTCCTACGTGGAGAAAGAGGCCTATGTCCAGCGGTGGGATGATACAGGCTGCATACGTGCATCAATGATTACGTCATATGTATAGAAAACTTATATATACCGTCTGTGTTCAACAATTTTAATTTTAATATCACAAACTTAAAAAAAGAAGATGTTCTCAACATAACTGTACTTTTTTATGTGTTACCTCATAACTTTTACTGGGAACCGATTTTACCGATTTTTTTTTTTTTCTAATCGAAAGATGGTGCTTGTCATGTAGTCTCGATTGAATTAAATCGAAATCTGTCGAGTAATATTAGAGCTGTCCCTAATCTGTTGAAGCCTACGTCCACCAGTGGACTGCATTTAGTCTAAGGTGAAATATCGACATTCGAGTACATACATAACTATACAGCATATTGTTAAATTTTTATTCAATAAAAGTAACCCAAACTACAAACTACTTTGAGTAATGTTCATTTCTGGAAAACTGTTTTTACCTATTTGGAAGGTATTATTAGGTTCTGCATTTTTTCTTTAAAAAAGGGCAATAAATTCTGGTTTTAAATCTTAGTTTCACTAAACCACCTTATATATAACAAAACTGGTTTTATGTATTTCGATCATATGATACGATTATATAAGATTAAGTTAGTGTCACGGGACTTGTATATACAAGTGTAAGTGTGTCTGTCTGTGTCTATGTCTGTGTGTCTGTATGTCTTATACCTGGTTGAGGAGCTCGAGGTTTACAAGGAGGGACACTCTGCCTCTCCGGCCTGCTTGCAGGCGTTCCAGTCACTGCTGAATTACTTGTTTCCTAAAAAGAAATTAATCAATCAGTAAAAAACTTAAAAAAATACACGTTGTAACCGAGTTCAAAACCTAAGGTTTCTCAATTCGACTGTATTTTTTTAATTGTTTACCTCACAACTAATTATTGCTTATTACTTTTTAATTGGTAGCTGTTTGTCACGTGGTTCCATTTTAGTTTGTGCGATACCCTAATATGTATTGCTATACTTGTCGATGTAAAGACAAAGTCAGATTTTTTTTTGTTTGCGATCAAAAATTATAAAATAATTAAATGTTGCGGTAACTGCTTACCCTCAAGCGGAGATACTTGTTTGTCATCATAGTGGCCTTACATATATATATATATATATACAAAATCTCGTGCCACGATATTTGTCAGGGCTAATCTCCAAAACTACTGGACCGATTTTAATTAAAGTTTGTACAAATGCACAGATATGTAACTATGTGCAGCTTAAAATTTAGAATATGTTTTATTTCAATTAAAGTGAGATTATTTCATATTGTAATAATAATATCGCGATATTATTATTGCAATATGAAATAATTGTGTTTGCTCGCAAACGAAAAAAAACCGACTTCAATTACATCAACGAGTAATACAGCGTAGATCGACGAAAAAATAGTCAAGCAATTACGCATTATCAAAAATTACTCAAAAAGCAGTTATCAGATCTCAATAAAATTTATATGTGACCACATAATAAACACCAGCTTTCGATTTAATTAAAAATTATCAAAATCGGTACACCCAGTAAAACGTTATTGCGGATTTTCGAGAGTTTCCCTTGATTTCTCTAAGATCCCATCATCAGATCCTGGTTTCCTTATCATGGTACTAAACAAGGGATATCTCCTTTCCAACAAAAAAAGAATTATCAAAATCAGTACATCCGGTAGAAAGTTATGCGGTATAATACAACGTAGGTCAACGAAAAAAGCGTCAAGTAAAAACGCATTATTAGATATAACTCGAAAAGTAGTTGTTAGATCTCAAATAAATTTAAATGGGACCAATTGACATAAACCACCTTTCGATTAAAAAATGTTTGTCGAAATCGGTCCACACGGTCAAAAGTTCTGAAGTAACATACATAAAATAATTGTGTTTGCTCGCAAACGAAAAAAAAACCGACTTCAATTAAATCGACAAGTAATACAACGTAGATCGACGAAAAAATAGTCAAGCAACTACGCGTTATTAAAGATTACTCAAAAAGTAGTTATCAGATCTCGATAAAAATTATATGTGACCACATGATAAACATCAGCTTTCGATTAAATTAAAAATTATCAAAATCGGTACACCCAGTAAAAAGTTATTACGGATTTTCGAGAGTTTCCCTCGATTCCTCTGGGATCCCATCATCAGATCCTAGTTTTCTTATCACGGTACCAAACTAGGAATATCCCCTTTCCAATAAAAAAAGAATTATCAAAATCGGTATATCCAGTAGAAAGTTATGCGGTATAATACAACGCAGGTCGACGAAAAAAGCATCAAGTAAAAACACATTATTAGATATAACTCGAAAAGTAGTTGTTAGATCTCAAATAAATTTAAATGGGACCAATTGGCACACACCACCTTTCGATTAAAACAAAATTTGTCGAAATCGGTCCACACGGGCAAAAGTTCTGATGTAACATACATAAAAAAAAAAAAAAAAAAAAAAAAAAAAAAAATACAGTCGAATTGAGAACCTCCTCCTTTTTTGGAAGTCGGTTAAAAATGCAGTCGAATTGAGAACCTCCTCCGTTTTTGGAAGTCGGTTAAAAAAGGCGGCACGTTTGCCAAGTGAGCTCGTACATTTGTTACCTTAGCGTGTCGGTCGGGAGATGGCGCTGGCGTTGTCCTGACCTCGGCCTCCTTCTCCGGCGTCGGTTTATCCGTATTTGACTGTTGTATACGATGTAACAATAAAATCGAGTGTGACCACATCGCTAAAGTAAAACTTCTGAACAATAGGCCTGGACTGTATCTTAGATATACGAAACGCAACTGGCTATGACAGAAAGAAAGAAAGAAAACGTGTGCTCGCATCTCTTTTAATCGCTCCGTTCGCCTCACCCGATCACACGTTTAGCAACGCTCTCGTCACGTATCCACCAGTTTACTCTTTAAATCAAGCTTGCGTAAAGTTTTACTTAAAAAAAATCATAAAATAATATATTTTGAAGATGCATGAACGCAACGGTCACAGCATCAAAGTTACCATGTTCTACCTTCTGATTTTATTGTATAATGATTGATATTGAAATGATATCGGAACTGACGTTTAAATTTAATGAATTCTAGGTGTAATATTGCAAGATATGTGATGTCACACTACGTAGGGGTGAGGGGGGGTTTACGTTTTTATAATTGTTACCAGCTGTGTCCAAGTGCGGAGAAGCGGTCAAGAAATCGTGAAACTCGTGTGAAGTAAGGTGGCCAGAGCTCCTGGGGGGATTGGTGGTAGGGTCGGCAACGCGTTTACGATGCTTCTGGTCTGTAACCTAGGGTAATCGCTTACCATCAGGTGAGCCGTACGCTGAACTGATGTCCTAGTTTTTTACTACAAAGACACACATACATATCCGTTGACGTGGAGGGGCCCGTGTCTCGGCGAGGCGGGTTGGCGCTTCTCGGCCGCCTTCTCTTTCTGTAAGTTTGTCTGTGTGTCCGTTGCCACCGCTGTGGTCGCTTCGGTTTCGAGCCGCCGACGCGTCTGAGGACAAAATATATTACAATTCATTCATCATTCATCATCATTGCAGCCTATAAAGTCCACTGCTGGACATAGGCCTCCACAAGTTTACGCCAAAAATAACGTGAACTCATGTGTGTTGCCCATAGTCACCACGCTGGGCAGGCGGGTTGGTGACCGCAGGGCTGGCTTTGTCGCACCGAAGACGCAGAAGAGATATTACAATTAGTTTACTATCATCGTTTTGGATTAAGCTCCAATCCTGCTCCTGCATGGAGATAGAGGCCTAAGCCCAGCGGTAGAATGTTACAGGCTGAATGCAATGTATAGTTTTACACTACTGGGACGGCTAAGTGTACGGACCGCAAATTACCTTAAAGTAAGTAGTGTGCCTGACACATCTGTAATCTCTAGTTTTCTGTAATGTACAGATACATCCCTAGTCAGGCAGTTCCAATTAAAACATTCCTGCTGTGACCTAACTCAATAAATTAACTCTATTAAAACAATTCCAGTGCTCCAAACTTAGCAAGAATCGAAGCGGACGGTGGGCTCATAGCCATAGTAGTTGCTAACGTAGTACAGATTTATTATGTGACAAACATTTACAAAAATACAACTCTACACATAAGGTACAGGCATTACCCTATATTACCCCTTTAGTGGTCAAACTTCCTACAAAATCAATAATTATTTTATTCAAATAGGTTTCAAAAACATTTTTCAACTGTCATAGTAATTCTCAGAGATAGTAGAGAGTAGAGTCAATAGATCAGAAATTTATTTGTAGCTCGGTCTTTTATTTGGAAAATTAAAACTTTCTTTCAGAAATAGGTTATCTTAAGAAAAAAATTCACTTTCGAATTGTACAACTTTTCCTAACGAATACGCTTCAGCCTGTAATATCCCACTGATATGGTATACTGGGCATAGGCCTCTTTCCCCATGTAGGAGAAGGATCAGAGCTTAATCCACCACGCTGTTCCAATGTGGGTTGGCGGATATATTCCCTACTATGAGTAACGATCGCTATCAGGTGTACATGATAACAACCGGGACCGAAGGGTTAACGTGCTCTCCGAGACACGGTGGGGAGACCCACAAGAACTGCACAAACGCCCAGACCACGGCAAACACCTGTATGGTCAATACAAATGATTGTCATGTGCGGGGATTGAACCCGCAACCGCCAGCGCAACAGCTACAAACCAGTGCTGTGACCGTTGCGCCAACGCGGCGTCACGGTACAAATTAAAATTATATTACTCTCATATATATCCACTGATTTGTAATGTTGATTCTATACGAAATAGATTTTGAAATAGAACTACACACCATAATTCATATATCTGTTTTCTATTGTTACAGTTACAAAAAAGTTAATAGTTGATTTAGTACTCACTCTATCAGGTTGGTGATCGGGAGAGGGTTGGTGTTCGGTTCCCGTCGCGAGCACGGCACGTGTCCGACTTGCGGGAACACTCTAAAATTAAAAAAAAAAGGTTGTTATTCACGCTATTCTTTTAAGATAATTTCGGTTTCCTCTTCCATTTCAATTTTTAGGGAAGAGTTCGTTCTATTCTCGTTGGATTTTTCTAATTAAAATTCAGATCCATTGTATTGAAACTGTTAAGTAACCGCTCTGGTGTATGGCATGGTGTATTGTTGCGAGTAGTCGTCTCAAACACCGGTGGTATTTGTACAAATACTTCTTTTCGGTTTGGATGTTTATCTCTATCTATCTTATGTCGGTCTCCTCCCCGTACCTCTGACAGTACATTAAGCCGTCGGTCCCGGTTGTTATCATGTACACTTGATAGCGATCGTTACTCGTAGTAGGCACCATATCCGCCACCCCGCAGGAGAGCAGCCTACGTCCAGCTGCTGACGCTAGTCAAGGCGCACGTGTCGACGTATCCTGAGACCCAAGGCGCCCCCCCCCCCCTAGCGCCAGCCGCGCCGCCCACACGCCACACGAAACACGCCCCAGCCCCCCCGCCCACCTCCTTCTCCCAGTCGTAGGGGTCGTGGTCGCGCACGCCGCGCCGCTTGCAGCAGCGCTCCAGCAGCGCGGCCAGCAGCCCGTAGTCCGGCGCGTCCGCGTACTAAACCCAGCCCCCCCCGCCCACCTCCTTCTCCCAGTCGTAGGGGTCGTGGTCGCGCACGCCGCGCCGCTTGCAGCAGCGCTCCAGCAGCGCGGCCAGCAGCCCGTAGTCCGGCGCGTCCGCGTACTAAACCCAGCCCCCCCGCCCACCTCCTTCTCCCAGTCGTAGGGGTCGTGGTCGCGCACGCCGCGCCGCTTGCAGCAGCGCTCCAGCAGCGCGGCCAGCAGCCCGTAGTCCGGCGCGTCCGCGTACTAAACCCAGCCCCCCCGCCCACCTCCTTCTCCCAGTCGTAGGGGTCGTGGTCGCGCACGCCGCGCCGCTTGCAGCAGCGCTCCAGCAGCGCGGCCAGCAGCCCGTAGTCCGGCGCGTCCGCGTACTAAACCCAGCCCCCCCGCCCACCTCCTTCTCCCAGTCGTAGGGGTCGTGGTCGCGCACGCCGCGCCGCTTGCAGCAGCGCTCCAGCAGCGCGGCCAGCAGCCCGTAGTCCGGCGCGTCCGCGTACTAAACCCAGCCCCCCCGCCCACCTCCTTCTCCCAGTCGTAGGGGTCGTGGTCGCGCACGCCGCGCCGCTTGCAGCAGCGCTCCAGCAGCGCGGCCAGCAGCCCGTAGTCCGGCGCGTCCGCGTACTAAACCCAGCCCCCCCGCCCACCTCCTTCTCCCAGTCGTAGGGGTCGTGGTCGCGCACGCCGCGCCGCTTGCAGCAGCGCTCCAGCAGCGCGGCCAGCAGCCCGTAGTCCGGCGCGTCCGCGTACTAAACCCAGCCCCCCCGCCCACCTCCTTCTCCCAGTCGTAGGGGTCGTGGTCGCGCACGCCGCGCCGCTTGCAGCAGCGCTCCAGCAGCGCGGCCAGCAGCCCGTAGTCCGGCGCGTCCGCGTACTAAACCCAGCCCCCCCGCCCACCTCCTTCTCCCAGTCGTAGGGGTCGTGGTCGCGCACGCCGCGCCGCTTGCAGCAGCGCTCCAGCAGCGCGGCCAGCAGCCCGTAGTCCGGCGCGTCCGCGTACTAAACCCAGCCCCCCCGCCCACCTCCTTCTCCCAGTCGTAGGGGTCGTGGTCGCGCACGCCGCGCCGCTTGCAGCAGCGCTCCAGCAGCGCGGCCAGCAGCCCGTAGTCCGGCGCGTCCGCGTACTAAACCCAGCCCCCCCGCCCACCTCCTTCTCCCAGTCGTAGGGGTCGTGGTCGCGCACGCCGCGCCGCTTGCAGCAGCGCTCCAGCAGCGCGGCCAGCAGCCCGTAGTCCGGCGCGTCCGCGTACTAAACCCAGCCCCCCCGCCCACCTCCTTCTCCCAGTCGTAGGGGTCGTGGTCGCGCACGCCGCGCCGCTTGCAGCAGCGCTCCAGCAGCGCGGCCAGCAGCCCGTAGTCCGGCGCGTCCGCGTACTAAACCCAGCCCCCCCGCCCACCTCCTTCTCCCAGTCGTAGGGGTCGTGGTCGCGCACGCCGCGCCGCTTGCAGCAGCGCTCCAGCAGCGCGGCCAGCAGCCCGTAGTCCGGCGCGTCCGCGTACTAAACCCAGCCCCCCCGCCCACCTCCTTCTCCCAGTCGTAGGGGTCGTGGTCGCGCACGCCGCGCCGCTTGCAGCAGCGCTCCAGCAGCGCGGCCAGCAGCCCGTAGTCCGGCGCGTCCGCGTACTAAACCCAGCCCCCCCGCCCACCTCCTTCTCCCAGTCGTAGGGGTCGTGGTCGCGCACGCCGCGCCGCTTGCAGCAGCGCTCCAGCAGCGCGGCCAGCAGCCCGTAGTCCGGCGCGTCCGCGTACTCCAGCGCCTGCACGTGCTCCAGGAACTGCCGCAGCTCGGACGGCAGGTGCTTCAGCAGCAGCCGGTGGTCGTACTTCTCCTTCATCAGCCCCACCTACACACCATTGTTTGTTGTTGCTCTTATACCACTAGGTCGCCAGGCGAGCGTGCGGCTCATCGGATGATGAGCGATTACCGTGGCCTATAGATAGACATCTGCAACACCAGAAGCATCGCAAGCGCGTTGCCGACCCTATTCCCAATCCTCCCCAGGAACTCTGGTCACCTCACTCACCACGGGAACACAACACTGCTTGAAAACAGTATTATTTAACTGTAATCTTCTGTAAGGTCGAGGTACTACCCCAGTCAGGCTGCTCCAGATTTTAAACAGGATATGTACTACTAAGCCCTACTTCAGTTAGGTTAATTTGCAATCGTCTGTAGGCTACAGTGACCACTTAACATCAGGTGAGCCGTACGATTGTTTGCCGACCTCGTTATAAAAAAAAAAAAAATCAGCTAGTCTCTACTAGTTGCCAGTGTACCTGTTCCTTATCCTTAATCTTCCTCCAAGGCAGCTGACCGTTGACAAACTCCACGAGCATATAGAACAGCGACCACAAGTCATCGTGGCGACCCATCTCCTTGTTTTTATGGGCGTTGATAGACGCATAACGGACTGTGCCTAGAATATTAATATACATATTTATTTATTTATCTCCCATATAATCCCTCACCATCCGACTAACTATATTACTATATTTACCACGGCAATAGTATGAAAAAATTGGTATTTTTGGAGCATCATACCTCTGAAACCAGCAGCGGCACGAGGCGGTCTAACTTGCCCGTTGCTAGTCGTATACTGTCTGGCCAGGCCGAAATCCAGCATGTAGACCTTGCGACAGTTAGATGGGTGACGACCAATGCTGAAATTACTCTGAAAATGGAAAAAATATTTAATTACATCATAATTACACAAACAGTTGCAAAAATTTATACGAAACAGCCTGACAGACTCGTCAAGAAATGTCTTAGGCTATAATACATCACGACATGACTCATTTAGCGTTACTATCAATATACCTAAGCATACAAAAATTTTTTAGACAGCGTATTCGTTAGGTTAGTGTTAGGACGCCGCGTTGGCGCAACAGTTACAGCCATGGATTGTATCTGTTGCGCTGGCGGTTGCAGGTTCGATCCCCGCACATGACAAACATTCGTATTGGCCACACAGGTGTTTGTCGTGGTCTGGGTGTTTGTGCAGTCCTTGTGGGTCTCCCCACCGTGCCTCAGAGAGCACGTTAAGCCGTCGGTCCCGGTTGTTATCATGTACACCTGATAGCGATCGTTACTCATAGTAGGGAATATATCCGCCATACCGCATTGGAGCAGCGTGGTGGATTAAGCTCTGATCCTTCTCTTACATGGGAAAAGTGGCTTATGCCCAGTAGTGGGATATTACAGGCTGAAGCGTATTCGTTAGGAAAAGTGAAGTTTTTTCTTTAGATAACCTATTTCTGAAAGAAAGTTTTACTTATCCAAATATAAGACCGAGCTACAAATAAATTTCTGATCTATATACTTACAGGTTTGATATCTCTGTGTAGAAATCCCACAGAGTGTATTGAATCGATTGCTTTTAATATCTGAAGACCGAGCCTGGAATAGATATATAATAAAAACTAATAATAAAATAAGATAAGCATTATTTTTTTATAAAAATCACTCGATGGCGAAGCGGGGGGGGACAAGAGGGGGGGGGGGGGGGCATAATACCCCGGGCGCTACTCACAAAAGGGCACCAAATGGTCCGCAAAACTAAAAATGCTGGCCATATTATATGGTTTTCGAATGAAGGGGGGGTTAAAAAGAATTGTGCCCCGGGCGCGAGTTAAGCTTGCTACGCCACTGAAGTCAGTTTCCTTTTTTATATAAGTCATTCTCTAGGTACATCCTCAAAATGACACTACGGTAACTTCTTACCATCAAGCGACTGCCACCAAAGTGGGACGAAGACAATTTGTTTAAGTAGTGCTATGTACCTCACGTGAGTAGAGTAACCAGAACTCCGGAGGATGCTCTGTGTGGATAGCGGTGGTAGGTAGGGTTTTGGTGCAACATCTGCACCCTTGTTAACCACCATTGCCGTTCCAAGTGAAACATAATATGGTCTACCTGAGTGTGGTGGAGAGGGAGAACGCTCCCCGGGGCTGGGCCCGTCTCAGTTCTGCAAGGTTCCGACCCTGAAGCTGCATCACCACGTAATTGAACCGGGCGTTTCTTCCACAGCCGATAAACCGGCATACGTGCTCTTTACCTACAAAACGATCGTAAAATTTTATCAAGGTAGGGCCACAGCAGCAAATATTCTGCTCAAAATCTGGAATAGCCCATTCGGGAAGGTACCTCAACCTTACAGAAAATCACAGCTAAATTACACTGCTCTTCACCAGTGTTGTGTTCCTGTGGTGAGTAAGATAGAAAACTCCTGGGGGTTCCAGGAATGTGTGAAATATTGTATGTATCATGGTCAGTGACCACATACGACCATTTTTAAAGTAAACCACCCAATAGTTAGATAACTATTACTCTAAATCCTAACCTTGCAATTTCTTCAAGACTGCCACTTCCATCTTCAGCACCTGTTTGGGCTGTCGAGCTGACTCCACCTTCAGGGCCACCTGCTCCTGGGTAACCAGGTCCAGACCCTCGTAGATTTCACCGAAACCACCTCCGCCTATCTTCTTAACCACCTGGATTTTGAGGAGACTATTTGTAAGTACTTGTGTTCAAAAAAATTAGCAATTTTGTGTTTAATACTTTAGAAATGTTTAGTTGATTAAGATGGGAATAGTCAATACCTTTTAGTAATTATAATCGAAGATCTTATTTTAATCATAATATAAGATTGTTCAGAATGTCGTTGACCAGAATCTTATAGAAATACTACTTTTCGATTAAAGAAAGAATCATCGATTTCGGTCCACCCAGTCAAAAGTTCTGAAGAAACATACATGTCGGATTAAGAACCTCCTCCTCTTTTGAAGGTCGGTTAGTTACAATATAATTGGCATTACGACTACACACCTTCCACCTCTCCTTGACCACGTGCCCCGGCTGCAGCAGGTCCTCGGTCGCCATGGTGATGGGGTGCGCGCGCCGGGACGTGTCGTCGTGAGACTTGTTGCCAAAGTTTGGGAGTGTACGGGATCTGGACACACGTTTACGATAACTAGCTTTAGTTAGGTTACCGTAGCCTGCAACACTTGAACCTACCCTACCCTCAACCCTCCTAAGGAGCTCTCTACCTCACTCACACGGGAACACAACACTGCTTGAGAGGAGTGTTATTTAGCCGTGATCTTCTGTAAGTTGAGGAACTTCTCCAGTCGGGCTGTACAAGTTTTTGAGCAGGATATACCCTGCTATGCCCTGCCTCAATGAAAGAACTACTCTCCTCATTAACGACCCACGAGAGCACCCAATTTAAACAAGAACTGAACGAGCAAGCCTGAATTTACAAAAGATTAATTTTTAGTACTGTTTTATCTTGATTTAGCTGATTTTTTCCAATTAGTAAGGACACGAAATGGACTATAGTAGTTTCTATATTGTGTCCAGTGTTAGAAAAAAAAATCAAGAAGTATGTGTCCGAGTTGAGGTATATCAAAGGGAAATATTGTGGAATTTTAGGAAGAATAGGATCTTAAATAATTTAATTATAACATTTAATTATAACAACTAGACATGGTTTTTTGGACATAACGTGGTTATAAAAATTTTAACTGTATTTTCTTCTTTAACTTATATTAAATAAATAAATAAATTAAATGTTTACCTCAATAAAGGGTTCGGTTGAACCCTCCGAACGCTGGCGGCTTCAACGTGCCGCTCCGCTCTCTGTAAAATAAAAGAATATCTAAAATAAAAGAATCTCGTGTTAAACTGTGTGATAAAGATTAAGAAGCCCGCGAGGGCTAGCTGAAAGTCATAGATGGTGAAAATCTCTCAGCGCGGACTCCCAACATCAATAGAAGCAATTGCCAAATATGAAATTTAACTCATAGTGGCTTTACCAAGTAGCAAAAGCAAACAAAATTGTTCCACGCTTGCACCCAAGGCCAACTTTTTCTGGCCAAGCGTTGGAACTGTCCGTCTACTAAGAAAATATCCTCTAATTCTGACCCACGGCCAACTTTTTCTGGCCAAGCGTTGGAACTGTCAGTCTACTGAGGAACTATCCTCTAATAGCTATCCACGTAACATATACGAAATTTGCCTGCTGTCCTGCCTGTGTTAACATACGGAGCCGAGACGTGAACACTGACCAAGGGACTGGTCCACAAGTTTAAAGTCGCTCAACGTGCAATGGAACGGGCTATGCTTGGGGTCTCTCTCAAAGACAGGATTAGAAATGAGACTATCCGCGAGAGAACGAAAGTAACCGACATAGCCCACAGAATTAGCAAGTTGAAGTGGCAGTGGGCTGGTCATCTGTGTCGCAGGACCGATGGCCGTTGGAGTAGACGGGTCCTAGAGTGGAGACCGCGTCTTGGCAAACGCAGTGTGGGACGTCTTCCGGCCCGTTGGACCGACGATCTACGTAAGATTGCCGGTGTAGGCTGGATGAGGATTGCGGAAGACCGGGATGTGTGGCGCGAACTTGGGGAGGCCTATGTCCAGCAGTGGACTGCGATAGGCTGAAGTGAAACAAAATTTATTATTTATGTAGTTCAATGATCTCTATAACATTTAATATTTCGTGAGAAAACTTTGTGTAATAAATAACTCAGCTTCAGCTCTAGCCATTAAAAAGTTTAATATATTTTGGGTAGAATTTTATACATGGAAAAATTTATTTTTGTGTTTTTAATTCCCATTCAATTGAATCACATGGGACTGTTATACTTAGGTGTACGTTAGATGTATTTTATTACTGATTTTATGTGGATTTTTTGTTTTATTATTTAAGCTACTGTGACTAGCCCGTTGGCGCAGTTTGTAGTGGCCCTGATTTCTGTTCCGCGGGTTGCGGGTTCGATTCCCGCCTGACTCTGGGTGTAATATTTGTATTTATATATTTATATATGTATTATGTATATGTATATTTATCAACAAAAAAAAGTTATAACAGTCGGCTGTTACTTGTAACACAAGCATTAAGTTGCGTATCATAGGAACAGACAACCGTGTGTGTATGTTATAAGATATTTATTTATTTATATTAAGCTTAGCTTCGTACTATAAAAGTATATTTACGATAAAAGCTGTAACACGCGTTTACATTTAGTTTTTAATCACTAGTCCAAAAATTAGATCTCATGCTTTGAATTTGAAAATAATGACGGACTTGTCATACATACTTTCAACCCCTATAGAAGTTAAGAGGTATAATTTTAAGACCAAGAGTTTTTTGCGCTCCTTAGTCCGCCTTGTCGAATAATTCGTTCTTAGCGGACGTTTCTTGAGATTTCGTTATAAGTCAATGGCCTAACATTATATATATATATATATATATATATATATATATATAATATATGTTACCTGGGGCTCATGTCTCCGTGAACGGGGCGCTGGCGCGGAACCGGAGCCCTGAGATGCTGTGTCCGCTGATGACGACGATGATTCTGGAAAATTGTATGTAACATATTATAATCAATGTGAAAACTGGAAGTAGGCGACATTATTTTTTTCCTTGTATGTATAATCTATCTATAATCCAAATGAACACAAAACTCGACTATTGATTGGTTGAACAAAATTTATCACTTTAACGTGAATATGATTCAGTCTAACATCCCACTGCTGGGCATTAGCCTCTTTCTCCATGTGGGAGAGTCGGAGTTCAATCCATCACGATGCTTCACTGCGGGTTGGCGAATATTAAATGAATAACTTTGCAGGATCCGTGCTTATCATAGATGTGTCGTAAGCTAAGCCTAAGTTTAATATTAAAGTTGGGTGAACGTTTAAAAATTGGATTATCGCATGAACTATATTTCAAAAATCAATTTAGTTTACTTGGGACATACAAATAAAAAATAATAATATATCGCTTACAGATACAATTTTTAACTTACTATAAAACAAATAACAGGAAATTGTTTCAAACAAAAAAAAAAAAAAAAACGAGACGTAAATAACGGTCACCATCGTCTACCCAGCGTGGGCAACACACATGAGTTCACGCCATTTCTGACGCGAACTTGTGGAGGTCTATGTCCAGCAGTGGACTGTATTAGGCTGAAGTGATGATGATGAAACGAGTGTGCTTTAGACCAGACGACTGAAGTAAGACTTCTTTAGCAATAGGCCTGCGCTGTGTCTTAGATATGCGAAACGTAACTGGCTATGAGAGAAAAAAAATATGTGTCACACCTCTCTCTTGCTCCGTTCGCCTCGCCCGATCACATATTTCGTAACGCTCTCGTCACGCATTCACCAGCTTACTCCCCCAAGTCACGCGTGCGTAAAAAAGTTTTACTTTACAAAGTGACAAACAAAGTGTGTGATCAGCAGTTCAACCACACAAAAAAGTTTGGTCACTCAGGCTATGTTAATAAAACCCAACCCTACCAACCCTGTATCATCCTCAAATGACCTTCTTTAAGATTGAGGTCGCCTGCCCAGCGTGGTGACTATGGGCAAAACACATGAGTTCACGTTATTTTTGACGTAAACTTGTGGAGGCCTATGTCCAGCAGTGGACTGTATAGGCTGTAATGATGATGATGATGATAATGATGATGATGATGATGATGATGATGATGATGATGATGATGAAGATTGAGGTACTTGATGATCTTGATATTTGGTCTTGCTCAAGATATTCCCTACTCTGACCTACACGAATTTGATCATTATTTATTGCTATTATTTGCTTTTGCATAAAATCGCACCATTAGACATCTCTCAAACGTGTATACCGTACCAACGACAGTTAAAGTTTTATTATAAGCTGTGCCCGCGACTTCGTCCGCGTGGAATTTAACAAAACAGTTACTGTTCAGCAGAGTTATAAAATAAATAGATTTCTAAAATAAAAGTAGCCTAAGTTACTCCATACTATATTAGCAAATCGGTCCAGCCAGACAGACATAAAATTGTAAAAAATGCTATTTTGGTACATATATGTACCGTGTATACATCCATATGCATTCACTAAAAAGCGGTTATTTTAATATTACAAACAGCCACTCCAATTTTATTTATTTGTATAGATCAAATCAAAAAATATGTAGCATCAATATATATGTATGAAAGTTACAAATTAATATTTTTTATTAGTTATGTGAAAATTCCCACGTATAAATGAGAAAACGTATTTACATAATAAATGTTAATATCGTTAAAGGTTAAGCAAAGTAATGCCAGATAACATTTACAAATTCGTTTAAGTTTTGTATGTAGTAAATAAATAAAGTAAAAAATGTTTTAAAAAACAAGGTTTTACTTTTAATGTTTAAATTACTGTCATTATAAAATTACTAGCTGACTCGGCAAATGTTGTCTTGCCGCTAAACGCTATTTAATAGGGGCTGGTGGTAGATGGGTGAAAATGAATTGGTGAATTTAGGGTTGTATGTATTTTTCAACGTCAAATCATAATAAAATAAAAAATAAATAATTTATCTAAAAATTAAAAAAAAATTAGGGGTGGACTACCCTTAACATTTAGGGGGATGAAAAATAGATAATAGATATTGTTCGATTCTCAGACCTACCCAATATCCACACAAAATTTCATGAGAATCGGCCAAGCCGTTTCGGAAGAGTTTAACTACAAACACCGCGACACGAGAATTTTATATATTAGAAGATAAACGCGAAAGTTTGTATGTATGGATGTATGGATGTTTGTTCCTCTTTCACGTAAAAACTACCGAATGGATTTTAATGAAAGTTCACAATAATATAGCTAATACATTAGAAGAACACATAGGCTATAATTTTTAAAGATAGTGTGTGAATTGTCCAAAATATAACGATAATTGTCAACAAAGTCGGAAAAAAAATTGCCATCTGCGAGCTATTCTGGCGAGGCTGGGAGTTTAGACGTATATAATGTATAAAAGAAATGTTTATCTTAATTAGTCCTACAAAAAAGTCCGAAACAACATTTATCTATCTTTTATGAGTAAGCCATTATCGTAAAAACAGTGAACCATAAATACAATAAAAATTGATAATATATTTGTAATGCACAATTGGTAGCAACATATTGATTTTTATGTCGCAGAACCAATTTCGATGAATTTTGGTATAAAGATAGATATTGAGAAAATAATAAGCTACTCGAAGTAGGTACTTACTAATACTGCTCAGACGAAGTCGGGGGTACCAGCTAGTCATTATATAGCGTCATAACACAATTTTCATAGCATAAAAGCTTGTCGCGATATTCAAGTACTCAAGAACTTAACTTACGTGCCCTACCTCAACAAATATATTTTACATAGAATAAGCTCTTTTGAAATTCCAATGTGAAAATTTGCAATAAAGTATAGATATTAGACGCCGCGTTGGCGCAACGGTCACAGCTATGGATTGTGCCTGTTGTGCTGGCGGTTGCGGGTTCGATCCCCGCACATGAAAACATTTGTATTGGCCATACAGGTGTTTGCCATGTCTGCGTGTTTGTGCAGTCCTTGGGTCTTGGGTAGTGGTTGGGTCTCCCCACCGTGCCTCGAAGGGCACGTTAAGCCGTCGGTCCCGGTTGTTATCATGTACACCTGATAGCGATCGTTACTCATAGTACGGAATATATCTGCCAACCCGCATTGGAGCAGCGTGGTGGATTAAGCTCTGATCCTTCTCCTACATGGGGAAAGAGGCCTATGCCCAGTATACCATATCAGTGGGATATTACAGGCTGAAGCATTACTATGACGGTTCAGTCGGAGTCGTTCAGTTCAGTCGGAGGCCTATGCCCAGTAATGGGATATTACAGGCTGAAGCGTATACATATTTTAAAAAAAACCTTGAATTCATTCACCTGACTGATTCTGTTGCTGCTCGGTTCCTTTGAACGATGGCTCCCTCCCGCAGCCAGGCTCCTGCTCCCTGTAACAATAAAAATTTAACCATAAAAAAAATAGTCTACTGTAGAAATGTACAATATTTATTGGCATTTGTGGCATAAGTGCCAGAACTGCATCCGTAATTTCCATGATTTTGCCAATGCCATTTAGAATGCCACTGTAATGATCTTTCTCAACTAGATGATATTAATTCCGCATAACGGCGGCGCAAACCTCGTTAATATTAATCTATATTAATATTATAATGCTGAAGACTTCGTTTGTTTGTTTGTTTGCTTTAACGCGCTAATCACAGAAACTACTGGTCCGCTTAGAAAATTTCTTTCAGTGTTAGACAGCCTATTTATCGAGGATGGCTATAGGCTATATATTACAGGCTATTTTTCTTCTTTTGAGAGCATCCGCTGCGTAAAAAGTTGAAGTTTCGCAAAAATAATGTATGACAGAACTGTTCCTATTCCACGCTGACGAAGTCGCGGGCAGAAGCTAGTCTTTATATATATATATATATATATATATATATATATATATATATATATATATATATATATATTAAGCTATGAATGAACCAAAGTGTATAAACATGTCATGATGATGAAGAAACGATTACTTACAAGGATATGTCACACTTAATAATAATATACTCATAAATCACTTTTTTTTATACAACTAGGTCGGCAAACTAGCGTTAGCTCACCCGATGGTGTTAAGTAATGTGTTGTTATGTTAATGTGTATATTATAAGCTCAATTGTTAATTGTTTAGTGTATAGTATTGTGGTTATGTGTTTACTTGTTTACCGTGTATTTGTTGTAGTGTTATTTATGTTTGTTTGAAATGTTAACTTTAATAAATAAATAAATAAATAAGATGGCAAGCGATTACCGTAGCTTATAGACGTCTGCGACACCCTAAATAAAATATGTATATTTTTTTTACTACATTAATCTATAATCTATCTTTAATCTATAATAATAATAATATATATAAAAGCGAAAGGTCACTCACTCATCACGAAATCTCCGAAACTATAACACCTACAAACTTGAAATTTGGCAGGTAGGCTCCTTATAAGACGTAGGCATCCGCTAAGAACGGATTTTACGAAACTCGACCCCTAAGAGGGTAAAACGGGGGTTGCAAGTTTGTATGAAAGTCCTATGTTTTTGAAGTAAGAGACTTGAAATTTAAAATGTATGCTCTATAGATGATGAGAAGGCGTCCAAATAATGTATCTTTAGAAATCAACCCCCTTTTGGGGTTAAAACGGGGGATGGTAGGTTGACTCACTGATCACGAAATCTCCGAAACTATAACACCTACAAACTTGAAATTTGGCAGGAAGGTTCCTTATAGGGCGTAGACATCCGCTAAGAACGGATTTTACGAAATTCGACCCCTAAGGGGGTAAAACGGGGGTTGGAATTTTGTCAGAAAGTCCCATGTTTTTGAAGTAAGAGACTTGAAATTTAAAATGTATGCCTTATAGATGATGAGAAGGTGTCCAAATAATATATCTTTAGAAATCAACTCCCTTTTAGGGTTAAAATGGGGGATGGTAGGTTGACTCCCTCATTACGAAATCTCCGAAACTATAACAGCTACAAACTTGAAATTTCGCAGGTAGGTTCCTTATAGGGCGTAAACAAACTCGACCCCTAAGGAGATAAAACGGGGTTGGAAGTTTGTATGAAAGTCCTATGTTTTTGAAGTAAGAGACTTGACATATAAAATGTACGCTCTTTAGATGGTGAGAAGGTGTCCAAATAATGCATCGTTATCTATATATATAAAAGAGAAAGGTAAATAACTCACCCATCACGAGAACTCAAAAACCGCTGGATGGTCTATCCATCCAGGTTGGACAAAGATAAAATTTGACAGGGAGGTAGATTATAGTTAGCAGACGTCCGCTAAGAACGGATTTTACGATATTCCACCGCTAAGGGGGTTTAATTGGGGTTGATAGTTTGTATGAAAGATATACAGCCTGAAAACAAAACTAAAAATGTGGTGTATAGAGGTTTTATAAAAATAACTATTTTGAATTATACTAAATTGTGCCTTTTAAAAACTTACTCAGTTTGATAAGCATTTCAAGTGACTGAAATAAAAAAATAATTTGCGTTAAACATCTTAATAGTAATGCATATCTTTATAACCACGCGGACGAAGTCGCGGGCAACAGTTAGTGTATTATAAAACAAAGTCCCCAAAAGTGTATGTGATCGATTCGCTCAAAATCTACAGAACGGATTTTCATGCGGTTTCACCATTGGAGAGAGGGCTCCACCATTGGCAAGAGGAAGGTTTACGGAACGGCTAAGCCGACTTTGATGAATGTTTCACTGAAATTTTGCCGGGAACCGGGAAAACTTTGTGACACACTAATTTCAACGCGGGCGAAGCCGCGGGCACAGCTAGTCTATAATATATATAAACGCGAAAGGTCACTCATCACGAAATCTCCAAAACTATAACACCTAAAAACTTGAAATTTGGCAGGTAGGCTCCTTATAAGACGTAGGCATCCGCTAAGAACGGATTTTATGAAAAACGACCCCTAAGGAGGTAAAACGGGGGTTGGAAGTTTGTATGAAAGTCCTATGTTTTTGAAGTAAGAGACTTGAAATTTAAAATATAAGCTCTATAGATGATGAGAAGGTGTCCAAATAATGTATCTTTAGCAATCCATTTCTCTTTGGGGTTAAAACGGGCGATGGTAGGTTGACTCACTCATCACGAAATTTCCGAAATTATAACACCTACAAAGTTGAAATTTGGCAGATAGGCTTTTTATAGGGCATAGACATTCGCTAAGAACGGATTTTATGAAATTCGACCCCTAAAGGGGTAAAACGGGGGTTGGAAGTTTGTGTGAAAGTCCCGTGTTTTTGAAGTAAGAAACTTGAAATTTAAAATGTATGCCTTATAGATGGTAAAAAGATGTCCAAATAATGCATCGTAATCTATATATATATATATATATATATATAAGAGAAAGGTCACTAACTCACTCATCACGAGACCTCAAAAACCACTGGATGGTCTATCCATCCAGGTTGGACAAAGATAAAATTTGGCAGGGAGGTAGATTATAGTTAGCAGACGTCCGCTAAGAACGGATTTTACGATATTCCACCGCTAAGGGGATTTAATTGGGTTTGATAGTTTGTATGAAACATATACAGACTGAAAATAAAACTAAAAATGTCGTGTATAGAGAGGTTTTATAAAAATAACTATTAAATTATACTAAATTGTGCCTTTTAAAAAGTTACTCAGTTTGATAAACATTTCAAGTGACTGGAATAAAAAAATAATTTGCGTTAAACATCTTAATAGTAATGCATATCTTCATAACCACACGGACGTAGTCGCGGGCATCAGTTAGTGTTTTATAAAACCAAGTCCCCAAAAGTGTATGTGATCAATTCGCTCAAAATCTACTGAACGGATTTTCATGCGGTTTCACCATTGGAGAGAGGGCTCCACCATTGGCAAGAGGAAGGTTTACGGAACGGCTAAGCCGATTTTGATGGGAGTTTCACTGGCAGTTTGCCGGGAAAACTTTGTGACATACTAATTTCAACGCGGGCGAAGCCGCGGGCACAGCTAGTTTTTATATAAAGATGTGTGGACTTAAAAGCGTCAGCTTCTTTTATGCAAGTTATTACTAATTTTACAGCTTATATATTATTTTCAAAAAAGGAACTGCGGGGTTTCTTGCCGATTCTTCTCTGCAGAATCTACATTCCGAATCGGTGGTAGCTTCACTTACAAAAATAATTGTATTTGCTCACAAACAAAAAAAACCGACTTCAATTACATCGACAAGTAATACAACGTAGGTAGACGAAAAAATAGTCAAGTAAATACGTGTTATCAAAGATTACTCAAAAAGTTGCTATCAGATCTCGATGAAATGTTCACGTGACCACTAGATAAACATCAGCTTTCGATTAAATTAAAAATCATCAAAATAGGTACACCCAGTAAAAAGTTATGCGGTATAATACAACGTAGGTAGACGAAAAAATAGTCGAGTAAAAACACATTATTAGATATAGCTCGAAAAGTAGTTGTTAGATCTCAAATCAAGTTAAATGGGACCAAACGACGGTCCACATGGTCAAAAGTTCTGAAGTAACATACATAAAAATAAAAAAATACAGTCGAATTGAGAACCTCCTCCTTTTTTGGAAATCGGTTAAAAATAACTATCAAGTTTAAAATTTTAATTTTTAAAATGACGAATCGAAAGTGCTTTCGAAGCCTATTTGAATAGTTATTTTGATTTGATTTTATATAAAACCATTATAAAAACGCCAGGTCTGTATAATTCATGAATCAGATCACAATATTATCTCGACCACTGTTCAAAGAGACAAAAGATCTTCTGCATATTCACACTGTGAAAGGTCAGCCTCAAACCCTCAATTAGTGTAAAATATTTACGTGAATGTTTTGTTTCGATTTTAATTTTAAAAACTTTATAAGATGTTATTTTTGTGTTACCCACATATTAGGAAATTCTAAACATTTTTTTTAAATATCGCTTAGACCGAATATAATCATCAAATCAACCAAACCAATCATCATATTAAAAACTTTCGATCTCGCGGGTACATCGTTCGATAGCTTAATTGGCTAGAGCACCGACACGGTGAGGCGGAGATGCAGGTTCGATCCCCGCTGGAACGGTCGATTTTTGATATGATATTAAAAAAATGTTTAGAACTTTATAAGACATTAAGGACAGAAGTATTTAATTTAATTTATTTTAAATTTGATTAATAAGCAATAGTTATTTTTATGTATAGTATTAAAAATGTTTAATATTACTGATATAGTTTCTAAGTATGTAATAACTGAGGTAGGGCACAGCAGGAAATTTCCTGCTCAAAATATGGAGCAGCCCGACTGGGGTAGTGCCTCGACCTTGCAGAAGACCACAGCTAAATAATAGTATAACACTAAATATTAGGTGTACAAATAAGTTTTAGGACACTTCGATTTTGTATCATAACAGCTATTCTAAATTAATTCAAAGGTCCCGCTCACTTATCATAGATGGCGCTTGATATGTAGTATCGAAACGTAAAGGAGTCATAAACATAACCTATAAATTCTGTAAATTAAACATGCAGACCGATAAGCTATTTATTAGACACTGCATTCGCTATGAATTCCACCAAGGAAAAAGTGTTAGGAAAGCGTGTGAATCGATATGTTCTGTTCTTGGAGACAACATTATATCTAAAAGTACATGTGAGTATTGGTATAAGCGATTCAAAGAAGGTGATTTCGACGTTAGTGACCGTGAACGCACCGGGCCTCCTGTAAAGGTGGACGATCAGGAACTGCAAGCGTTGCTGGATGAAAACTCTTGTCAGACGGAGAAACAACTTTCGGAACAGCTTGGAGTAACTCAACAAACTGTTTCTTATCGTTTAAAAGCAATGGGTAAGATTCGAAAAGGAACAAAGTGGGTACCACACTTTCTGACTCAAGAAAATAAAAACAGCCGTCTTAACATTTGTGTGAGTCTTTACAACAAGCAACATAGAAAGTCTTTCTTGTGGAAAATTGTGACCGGCGATGAAAAGTGGATTTATTTTGAAAATCCAAAACGTAAATATCATTGGGTTGACCCCGGCGAGCCGACAACATCCACGCCAAAGCGCAATGTTTATTGTAACAAAGTCATGCTGTGCATATGGTGGGATATGAAAGGCGTACTGTATTATGAACTTCTCAAACCTGGTCAAACAGTTACTGCCGATCGCTATTGTCATCAGTTGATGCAAGTGAATCAAGAAATTGAGAAAAAACGTCCATTTTCTGGTAAAGGAAAACGTCCAGTAAAACTGCTCCATGACAACGCGCGGCCTCATGTGGGTAAACCGGTCAAGGATACGTTACTAGCGCTTGGATGGGAAGCTGTACCACACCCGGCGTATTCACCAGACTTAGCCCCATCCGATTATCATTTATTCTGGAAAATGCAGAACGATTTGTCTGACGTGCGATTCAAAACATTTGAAGAAGTAGAAAAATGGGTCGCTAAATTTCTCATCTCGCAAGACTAAAGTTTCTTTGCGAAAGGCATCCGCGAGTTACCTGAGAGATGGCTGAAGGTCATTCAGTGCGATGGAGATTACTTCGATAAATAACTGTGTTTTACTTCGTTTTTAATAAATCTTGAATTTTTTGAAAACTGTTCTAAAACTTATTTGTACACCTAATAATAGTAGCCGTATTGTGTTTCCGTTGGTGAGTAAGGTGACAAGAGTTCCGGGGGGATTGGGGATAGGGTCGGCAACGCGCTTGCGATGAGTTTGTTGTTGCAGGCATCTATAAGCTACGGCAATCGCTTACCGTCAGGTGACTTGTACGCATGTTTGCCGACTCAATTGTATAAAAGCAGTAGACAAAACAAACCCTTATGGTTCTTTTTACCTTTGCTAAAAATCAACCTCGACTGACTTTTGGTTGGGAATAGAAACATTTATTTATTTATTTATTTATTCTTAATGTACACCAAAATACAAACACATATAAAGAAAGATACAATACAAGATGTACAAAGGCGATCTTATCGCTAAATAGCGATTTCTCCCAGATAACCTTTGGGTAGTGGACACGATACAGTTGCAGCGGTTAGAAGTGTGCACATATTAAGGAAGAAAAATCAACAATAAACAACGTTAAACAAATTGTTTACATGTTTAATACTAAAACGATAGTACGTAGATATAAACTACGATATGATAGACTTACATAAATATTTTTAATAAAACGACCGTGTGCATTCAAACAACAGACTGAATATATTATTGAAATTTCATATTCCGTACACTAAATGAACATAGATGTCGCTACTTGTAGCATATGTGAATAAATTACATTTTGATATTATTTCATAATATTAACACCCCCACTATATCAAAATGTTATACAGTAAATGCAACAACACACTAAATTAATTATATTTATTTTGCACCCCCCATCGGTTTCAAAAACTTATAATTTTTTACACAGCTTAAAAATTTTGTTAGAACATCTGCAGCCATATTAGCTGTTGGTAGGTACTCTACTTTAACAATATAAAAAAAACTTATATATATAAATAAGTATCTTTTGTCATTTAAATAGTATAAAAACAAAAATATACGACCATAAACTTTTATCTGTTAGACAATCTTATATATCAGTTAACTATCTACAACTTTATAAGCCACCTTCGATATTAGCCCTAATTTGTAAATATTACAAAGTACAATGATGAGTCAGACACCCGTAATTACTATAAAGGTCGCGTTAGGTATAGCGGTTCATGGGAATGATGTCACATTTAATGGGTTGAACGAGGTGATCGCGCACTAGAATATAATAGTACGGGAATAAAGTGCCGAATGTGTCTGTAAATAATTGTGTTTGCTCGCAAACGAAAAAAAAACCGACTTCAATTATATCGACGAGTAATACAACGTAGATCGACGAAAAAATAGTCAAGACGCGTTATCAAAGATCAAAAAGTTGTTATCAGATCTCATTAAAATTTATATGTGACCACATGACGAACATCAGCTTTCGATTAAATTAAGAATCATCAAAATCGGTACACCCAGTAAAAAGTTATTGCAGATTTTCAAAAGTTTCCCTCGATTTCTCTGGGATCCCATCATCAGATCCTGGTTTCCTTATCATGGTACCAAACTAGGGATATCCCCTTTCCAACAAAAAAAGAATTATCAAAATCTGTAAAAGTAGTTGTTAGATCTCAAATAAATTTAAATGGGACCAATTGACACACACCATCTTTCGATTAAAAAAAAAATTGTCGAAATCGGTCCACACGTTCAAAAGTTCTGATTTAACATACATTAAAAAAAATACAGTCGAATTGAGAACCTCCTCCTTTTTTGGAAGTCGGTTAAGAAATTAACTTTTATCCCGTATCAAAAATAATATTTTACTTAGATGTTCGTTCTATTCTGTGACTACGTAGTCATGTTATGAAATCAAATCAAAATAAATTTCAAATAGGCTTCGAAAGCACATTCGAATCGTCATTTTTCTAAATTTTGAAAAAGTGAAGCTACCACCGATTCGGAATGTAGATTCTGCAGAGAAGAATCGTCAAGAAACTCCGCAGTTACTCTTTTGAAAATAGTAGAAACATACAATAGTGAGTTATTAAAAGAATCGAATTTATTTTTCAGATTTATTTCATCCATGTGTTTAATGAGTTATAAATCCACTACTGGGTATGGGGATTCAATATAAAACACTAGATATCATATATAAGTATATAAGATATATAATATATAAAATTCAAAATTAATTGTTTTAGTTTATATCACTCTGATAAAGACTCCTATATATATTACTAGCTGCCCGGATAAACTTCGTTCGGTCAAAAGTATTTTTTTATTATTTTTTTATTTTAGTATTTAAGCCTTTTTTATTTTAGTATTAAAAAAAATTGGCCGAATTGGTCGAGCCATTGTCGGGTTACGCGCTTAGCAACATTCATTTTTATTTAGGTATATAGATGTACAAACATCAGCCGGTTACAGTTGAAGTAAAAATTCTTTACGCACGCTTGACATAAAACTTATTTAGCAATAGGCCTGCACAATAGGCATGCACTGAGAAAGAGATAAAGAAAATGTGTGCTTGCACCTCTCTATCATGCTCCCTTCGTCTTGCCCGATCATTATTTTCGTAATTCTCGTCACGCGTTCACCAGCTTACTCAAAAAACCTCGAAAAACTATATAAAATCATCTGTTACTAGATAACTTTAACCCCCCCCCCCCTCTCCAGTTTAACCTGAAGCCGAGTTACTCTGTCTTTGTAGGAATAAAATCAATATTTCTACTTTGAATATGCTAATAATATCGTTGTCATAAAACCGGTCATGAGGGTAGATACACAACGAGCGTGTCTGCTTTTAATTTGATATAATTTATAGTCGATTACACGAAGCTTGAAGAGGACTTTTTGTCATAGAACAGGGTTTACAAATAAGTCAATTTTAAAGAGCTTACATGAACTACAAAATATTTTATACAAACAATAATTCTTATATTTCAGATTCCTTCTAAATGATGTCTCGAAGAAATTTTTTAATGCGACCAAGTCACCTTTTGTACTTTTTGTTGTTTTTGTAGTTTAGTTTTTTCAGGTGTACAAAAAAGAATAAATTTTTATTAATACAATATGTATCAATCCGTATTGCTTACATTCCTACCATATTTCTATTCCTTTTCTATAGGTACCAAGGTTAGAAGCGGCTGAAGGCTCCCACAGGGGTTTTGGTCGGTAGTGCACCCCCAAGTGCTGAAGCCGACATACGGTCTAGGACTGCCTACCCGGGCATCCTGGATATCACCCGTAAATGGGTTACCCTACTATTACAAAAAAAGGCTACTTTTATTTAAAAAATTTATTTATTTTATAACTCTGCGAACTGAACAATAAAATTTTTGTTAAATTCCACGCGGACAAAGTCGCGGGCACAGCTAGTTTATAGTAAAATTTTAACTGTCATTGGTACTGGTAAAACCGCGGCAAAAAATTGTCAAATGTAAGAAAAGGCAGCAATTTAAACTTCACGAGTTTGACAGTTCATTAGACTCGACGCCTGTGGATTCCACTTGTACTATAATATATATTACAGCCTATCAAATATCGATTCGAATCAGTTCAAAATATTATTGTTTTGAAGTTTTTAAGCTTTCATGATCATTATGAACAGTCACACAGTCACCCGCGACCGTGTCGCCGGCAACGACGCCGAAATATCGAGAGGTTCAAAATAATAACTGAGGTAGGGCACAGCACAAAATTTCCTGCTCGAAATATGGAGCAGCCCGACTAGGGTGGTACCTCGACCTTATATAAAATCCCAGCTAAATAATACTCTGCTTTCAAGCAGTGTTGTGTTCCTGTTGGTGAGTAAGTAACCAGAGCTCATGGGGGGAATTGGGGGTAGGGTCGGCAACGCGCTTGCAATGCTTCTGGTGTTGCAGATGTCTATAAACTACAGTAATCGCTTACCTTCAGGTCAACCGTACGCTTGCCTACCTACGACCTAGTTATATATACTACTATATATAACTAGGTCGACAACTAATATAAAAAAATAACCGTTCCATAGTATCAAAAGTTATTATTGGATTTCTTTGAGATAAATGAGAGGTCATCTTCGATCTACAATTTTAGATTACAAAAAACAGAAATTAGGAGACGATACTATCGCCATTTTTAATCAACTTCGAAAGACGCTGTTGTTTCTTAATTAAACGATATCTTTGTAGTCCGTGAATCGATATTAATCTATTATCGCTCGCAACAAAGTACCATTTACTTTATAATTTAAAAAACTGACTTCAATAAAAATTGGTTATGCTATTATTTTAAATATATTAGTCTAGAATAGAAATGTCACAGAGCAAAATATCACAAGGTAAATAGTTATCTAGACATATTGTAAAAAGGAGAGGATTTGATTTCTGCGTTTCTAATGGATAAAGTAAAAAAAAATGGACCAATTTTAAAGATCTTTCACCAGTACAATGCTACGTTATCAGTGAGTGACATAGGCTTTATTGTAGCGGGAGAATAGAGGACAGCTTAAATAGTGTAATCCACGCGGGCGTAAAATTATTATTGTTTTCGATAGTCCATTTACCGAAGAGGGCTATAAGCTATATAATATTTCGCTTCAGCCTGTAATATTCCACAGCTCAGAGCATAAGCCTCTTTTCACATTTAGAAGAATCAGAGCTTAATCCACCGCGCTGCTCCAATGCGGGTTGGCGGATAATATAATATTTGAAAGTATATAATATTTGAGTACGTTTTCCTTTCTCAAATGAACGCGAGTGAAATAGTCAATGTTAGCTAAGACACTTATTAAATCTCAAAGTAGCCAATATCGAGCCCAAGAATCGAAGCGTGTAGATACCCATGTATACACATATGGCAAGGAGACGTTATTTTAAGCACAATTTTTGAAGAAAGAATATCATCATTCATCATCATTTCAGCCTATTGCAGACCACTGCTGGACATAGGCCTCCACAAGTTCGCGTCAAAAATGCGTGAACTCATGTGTGTTGCCCATAGTCACCATGCTGGGCAGGCGGGTTGGTGACCGTAGGACTGGCTTTGTCGCACCTAAGACGCTGCTGCCCGTCTTCGGCCTGTGTATTTCAAAGCCAGCGGTTAGAAGGTTATCCCGCCATCGGTCGGCTTCTTAAGTTCCAAGGTGGTAGTTGAATCTTGTTATCCCTTAGTCGCCTCTTACGACACCCACGGGAAGATAGGGGGTGGCTATATTCTTTGGTGCTGCAGCCACACAGCACGATAGAATATGGATATAAAAAAATACTAGTACCAATAGCAACACACTATAATCACTATGAATAGTAATTTAAAATTATTAAAACGATAAAGAATAAATAAGAATAAACGAGAAAGAAAATTAGAGGGTATAGCCCAAAAAGGAAAATAATTTGGAAAGTAGTCTTCGGAACTAAAAGTTTGAGAATATCTGATCGAGACGATACTATCTATAAAAATGTTCTACTAGAATAAAGAACAAGAATTTTGACATCGACCTTTGTACTTATTCTTATGAAGATCTAAGCGACCATTAAATTTGATGTAGAAGCATTTTCAGACAGAGATTGTAGGTAGGTTAGAATGATATATGTAAAAAAAACACACACAAGAAGAATTTCATACTCTTTCAGGACAGATTATATATATTGATAGAAATATTTATTTCTGGTCTGCATGTCTGTCCTTGGAGGTCTTCCTGTGTCTCAGAGAGCAGGTAAAGCTGATAAAGACTATGACGCACTCCTACATAGAGAAAGCTACCTAAACCAAGCCCAATGGATGTTACAAGGTGGATCAAATGTAGATAGATAAGTAACCAAATGTAGATAGATAAATTAATGGGTATTTATTAATGGGTACTGGTAAATTATATGTAATGATGACCGCTCTGGTGTAATTGTGCGTGTACCGTGTCGGCGGCGCCTACACACCGACGGTCGATTTTCCAGTTTGTTTCCCGCTCGGAATGGATATTTGTGTTTATACAAATATTTATTTCCGGTCATGTTGTTAGTCCTTGTGGGTCTGGTATGTGACTGATACGCCGGCGGTTGCGGGCCTTCTCCTACGTGAGGAAAGAGGCCTATGTCCAGCAGTGGGATTTTACAGGCTGAAGCGTACCGATATTAAAAGTTATTTTTTATTCGAAAGCTGGTGCTTGTCGTGTGGTCTGATTTAAATTCTGAGCGAGATCTGAGAACCCTTATAATGCATATTTATAATAACTATTTTTTCGACGTTGATGATCTTCTGATTTTAATTACTTGTCTATGTAAATTTAAGTTCTATTTTTAATACAGTACAGTTTTGTAAAGTAGTCATCTACACTTTTAATTTAAATTCCCCGACATCTTCTTAATTAACTTCGCAATCCCTTTAACACATACGATTACATTTTCAAATAAAGTCACGACTTAAAATAATCCCTTTCATGCGGGTAGGTGAATATTTAACCTAAATTAACTTGAATCCTAATTTACCATGTAAATTATGGGCATTATACTTTCATAACCTTTCAGAAAGCCCTCGAAGCCTAGACTACGTCTTGAAATGCGCTGCTTTGTTCTTAATGGATTGATGTGACCTATTTTTTTTTTTGTTCTTTTTTTACGCCTTGGTGATTGGCCTTTGAGGATTTATGTTAGGTCTCATTATTTATTTATTTATTTATTAATGACTATCAATAAGTATAACAATATATTTATTATATAAATATGTTATCAATATTTTCTATATTGATAGGGGTTGTCTGTAAGAGATTACTTTAAATGATAAGACACCGCCTTTGCACTTTTTTTAGTTTGAATATTGTTATTTTATTTGATCAAATATAAATGTGCAATAAAGTATTAAATAAATAAATATAATATAAAAAAAGAATATCGGTAGGTACTTAGATAATTGTTTAAATTTTAACAGATTTTATTAAATCTCCTAGAGTAATAACAATTTTTATTTATTTATCCCATCATACATCTAACATTACAGGATATTATCCTAATGCGTTAGTGTCGTTGACGTATTAAATACATGTCATACGCAGATAAAAATACAAAAATTGATATCACATTCAATTCCATTATTTCATTTAACAAAACAAAACTAAGTTATTACTTAAAATTCACAATACATAGTTCACATAAATTCAAATTACATAATCTATATTAATAAAAACTATGATAATTTCGTCAATTCAATAATTTTCATGAAAAATAAAATAAATTAAAACCAATAAATAAATTTAAACCTAGTCAATAAAAATTAAATACATGATAAAAATGCAATTAATACAATAAAATAAAATATCTAAATAAATGAAAATTGAACAATTGTGTATGTAGTAATTAGTATAAATTTCACGTTATATTATATTATTACTAGCCGACCCCCCGCAAACGTTAATTGCCATATATGTAATTAATCCCCTTAATCACCCCCCCCCCCCCAACTTGGAGGAATGAAAAATTGGCTGATTCTCAGACCTACCCGATATGCACACAAAATTTCATAAAAATCGCTCCAGCCGTTTCAGAGGAGTATTTTAACTAACATTGTGACACGAGAATTTCATATATAAGATAACATAAATTATATTCTATTAATACTTTTTATTAATCGATGCTACTTAAATGTCAACTTTACGAAAAAGTTTTCATGCCTGAACTTGGTTATTGGCGTAGGATAGTTTTTTTTAAATCTTTTGTGTTCTTATGTACAAGCTCTATGCTAAATAAATATTTTGCAAAAATGTAGCCTTGTATAAGGCGTGATGATCACTTTGAAGATAGATACTACATTTTTAGTAAAAATAGGGTTTTTACATTTAACAATTAAAACCAATTTTTTTTATACCACCCACGAAAGGAAGCGTACGGTCCACCGGTGGGCAAGCGATTACCGTAGCCTATAGACACCTGCAAAGCGAGAAGCATCGCACGCGCGTGGCTGATAGTATCCTCCACATTCCCTAAGAGCTCTGACCACCTCACAACAGGGACACACAACACTACACTTGAGAGCAATATTATTTAGCTGTGATCTTCTGTAAGGTCGAGGGTCCTTCCTAATCTGACTGTGTCGGACTTTGAACGAGATAATTCCTGCAGTGTATTACATTAGTAGGTAAAATAATGACATCGTGCTTTTTAAATATTTACTCCAAAATAAAATATTCGTTTAATTTATTTTTTAATGTCTATTTTGTATTTTGTGTTTTAATTTTTTTGTTTTTAACTCCTTAATTACAAATTGTTAATAATGATGATGAAATGGTAAATAAATGAATAAATTAATAATTAAATTATAATTCACATTAATATAATAAAATTATTATTAATAATAATAAACATTATTATAGTTATTGTTATTTTAAAATTTGTTGTAGAATGTAATTATTTAAGGTTTGTAATTGTACTAACATTATAAGCAACATTGTTACTAACACTATATCAGCTAGTCCCGAAATAAAGATTATTATTCTTATTATTATTATTATACAATTTTACAAGAATTATCGCTTCGATATATCAATTTCTTATGTTTTTAAAATTAAGTTCTTTTGTAAGTTAAACTTCTGTTTCAGTGGATCTCAGCGGTTTGAATAAAGAAAAAGGGAATGTAGTCCCTAGAAATGAGGTGGCCAAGAGTGTGTGGGTGATGAATGGCGTATAATCAAGGACAAGCTTGAGGCGTGGCAAATAGTGGAACACTCCCGTCTTAGAATCCTCTTTTTATAGAGCCTAGAAAAATCGACGCTACTGCAACAAGCGGTGGTAAGGTTTGCAAAGTTATAAAGAAGAATTTAAAATACAATTTCTTGGTATCTATCGAGAAATATTTTTATAAAAAATATTAAAAACATAAAATGAGGTTTGATTGTACTGTGTGGCTACGGTAGGAAAGAATATAGCCACCCCCTCTCTTCCCGTGGGTGTCGTAAGAGGCGACTAAGGGATAACACAGTTCCGCTACCACCTTGGAACTTAAAAAGCCGACCGATGGCGATGCCGATGACGGGCAGCAGCTTCTTCGGTGCGACAAAGCCAGTACTGCGGTCACCAACCCGCCTGCCCAGCGTGGTGACTATGGGCAAAACACATAAGTTCACGTTATTTTTGGCGTAAACTTGTGGAGGCCTATGTCCAGCAGTGGACTGTTATAGGCTGTAATGATGATGATGAATGATGAGGTTTGATTATTAGTCTGACGTAAAAAGTTTGTGTATCTGTGAATACTCCACAGGTCTCCTACGTTAATATTCTGGTCGTAACAGAATTGTCTTTGTATTAAAATAGAATCGGTAAAAGTTATGAGACAGGGAAATTCTGATGCCAAAATTGTTTACTTCGTCACAGCATCTAAAATAAAACTCTAGGATTCCGGGTAATAAAGACTTGCTAGAACTGATCTAGTGGCGAATGCTAGCGCGACCCCATCTCGCCCCACCCAGGCGGACGACTGTTCACAAGTGGTGGTTTTTTAGTCAGTAGGAATCTGAGATAACCCTCTGGCGGCCCCGCGCCCGAGAGTATCCATGATGGATTTTGCCCACGTAAAAAAAAGGATTCCTTGCTTTTGGAACAATGTCCTAGGGGTTGCGATATCGATAAACGATCCTTATAAATATTTGTTAAGAATGTATTTTTTATCTGTCATGAAATACATTTTTAAATGAAAAGGTTTTAACGAAATTAAAGTATTGTAAAGAAACAACTTTTTCGGATGTTATCGCGGTTCATTAAATTTTTTTTTACATGCCCGACGTTTCGGGCACTACAGCAACAATGGTCACGGAACGTCTGACTGAAAAAGTAATTTCATTATAATTAATGAAGTTCGCGTAAACATTTGAAAACAGTTGGTGTTAGTTTTATTGAATAATTCAAACAAAAAAATTGTATTTTCATTTTGGCTTCAAAAGCACTTTTGAATCGTCAATTTACAAATTCTAGTAATATATTTTAATCTTTGATATATTAATTATAGTTTATGCAAAGCTACCACTAATACGAAATTAAGATTCTGTAGAGAAGAATTAGCAACAAATTACGTAGCTACTCGCCGTACACGCCAATACAGTGCCACAGAACCCACACAGGTTGAACCATATAAAAATACTAACTGACTCGGCAAACTTTGTCTTGCCGCTAAACGCTATTTAAAAATAAAGGTTGGTCGTAAAGGGTTAAAAATTTAGAGTTGTATGTATTTTTTAATGTTGTATCATAAAAAATAAAAAAATAATAATTTATCTAAAAATTAAAAAAAAAGTTAGGGTTGGACTACCATTAAGATTTAGAGGGATGAAAAATAGATGTTATTCGATTCTCAGACCTACCCAATATGCACAAAAAATTTCATGAGAATCGGTCGAGCCGTTTCGAAGGAGTTTAACTAAAAACACCGCGACACGAGAATTTTATATATTAGAAGAATACATTTTTCAACATCACCAATATCCAATCCTTAATCGTGAAAATATACCATAACAACATTATCTATGTTTTATAACTGAAGTAGAGCAATGCAGGAAATATCCTGCTCAACATTTGAAGCAGCCCGACTGGGGGAGCAAAATGATACTGCTCTTAAGTAACATTGCGTTTCTATGGTGAGTGAGGTGACCAGAGCTCCTGGGGGGGATTGAGGGTAGGGTCGGCAAAGCGCCTGGGATGTTTCTGGTGTTGGCGGCGTTTATAAGCTACGGTAATTACCATCAGGCGAGCCGTACGCTTGTTTGCCGACCTAGTTGTATAGGAAAAACAAAATGTGAACCAAAACCTAACAATGAAACTTCACACAAAGATACTAAATTCTTTACACGCAGAATTCCTATGTGAGTAAACTTTTAATGGCACAATAAAAATAAAGAAAATTACATCCATTTGAAATATTAACTGTATTTTAACGTGAGAACCGTAACTTGATAACTAATACCAAAATATATGAAAAGCGTAATTTACATATTCATTTACAAAACAAGTTTAAACTACAATAATAATAATAAAAACAATTTTTAACAAAAAAAAAAAAAAACCGAAAAAGAAACTAAAAAGTGAAAAATAAATTTACTTAGTACAAAGTAATTCGTATTTTGATTTAGTTAATCAGAAATGATTAAAAAAATATTTTATAATTTTGAAGTCGGTGCCAAATAAAACAATAACTACTCTAGAATCTACTCGTAAGTTGTATTCAGTTTTCTTTCATAATTTGTTTCATTGACTATTAGTTTGAATACTGTTATTATTCTGTTATTGTTTTGACATATCTAATAATATTTTTTGTACTTGTTTGTTGTGTGTGTGTTGTTTGTATTTGTTATTGTAGCCAGGTTGTTGTAGTATTTTACTTGGCACCAACTTCAAAATTATAAAATATTTATTTAATCATTTCTGATTAACTAAATCAAAATACGAATTACTTTGTACTAAGTAAATTTATTTTTCACTTTTTAGTTTCTTTTTTGAAGTCGGTTTTTTTTTGTTAAAAATTATTTTATTTTACAATTTTTAGTGATGGGTAGACCTAACAAGGATGCTTTTTCTCTTATGTCGGGGGTTCGGAAACATACACATTACACAAGCACAAACACCCAGATTATGACAAACATCTATATCATCATCATCATCATCATTACAGCCTATACAGTCCACTGCTGGACATAGGCCTCCACAAGTTTACGTCAAAAATAACGTGAACTCATGTGTTTTGCCCATAGTCACCACGCTGGGCTTTGTCGCACCAAAGACGCTGTTGCCCGTCTTGGGCCTGTGTATTTCAAAGCCAGCAGTTGGATGGTTATCCCGCCATCGGTCGGCTTCTTAAGTTCCAAGATGGTTGTGGAACCTTGTTATCCCTTAGTCGCCTCTTACGACACCCACGGGAAGAGAGGGGGTGGCTAAATTCTTTAGTGCCGTAGCCACACAGCACACAACATCTATATGGCCAATACAAATGTCTGTCGTGCGCGGGGATTGAACCCGCTAACGCCAGCGCAACAGCCGGTGCTGTGACCGCTGCGCTAACGCGTCGACATACTATGAGTAAAGTTCGCTATCAGGTGTACGTAATAACAACCGGGACTGACAGCCTAGCGTGTTCTCCGAGGCTAGGTTGGGAGAACCACAAGGATTAACAACTAGACCGAAAATAAATATTTGTATAAACATAACATCCACTCCGAGCGGGAATAGAACCCGCGACCGTCGGTGTTTAGGCGCCGCCGACACGGCACATGCACCATTATATCAAAGCGGTCGTCAAACAGCAAAAGGTAACTGCTGTAAATTGTTGAGAAACTCATATAGGTGCAAAGTTCTCATCAATAGAAACGAATTAAGTTCAAACAGCAGGTAATTGCTATAAATCGTTAAAGAGTTCCCTCGACTAACTTTTGTCTCCATCATCAGACTGTAATGGCACTTATAACACATACAGGTGCAAAGTTCTCATCAATAGAAACGAATTAAGTTCAAAAAGCACGTAATTGCTAATAATTGTTGAAGGGTTCCCTCGACTATCTTTCTTCTCCATCATCAGATCGACTCCAGACCTTTATTAAATAGTAGTGCTTTATAGTACTGAATGAAAACATGATTAAATTTACTAGTCACCCTTACGATTTTTGAAAGTTTCCCTCGATTTCTCTGGGATCCCATCATCAGATCCTGGTTTCCTTATCATGGTACCAAACTATGAATATCTCCTTTCCAACAAAAAAGAATTATCAAAATCGGTTCATAAACGAAGAAGTTATCTCCGAACATACTATTGTGTTGTGTATTCCTGTATATTTATGTAATACCGTTTGTTTCCAAAATAAAGTAAAATAAAATGAAATAAAATACATAAAATAAAAAAATATATATATATACGGTCGAATTGCGTAACCTCCTCCTTTTTTTGAAGTCGGTTAAAAATAATAAAGACGACAGTTTAAAATGACGTTTTTGATCCAAATATCCTTAATGTTTGTTCCTAAAAGTTATTATGGATCACCCCCACCATGCTTCGGAGAACACGTTGAGCTATCAGTCCCAGTTGTTCTAACAGACACCTGACAGCGATCATTACTCATAGTAGAGAATATATCCATCAAGTCCATCAACCCGCAGTGGAGCAGTCTTGTGGATTCAACTCTGACTCTTCTAGTAAATGGATAGAGGTCTACGTCCAACAGTGGGATATTAAAGGCTGAATCAATAATATACTATTTTAACACACACAAATCCCTCAAGAGTTGGATGAAATTTAAGAGATAAGCTATGGTTTGGAATAAAACAGTACTAATTTTTATTCTAGGATAACATTTTGTCAATGAAGAATACATTAACACATTCAAAATCACAGGCAAGAGGTAGTTATCTGTAAGAATCTAAACTTAAGTTGTCTATATGATAATAAATTGAATAAATTTTGGGTTTGTATATAATAAATAGTACAGAACACAAATATTTTGTTAGTTTGTTTTGATAGATAAACTACAAAACAATTTTAACGTAAAAAAAAAAACTAAATTATCATGACATAGATATTAATATCACCATATCAACGCTTGTATTATAAAATATATAGAAAACAAACTTAACTACAGAAGATAAACATAGTTATGAGTAAACAACGTGCCAAAGCTTTACCACTACGCTAATGATTGGGAAAAATAAGACATAATAATACCTACAAATTTTTGTTAATATTAGTGTCATATCACGAGAAAAACTTCCTTATAACCCCAAGTTGGTCAACAACTCTGCTCTAGAATCATACAATACAAAATAGTTTGTAAATAAGTTTTAACAAACAAGTCGCAGGGGCCCTTGTACTGGGTGGTGTCCCGTTACTGGGTACCCTGCTCATCCACCAAGCTTGCAATATTAATCAATGTCACACAATATAAAAATGTTAATTAAGTGCATGTTTTCGAGTGTATATATGTGTGCGTGCGATAGGTGTAATATTTATTATGTATTCATTAAAAAACAGATAAATTTGTATATAAGGCAACTATTAGTGAAAACATGTTGCTTATAATAACTGTTATTTGTTTATTTAGCTATCTTAATCAATAATAACACAACTGAGGTAGGGCACAGCAGGTAATATCCTGCTCAAAATCTGGAGCAGCCCGACTGAGAAAGTAACTTGACCTTACAGAAGATCACTCCGAATTAATACTCTTTGAAAGCTGTGTTGTGTTTCTGTGGTGAGCAAGGTGACTAGAGCTCCTGGGTGGGTTGGGGACAGGTTCGGCAACATGCTTGCGATGCTTCTGGTATTGCAAAGGTCTATAAGCTACGGTAGTTGCTTACGAATCGATGAGCCGTACGCTTGTTTGCCCATCTAGTTGTATATTAAACAAATTTACTAAGCAGCTATGAATCTTCAAACAATATTTAAATATTTGAATGTCTTGAATTTGTTCCAATTTTCAATTGAGCCTTATTACGTTCATTACACTAATAAATAATCATTAGAAACGGTAATAAGACAAGCGTGAACATAACAACTGTAATGATGTTCAATTTGCTACCATTCGAATCAGATTCATTTATTTTTGTTGTAGTTTTTGGTATTTCATAGCTTGGTCGTTCCACTTGGGTGAAAATAAAAAAAGGGCTTTTACCATTATATCGACGCTTGAAAGGCAATAATTACCAAGCGACATTTTGGGCGATATTGACACTATTTCTTAAAATATTGAGAAAATTAATAATCCTTAAATATCAGCTTACAAAGCTTCCAAACTGCATTTAAAATCCGTTAGAATCGAGTAACAATGAGTACTAGGCGATTTTTGATGAATTTTTTTTCAAAAAAAGAAAACTTTGAAATGCTCTAGTGTAAAGTTGCCAACATGTCGCTTAGTAATTATTGCCTTTCAAGCGTCGATATACATATTATAACAAGCTAGATTAATTCTTTACCCCCGTTACAGAGTCAGTACAGCCCCGGTCACAGTCATCACATTCTTAGAGAATGAAACATATCTATATCATACCAATATTATAAAGAGAAAATAAAAATATAATACTATAAAACTAGTATTTATTAATGTTTGTATTAGATAAACTTAATAACTTCATCAAAAATTTAAAAAATTCTTTCTCCAAAACAATGTTACACTATCACCGAGTGACATAGGCTATATTTTATTGGGGGAAAAACGTAACAGCAAAAGTCGTATAATCTAACGACCGAAGCCGCGGTCGGAAATATAGTACCTATATAAAGATATAATTCGCAAATATACATACAAATATAACTCTTTTAATAGTATAGAATATAATTTATCATAGTGTTTGCTCTCAAACGAAAAGAAAAACGATTGAGTTGATTAAATACACATTATTAAAATAAAAAAAACTCGTCGTACACAAGCACAATCGGTACCCAGTATACAGTTGAGGTATAACAAATTTAAAAAAAAAAACAGTCGAATTGTGAGCCCCGTCATTTAATTATGAATGAATGTCGTTAACCATATTTTATTATTTTTTGTCATGTATTAAATTAAATGTTATATGTAAATTAAACTTTACACAAAAAAAGTTTGTCGCATATCGTCGTCGCAAAAACTCGAACATCGTTTCTCAATGATATAGGTATAATTTTTTTTTCGTTGTAATTAGTATGTAATACCGCGTCAATACTGGAAGTATGAAAAACGCAAATTAGGAAAAACCCAGAAGAACCTATAGATTTTAGAGTTGAAGTAGTAAGTTTACTAAATTATTTAATAGTTTGTAGTAATATTGAATAATAAAATATGTTTTAACGAATCAATTATTATTTGTATTGATTTTGTTTTATTTTAGCGAATAAGTAAGTACGCAAGCTGAAACAGATAAAAGTAAACATAGCAAAAAGAGAACAGATAGTTTTTAATTGATATGAAGTATTTTTTCTTTTTTTTGGAAAAAAAATTACTACTTTTTTTAACTAAAATATTAAAAATGAAAATTTTATTGATCCGAATCGTTTTACCTATAAGTTTTTTTCTCATTCTATAAGCTCCAAATTTTATTTCTTAATTTCTTTATATTATTAAACAATAAATAAACCACAATTTATTTAGGAAAATGTCAATAATACAAAGATTATTTAAAATATATCGGGTATCAATGCCAAAAAGAGATGACAATAGCTAACCGACCCGATTGTCTGCACTATGACGCTATGCAGTATCACAGTGTTACGTCACTTTTTAAATCGGTCGGGTTATACGGAAACGAGAGAGACCTATTTCATACTAACCCACCCACATATAATCGATTTTTAACTATTCACGGAGATTTTTCTCATAAAAATCCTTAACGACAATTCCGTATTATTGTAAACATAATATAAAAATTACTGTAATACTAAACGCGTAGTAAAAACGCAATACTCACCCAGAAAAACGAGATAGGTCGGTCCGAATAAATTTAGATACGCTGAAAATTCACTGAAAAAACACTAAACAAGCGAACTATTTTATTGGTTTTTATTGTTTTGTCATCGAAATCTCTCTCGCGACCGAGCTGACGTGTTTCATCGCGTCGTGCGACATATTTCTCGCATTTTCTCGTGATTTTAGCACGGAACGAAGATCGATAGCGGAGCCATGACAGGTCTTTTTGACGTAGTGAAGTGAGCTGCGGTCGCACAGCTGACGGGACTGGTTTTTTCGTTAACTATCTGAAGTTAGCTTCAGTGAGGGCAACGACCTCTGTCGTAGTTTTTATTTTCACTTTTTTACATTAAAAATTATGATATTTCATTGTTACTATTTTAGTTCTTAACAATATATTTAAATTATTAAATAATTTTTCGATAAATCACACAGACATTTGTTTCTTAAATCTAATTAGTATCCGTTATACACGAAGAATTTTCAAAAGAGTTTTTATTGAAAAAATGTTGACAAATTTATATTTATAGACCTGTTCTGTGTTAAGTAATTTCCCATATACTAGGAAGATCTTATTATTGTATTAATTTCTTGCGGTTGTGGATTGATTTGCTCTGTTATTCATTGACCATTAAAATAAGATCATATAATAATTTTGTTATTGTCAATTTATTACAAATTGTTACATTAAAACTGTTATATTAAAATTACAGAGGTCTGTTGTGGGCGTAACACAAAAAAAAATACTTGTTCAGTAGTCAATTTTAATTAAGTTTTATAAGTTTATTCTTTTCGTTTAGTCGATAAATTCCTTATCTAAAAAAAATGTTTAATTAAATTAAAAGGCAAATGAAGTTACAGGTAAGTTAGAAATCAGGGTTTTTTTTAATCCGTTTTTATTAATATGAATCTCCGAAATCTATATACGATTATACGCTCATAACGTTCGAACGACTGCACCAAATTGTATAATTACCAAAAATATAAAGAAAATTGTCATCTTTCTAAAAAAAATGTGGCGATACGAAGTTCGCCTAAGCGGCTGTCATAAAATTTAATTACAGTAAAAATTTTGATATAGATTTCGTGAGAAATGTAACATCATCATATGTGTCACCATAAGGTGTAGTGGTGCGTAGGTATGACATTTACGTGCCTCACAACCGGCGGGTTGTGAGTTCTATTCCCGGTCGAGTAGGATGTTTGCACTTCTACAAATATTTCTTTCTGGTTTGGATGTCCGTCCTTGTGCTATTAAAGTAGGTTCTTTTCCAGGTTTGTTAAGATATAGTAAAAGTTTAGTACTCTTTAAAAAGAGACATCGAAGTAATCCCAGTAATTATATGATTCAATGTCAATGATGTTGTAATGCTACAGATATTAAGACTGTATTTATTTTGCACAAAAAATATTGGTTTAATTTAATGACCCTCGCTCTTATCAACACAACCCATATAAATTCACATTTTCTTCGCTAAAAGCTTGTATAGACAAAATTTGGTGTTTAAATTATTAAGTATTGAGGAACCTTTTTATAATTAATAACTTACCAAGGTATAGTATGAGCCCAGTCGAGCTGGACCCGTCTCGGCGCAACTAGCGACATCTCTCGCTTTCTTTCAGCCACTATATCTATATATCTTTCTTTTTTTACACTTATTATTTTATTTGTTGTTTAATTTTTACTACCGACTACACAAAACTTTTTCACATTGTTAGTCTTAACCATGATTCGAAAAATCAAAAGTGAAATAGATTGAAAAGAAGTAATAGAGTATCTGTGGCTCAAAATATTTCGAATTGAACGTCCTTTTTGAACCTGTAACAAACAAAAGAAAGGCTTTATTTAATACAAAATATATTTTAAAATGGAATAATTAAAGCTAAGTCAGATCTAACATTATTTTTAATGAAATGAAAATTGGCACGAAACATTTCAAAATGAGAGTTGACAGCTGTCATGCGCTTCATGAAATATCAATTACATTTTTAATATCTAAGATTTTGTTTTTGTGTTACCCACATTAGGAATTCTAAACATTTTTGAATATCATATCAAAAATTGACCGCTCCAGCGGGGTTCGAACCCGCGTCTCCGACTGTCCATGTCGGCGCTCTTGCCAATTAAGCTATGGAACGATGCACCCGCTCGAGCGAAATTTTCGATATGATGATTTTTATATTCGGTTTAAGCGAACCGTGGCGCCGTCTATAGTGAGCTCTTTACAGAAACCCGTAACTATTCAGTATAAATAATTACATTTTTTTTAACCAATCAATCAATCAGTTACATTTTTTTATTTAAGCTATTTAAGAATAATAATAAAAAGTACCTATTAAATAGAAATTTTGTTGTAAAACTAGAAGTTAATTTAATATACATAAAAAATAAGTTTGTCCCTAAAAATCAGTTTCGATTATATGCGGATATGAATAATATGTTTGATTTCATCGTACGTCTCCGCTGAAGACACCGAGGGAATCTTTGGTTATTTTCATTTATTTGAATAAACCAATTGACGCGTTGGCGTAACAGTCTCAGCGCTGGTTTGTGGCTGTTGCGCTGGCGGTTGCAGGCTCGATCCCCGCACATGACAAACATTTGTATTGGCCATACCGATGTTTGCCGTGGTCTGGGTGTTTTTGCAGTATACCAATTATTTATAGTTATTATTGCATATTTATTATTATAGATTTTTCAATACGTGTCATATAATATATGAAGAAAGTATTTTCCTCATTTGTGACAAGTGCAATGTACTGAAATAAATTGTGTTCTAAGCATTGTCTTTTCTTTTTGTCATTTGAGAATGTGTCAAGCGCGAGTAGTGTCGTTGTAAATGGGGGCGCGGGTTTATTTGGGGCGTATATCGTATTAGTGGTTCGGCTGACACTGCCACGGTTATTTTGAATTCGTTATTTTTTTACAATTTCTACCGACATGAAATAGGGAGGAGGTACTCAATTCGATTATATATTTTTTTGTCTAACCTTTTACCGGGTATACCGATTGTTTAATCAAAAGTCAGTTTTTGTCGTGTGATTTTCATGTAATTGTTGTAATTTTTGAGTTTTTCGTAATAATACGTATTTAATAAAAAGTTTTACCGACTAATCTTACGTCGTATTATTTGTAGAAGTAATTGAGGTCAACTTTTTTTTCGTTTGCTATCAAATAATACCTACTATTTAGTATATTTAAGTAAGGATATAATCATAACTCCTTCTTAGATTGTAAATACCATGGTATGATGTTTCCCATGTTCTTTGAACTATTATAAACCATTTTTGTATCATGATTAGCTTTGAGAAATCGCCCGCATGGAATACACGATTTTAGCTAATTTGATTTCGCCCTTTAAAATGTGGCCTATATACACAGTGATAGGGTAGCATTCTGGTAAAATATTTTTTTTAAATAGTTCCAGTAGTTTTTGAGTTTAATAAGTTAGTAAACATTAAAAAAATACAAAAATTTAAATCTTTCGTTTTTATATTTCTAGTATAGATAAACATACACACTAAAATTCTAACGTACGTCAAATAAAAGGTTGATGAACGAAAATTTTTTTATTGTCATTTACTCAACAACAAAAGAAACTTCATTCGAAATAATTTATAATAAAATTGAGATCAAAGATTTTCATACTTAGTTTCTGTAATATTTGATACGTACAATTGTCATAAAAAGCTCATAATTTAATTAATTTATAGAACAACTTTGCAAATTTAGCTGTAGTCTAAGATCCGAACTAGACACGGTCTTCGTCCATCTGCTCAATGGTTAAACATTATTTTATATCTGCTTTAGTATGTCACTACACAGTATAAATCAAAGTCGCTTCTGGCTGTCTGTATGCTCTTAGATCTTTAAAACTGCGCAACGGATTTTGATGCGGTTTTCTTTAGTATATAGAGGGATTCTAGAAGAAGGTCTGTATGTATAATACATGCATAATATAGCAGAGGAACACTGATAGTTTTAGAGGTTTCTAATGTGATGTCGTAAATAAACACATTTTTATTTGCGCTTACATTGCAAATATTTATTTTATATATTTACATTTAGTATTAGCATTGCAACTGAGCGAAGCCGGGGCGGGTCGCTAGTTAAAAAAAATCGCGATAGGGGTGACTGAAAAATTTTTGGCCGGGCTATATTATATTTGCCGACTGTCATTCAAACCAGACTTTTAGCAGGCAAGCGTATATTATCGTATTCGCAATGAAACAGCGCTCATTTTGATGTAAGTTTTATTTATTAAACATATGGATGAAAATAACTAGTACCAGTATAATATATTAATATACCTGTTTATATGTGCCAACCCAGTAGTAATGCCAGGAAATATAAGACAAGTTAACGATTGCATTTTATACAGACAAACAGGCTTCATACTGTCCGTCGTATTCTTTAAGCTCGTAGGTGCATTATTAAATAAAAATGCCTCCTTTTTTGATTTTGAATTGCCTAATTAAAGTCTGATCATATTTTTTCAGTCAACCTTCTCGCTATTGATTTTTAACCGACTTCCAAAAAAGGAGGAGGTTCTCAATTCGACTGTATTTTTTTTTATGTATGTTACTTCAGAACTTTTGACTGGGTGGAGCGATTTCGACAAATTTTCTTTTAATCGAAAGGTGGTGTGTGTCATTTGGTCCCATTTAAATTTATTTGAGATCTAACAATAACTTTTCGAGTTATATATAATAATGCGTTTTTACTTGACGCTTTTTTCGTCGACTTGCGTTGTATTATACCGCATAACTTTCTACTGGATGTACCGATTTTGATAATTCTTCTTTGTTGGAAAGGGGATATCCCTAGTTTGGTACCATGATAAGAAAACTAGGATCTGATGATGGAATACCAGAGAAATTGAGGGAAACTCTCGAAAATCCGCAATAACTTTCTACTGGATGTACCGATTTTGATAATTCTTTTTTTGTTGGAAAGGGGATATCTCTAGTTTGGTACCATGATAAGGAAACTAGGATTTGATGATGGGATCCCAGAGAAATCGAGGGAAACTCTCGAAAATCCGCAATAACTTTTTACTGGGTGTACCGATTTTGATAATTTTTAATTTAATCAAAAGCTGATATATGGTCACATAAATTTTATCGCGATCTGATAACTAGTTTTTGAGTAATCTTTGATAACGCGTAGTTACTTGACAATTTTTCGTCGATCTACGTTGTAGTACTCGTCGATGTAATTGAAGTCGGTTTTTTTTTCGTTTGCGAGCAAACCCAATTATTTATTACACTAAAATAAGTATAAAATTATTATCATCCATTAAATAGATTGATAAATTTCGTTTTTAGTTTGGATCTCCTACTACTGTGACATTTATATTTTTTGAAATAGTTAACACATTGACAATCGGGTTCAAAAGACGTGAAATATGATTTTTTTTTTATGTCACTAGGTCGGCAATCAAGCGTACGGCTCACCTGATGGTAAGCGATTAGAGTAGCTTATAGACGCCTGCAACACCAGAAGCATCGCAAGCGCGTTGCCGACCCAATCCCTAATCCCCCCAGGAGCTCTGGTCACCTTACTCACCAACAGGAACACAATACTGCTTGAAAACAGTATTATTTTGCTGTGATCTTCTGTAAGGTCGAGGTACTACCCCAGTCGGGCTGCTCCATATTTTGAGCAGGAAATTCCTGCTGTGCCCTACCTCAGTTAGAGAGATTATCCTATGATGCGACTATTATTTTTATTTATACTGATTTTAGTTATTACGAATTTATTTATATAGATACGTTATGGTAGCATAATAGTGCCTTGAAAGAAGCTGAGAAACAGAGGGCGCTGTATGTCAGATGCTTGTATATAGACTCCAAAAGATGGCGTCAGATAGCGGATATTAAAATTAAGAATGTTATCTGAGTGTATACTGTAATTGATAATATTAAGAACCGCAGTACGTCTCCTACAGGCGAAAGAGGCATCGGCCTGGAATAGCCCAGCAGTACAATGTTACAGGCAAAATTCATGGAATTCATACCTCTTACATGCGCCCGATTTTGATTTTACATAGTTATTGGTGTATTTTCGTTAATTATTTTTTGTTTAATTTCTTATAAGAATAAAGTGTTTTTTTTCTAAGTTTTTTGACCGTAGCAAATATTCATTGTTGCACAACATCATTTTTAACATAATGAACTAGACCAATTTAATATGATTTTTTTTTGTACCTAAGTATAATAATAGGTCGCAAAGTTTATATATATTTCATACATTAACGTGTTTTTTTTTCTTTTTATGCGTTTGTCAGAACTACCTATATAATATCGTTTTGATCCCAACCACCCAAAAACATAGGTGGTCCTCAAGCTGGCATTGAAGAAAAAACTTTGTAATCATGCTAGAAACACGAAACTGACGAGGAAGTTATAATTTACGCGGTAACATTTCGTTGACATTTGAATATATTTATTTTGAGTTTTCGTTGGATGATATTAATAGCATTCGGAGAGATCCAGACAGAGTATTACGTATTCCAATATATTTATAGACAACTATTAATGTTTTTGTTTGAAACAATGGAAACCTGTTGTATTATATATACTTTAGCAGCTTTAACTATCAAAGTATATAATATGAAATAACACAATTAATAAACGTCATAAAAACAAATACTTTTCATCAACTTCCAATGAGTCATGGTAGCAAAATCGTCATTAAAAAAAATGCAATATTTTAATATTAGCTCAGAATAGCTAGCATAAAAGATTATGTTTTAGATCAAAATTTGTAGGCTTGGTGGTGCTCTATTGCATACAAGATATAATTAAATTTATAATTATTGACAATTTATAGAGCAATTGCAAAGTTTCTTGCTGATTCTTTTGCATAATCTATATTATAAATTAGCTGTAACTTCACATTAGATAAAAAGTAGGAATGTGGGTAAGGCTTTAGATTAAGAACCGTCGAATTATCTAAGCTCAAAATTTGACCGTTTATCGGCATAATTTCGGTACAAAAAAAAAGTAACACTTACCTATCTAACTACCAAATTTGACTGTTTATCTACATAATTAGTTTACAAAAAAAAAATTTTTTTTGTTATCGCAGGGGATTTACGGGTGATATCCGGGATGCCCGGGTAGGCATTCCTAGACCGAATGTCGGCTTCAGCACTTGGGGGTGCAATACAAAAAAAATAACTCTAACCTATCTAACTTCAAAATACGGTTCTTAATCTAAAGCCTAGCCGGAATGTGCTTTTTCAGACTATTTCTGTGCTCCGTTTAGCCGTTCTAACAAAATTGAGTAACAAGCATCTATCCACACTACCGCATACCGATACTTCATAAAATTAAAGTAATTCAACTTTCATCGCTTACTTGCGAAGCGAAAACAACCGCGTATTTAAAACTCCGGTTTAGAGTGAGTGTGCCAATTACATCTTTGCCCTTGAATTGATGAAACAAACGATACTCCTATTTTTTCATCTTAAGTTTTTTTTTAATCTGTCTGTAGTAATATTATTACTGAAGAGCTCATTTGTTTCTTTGAACACGCTAATCAGGAATTACTGGTTCGAATTGAAAAAATCTTTGTGTGGATAGTCTATTTATCGAGGAAGGGTATAGGCTATAAAATATTTAATATATTCATTATTGCACTTAATAATTTTACAATAGTCATTATATAAGAAGTTGGTAATGGCGAATTTATTTCTAAAAGGGATCTTTACCAAGCAACCCACGGTGGTGAGAGGTGATGTGATCACGGGGCAATATATCTAGTGCAGGAACAAAAGAGGCAAAATTGCGCTAAATAAAATATATACCTATATAATAAAACAAATACATATACACATACATATACTTGAGTACGCTATAATTTTTTTCCTCAAAACATCGGATATCTCCCGAGCACAACTACCCTATGGAAAAAAATCTCATAAAACATGGACAAATGCAGACCAAATTCTAATACCGAGTTATTAGAATCTATCAGATCTCATAGACTCAAAACCCTGTATGAGAATTTGGTCTGCATTTGTCCATGTTTTATGAGATTTTTTTCTATAGGGTAATACAAAACTAGCCGAACCTAGTTAACGATAGATGGCAGTAAATAGTTCGTACATTTTTTTTCAATTATTCAATTCGTATTTTTTTTTTTTTTTAATTAGTTTGCCAAAGACGTTTCACTTCAGTCTGACATGTGTATTTTATACGCACGCAATTTTTTCGTTTACGTTCTTTTATACAAACCCGTCCTGGAAATAAATGCTTAAAAAGTATTGTGAAGTGTATAGGTATGCGCGTAACAACGTTACAGCCGGTGATTTTTATTTTATGTTATATTATATATTTTGGTAATCTTAAATAAAAAGTTTAAATGTAACCAAAAACCATATTGTTTATTATTTTTTATATTCGTTAGTAAAATAAAGAAATGTATTTTAAATTCAAACTTTTTGTTCTCTGCACAGAATGAAAGAGAATTTTCAATGCGTGACTCGATTCTGAATTTTTAATAAACAAAACTTCGTTCTGTTTAATGAAATGCCAATAAAATAAACGTTGAATTCATTTTTCTTTTTATTTTAACGTTTTTAACGTTTATTTGAGATGGTTTGGCTGGAATAAAATATCTTTTCAGTTGCATATTTTTTTCACTCATTTTTTCGCACATTTTTTGATGTTTAATCTATTTGCAATCAGCCATTTGCTGAAATACAAAACATAATCTGATTTGTTTCTTGTTGGTTGAAGTCATGGAGCTTGTAGGTTTAAGTGTTGAATTCTTTATTGTTGCACAGATAAGTAAAATCAATTGTAAAAATTATAAAAAAGATGATTAATATTTTTTTTTTTTTTTTGTATTTTAATGTTATTGCGTTTTGATTAGTATGGTTGTATTTTGTCAAAATATACGTATGTCTTTATTCTATGTACAAAAACCTCTTCGTAGCTACGTCAGTCGGCTATAGCCTACAGTCCTACAACATAAGCATTGAGTAGCCCATCTTACGACCCAAGATGAGTCATCATGAGCTATGACGTGTGTATGTTATTTTTTTTTTCTTTGTCATATTTATTTGAAGTGTAACTTCTTACTCACGCTTGCCTTGCGGAGTAAGCTGGTGAATACGTGACGAGAGCTTTACGAAAAGTGTGATCGGGAGAGGCGAACGGAAGTTGAGAAGGAGATATAAGTCAATGAAGAAATAGAGAGTTACGTTTCGTTAGTTTTACATCAGTCGTGTGGTCTAAAGCACACTCGTTTTTTATGGACTGTGAGTATTTGAAATATTTTCTTTTTGTATCTGTTGTCAATGATTGTATACATTAAGATGATTATGATGATGATGATGATGTTTATAACAGAAGCAGAAAAGATCGACCGAAAAAATTGGGAGTTTGATGGTATTTCTGTATCAAGTCTCAATAAATATACATAGGTTTTTGGTTTGACAGTTCTTCTTTGATATATTCTCATAATAAAAACAAATGCCTAGTTTACAGACATTCCGAGATAGTAATCAGATTTTTTAACATAAAACAACTATTAATATTTACAAAGGAACGAATATGCATTATATTATGTACATAATATTCTGACGTGAACCCGCGAAACGCAGCTAGTAATACAAATTTTCATCTCGCTCGTATTTTTCCGATTTGATTTGCATATACTATTATTTTTCACTAAATTTTTTGTTCAATAGCAATAAAATATAGCCTGTATCACTCCTGAATAGTGTAGCTTTCTGTTAGTGAAAGAATTTTCGTGATCAGATCAGTATTTTCGAAGATTAGCCCCTACATACAAACAAAGTTAAAAACTTTACCTCTTTATAATATTAAGTATAGATATGACACGTACGTCTGTTAATCGAACCCTTAACCCTGATTCAGAAAGCAGCATAATGAGGTTGCGATTGCTAGCGCGACCCTATCTCACCCCACCCAGGTGGACGACTGCTCATACGTGCTGGTTTTTTTAGTCAGTAGGAGTCTGACATAACCCTCAGGCGCCCCGCGTCGGAGGGCATCCATGATGGATTTTCCCCACGTAAAAAAAAAAGAATGTAGCATAATGCTAATTTCTCCACTGCGCCACTCAAAACATGTTATAAAGTCTTACAGCGATCCCAAATTGTAAAAAATGTGTGGCTTAAAATACTCGCGGTAACATTACATAATTCTGCCATTTCCCAATTCGCGAGTATCTGTACTCTATATATTATAAAAAAGTAACAAGGCCAATTCCGTACTTTGAATATATTTTCGAAAACAATAATTTTTACTTGTGTATTAGTGTTATCAAAATAATTTTAGCCTTTGTAACTTCTCGAGAAGTAATTTTAAGAAGTGACCAATTCTGACGATACAAAATTATTTAGTACATAACGAAAGTCATAAAATGTCTCGTTATAAATCATATAAGAGGTGATGCGACAGCAACTCAGATGGGCGTGAGTTTAATTCGCGCCATTATCAAATATTCGTATACTTATTCAGAAATATTTTTCTGATCTCGCTATGCTCTGGAAATCATATATACCTGATAATAATAATAAACTTTAAACTTTATTTCAATAAACCTTTTTAACAAATGCTAATAATTACAAATTTTACTTATGCAAAGGGTTATTAAATTTAAAAAAAATGAGTTCAGACTGATCATCCTATATGGATTATTAGCATAATCTGTGTGTACGATGATCAACCAACCTTCCCCATAAATAGTTAATGATCTGGTAGAGAAATTACCCACCAATTCGCAGACGAATAGTGCAATTAACGCTGTTCCTTTTATTGCATTAACAAGTTGAAATTTACCAGACAAGGAATCTCCCAGCTATGGAATATTTTAAGGTGGTGAAAGCCTAATAGAACTGTAACTATAAGAATATCTTAACTGAGGTAGGGCACAGCAGGAATTTCCCGCTCAAAATCTGGAGCAGCCCGAGTGGGGTAGTACATCGACCTTACAGAAGATCACGGCAAAATAATACTGTTTTCAAGCAGTATTGTGTTCCTGTTGGTGAGTAAGGTGACCAGAGCTCCTGGGGAGATTGGGGATTGGGTCGACAACGCGCTTGCGATGCTTCTGGTGTTGCAGGTGTCTATAAGCTACGGTAATCGCTTACCATCAGGTGAGCCGTACGCTTGTTTGCCGACGTAGTGATATAAAAAAAAAAACTCCGATACTTCGCATATATATATTTTTTTTTAACAAAAACATGTCAAATGAAATTTTGTACGTCATTACATTCCGTCCAATGATTCCGTGTAATAAATTTCATTTCATTTCATTAACACGTGTTCATACATTTTTCTTCAAGTCGAACGAAGCTTATAATTTCATGATATAAAATTTGTAATGCCGATATTTAATTAGGTACTTATAATCTAATATATAAAATTCTCGTGTCGCGGTGTTTGTAGTTAAACTCCCCCGAAACGGCTTGACCGATTCTCATGAAATTTTGTGTGCATATTGGGTAGGTCTGAGAATCGAACAACATCTATTTTTCATACTCCTCAGTTATAATGGGGAGTTGGGTATTGAGGAGCTTAATAAAATATTATGAAATTTTGTGTGCAGATCGGGTAGGTCTGAGAATCGGCCAACATCTTTTTTTTTCCATATCCCTAAATTATAAGGGGGAGAGGGGGATCAAGGGGGTTAATAAAATATATGGCAAAACAACGTTTGCAGGGTCAGCTAGTATAAATATAATAGGTACTTATGTTTTTTTCTTATGTTTACGCGAATTTCACTCATTATAATGAACGCATACAGCAACCATGGTCAAGAGTCCTCCCGTGTTCGTGGTTGCTGTTAAGTATTCGAAACGTCGGGCATCTAAAAAACTTAATAAACCGCGATAAAATCCGAAAAAGTTGTTTCATTATAACAGGTATTTCAAATATATATAAAACTTATTTATCAGTTTATTAATTATACCTATTATTTTTATTTTTTAATAGTATTGTTTATTATTTTATATATTGTTTATGTATATTTTTCGCACCTTTAATCTTCGTCTCATATAGGTATATGAGACGAAGACCTACTTTGTATACCATCATGGTGGGTAGCAAGCGAACGGTTGGTTTAATGGTTTAAGTGAACTATGGCACGGCAGGAAATATCCTGCTTAAAATTTGGAGCAGCCCAACAGGGGAAGTATCTCGACCTTACAGAAGATCACGGCTAAATAATACTGCTTTCAAGCAGTGTTGTGTTACTGTTGGTAAGTAGGATAATCAGAGATTTCATTTGTGTTCATTCTTTAAAAAAAAAGATTAATGAATTTTCAATCAATAATTTGTTCAAAAAAAATTGGTTGCCTGTAAAGTCGGTATACGGGCGAAAGTTTTACGTGACAACGACTTTGAGTGGTAAAATAATTTTAATGTGAATATTCATTCGTATAGTAGGAAGAAGGATGAAATAATAGTAACAATTTAAAACATTTATTTATACAAAGAATTATATTTAAAACATTAATTTATACAAAGAATCTCGCACTGAATTTCATATTAACAAAATTTTATTTTTACCTTTACACATACATACGTAATTATATACAAATATACATACAATAACTTGCAATACATTTGCGTACAATGAAACAGCGTTTACTACAACTTAACTTGTTTCCTATCTGAGTGATTTTGCCCGAGTGGAAGGGACGCGTGCCTCTCACTCGCTCTCATTGTGAGCGCATAACGTGAGCGGAGCGTAACGCAGTTTCTTGAAGTGTCACCCGGCAAACCAATTTATAAGACGTTGTCACGTCAATAAAAAAGACACATTGAGAAAGACTTGTTTCTTACTCAGTGAATTAAAAAAGGTTTTTAAGAAACAAAAATAAAAAAGTGTGTGTGTGTACTTATGTACGCACGGCAGGAGTCATAACTTCATTGGCTAGCTAACTTCACGTTGCTAACTTCTTCTTCATTGAATTTACTCTTATCATTTTATCCCAACGCGCCAAAAAAGGATAACTCCATAAACTGTCCGAAAAAATTGAACAAATCACAGCAAACTAAACAAATACCTATTAGCCATTTACTAGATTAACTCATATACACGTATCTACTTATCGCAACTATCGCGCGACTATTGTTAAACGAATAGCAATCATTAAAGTACTATAAAGTAAAACAAAGATCTCAGGAATGTGTTTCCCGTGTTTCAAAGATAACATAAAATTATATTAAGAATAATAAAACTATTTTCAAACTTTGATCGCAATTTAACCGACAGTGAAGAGCGATATGCAGTTATGTCTCACGTTACACAATTATAATTAACTAGTCTGTTTTTACACTCACTTAGTGTAAACAGTGATTGTCAAACTTTTGATGTATTTAAAAAGTCAATATTTTGACAGTTTCCTGTTAAATGATGATATATAAATAGTATTTTTAAGTAGTAGTTGTATAATATTTTTCAGTAAATTTTTAATTGTTGCTAATTTTTGTTGTATATTTAATTATATAAAGCCTTATTTTTTTTCTTTTTTTTTTCTTATATCTATTACGTACTTTTTTTCTTTTTTTCCTCTATAATAATACATATTTCCATAGATGTGTTGAGTTAGCCTATAATTGAAATGTATGATAAGAATCTTATCCTGCTGCTTCCTATGTAGTAAACTATTAAAATAAATATCTACTGTGTCTGGTAGAGGAACCAGCCGGGGGACGACAACAACATAAGGAGCACCATAAGGGCTTTGCCAGACTAATTATCTTATACTATTAAACGAGCAATTCTTGTATATATATATAATCTGAATCTCGGAAACGGCTCCAACGATTTCCATAAAATTTAGTAAATAGGAGGTTTTGGGGGAGATAAATCCATTTAACTAGGATTCATTTTTAGAAGATGACGTTTTATCCCTGTTTTTAGGGAGTGAAAAAATAGCTACAATATCGTTAGAATACGAAGGTAAATTTCGCAACTGTCATTAAAGTTGTAATAGCTCGGTGGGAAATCGGCCGGTCGGGATCAACCGAGGAGATCATGGTTCAAATCCCAATGTCCCTGATCAATTATTTTTTTCCTTTTTTTTAATTGCACTCGTTATTTTAAAAAAAATATTATTCATATTTTATATTTAAATATGAATTCCAAAAAACACGATTTACTAAAAATTCCGAGCTAGGCTCGGTCACCCAGGTACTCTAATAATAAAATAAGCTACTCCGTAGGTTTATGTCGCTCTGGCCAACATAAACTACATACGTCTGTGTGATATAGTAAATTGTCATCCAATTTCTAACTTTTTCCCTGGATTTTCGCATTTTTTGCGTGTTAACCTTGTCCTAGCAACATTTAACACATATAGGTACAAGTGTTTTTTATTTACGCACATTTATTTGTAAACAAATAGCGTTCACAAATATAACAAATTATCTAAATTACTTATATAAAATTATCCATTTTATTTATATAATATAATATTATTCAAAAAGTTTGAGACACGGTTTTCACCGTGGTATCTCGGAGCCATTTTGGATTTGAGCCAAACGTCAAAAGTGAATAGAACGACGCATCATTTCGAAGTAATTTTAAGATACTTTAATCTCTATTTCGACAGCAATAAAACTAAAATTACGTTTTATAAATTCGATAGCACTTCGCTCAATAAGAAATGTAAATAATCGCAATGTAAATATAGAGTCACCTTTTGTTTTTGACAGAATTACTTTTTTCCTTTTTTTACGTGAAAACGTAATAAGCTGTACTGTAGTGTTACAATTTGTTAAGTGTTTTCTTCTGAATAAAAATAAAAAAGTTATTACTTAATCGACCGAAATGGATTTAGAATTTTAGATTTTTTAAAATTGTCAAGGACTGGTAAGTCATTTTTTTCTTTCTTTGAATGCACGAACTTTCAGCAAAGATTCAGTTTAAGATACGCAGTCACCATTTTTCAAAAAAAAAAAAAACGATTATGCAAAACTTACCAAACGTAACTCTCTCTCTTTCTATCTTCACTAACTTATATCTCCCTCTCATCTTCCGTTTGCTTCGCCCGATCACACTTTTCAAAACGCTCTCGTCAATATTTACCAACTTTCTCCCCAAATCAAGCGTGCGTAAAGACAGACATTTGTATCGGCCATATAGATGTTTGTCGTGGTCTGGGCGTTTGTGCTTGTATATTGTGTGTGTTTCCGGACCCCCAACAAAATCCTACTGGGAGCGTTGAGTGTGAAGGGTTTATTTATTTATTTCTTTCTTAACTTTATGGACAAGTGATCTAGAGTCAGTTACGGAACCACGATCCCACGAATATGCTGACGTACCAAACAGATGGAATGTTCCCAGGCGATCACCTCACGACTGTCCCATATTGGCCGAGTTCTCCGTATTAGCCTTTCAATGCCCCATTGTTCTAATTTTTAACTTTATCAATTGTATAATTATTTCGATCACTCTTTATTCCCACTTCGTATAAAGTAGTCGTTAGTCTTAAGAATAATTGTATTAATTTAGTATTAAGAGCCATTTCACAATTTTACGCTCTGCAAGTTTAGGTAAATTTGGTCGCATCGCGCGAGTCGTACGAGCTGCGCGATCTTTGTGCTAGTAAATATAGTGTGACAACCAAAAGACCATCATGATCATTTTCTAATGTATAATAAAAATTAATAACTATGGTATAAAATGTTTTTTATATAATTAATTTGTTAAAAATTTCAAGTATGTTATATAACAACAGTTAATAAATTTAAAATAAAAATAAAAAATCAATTTTATGAAACAATTTTTTTTAAATTGATTTAGTTTTTTCAGTTTACGAATGAATCTAATATTTACGATATGAATAAAATAGCATTTTATGACATCGACACCGACAAACATATTAATTAACAAACAACAAGACAAACAGATTGAAATGCCTATTTGTATTGATAGTGTGAGAAAAGAAAATTAAATTATCCATTTGTTTACAGAAATGATCATTATATTATTTTACAGTCATTTTCGTAATATGTTTATTTTATTTATATTTTATTATGAAAGTATCAAATGCGTTTTATCCGCTATAACAACAGGCGCTTGGCGCGTGTGAGCGAAAGAGACGGCTGCGCAGAATTTGGCGTGGACCTTACCTCTAAGAGCGCTAGCGCTCGACTGATTTACCGGGCTTGATGCGTGGCAATATATACTATCTTTTTATTATTTAATATAAAATGTATTAAAAATAATTACATCTTTTAATTATTTTTTTTGTATTCCTTAATGATGTAAGTTTACTTTGATGAAGATAGTTCGTTAAAATTTCTTAGTTTTCTAAGAGAAATATCGCTTTTAAAATTGTACTTATTTGGAAAATATTCGTAACTTTAAATTTTTTTTATCGTTTAATAGAGATACAAATGGAATAAAAATCTATGATAGTGGACAACAAAATTATATTCCACATATTATGATATTTTTTTAAAATGGTTTCAACGTAGAGGTTATTGAAAAGTAGGACTTCAAATTATACATTGCGACCGTTTACCCAGGGAGGAGGCTGATGAAAAGGTTAATAATTTTATACACATAATATAAATCAAAATTCTGATCTGACTATGAACTATAACAAAGGTTGCTCTATTATATTTCAAGAATATAAATTACATTATTGCATCCAACACTGAGATTAACGACGTCTTAATATTACAATTTCGCGGATTGTTACCGATTTTTGTGAAATGGCTCTTAATTAATTATTATAAATTATTTAATGAAACAACTTTTTTCGGATTTTATCGCGGTTTATTATTATCTTTTGATTCCCGACGTTTCGGATACTTTACAGCAACCATGGTCACGGGGGGACTGAGGTGGTGAGGAGGTGAGGTACCACCTGCTTGGGACCCCATTATTAATATAATTAAATCAAAAACCAAGCATAATTCACCACAGATTAAAGACTCAATTAGCACATTCTGCGTAGATAGGACTATATAAGATATTGATGTATGTCGGGTAGTTTCGAATAACTTTGTAACGTTGGGACGTCTGACACCTCAGTCCCCCCGTGACCATGGTTGCTGTAAAGTATCCGAAACGTCGGGAATCAAAAGATAATAATAAACCGCGATAAAATCCGAAAAAAGTTGTTTCATTAAATGAGTAAAATTCGCGTAAACATTAGAAAACAATATATTATAAATTATTCGTTTTTTTTCGACCCTCCGACTGCTGCAAACGTATTTAGTCTCAATTAAGAATAGAATAATAAGTTACCGTATATTTATATATATATAGCTTTCATTGCACATCACTAAGAAACAAAACAGGGATTGTAATAAAGAAAGATGTACGTAGGTGTTAATGTAAAACTAAAACTTAATTTGTGTGAAACTACTCCTAAAAGGCAATCCAATTACCGCTAGTGAACAAGTCTTTCATATAAAAACATATGATTATAAACAATAGTCTATTATTACAGTTTAAATTCTAATTTAACGATGCAAAAATGCTCGTCAGTCTTTAAAATAGAACAATCAAGAACGTGGTATGTCTAAACATTTACATCTATAATATTGATCGTAAGAATTAAAATAGAAATAGGTTTTTTTGTTATATCAAAAAGGCGGTAAACAAGCGCACGGTTTAGTCTGACGCTAAGCGAATACCGTAGCTCATGGACGCCTGGAAAACCAGGTGTACTAACAGTGTGTTGCCGACCCTATTCTTAAGGATGGGGACCCCCCAGGTGCTCTGGCTGACCAAAGAAATGGCAGGAACTCAACACCTACTTGGCATGTAAACGTAGGTCAAGGAAAATTCTTGCTGAAAAATAAAGCAGTCAGGCTAGGGAAGTACCTTCACCTTATGAAAGACCACAGCTAAATATAACTGGTCCCAAGTAATATTGTGTTCCTGTGGTGAGTAAGATGACCAGAGCTCCTGGGAAGGGTTGTAGACTAGCAGCATCCATAGACTATACTATAGATGCTATAGAAGCCATCTACATTACCATCATGTGGACCGTACACTTGTTTACTATCTTTGTAGTATAAACAAATGGGGTGACACCATTGTCCACAAATAATCAAAAACGCATACCTAAAATAAGAACAGAAACAGAAAATCTTTCTGCTTTCCTCCCACTGAATCGAAATTTATAATCTACCAAAATCTGGCCTGATCACTTGACTTTTATGATTACAGCTTCGCTCATATAAGTCACAGTGTAATGCCTTATAGCCTATAACTTTCCTATATAAAAGAAGTATCCTGAACAGTTTCTACATTAGAATGTTTATGCTCAAAGAAATTCGATGTTAAAACTTCATATTAGTTCATATAGTATTTTAAAATTCCACCTAAAGAGATTAAGGGCCGATTCACCGATTTTCGTTAACACTATTTGACAGATGACGCTATCAAACAGATAAACGGTTACGATGTATTAGTCACCATCATATTCCACTACTGTACTATGTGGGTACGGTACTAAAGAATATAGCCACCCCCTCTTATCCCGTGGGTGTTGTAAGAGGCGACTAAGGGATAACACAGTTCCACTATCACCTTGGAACTTAAACAGCCGACCGGTGGCGGGATAACCATCCAACTGCTGGCTTTGAAATACACAGGCCGAAGACGGGCAGTAGCGTCTTCGGTGCGACAAAGCCAGCCCTGCGGTCACCAACCCGCCTGCCCAGCGTGGTGACTATGGGCAAAACACACGAGTTCACGTTATTTTTGGCGTAAACTTGTGGAGGCCTATGTCCAGCAGTGGACTGTATAGGCTGTAATGATGTAATGATATTCTACTATATTTTTGTTCGTAACGGTGAATCTAAACATTGTAGTTTCATAATTAAGAAGGACCAGGTCTTAATGGCCTATTCAACCTCCCGCTGTTAAAGCCTATTCGTTACTTATGTGCAGGATAAACTTTATCCACATTTGGCGAAACAGGCCCTAGATATACATATATATAGATACCTACCTACCTACTATTATAAATATTCTACTGTTTATCCAAATGGCACAAGGCTACATCTCTGGATAGTTTCAGAGAACTCCTCAAATTTCCACGGACAGTATTTTCTTGTGTTACAAACAAAAACAATAAGCAAAATTAAGTGTCAAATTTCGGAGATACTATTGACATGATAAGCTTCTTGTATTTGATTCTATTAAAATTGTTTTCTTGTATAATTACTAACGTAATCACTACGCAATATAATAAAACTATTTTCAGCAAAGTTAATTACGACTATAAATTATTTTTATCACTTCCAGTTAGAGCAGAAGTGATCGTTACACAGGGTTTTTAAAAATAAATAATGTAAAAGTTATTAATGTGATATATATGATATACTAGCTGTGCCCGCGGCTTCGCCCGCGTTGAAATTAGTGTGTCACAAAGTTTTCCCGGCAAACTTCCAGTGAAATTGTCATCAAAATTGGCTTAGCCGGTGCGTAAACCTTCCTCTTGCCAATGGTGGAGCCCTCTCTCCAATGGTGAAACCGCATAAAATCCGTTCAGTAAATTTTGAGCGAATCGATCACGTACACTTTTGGGAACTTTGTTTTATAATAAATTAACTGTTGCCCGCTATTACGTCCGCGTGGTTATGAAGAAAGTCACTTGAAATGCTTGTCAAACTGAGTAACTTTTTAAAAGGCACAATTTAGTATAATTTAATAGTTATTTTTATAAAACCTCTCTATACACCACATTTTTAGTTTTATTTTCAGGCTGTATATGTTTCATACAAACTGTTAACCCCAATTAAATCCCCTTAGCGGTGGAATATCGTAAAATCTGTTCTTAGCGGACGTCTGCTAACTATAATTTGCCTCCCTGCCAAATTTTATCTTTGTCCAACCTGGATGGATAGACCATCCAGCGGTTTTTGAGTTCTCGTGATGAGTAAGTTAGTGACCTTTCTCTTTTATATATATAGATTACGATGCATTATTTGGACACCTCCTCACCATCTATAGAGCATATATTTTAAATTTCAAGTCTCTTACTTCAAAAATATAGGACTTTCAAACAAACTTCCAACCCCCGTTTTATGCCTTTAAGGGTCGAGTTTCGTAAAATCAGCTTTTAGCGAATATTTACGCCCTATAAGGAACCTACCTGCCAAATTTCAAGTTTGTAGGTGTTATTGTTTTAGAGATTTCGTGATGAGGGAGTCAATCTACCATCCCCCGTTTTAACCCCAAAAGGGAGTTGATTTCTAAAGATACATTATCTGGACACCTTCTCATTATCTATAAGGCATACATTTTAAATTTCAAGTCTCTTACTTTAAAAAACATGGGGCTTTCACACAAACTTCCACCCCCCGTTTTATCCCCTTAGGGGTTGAGTTTCGTAAAATCCGTTCTTAGCGGATGTTTACGCCCTATAAGGAACCTGCCTGCCAAATTTCAAGTTTGTAGGTGTTATAGTTTCGGAGATTTCGTGATGAGTGAGTGACCTTTCGCTTTTATACATATTATAGATTATAGATTATAGATATAGATTATAGAAGTATCAGAAATGTTATTAAATTTGTCGCCATTATGGTGTACTCAAAACTAAAAACTGATTAAGAGAGATAATACAAGGTCATTAAAAAAAAGAAGTTATGTTAAACAGGCGAAAGAGGTATCTAAATATTAATTTATCGGTACCAAGGACTATAAATTTGTGAAAGGATGCTCATTGTCGTGATAAAAAAATCGATATAAATGTACTAATTTCTGTGGTTTTACTAACGATTTATTTTAAATGCTAGCTGGTATGACACAATTCTCCCCTAGTTTGAAAAATTTAAGATCTGCTTGACGATCTTTCCGATGCACGGTTTGGAGACCCACAAGTATACGTAGAGGAAACACGCAGTCCACAAATATTTGTACAAATATGAATATCTGCCCCAAGTGGGAATTGAAACTGCGTTCATCGAGGCGACTATTCATACCACTGCACCAAAATTATTGTCAAAAGCTTTGAAAAGAGTTCAGATTTATCACACGGAAAACACTTTTCCTGTACAACTCATATATAAAAACTTCCGCGTAATCTTGCCAAATCCGGAATACGATACATATTCATGACGTCAGACGAGTTCAATATGTCACTGACACAAATAACAACATGTCCAACAACAGACAATATATGTCATGTCAGATGGATTGATTCAGCCCGTAACATCCCACAGCTGGGAATTGGCCTCTTTCTCCATGTAGGAGAAGGATTGGAGATAAATCTACCACGCTATGCCACTTCGGGTCGGCGGATATATTCCCTACTACGAGAAACTTGACAACCAGACTGGCCGCTTAACGTGCTCTAACATACACATCAAGTAACTTTCAAAAGTCGCTGTCCTCAGATTAAAACTCAAATTTTGAGATGAATCTTTTACTTGGAACCATTTTTTTTTTTGCTTCATCATTATCATTACAGCCTATACAGTCCACTGCTGGACTTAGGCCTCCACAAGTTTACGCCAAAAATAACGTGAACTCATGTGTTTTGCCCATAGTCACCACGCTGGGCAGGCGGGTTGGTGACCGCAGGGCTGGCTTTGTCGCACCTATGACGCTGCTGCCCGTCTACGGCCTGTGTATTTCAAAGCCAGTAGTTGGATGGTTATCCCGCCATCGGTCGGCTTTTTAAGTTCCAAGGTGGTAGTGTAACGGTGTTATCCCTTAGTCGCCTCTTACGGCACCCACGGGAAGAGAGGGGGTGGCCATATTCTTTAGTACCGTAGCCACACAGTACACTTTTTTTTTGCTTAAACTAAGTCTAATATAGTCTAAACACTGAAAATATTGATGTAGATATTTTTATAGCTTCTTTTTATTTGTCTGTTTGTGGGGCTCTGCTTAATTTTGTATGTTATAAAACGTAACTTTTACGTCATGAAATGCAGTTTAAATTCATTAATATCATATAATAAGTTATAGCTATACAATAACATAACTGAGGTAGGGCACAGCAGGAAATTTCTTGCTCAAAATATGGAGCAGCCCGACTGGGGTAGTACCTCGACCTTAGAGAATATCACAGCTAAATAACACTGTTTTCAAGCAGTATTGTGTTCCTGGTGGTGAGTAAGATGAACAGAGCTTTTGGGGGATTGGGTTGCCAACGCGCTTGCGCTGCTTCGGTGTTGCAGGCGTCTATAAGCTACGGTAATCGCTTACGAGTACCATCTGGTGAGCCGTACGCTTGTTTGCCGACCAAGTTATATAAAAAAATAAGCTTTATTTACTTTTCTTAATAAACATCACTTATACAAAAAAAGCCAAAAATACTATTCTAAGTTTATATAGATATTTATCAAAGTCGCGAGCAAGAGATAGTTCACAAATACTGTAAACGCGAAGTAACTTCAGCCTTCAGTATAATTTAATCGTGTTCCAATCACGCGGTACAACTGAATTTTACAGGTGTTACAACTTTGACCTACTTACAATTTGGGAGATTCATGCTCTAATTGCGTTGAAGGTAACTCATATCTATCATCAGGCTAATAAATATTAAGAAAAACACGTAATAAGAGAGTGTTCAAACAACAGCGAAATGTTGCTATTATTTTTTAACGCTTTTTGTTTTTTTTTTTAATTTAAATTCAAGATAGGATCGTAATGAGTCTTTATTTCTGCCAACAGATTCATAAACATCTTAATATTGTTATCTGTCTTTTAATATATAAACAAATTTAAAAGCATTTTTGTGTTAAAGATTAAAACAACTAAAAGATTAAATCGGAGGCTTTGTATTAGTAAATAAAATTAAAAGCAGATTTGAGCTTTTTTCCTATCGACTTTGCAATTAAGTATTTTTTTTCTTCATCATACATTTCAGCCTAATACAGTCCACTGCTGGACATAGGCCTCCACAAGTTCGCGCCAAAAATGGCGTGAACTCATGTGTTTTGACCATAGTCACAACGTAAAGCAATGTATATCTTTGACATTAAATAGCAGGATCATTTATGTATATTACAAAAAGAAAGGACCCAAGAATCGTTCCCTGTTGAACTCCAAATTTTAATGCACAGCCAGAAGAGTTTTTCGTGTATTGACACGTGTTGAATTTTAATGTTTAAAATCTCAGTTGTAAACTTACCTTTTCGTAGTTAACTTATTTCAGAAAGGTGTTAACGACGTACTAACAATACATTAATAGAATTATGACAATATCATAGTTCTCTGAAAACTCTCGCAGAACTAAAATAATTTTAACTGGAACAAGTCAATAACCCGCAGGAAATTTTACAGGAACACGTGTATTTCGATATCGCAAGATTATTTATAAGTTTTATAAAATTAAAATAAAATATAGAATTTTTACTCCTTAAAATTAATCTTGAAAATATAGCCTCAGAAAAACTTCTGGTGTTGCTTGTTAAAAAAGAAAAAAAAAAGCGTAAATTGCTTTTAAAAATTGATTCAAATTTAGGACGTATCGAGAATTTTAACAATTTTAACTTTAGTACAAGTTATGTTTTATACCATGAAACAACTAGTATCAGAAGTAAATAGATCTATATATTGCAGATATTGTGAAAAAGGAAAGTTTAGGAAAAGTAAATCCTCTGGTTACATTAATACTAAATAAATTTGATCAATTGGAAGCGCACAGTCGATTTCACTACTATTAATAATATCTGCAATATACATATTTACGAAGATAATTTACGATTTTGTCAAAATTTATTTCACATGGTTTCATTCGCTTTTACTAATACATATCCACATAAATTTCCTATGTATGTATGAAGTCTCCGTTGAGTCATGGAGTCGCCCACGCGAAGGGTTCTGTAACACGGTAGCATTTATAGATATAGGTTTATTACAATGAAACTGAGGCCTATCCTCCCGTGACCATGGTTACTGTAAAGCATCCGAAACGTCGGGCATTTAAAAAACTTTATAAACCGAGATATAATCCGAAAAAGTTGTTTCATTCATCATCATCATCACTTCAGCCTATCGCAGTCCACAGCTGGACATAGGCCTCCACATGTTCGCGCCAAAAATGGCGTGAACATGTGGCGTGAAATGTATTTTGCCCATAGTCACCACGCTGGGCAGGCGGGTTGGTGACCGCAGGGCTGGCTTTGTCGTACCGAAGACGCCCGTCTTCGGCCTATATATTTCAAAGCCAGCAATAGGATGGTTATCCTGCCATCGGTCGGCTTTTTAAGTTCCAAGGTGGTAGTGTAACTGTGTTATCCCTTAGTCGCTTCTTACCACACCCATGTTTCATCATAATGAGTGAAATTCGCGTAAACATTAGAAAACAATATACTTTTACTGATATAACAAATAAAATCGGTAATAGACCTGATCATGAGTCTTCATTGATCATACAGATGTTTTTATGGTGTGTATTTATGTTGTGTGTCTTTAGGCCCATATCTCGGTATAGTTGAGTTAAAGACTTTAATGATTATTGATATGATTTAATGAGTAGTTCGTCGGTTTGAACGATCTCAGTGATAGACAGACAGCAGAATTTTAGTAATAGCGTTGAAATACTTTGTGTCAAATTTAAATATTAAAAATTTTAATATTTAAATAGTAATATCTGGTCTGTAGGCACAATTATCTGCTCCTGAATTGAAATTTTGATTGAAACTCCGACTCTCGGTAATTTATATATGTATCTGTTACCTAAATGATTATGTATTTTATTTCTCAAATCACTCATCATCATCACTTCAGCCTATCGCAGTCCACTGCTGGACATAGGCCTCCCCAAGATTCTCAAATAAATATATAAAAAACTGGGATATTTAGAAAAGCTGTTACCAAAGTCGATAAAATTAAGTTACTTAAGAAACAAACGATAGTATGTTTTTCTCTATTACATTAATGCTCACAAGAATAATCTCCACCTTCTTCTCTTTAAACCCGTGTCGCGACTAGAGGAATATACCCGATTATATGTCTATGTTAATATAATTGGCCAGATCATAAAAAACCGCCATTCCATGACTTTGCCAATAATATGACTAACGAAAAATGAAAGATGACCTATGAAGCATGAAATTCCGTGGAAATTCATGATATTGCCAATTTAATGGTCAGACAAATATATCTGAGACAGTCCAGTTACCTGGAGTCGAATGTCAATGGCCGACGATATATTTGCCATTTAAATAGGTCGCCTCGAGTCTTTGTTGCCCGGACGCTGGTTATTGTATCTGTGGTTTTTATTTACATTATATATATTATCTATAAATGAAATGTTTGCGGTATTTGACGACGCGTCGGCGCAGCGGTATAAAACACTGGCTGTTGCTCTAGCGGTCGCGGGTTCGATTCCCGCTCACGACAGACATTTATTTTTTTTATATCACTAGGTCGGCAAATAAGCGTACGGTTCACCTGATGGCAAGATGATTGATAGATGTGTTCCTAAAGAAAAGTAACTCTAAATACATCACGTTATAATTATCCGACATGGTTCACACCTGAGATTATACGTAATATTAAAAACAAGTATTTTCATTTAAAGAAATATAAGCGCAGCGGGCAGGAATTCAATAGAGAAATGTTTAAGTTTTATCGAACAATGACAAAATTTTTAATTAAGAGTGCTTTTTCAAATTATGTACATACATTGGAAATTAACTTGAAAGATAATCCTTCTAAATTCTGGGACTTTGTTAAAAATCAGCGTGCATCTAATAATTTATGTACAGACTATGAGATTAATGGAAATGTAGTTTCGGGATTAAACGCTGCTAATGCTTTCGCAACCTATTTTAGGTCGGTATTCCTAACCGCAAAACCTAGATTAGATATGAATGAAATTTGTTCAGTGCCTGGTATCCCATTAGCGTGTGTTTCTGTAAATTACATATCTGAGGCTGACATCTGTACTGCAGTTCGGCGCCTTAAGCCCCGTTCGACAGTAGGTCCAGATGGTGTTCCTTCATATCTTATAAAGGACTGTCTGTCTGTTTTTCAGGGCCCTCTTCACTTTATCTTTAATCTGTCACTATCATCCGAAAAATATCCCACTGCTTGGAAATTATCTCGAGTAACACCAGTTCTTAAGAGTGGTAATAAATCTAGAATAGATAACTATAGACCTATAGCTATTTTATCAGGCTTTGCAAAAGCTTTGGAAACAATATTAAATTGTCATATCACTGCTCAAATCCAGTCCCGACTGTCAGACTCACAGCACGGTTTTCGCGCCCGCCGCTCAACTACCACGAACCTTATTAATTTTACCGACTACAGTGCAAGGGCTTTAGACAGAAGAAAACAAGTTGACGTTGCCTACTTTGACTTCCAAAAAGCGTTTGACCGCGTAAATATTGATATTCTTCTAAATAAGTTTTCAAAATTAGGTTTCTTTGCAAATTATTTCACAAACCGCGTTCAATACGTCCATCTTGGGTTTTATCAGTCTGATCCATACTTTGTACTTTCTGGTGTAAGCCAGGAAAGTACTTTAGGTCCTACCCAATTTCTCATCATGATAAACGACCTTCCAGAAGTACTCAAAAGAACCCAATGTCTGATGTTCGCTGATGACCTAAAGTTGTTTATGACTATCGAAGGCAATACTGATTGCGATGCGCTTCAAAATGACATACATAATGTTTGTGCCTGGAGCAGAGACAATCAATTAGCATTTAATACATCTAAATGTAAAATTGTAACGTATACTCGGTCCCATTCCCCGATCTCCTTCACGTACACCGTCGACGGCGAAGCTTTATCTAGAGTAGATAGAATACGTGATCTAGGTATAATCTTTGATTCGGCGTTAACGTTCAATCACCACATTAAATTGACGTGTTAAAAAGCGTACAAAGCACTTGGGTTTGTTATAAGACAATCGGCAAGATTTTCTAACAAAGAATCAATTTTAATATTATAATTTGCTTTTATTCGCAGTACATTGGAATACAATGCTTTAATTTGGAATCCACACGAAAAACTTTATAAAACCTTAGTTGAGCGAGTGCAAAAAAAGTTTGCCCGTTATTTGTTCTTTAAACTCTATGGTTACTATCCTTATTTGTATCCCTCTCTTTATGTGAATGGTATGGTGGGCTTGGATACACTTGAGCTAAGGCGAAAGTGTGCCCTTGTGCTCCACTACTACCATTTACTAAATAATAAAATAGATAACCCTACGACATTAGGGACATGTGGTATATGCGCACCGCGCTGTGCGGTCATGAGGCGCTCCCGGCCTGTTCGCGGTGGAGTGTGTGCGGACGCAAGCGGCTCAGAGCGCCCCAACGCAGTCAGCCCTTCGCTTACTTAATAATATGTTGGCCTCCAATAGTAGTATTGATATATTCGCTATGAATTGTCAGAATTTGTTAAATCTTGCTTTAAGTATTTAAAATTATGTTAATGTGTATACTCGTATTATAAGATAAATTGTTATTTCTTTAATGTATTTGTTGTAGTGTTATTTATTTATGCTTGTTTATTGTACGCCTTGGTTGTAAACTGTAAGTGCAATAAATGTAAACTGTAATAAATAAATAAATAAATAAATAAATAAATAAATAAGAGATTGCCGTAGCTTATAGACACCTGCAACATCAGAAGTATCGCATTATTATAGCCAATAGCATAATAAAACAAGCCTAAGTAAAAAAACGACTATGTTTTAGACCACACGACTGAAGTAAGGCTTCTTTAGTTGTCCGAGTCCCTACATTAATATACGAAATGTAGCACTCTCTCTTTCTATCTTTACTAACTTTCGAACAATAATTACTAATTTTATAGATGTTATAAAAACGATGGCGCACAAACCTTACAACGTTTTCGTTTGCCAGGCTTCCAAAAAGTTTACATATTTCGTATTACTTTATAAAAAAAAAGTAATGTAATATTTTATCATCTTACATTTATTGATATTTTGATTGATTTGCAATGTGCTTAAATATGTTAACGTATACCTATTCAATACTGGATAGTGGATATAATTTATTATGTATTTTTACTTATGTGTCACAAAATACACTTAGAGTTTATTTACATGATATGAAGCGTCTTAGGTGCGACAAAGCCAGCCCTGCGGTCACCAACCTGCCTGCCCAGCGTGGTGACTATGGGCAACACACATAATACATGCCATTTTTGGCGTGAACTTGTGGAGGCCTATGTCCAGCAATGGACTGCAATAGGCTGAAATGATGATGTAGTGCTGTTATTATAGCTTGCTTACAAAATGTGTGATCATTTTAGTAGCCTGGCAGAGAAAAACGTAACGAAGTTTGTGCGCCTCTTTTTTGCTAATCTAGAGCAAAGAAATCTGAGAATTTCTCCCAAAATGTGTCAATGTTTTATTACCTATACATTCAAGTATTTCATTCTCCTTAAAAAGATGAAAATGTTTAAATTTCAATTATAAATAAAACGCAACACTTAATTTCGTATGTTATTGTAAAAATAGCATCTAGATAGCATAAAGAACTGAAACGTCTCTGAAGGTCGGTTCAAGGTCGGATATTACATTTTTATCGGATTTTATTATTATGAAGTATGAGATTTTTCAAACTTTATTTTTGTAATTCTATTTCGATTTTATGGTGAAAATCATAACACGGTACGGTTCATCTGATGGTAAGCGGTTACTATAGCCTATAGACAACTGCAATACTAGGAGTATTGCAATCGCGTTGCTTACTCTACCATTCCCGAGGAACTCTGGCTACCTTACTCACGACAGGAACGCAAAAGCAAAAACTCGAAAATAGTTGGACAGTTCACTGTTTTTTTTTTTTAGAATTTTTTAATACTTTATAGAAGGTTTGTTTTATTGAAGTTTTGGCACAGTGTCTCAGCTTGACAGATTACAGACCACAGCTAAATCATATTGCACTCAAGTAGTGTTAAGTTCCTCTGGTAAGTGAGGTGGACAGAGAGTGTGAACTAATAGTAGGAATTAAATAAGCATGAAAGTCACACGAAGTTAAAAATAACCTCACATAATTTGATTGTTTTCACAACATTTCAACCAGAACACGACTGTCACGAATTAGAAATATCTTCGCTGTTACAAAATCGTACTATTTATAAAATTTATAGCGTGTTGAAAATCGATTAAAACTTTAAAACAACGTCTGTTTGTATGCGAAAATAATAGTTAGTTTTATACACCTAGTTTGATTTATGTAATTTGAATGATTTTTTTCACGGGCCAAGACGAGCCAAAAAAAAAAAAACGAAAAGCACTACCTATCTTTTCTCGAAGCGCTTCGTCGCTTTTTTGAACCCTCATAATTTGGGTTTGGATTATACCAGATAAACAAAATTCTGGGGATATGATACCAATAGTGGACTTATTAAACGTATAAAGTTTCAATTGCATAGCTCTTATACTTTAGATTTTATTGGCATCTAAAAAAGCCCGATTTCGTCACTCACTGATGATCATCAAAATTCTTAGAGTACTTCCTGAAGTCCCAGAAAGCTGAAATTTGGTATGTAAGCTAGTATTAGTACACAAACAACAAAAAAATTCTAAAACTTGGAACTTTTACCCCCCAACCCCTTAAACTAGGGGATGGAAGTTTGTATGAGACTTCCGCAAATTTTGATGCTAGAGGTCTGAAAATTGATATAGGGACTCCTTCTCTACTCCTTGTTATAAATAATAATAATAAAATACATAAAAAATAAAAATCGGTTATTAGTTTATGTCGAAAATTTACATTTTGTAATTTTGGTATTTAAGTTTTGACGGAAGTCACCGTTTGCATATCAGTTCAACATAAAATCAAAAACAGCGTGCTTAAACCGAATATGGTGAAGATTGGATGATATTTATGGTATAAAATGTGTCGGAAATAAAATGCAGCTAAAATATTGTCATAAGCAACTTACAAAAAGAAGTGAAATCCCTCCAAAAACATTTTCATGTAAAATGTTGCCAAGACGAGATCATATGGCTCGCACTGTCAAAAAGTTATCAGATCTCATGTAGAGCCAAGCTTCTAACTCTACACGCCCTAACTCTACAAAGCCTAACTTCACAAACTCTACACCTTAGTCAAAATATGTGGCTTGGCCGTTACCGCGACGGGGCCAAAATGAAGAGACAGGGGGCAGCATCGCCAGCAGCAGTAGTCCACCTCACCAGCAGTTGTCATCTACAACATCGGCCGGTAGTAACGAAACGTTTCTATGACACTTAAAACATTTGTCATCGAATCCATTGGAAACCCCTACCACTAGCGCCATCTATTAGCCATCTGCTGTGACCACTGCGTCAACATAATCGCAAAGTACAAATGTAAAAGTATTTTAAACACGAATTCCTTTCTAAAAGTGTTTGGTCGACGATTGACAAAACACATCAGAATCGCATACAATTGACGTTTAAAAATAAACATTGAACATTTTGTATGCGTACTGTTTTATTATCTGTCCAGTATTGTAAAGGAAATAAAAATAAATATCTTATATAAGTGGCCTGTATTAAATTGATAACGTAATACTAAAAATAAACGAATATTAAAATAGTTTTATATGTTTCGCATCATTTAGTTACCTACATCTTCAAAAATATGAACAACGTTAATATCTGTCCGTATGGTAATGACGAAAAATAACTAATTTTAAATTAAGTGTTATGTATGTATATGTTTATCTATCAATCCTCAGTATTGTAAAGACTTTTAGGCTGTCATCGTTACCGTAACTGATCCTAACTAAGTTAGAAGAACAAAAGTAGAAAAACATTCATTAATTTTTTATAAAAATAAATTGGAACTAACGCGAAAAATGGACAAGTATAAGTAAAAGAGGTAAATTAAAATATACCCCATGAAAACCCATACCCTACCATACCTTTGACCCAGCTCAAATCCCTAACGGATGTCTCCAGCCCGGGGGAGCTGGATGTCCGATTTGCACGGACTAAAACCTCTGGTGTGTTACTTCGCTCGCCTGGGGTGGGATCGAGGGCACGCTAAGCACTTCCACGATCCCGCCGGTATACCTTACCATACCATACCCTATAGAAAAATCTCAGATCTCATAAAAACATGGACAAATGCAGTCCAAATTCTCATAAATTTTATAGGCTCTTATAACTCGGTATGAGAAATTGGTCTGCATTTGTGTATGGTTTTATGAGGTTCGTGACAATCAAGTCTGGAAAGACCTACACCAGGAGCTCAGAACGCTCAGACCAAGACAAACATTATCTGTGGCAATACAAAAGTTTGTTATAGCGGGTCAGTTTGTTTTGGAACACAATTTTTTTTGCGTTCCAAAAAATAACAATTTATTAATTTTAAATGTGCCCGTGTCTATTTCACTATATTTAGTAGGTATATAAAACTTGATAAATTTTATAATTATCATCTTTTACCTTTTGCGTTACCAATATATTAGGCATATTGTAAGTACAGTCACAATAAAGTGTGGTGTGTAAGTATATTGTATAGCCTTCAGTCAGCATTAAACCGATGTACTGAGCAGCGAGCTTCTTATATTAATAATGTGGGGAAACTCGAGCTAAACGGACGTGTTTTCTTTACCTACCATGACTACTAACGCTATACAATACATCACGAACCTGCCAGGAGACCCTTTCACTCAAAATGACCAAAAACAGACATAGAAAATGTCTCATTCTTTAAGTAACTCTTATTATTCCGCAATAAAATTAACACAAACAAACTTGCATGCACATCAAATCAAGAAAATAACAAGAACCAAAGTAAAACACACATAAAATGTCATCATGATACATCTATCAATCAAGATATGAAGCCATTTGGCGCTTCAAAATTAGTATGCTTATTTACGCGCCAATAGTATACGAATTTCTTGGCTACAAATTGGCTCTTAGCATCAAGAATATCATAATTGGGTTAGTGGTTAGCTTTGAAATTATATTAATTTCAATCGATCGCTTTGCGGGTTGATCAACCAGCATCAGGTCGATAGCCTTCCGAAAATAACATTGAACGTGGCCTGCATGTGGCATTGTTTTAATCAATTAGTGTTTTGAATAAACACAACTGTTTCGATGCTAAATTCATCGTTTATAACAGTGATTTTTGACAGATACGAGAGGTATTTTAATAGTTTATTTATTTATGAATTCTGGAAGTTGATTTTCGGAGGCCGTTTTTCGGTCGGTAGCCTTCAGTTTCAGATATGTTTTAGGTTTCTGAATATATTTATGTAATCCAAGTTTCCTGGAAGGAATTGTAAACGAACCATTTGATTGTATTGCACAATTTTTAATTGTCTTTGGTTGTTTTTGTTGTATACATTAGTATTAAAATATTCGTTACTTGTAACAGTGTGACAAAAAAATCTTTCATTGAAGTGAAACTTCTTTATCGGTGTTGGAAAAAAATTTAAACGCGTCACATTTTTCGGTTACGCGTCACATTTTTCGGTTACGCGTCACATTTTTCCATTACGCGCCATCTTTTTCTTGTCCCTACCACGGTTGATTCGAAGAGTACTTTCTCCAGCGGAGTAGGGATAGCATGTCGTTTAAGCGGACTTACTCCCACCACTAGACTTGACCGTTTTTGTATTGCACCCTTATTTATTTCTAACACTCTATAGTGACGTGATAAATATCAAAATACTGTAATAATCTTAGTAGTAATATATATTCATGTCATGTCATGATAATAAAAGCCTTTTGTTAAACTTTATCTAATTTAACTTTAATAACCAATTTCTATAAAGTTGCATATAGTAGATCATTTTTTGGAAAATAAGGTCATCAAAAAGTTTCACATCTTACGTGTGTACACTAGTTATTTAAAATTGTATTTAATACTGAGGGAAATGTTGTAGAAATGGAGATGAGATGACCTGATGAGCTCCGATTTACAACGATCATTTGACGCTCGTACCTTCTAGTGCACGCAAGTTTTATCACTGGATCAATGACCTATCATGACTAATGTTTTGTAAGCTCTGCTGCTGAATACATGTTTGGCATAGTTATTACCCTGGTGTGCTAATGTATGTTTTTTCTTGACCCAATCAACAAAATAACGACGACGAACTGACTGTTATTTATTTACTTGTTTTTGCCACAAAATTTCAGTTGTTTGCGAGGGAAATAACTTGAAGCTTATTTCATCCCATTTCTTCTAAAAATTGGAAAGATACATATTTCAAATTTAATTCCAAGCACACGTTAGTTGATTCATTATTTCACTTCTTCATCAAGCAGAAATGACTGAAATAAACAAACTCTATGAAAAAACTTTGGAAGACTCTTAAATTATTAAACAACTCACATTTAACGATCCCTACTAGAATATGAAACCATGTCTGGGTTTGGAAAGACCTGTCACAATACAATCACAAGCGTTCAGACTACAAAACATCTGGGGAAGAAACTCTCGACTACTAACGCATCAGTCAATTGTTGTGACTAAGATTGTCTGCGATCATAAATTAGAAAAGATACACAACAGATGTTTACAATACTAGGTCATTACACTTAGGATATTGGACACTAGACCACCTTCCTTCAGCTCTTGCTTTACTTGGTCCGTTCAAAGTACGTTGCTCTATAAAAATGAGAGTTCATAATAGTAAAACGCCCACATTAATGTGAGCTGTCAGTCAATCTGTCATTATACATTTCTATTTCTGTTGTTCTAATATTTATTGTTTTTGTATGTAACTGGGACGCTCGAGGAAAAAACTGAAACTCGTTAGAACTATGTGATATTGTATTGACGAAATGTCTTGAATTAATGGTTTGTGAAATAGTACAATTAAACTCAGGTGGGGCACGGAAATTTCCTGCTCAAAATATGGAGCAGCCCGACTGGGGTAGTACCTCAAACTAACAGAAGATTACAGCTAAATAACACGACTTTCAAGCAGTGTTGTGTTCCTGTTGGTGAGTTAGGTGACCAGAGCTCCTTGGAGGAATTGGGGATAGGGTCGGCAACGCGCTTGCGATGTTTTTGATGTTGCAGATTTCTATAAGCTACGGTAATCGCTTACCATCAGGTGAGCCGTACGCTTGATTTTGTACTCAAATTTATTTCGCTTGATATTGCTCTCCGCAAGTGCAGTAATATAACATTTGTCTTCTTTAATTATATCAAAACGTATGAAATTATAAATGAATTATGATTCTCTTTAATGTAATTAGCTGCAGTCTATACTTATAATAAAGATTTGACTCTTTTCAAGGTCTACTGTTTAATAATAACACTTAGTTGTGATTGCGAATACTTCTCTTCCTTCCTTTTTCTTATCAACAAGGTTTTCACAATCATTGAATCCTTCCAGTACCTGGGTGATTGACTACCAATGTATAATGCTATATACGACAAGAACAAAAAAATATAATAGTCAAAATGTCCTAATATTTTGAAATGTCAAAGTGTAGTTTTAAAATGGTTAAGACCCCAGTAAATTAAAGACGATATAAGAAATTAGGCCATGAAACATACTGTTGGAGTTCATATTAGGCTATAGTAACATCAAAATTTCTGATACATAAAGTATTGAGACGCAGTTAAATTTAAAATATATTATTATTTTGTTTATTACAAGTAAATATACAAGATTTTAATAATATGAAATAATCGCATCGCTACCAAATGTTGCGTTCCTGGATCGAGGACGTATTTTTGGACGAAACATTTCCTTGTTTTCTTGTGATTCCGTTTAAATGGGATAATTATTTTCGAATTGGCATTAAATGTCTCGCAAGTGAACACGGATGTGTTCAATTGTTCTGCTTTTCGGTCATTTGAAATTTGGGTTGTCTTATTTTTGGAATTTATTGCGTTTTTACTCTTTTTGTGAAAGCATACTGCCTGATCGAATGTTAAAATGGGAATGGGCAGGTAATAATAACAGGGTTTTGTTGAGGTGCTAATTTTAATTTACTAAGAAATCTTCCTTTAACTATCCTAATATTTGCGTGGGATTATCTATTGATATGAAAACTTTTAGTCTTATATTGAACTTGCGACCCACCCCGGCTCCGTACGGGTAATAAATATAAAATATAAAATGAATATTTGCAGTGTAAGCGCAAAAAAATGTTAAAATTTACGACACCTAATTAGAAACCTTTAAAATTATCAGTGATCCTCTACTATATTATGCATGTATTATACACATAAAACTTCCTCTTGAATTACTCTATTTACTAAAGAAAACCGCATCAAAATCCGTTGCGTAGTTTTAAAGATCTAAGAATACAGACAGCGGGAAGCGACTTTGTTTTATACTATGTAATGATATTACGCATGAAGGACAGTGTTTTATTTGTCTCGAGTTTTGTATTGTGAAAAGTCTTTATTTTGGGATTAAACTATGCAGAATATTAAAATATTTGTTACTTGTGTGTGTACTTTTTGCGTATTATATTGGTGTGTTTCTGTACTTATATATTGGGGTAATTAAAAATTCTACCGTACAAGCAATCGCTCTTTTCTCTTTTCAACACAACCATAACAATGACCACAAGATAAGGTATACCCTCCTTTTGACAACTTCGGAATAATTATTAATCAAAATTGTAAATAGAGAAAGAAAAATAGCCATTACGAATTTGATTACTTCAAGCTGCAACATCCCATTTCTAGCCATAGCACCACCTTTTCCATGTAGACGAAGTGTCAAAAATTAATCCACCAGACTGTTTCACTGCGGATCAATTGCTATCAGGTATCTGTGATAACAATCGGGACCGACAGCTTAACGTGCTCTCCGAGGCACAGTAGGGAGACCACAAGGATAGACAAGACCGGGAAAAAATATTTGTACATATACATATACATCCATCCATCGTCCATCTTTGCACAAATGTAAACATCTGTCCCAAGGGAGAATCGAACCCACGACCGTGGGGCTCGACGCCTACACCAGAGCGTTTTTGCGGTGTATTTTAAATTTACAACACTGCAATGTTATTGTGCTACCTTAATCCCTAAAAATACTCAAGACAATATCACAAAATCATCTCGTATCAAAACATTCTTGTAAATGTCAAATAATATAATTTAAAATGGCAACACTTTAAGCGACAAAATAATTATAACAGAGGCGCAGATCAAAAGATGAAAAACTGTTGGGTACATAATTAATAGTTACACGAGTGACCGTTTGGCAAAAACAGACGAGACCGTATCTTTGTTTAATAATAGAGTGGGGAATCTTCGAATATAACATTTTAGTACCTATTAACTTTTAAGGGATTTTAGCTCTTATACCTCGTAGTATAAATGCTATATTGATAGAGTATATATAGTGTATATAATCATAAGATAATAATAAAATTTGACCAAAACAAAGGTATCTGATAGTTGTACACTAACACTTGTATTGGAATAAATATTTAACCATCTCTAACGATTTAATCCTCAATTTTTAAACACCTTGTTGAAACTCTTCTCACTAAATAATCCTCAGAAATAAAAAATTCTTGGGTTTGGATCCTGAAACATATAATTTTTTTTGTTTTTTTATACAACTAAGTCGGCAAACAAGCCTACGGCTCGCCTGATGGTAAGCGATTACTTGCGATTACTGTAGCTTATAGACGTCTGTAACACAAGAAGCATCGCAAGCGCGTTGCCAACCCTATCCCCGCTTCCCGCCAGGAGCTCTGGTCACCTGACTCACCAACGAGAACACAAAATAGCTTGAAAACAGTGTTATTTAGTTGTGATCTTCTGCAAGGTCGAGATACTACCCCAGTCGGACTGCTCCATATTTTGAGCAGGAGATTTCCTGCTGTGCCCTACGTAAGTTAAAACGATCTAATATCTGTATGACCTGAAACACACATACCTAGTTATAGCTTTGTCTAGCTGTTTCAGTTGAATTTTAAAAGGTACTTTCAAGATGGCTCATAGTGTTATTAAATCAATTAGCGTTTTTTTTTCTGCAATAGCTTTCTAAATAATAAGTTTCATGAGACAAAATGAATTCCACGAAATAGTAAATGCTAAAGTTTGGATGAATAAATGTACGTTACATATATACATATACTAGCTGTGCCCGCGGCTTCGCCCGCGTAGAAATCAGTGCGTCACAAAGTTTTCCCGGCAAACTTCCAGTGAAACTATTATCGAAATCGGCTTAGCCGTTCCGTAAACCTTTTTCTCCAAGCCCTCTCTCCATTGCTGAAATCGCATGAAAATCCGTTCAGTAGATTTTGAAGGAATCCATCACATACTTTTGGGGACTTTGTTTTATAATACACTAACTGTCGCCTACGACTACGTCCGCGTGGTTATGAAGATATGCATTACTATTAAGATGTTTAACGCAAATAATTTTTTTATTTCAGTCACTTGAAATGCTTATCAAACTGAGTAACTTTTTAAAAGGCACAATTTAGTATAATTTAATAGTTATTTTTATAAAACCTCTGTATACACCACATTTTTAGTTTTATTTTCGTGCTGTATATGTTTCATACAAACTATCAACCCTAATTAAACCCTCTTAGCGGTGGAATATCGCAAAATCCGTTCTTAGCGGACGTCAACTAACTATAATCTACCTCCCTGCCTCATCTTTGTCCATCCTGGATGGATGGACCATCCAGCGGTTATTAAGTTCTCGTGATGAGTGAGTCAGTGACCTTTCTCTTTTATATATATAGATTACGGTGCATTATTTGGACACCTTCTCGCTATCTATAGAGCATACATTTTAAATTTCAAGTCTTTTACTTCTAAAACATAGGACTTTCATACAAACTTCCAACCCCCCGTTTTACCCCCTTAGGGGTCGAGTTTCGCAAAATCCGTTCTTAGCGTATCTCTACGCCCTATAAGGAGCCTTCCTGACAAATTTCAAGTTTGTAGGTGTTATAGTTTCGGAGATTTCGTGATCAGTGAGTCAACCTACCATCCCTCGTTTTAACCCCAAAAAGGGGTTGATTTCTAAAGATACATTATTTGGACGCCTTCTCATCATCTATAGAGCATACATTTTAAATTTCAAGTCTTTTACTTCTAAAACATAGGACATTCATACAAACTTCCAACCCCCGTTTTACCCCCTTAGGGGTCGAGTTTCGTAAAATCCGTTCTTAGCAGATCTCTACGCCCTATAAGGAGCCTTCCTGCCAAATTTCAAGTTTGTAGGTGTTATAGTTTCGGAGATTTCGTGATCAGTGAGTCAACCTACCTACCCCCGTTTTAACCCCAAAAAGGGGTTGATTTCTAAAGATACATTATTTGGATGCCTTTTCATCATCTATAGAACATACATTTTAAATTTCAAGTCTCTTACTTCAAAAACATAGGACTTTCATACAAACTTGCAACCCCCGTTTTACCCCCTTAGGGGTCGAGTTTCATAAAATCCGTTCTTAGCGGATGTTTACGCTCTATAAGGAGCCTACCTGCCAAATTTCAAGTTTGTAGGTGTTATGGTTTCGGAGATTTCGTGATGAGTGAGTGACCTTTCACTTTTATATATATTATTATAGATTATAGATTATATAATACATAGTCTGATAGGTAGTCTCTTACCATCAGGTGAGCCGTACGCTTGTTTGCTGAACTAGTGAAATAAAAAAAAAATAAAAAAAACTATGGTATCTTTGCATTAACTGTAATTTATTTTCTAATGTTTACGCGAACTTCACTCATTATAATGAAAACTTTTTCGGATTTTATCGCGGTTTGTTCTCCCGTGTCCGTGGTTGCCGTAAAGTATCTGAAACGTCGGGCATCTAAAAAACTTAATAAACCACGATAAAATCGAAATTATTATTATTAATTATTAAAACGAATATAATTATTATTTGTAAAATAATGATTAAAAAGTGCCTTTGAAGCTACGTGAATAAAGTAACTTGATTCATGATACATCATTATAAAACATAAATTTTAGCTATATCACAGCTAATCACATGATATCGTTCTAATATCGCGGCGAGCGTGGCAACGTCCATAAAACAAGGTATAAACAAATTGCACACGTGCCTGAACTTTGTATGAACGCAAAAATCTTCTAAATATAGAATACACATTTTCTGTTACTAATAGAATTTTACACACAATTACGTAATAGAAAACTTTTAAAATACAGTAACAAACTGACGCACACTACCTGGGCTTACGCGGTTTTCGAATCCCAGTATCTTTTCTATTTTCTAATATATAAAATTCTCGTGTCGCGGTGTTTGTAGTTAAACTCCTCCGAAATGGCTTGACTGATTCTCGTGAAATTTTGTGTGCATATCGGGTAGGTTTGAGAATCGAACAACATCTATTTTTCATACCACGAAGTTATAAGGAGGGGGGATTAGGGGGGTTAACAACATATATCGCAAAACAACGTTTTGGGGTCAGCTAGTAAATCTATATATTAATACGTGAAGCAAAAACTTTGTACCCCTTTTTATAAAAATTGCGTTAACGGAGGAGAGTGAAATTTCGCATACTTATAGTTTATATAGAGAAGAAGTGCAGAATGCTAATATATTTTTTAAAATAATCGTGTTTGCTGGCAAACGAAACAAAACCGACTTCAATTAGATCGACAAGTAATGCAACGTAAGTAGACGAAAAAAATTAACAAACGCACTAGTCGTCACTACGATTTTCGAGGGTTTCTCTCGATTTCTATGGCATTCCATCATCAGATCCTGATTTCCTTATCATGGTACCACACTTGGAATATCTTTTCTTTACAAAGGTTTTACTTCATAAAGTGACAAACAATTAAATAAAGTGTGCGATCAGCAGCGCACAAACTAAAAGTTTGATCACTCAGGCTATATTAAAACCCAACCCAACCAATCCTGTTTCATCCTCAAAAGGCCTTCTTTAAGATTGAGGTACTTCACCAATCATCTCATCAATAAAATGGAATATTCTTTACTGCTCACAATGTTAAAGATACTTTAAAATATGTAGGTACTAAAATTAATGTTCAAAGCCGGTGTTATCACTAAATGGCTTCCAGACACCAAATGTATTATTAAATATTTATTATTTACTAGCTGTGTCCGCGACTTCGTTTGCGTGGAATGTAACAAAAACGTTGTACATCTCGCAGAGTTATAAAATTAATAAATTTCTCTCGTCAAAATCGGTCCAGCCGTTTCAGAGATTAGCCGGAACAAACAGACATACAGACAGACTGACAGATAAAAATTGTAAAAAAAAATGTTATTTCGATATATGTACCGTGTACATACATCCGTATGCATTTTGGTAAAAAGCGGCTATTTTCATATTACAAACAGACACTCCAATTGTATTTATTTGTATAGATATATATGACTTTATTGCTTAGTTATACTGATTTTATATAAATTGTTATCTATTACAAAATGAAAAAAAAAAAAACAAATGAAGTCATCTGTCCGTTGTTGGAAAAATAATTATCAATAAACAACAGATTTGATATTTTACATTAGATTATTCTTATCAAAAGACTAAGTGTATGACTGTTCGTGTCTGTAAGAGCTCTCAAATTGGTTTATGACCTAAGTCAGTTGTATTAGGTACATCATTTTTACTATCGAAATCAAGAGTTACAATCAAGCGTTTTGCTAGGTAAGACGGTAAGCAGTTACAGTAGCCTATGAACTCAGGTACAGCAGAGGTATTAGCGCATTGCTGACCCTGCCTCCAATATCACCATCGAACATTTCCAGGATCGCTGGTTACCCTACTCACCACTGGAACCTAAATTGACTATTTAATAATATCAATATACATTTTTTTGATATATTACTTGGTCGGCAAACAAGCGTACGGCTCACCTAATGGTAAGCGATTATCGTAGCTTATAGACGTCTGCAACAACAGAAGCATCGCAAGCGCGTTGCCGACCCTCCACCAATCCCCACCAGGAACTCTGGTCATCTTACTCACAACAGAAACACAATCCTGCTTGAAAACGGAATTATGTAGCTGTGATTTTCTTTAAGGTCGAGGTACTACACCAGTCGGGCTGCACCGTATATTGAGCAGGAAATTTCCTGCTGTGCCCGACCCCAGTTAATCTTAAGCATCTTAAAATTACTTACACATGTAGCAATATACATAAATATAAAAGTAATCCTACAAAGAACTATGCGAGTTATGTTTATTTATTACATTTATAAAAGTATATAAAATTATAGAACACACGTTTAGTATTTAATAATTTTAATAAAAATTCCGAAAAGAAAAGCTCATTAACACTTCGAAAAAAACACAATTCGATGTTCTTTTTATTCTGGAGACCGATTCGAACGTAAATAATGTATTCTGCCAAGGTTTTAAAATAGTACTCGGATATTGCATTCCAGGTTTAATTTATCTTTTTTTTTTTGTTTTAGTAAAAAGGCCGCAACCTTTTTTTGTGTTGCCGTACTATGACTGTTTATAAAGATTGTTAATAATATATTTTGTCCTTTTAAAACATTGTCGACAATTAAGATGCATTTAGAATAATTAATAAAAAATAGTTCATTGAACGTATGAGTTTAAATAGTAAATCTTTCTCTAAAACGATGTGGTTTTTCGTATTCTAACACGATTTTTATTTAAAAATTTCGGAACAACAAAGTAAGAACATTATTAGCCTTACAACTAATACAAAGGAGTTATCGCGAAAAGTTTTTATATTTTCAAGCGCATATACGTTTATACCGAATTTTAACAAGATTTTTTTTTAATTTACCGATTAAATTTGCGCACGTCACTAGTCTGGCAAGCTGGAAAACTTAAAAAATTAAAAAATACTCACTCACCCAATCAAAATCATTGTCCACTGACATACACACAATAATCAAATTATTTTTGTAACTCCACTATTCCGCAAATATTATATTATAAATCCGCGTCTATTTATAAGAACGGCCGATCCCGCGCGAGTCCCGCTAACGTCTGGGTAATAATGATCTCCTGAATGTAAATCGGGATTGGGAATATATAAAATTACTCGTTGAGTAGTGATGTGCAATATTACTTACTAGATGCGCTTTACGATTTCACCCGTTTTAAAGTCGGAATAAAAAGTAACTTTTTATTCAACAGGGGTGTGGTCATAAGCTTACGGTCCAGCTTTTGGTAAGCGGTTACCGAAGTGTGTAGACGCCTGTAACACAAAGAGCATCGCTAATGCGTTATTGATTCTAACCTCGATCCTGCCCAGGTGCTCTGGCTAACTTAATCACCACAGGTGTTCCTGTGGCACAGGAACACAACACTGCTTGAGAGCAGTGTTATTTAGCTGTGGTCTTCTGTAAGGTGGAGGTACTTCCCCTGGCAGGCTGCTCCAGATTTTGAGCAGGATATTCCTATCAAATTATTTGATATCCTTAGTTCTGCCTAAATAAATTATATATACAACTAGCTGACCCCGCAAACGTTGTTTTGCCATATATGTTATAAACCCCCTACATTGCCCGCCCCCCCTTATAACTTAGGGGGATGAAAAATAGACGTTGTTCGATTCTCACACCTACCCAATATGCACACAAAATTTCATGAGAATCGGTCAAGCTGTTTCGGAGGAGTTTAACTACAAACACCGCCACACGAGAATTATATATATATATGAATCGTTGTATTGGTAAATCTATTTATTGTAAATATTGTTTGCATAATTTACAATAAATAGATTTACCAATACAATGATTCGTTGTCATACAACACGTTCCCCTTTTCCGTTTCATCGATACTTTAATCGCACATCACTACGCTCCGAACATATCAACAACACCTGGCAATACACGAACTTCTCAGAACCGAATCTTTGTTTATTTTTGTAAATGTAAATTCATGTATTTTTCTCATTTTACTTCATACGTTAGTTAAACCGTCAAAACATAGGTTTATTTGTAAATTTTGTATCTTCTTAGTTACTTACGGACTTCCTTAATTTTTACGTAAACAGCTAGCAACAATAAAAAATTACTAATTTGAAAGTATATAAAAGAAAATGAATGAATAGAATGGCATATACATTTTGATGTTATTATTAAAATAATGTAATTTTTAAAAGTACGACGACGAGTTAACGCAAAGGTTGCGGACACGTTGTTGTTTGTATAGTTCCTAAAATTGTTTGTATGTTCTGGGCCTTTGTGTTTGTTTTACGTATTCCTGAACCTCTGACACAGGGTTGTCATTATACGGGGCGGTAGGAGGCGGGGGAGTAGATATTTATTTATTTTCCGTGACTGCTATGTACCGCACACCTTACACAAAAAAAATCTCATAAAAAAAGGAAAGTAACCTAAAATTACTAACGTACATTATTACATCTTAGGTAATAAAAACCGATGGCAATAGCAAATGGCTTTGACAGGACTGGTGGATTGAAACCGGACTTAAGCAATTTTGCTAAAAAAATTTGCATTTCGAATTTCAGTACCCAGGCTACCTTACCTTTCGAAATAAAAGAAAGCACCCGGACGACGACGGAATTTAACAAAAGAAGTTATTGTACAGTACACAGAGTAATAAAATAAATAAATTTCTAAAATAAAAGTAATCTAAGTTAGTCCTTCTTGCATCAGCCAGTGGAAGTCTCGTCATAATCAGTCCAGCCGTTTGAGAGATTAGCCGGAAACATTGTAAAAAAAATGTTAATTTAAGATATGTACCGTGTATACATCCATATGCATTTAGTAAAAAGCGATTATTTGAAACAACAATCAGACGCTCCAATTTTATTTATTTGTATAAATAGATTATATCATACATCTTTTAGTCAAAAGCATTAAGAGGAAAGGGTACCGAAGAGACTTTTCAAAAATAGGTATTTGAATAAAATGTTTCTGTCGCGCTGCATGCCGCTACCGCGCCCCGCGCCATCTCCGCTCCGTTTTTTCTATGTGTGACTGTCGTGTTGTTAGTGTGCGTGCACCGGCTATTCAGCTATTAATTGTTGACGATATTTTAGTATTCGCATCTTTCATAGTGCTATTTTTCTGAATTTGGCATGTTTTATTGAATTTGTTCTGCATCGTATTGCTGTGACTCGGCTTACTATTATTGAATTTCGTAAACTACTTATTATTATGTTTTATTATTTTGACTTGGATACTCTTTGTGACTTGATACATGTCTATATTTTTGTGGGTAATTATCGAAATACTTAGGTACTTTATTTATGAATTAGGTATGTAATTACATGGTTGAGGTGTGTTAGAATGGGTAATGAAATACATACATAATTATAGTGTATACATGTAGTACATAGTATAAGTGTAAGTATAGTATATATATGTAATGTAGTACATACATAGTATAAAATGTTTGTCTTAGTACCTATATAATTTGTAATGTCTCATGTTTGTCGCAGTTATTAATACATAGGTATAGGTTATATGTATTAATTAACATATAATTGCGGCGATATAACAATGATTAAAAATAATATCATAATTAAAAAAAAAAAAAAAACAAGAAAAGCCGCCTGCGTGAAGAACAACTATTAGAAAGTCAATTGAAAAGGCTGGAACAAGATAAAAATTCTATAATTACACAAAGATAATAACATAACTAAATAAATCACACCAATTTCACTGTACACTTACAAAAATCATGAAGGCGACTTTTTCAATTATTATTTTATTTATGTTTTTTTAGTTAGGCAAATTACGTAATCGATTGAAATTTTTTAAAGAGTGGTTGATCAACATGGCATAACATAACAATACACTTTATTGTACACCAACAGAAAATAATAATACGTATCAGATTGATTTTTAACCGACTTCCAAAAAAGGAGGAAGTTCTTAATTCGACTGTATTTTTCTTTTTCTTTTTTTTTTGTATATATGTTACTTCAGAACTTTTGACTGGGTGGACCGAGTTCGACTTGTACGCAAAGGAAAAAAAGCCGACTTCAATTACATCGACATGTAATATAACAAAGGTAGACGAAAATATAGTCAAGTAAATACGCGTTATTAAAGATTACTCAAAAAGTTGTTATCAAATCTCGATGAAATATGACTACACGATAAACATCAGCTTTCGATAAAATTAAAAATCATGAAAATCGGTACACCCAGTAAAAAGTTATGCGGTATAATACAACGTAGGTCGACGAAAATAGTCAAGTAAAAACGTATTATTTATATAACTCGAAAAGTTGTTGTTAGATCTCAAATAAACTTAAGTGACACCAAATGACACACACCACCTTTCGATTAAAAAAAAATTGTTGAAATCGGTCCACTCAGTCAAAAGTTCTGAAGTAACATACATAAAAAATACAGTTAAATTGAGAGCTTCTTCCTTTTTTGGAAGTCGGTTAAAAATAGAAACCGATTTTACACGTCTATAAAATTCCTAAGTCGACAAACTTGAACAGTGAAAGATTTAGTATAAAAGAAAGAGGAGTGAGAGGGAAATTCAAGAAGTAAGCTTTCCTCAGAACGAAGACTGCGTTCATTGGAATCACTAAGAAATTTAAATCGTCGTTTTAGATAAGCAGGTACAACAGGGTTAAAAATAATAAAGTAAGTTGAGAATATACGTATTCCCGCAGTAGGGAATTGGGTGCCACGCAGGGCGTAACTACTGCCGTATCAGCCGTATCAATGATACGGGGCCCCCTATTTACAGGGCCCCTAAGGTGTGTAAGCAAAAATTAGTAAAATGTTATCCACAATGTCACTGAATCTTGTGCTTCCTGAAAAAAAGAATAAAAAAAACTGTCATACACACCTATAGAGTTTTCACTTCAGAAATGACTGAAGTCTGAAAAGCAATCCCCTTTTATCCGAATCAAGCGTGCGCCCAATTGTTGATAACATTCTGTATCGTTTATTTCGGGATTCAGTTAATCATTATGAACAATGAATTAATCTTTTTTATATAAGAATGGGGCACACAAGCAAACGAAGCCATCTGATTTATAACGGCTACCGTCGCCCATGGCCTTTATAGAAAAAATTTAGACACTAGACGCTTGAAAACCCCCAAATTTTAGCAAGGTCATTCCACACTTTGAATGTACGCGGAAAGAATGCGCACGAAGCTCGCACATTGGTTGCAAACCACTGGTGGATACAATTACCACCACTAGACTTCTTGACATCGAAAGAATGCAGAACACGACAAACGACACTGCTCATAGTGCACATTACGCATCGCGTGCTCGCACCGTGGAATGCTCGGTGGTGCTTTTCCCTCATCGTCAAGAGTTGAATTCGACGCAAAAAGAGTGCAAAGAATTTTCGCTTACTTTTTCGCATAATGTGTCAGAGAGCCTTCAGGTTCACGCAATGATGGAAGTGTAGACTAAAAAAAGTTACCTTCGACAGCTTTTGTAAGAAACAAAAGGCACGGGTTCCATTTGGAAAGCCCAATAGTCTCTCGCCAATACTGCTGTGTTTGAACTTTGCCCTAGCGATTTACTACCTGTAAGACCTGGAGGCAGCGTTGAATCTCTTCTTCAGGTTATGCGCCTGTGAATCCCCCATATAGATGCGGAAGATTCATAGGAATTCACTAATAGTATTGGCCTCACTCTCGAATTATTACTGATAAAATTCAATAGCCTTGCATCCAGTTTTCCGGAGGTATTAAAACAGGAACAGCTACAGCAGACTACACTCACTTATTGTCTATTCTAGGAGGAAGTAATAACTTATAATCAATAAATATTTATTTTAATTCAATGCAAGCATTTTTTTTGTGAGAAATCTTTACCCATCATTTGCCTGCCCCCCCACTAATTTTGATACAGGGCCCCAAGGTTCCCGGGGTTCCAAGGAATGCTACGCCAGTGGTGCCACTTGAGTTTTTTACGCAATTCAGAAATATGATTCTATTTGCGAAGTCCAAATACGAATCGCATAGGTACATAGATTCGACCAAATTTAATAATCTGCTCCTCAGTAATGTCAAGAAAACAACTAAGCAATTTTTTACCGATGAAAAAAAACAGAGGAGGTTCTAAAGTCGCCACGTACCTATATTTATTTATGTTTGACCATGCATAACTTTTTACAGAGTATTCCGAAATTGATAAAAAAATATATTCGAAAGAGTAAACCCCGAAGTTGTTTTTCGCCTAGGAGACGAGGAAGAAGCGCGGCTCGCAGCTTGCTTGGCATAGGCATGGGAAAGAGCAGAGTCCTAATTTTTTAAACTTCCTTATTGTATTTTTTATTAGTATTACGGTAATAATAATCACAATATACTTTTTTGAAATCCTTGTATTGAGCCCTTAATTTGATACCAAAAACAAACAACACAGTTATTTACCATAACTATCATTGTTATTTGTTAGCGAAACCCTTCATTAGCCCAGGTTTGCACAGTGTTACAATAAAAACCGCATATACAAATACGGTTTTATTGTAGTTATGAAAAGAGAAATTATTTAATTTTGTTAATACGAATTTTAGAAAATATCGACTAAAAATTACATCACTAGTGTATCGATATAATTATCGACTATGAGGCATCACTTCGTTGGCGTATATACGTATTGCTTTGACCCTTCTCTCCCCCAGACCTATCCCCCAAAAAGCAAGAAAGGGACAACTGCAGCTCAGACCGTTTTAGGTACATAAGTTTTGACCAAAACAGTGTTTCGTAGTCGACTGTTTTCTCCTCAAAACATGGCAATTTTTTTTTAATTTTTTTTAGAAAATAAAAGAAGACTTTGGCTATGCCCCTATGTTCTCATTTTTTTGAAAATATGCATATATATTTTTTAATGAGTGTCTGAAAATGTACAAAAAATTATGCAATATTTCGATTTTTTGAAGTCTCCTAATTCCTATGATAATAAGAATATGAAAAAAATCAAAACATAGGGGCATGGTGATGGCAGCAAAGAGTTCTATGTCACAAAAATATTTGATCTAGTGTCATTATCCAGGGAGAAAACAGTCGACTACGTTTGTATGGAGAAAGAGCCGGTACCCTTTCCTCTTAACTTTTAGAAATTTAGATCAGATATTTTATATCTTCTCTCGCGTGTCTCTGCGCGTCTGTGCGCGTAGGTGCGCGTCTATTCGCGTCTGTGCATGTCTGTGCGCGTGTTTGTGCATGTGCGCGCGCGCGTGTGTGTGTGTGTGTGTGTGTGTACCTTACCTCTGTTTACAAAGAAAAAGCGTAGTATTTAATTATTTTTAATTTATGATAATAACCTTTAATCTTTACTACAATTGCAACAAACCCTACTTAAATCCGTGTTATCGCAAAAAACCGGTTATGGACTACTAGGCGCATACACAACACATATTATGGTGAGCGAACTACAGCTTATTTAGTGCCTAGACTAACAAATGACTTACCATCAAAATTGATTGAAAGTATTACACTATTTAATTAAAAAAATAAACTTAAAAATTACTTTCTTGACACTATTTTGGCTTGATTCATTTGAATGTGTGCATCTTTTTATTTGAGTTTTCAGTCCCAGCTTGCTTCTAATAGGAGGGTGGGTAAATATGTGATTATTATGATGATAAGGCTTTATATATTTACTTAATAAGATAGGATTAGTCATATAATATATTAATAAAAACTAAAAAAAAAAAGAAATTTAAATGGATGAAACGATTTCTAAACATACAAAAAAAAAATACCTAACTACTAACAATAACATAGGTTAAGTGTACATTGTAAGTAGCAAATAAGTGTACATATATTGTAGTTAGAAAATAAGTGTACATATATTGTAGTTAGCAAATAAGTGTAAATATAATAAAAATAATTATCATATAAAAATATAATAAAGCAATATGTAGAATAGTATTGATCAGTGGACTCGCGTCGACTTTTTAGAAATTTTAAAACTAGCTATTAAGAGCCATTTAACAATTTTACGCTTACTGCAAGTTTAGGTAAATTTGGTCGCATCGCGCGAGTCGTACGAGCCGCGCGATCTTTGTGCTAGTACGTATAGTGTGACAACCAAAAGACCATCGTGATCATTTTCTGATGTATAATAAAAATTATAACTATGGTATAAAATGTTTTTTACATAATTAATTTGTTAAAAATTTCAAGTATGTTATATAACAACAGTCAATAAATTTAAAATAAAATTAAAAAAATCAATTTTATGAAACAATTTTTTTAAATTGATTTAGTTTTTTCAGTTTACGAATGAATCTAATATTTACGATATGAATAAAAAAGCATTTAATGACATCGACACCGACAAACATATTAATTAACAAATAACAAGACAAACAGATTGAAATGCCTATTTGTATTAATAGTGTGAGAAAAGAAAATTAAATTGTACATTTGTTTACAGAAATTATCATTATATTATTTTAAAGTCATTTTCGTAATATGTTTATTTTATTTATATTTTATTATGAAAGTATCAAATGCGTTTTATCCGCTATAACAACAGGCGCTTGGCGCGTGTGAGCGAAAGAGACGGCTGCGCAGAATTTGGCGTGGACCTTACCTCTAAGAGCGCTAGCGCTCGACTGATTTACCGGGCTTGATGCGTGGCAATATATACTATCTTTTTATTATTTAATATAAAATGTATTAAAAATAATTACATCTTTTAATTATTTTTTTTTGTATTCCTTAATGATGTAAGTTTACTTTGATGAAGATAGTTCGTTAAAATTTCTTAGTTTTCTAAGAGAAATATCGCTTTTAAAATTGTACTTATTTGGAAAATATTCGTAACTTTAAATTTTTTTTATCGTTTAATAGAGATACAAATGGAATAAAAATCTATGATAGTGGACAACAAAATTATATTCCACATATTATGATATTTTTTTAAAATGGTTTCAACGTAGAGGTTATTGAAAAGTAGGCCTTCAAAGTATACATTGCGACCGTTTACCCAGGGAGGAGGCTGATGAAAAGGTTAATAATTTTATACACATAATATAAATCAAAATTCTGACCTGACTATGGACTACAACAAAGGTTGCTCTATTATATTTCAAGAATATAAATTACATTATTGCATCCAACACTGAGATTAACGACGTCAAAATATTACAATTTCGCGGATTGTTACCGATTTTTGTGAAATGGCTCTTAAGGCTTCTGGATTCTTAAGTTGCGGTGAAGTACCGATGCATGTTAAAAAAATAATAATAATAATATATGGAATAACAAAAGCACGGGCATAATAAGCCTGTGGATATATAACATAATTAAAAAAAAAATGTGATTATTTTATATTTTTTCTTTCATTGATTTTTACTGAGTAGCATTGTCATAAGCTGCGTGTTTTTTTTTAATGCTATTTATAAGAAATAAGTACATTATTGTTTATTAGATAAATAAATAAAATAAAAAACTAAGATTTAACAGTTTTTAAACTGTTGCATTTCGTCTAAAATAATTTGCTGAGAATTCTGAATGACTTTAGAAGATGAAGATTCAATTTTTTATTTAAATTTGCGTTTAGTTACCCTTAGTTAATCTTTTTCTTGCATAGTATAGGATATTCGTATAATTTTAATATTATTAATATTATTGACGCCGCGTTGGCGCAACGGTCACAGCTATGGATTGTGCCTGTTGCGCTGGCGGTTGCGGGTTCGATCCTCGCACATGACAAACATTTTTATTGGCCATAAAGGTAAATGTCGTGGTCTGGGTGCTTGTGCAGTCCTTGTGGATCTCCCCACCGTGCCTCGGAGAGCACGTTAAGCCGTGGGTCCCGGTTGTTATCATGTACGCCTGATAGCGATCGTTACTCATAGTAGGGAATATATCCGCCAACCCGCATTGGAGCAGCGTGGTGGATTAAGCTCTGATTCTTCTCCTACATGGGGAAAGAGGCCTATGCCCAGTAGTGGGATATTACAGGCCGAAGCCTAATATTATTAAAAATATCAACTGGGGTAAAACTTGGGGGTGTGTAACACTGACTGAAATTTACAACTGACTAGGGCTTAACCTGGACTCGAGTTTATAACTAACTAGAGTTTACACCTGACTGGCGATTACATTTGAGTGGTTTTTGTAACTGACTGGAGTTTATAATTAGCAGGAGCTATTACTAGGTAACTGGAGCTTACGACTGACTGAGGTCAAGAATTCACTGAGGCTTACAACTCACTAGAATTTTTAACTAATGATGTATTTTGATAGCGATCGTTACTTATATAGGGAATATATCCGCCAACCCGCATTGGAGCAGCGTGGTGGATTAAGCTCTGATCCTTCTCCTACATGGGAAAACAGGCCTATGCCCGGCAGTGGGATATTACAGGCTGAAGCGATATATTTTACTATAATTTCAGCTATCAATTTCGGAATATGGATGAAAATTATAGGGAAGCCTGTTTAGAGTCGATGGGGAAAGTTCCTTAAGGGATGAGCCTGTGAGCGAAGCTTTAGGTAATTTTATCTTTACCCTAAAATAGAACGAATCAGACAAACTAGGTACCTATTTGGGAAAACTCCGGTTATAGTCGAACAACATATACCTATATGAAATTATTACATTATTAATATTTTAAAACGTTGTACCGATAAATTTCCTTCGTGTATTTTCCATTCTATGAGATATTGTCGAAATAATTTTTGCCATCTTGGTGCTATTTGAAGCCAATTCATTTTCAGTTCTAGATTCAAGAAATTCTGTCAATCATACTTCAAAATAAAAATTCAATATTAGACTTTTAATTAATTTGAAAAATAGAAATTATTATGTTTTGTCTCTTTTATAAAATTATTTAAATATAATTTTGATCACAGTATTTATAAGTAAATAAATATTATGTGGATACCAGATACGTGACTTGGTGGCGTGTTGGACGCAAGGGAGTTTAAGCGTCACACTATATTTGATTGGACCTTTATCTTGATATGGACAGGAAAATTAAAAAAAAAATGAAGGCTTATCTTGTGATATAATAAAATGAAATGAAAACCTTACAAATGTCATAGAAATCTTACGTAAAGAAATATCTTCTATAAGAATTTGGTCTGCATTTGTCCATATTCTTATGATATATATGAGATTCTTTCATGAGGCTCTTACATATTTTTCTGTGATTCATTTTTATGTACTTTACTCCCAGAAAATTTTTAAATGAATAATTCGTTTATCACAGGTGGGTATTATGACCAGACATTATGAGAAAATATTGAAAAAAGTTTGGAAATCGAAAATGGACCAAAATATATGTGAAGCATGTTTCACTGAAGTGGACGGAGAACCGGGAATTGGTCGGTTTTAATCTTCTCTTGCTTTTCAAGATATCAAAGAAAAGAAAAGAGTTAGATGTGCAATATATGTATATATATAACATTTGATCAATTGCTCTCCAAATCTTATTGTAACAGAAAATCCTGTTATCAATCTCTTTTAAATCGTAGCTTTATAACAATTCTTATTCACCTCACCTCACACATCAAGATCAAAGGCAAATTTGTCTCCTAACAAAAACGGCGTGGAAGTGATTAGAATTTACGAATAAGAATGAAATAAACGAGCGTGCTTTAGACCACACGACTGCAGTAAAACTTCTGCACAATAGGCCTGCACTCTGTCTTAGATATACGAAACATAACTGGTTAGAAGAGAACGAGAGAAAAAATGTGTGGTCGCACCTCATTTTCTTCCTCCGTTCACTTTGCCCGATCACACTTTTAGTCACGCTCTCGTCACGCATTCACCAGCTTACTCCCCAAGTCAAGCATGGATAAAGAAGTTTTACTTCAAAAATCTCAGGGTTGAAATCAAATTATGTGAATATTTTTACTATAAACGTGCCACTTCTTATTCAAAATAAACAACAAACACCCTGCAACCTTCATTTTCCATAATTTAATCAGATTATACGTCCCTGTATTTAAAATATACTGAAAATGTCGATGTACTCTTCACAAAAAAAAAAAACCCGTGATTTTTATTATGATGGTTAAAAAGTTGCAATAAAACATAACTTTATTATTGGAATGTTAGAATGTACGGGTCCGGAAACAGTTTAAAATAATTTTAGCATTTCTTCTATAGGATAAATAAGTCTGCTAAGTGCTCAAATTACTAGTTTTTCTTATGATAAAAAATATTCAATCTTGTTAATATTTTCGATTATACAATGTAAAAGTATATAATACTTAATATTCAATTTTATCCGTAATAATAAAATAGGAAAATTTTATTATATCTTATTGCCAAAGAACTTTCCTTTTTGTTTTGTTTCTGAGTTTTATGACTTTTTTACTCAAAATAATCATAGGAATATAAAGGAAAATAGCTATAAAGGAACATTTACAAAAATTTAAGCCGTACGTTTTTAAACGTTTTCTCCACAAAGCGGTTGGTACTATATTACTTAGCTTTGTTATCATTGGCTTATTCTGCTAGCGGATAGGCGGTAAATTTTGACGGGCTAACTGTTATTGCTAAACTATACTGCTTACATACCTACCTACCCAAAACAAAACTACCCAGTTCAGTGTTGAATAATTGTGTTCCCTCGCAAACGAAAAAAAACCGACTTCAATTACATCGACGAATAGTACAACGTAGATCGACGAAAAAATAGTCAAGTAACTGCGCGTTATCAAAGATTACTCAAAAAGTAGTTATCAGATCTCAATAAAATTTATATGTGACCACATGACAAACATCAGCTTTCGATTAAATTAAAAATTATTAAAATCGGTACACCCAGTAAAAAGTTATTGCGGATTTTCAAGAAGTTCCCTCGATTTCTCTGAGATTCCATCATCAGATCCTGGTTTCCTTATCATGGTACTAAACCAGGGATATCCCCTTTCCAACAAAAAAAAAAAATTTATCAAAATCGGTACACCCAGTAAAAAGTTATTGCGGATTTTCAAGAATTTCAAGAAATTCTCTGAGATCCCATCATCAGATCCTGGTTTCCTTATCATGGTACTAAACTTGGGATATCTCCCTTCGAACAAAAAAAGAATTATCAAAATCGGTATATCCAGTAGAAAGTTATGTGGTATAATACAACGTAGGTCGACGAAAAAAGCGTCAAGTAAAAACGCATTATTAGATATAGTTCGAAAAGTAGTCGTTAGATCTCAAATAAATTTAAATGGGACCAATTGGCACACACCACCTTTCGATTAAAAGAAAATTTGTCGAAATCGCTCCACCCAGTCAAAAGTTCTGATGTAACATACATAAAAAAAAAATACAGTCGAATTCAAAGTTTTGAAAATAAAAATGTATATATAAAAAATGCATGGGCACTTAAGAGCCCATGGATGTTAAAAAAAACTACCTAGTTGTAAATTGTCATATGAAAAACTAACGTTTACAATGTCTTTCACATGGAGCTTAGAGAGAATCTCCATTTCTGTAAGCTCCATGGGCTTTCATATAAAATTTTACAACTACCTTCAAAGAAGCTATATTTTCAAAAAGCGACGGTCGCGTTTATGCAAGTAACGCCTTATTTGTATTCAACCCTCATATGTTTGTTTAATTAGATAATAATTTCCTTATTTAGGGTGCTTATTATTGTCTTACACTTACAATTAATAAATGTTTTAAGATAAAATGCGTTGAAATAAAGATAAGGCCATAGTAATCACTTTATTTATTTTTTTTTATTTGTAAATAAAGGTTAGTTTTTGATCTCAGTGTTATACATCAATTATCTCTATAATATAAAAATGAATCGCAAAATGTGTTGCTAAGCGCAAAACTCGAGAACGGGTGGACCGATTTCGCTAATTCTTTTTTTAAAATATTCCTTGAAGTACGAGGATGGTTCTTACGGAGAGAAAAATTCTAAAAAAAAATAATAATTTTAAACTTCCTGAAAAAGTCTAAAAACAACACGTTTCTATACTCCCATACAAAAGATTTGTGATAATACTTAAAAATCAATTTGAACTTTAATACCATACGATAAAGTTTGTGTTAGGCGATACGAAGTTCGCCGGGTCAGCTAGTTCATTATATTTACAGAAAGTATGTTTATCGAGGACCATTTTTAACCTATGGGCTCTGATCCTTTAGAATAATCAAGACCCTAAGAACTTTAGAATTCTGGTATTCTTTTGACTATTATAGTCAGTTTTAACAAAATCATTAATGATTAAGATTAAAATCAGATGAAGGCGTATTCGGTACTTGCCCACAGCACTCAGTAGACAAGAAAAGCATAGTGTAAATCATTTCGTTGTTACAGAGCAACTGTATGTACTAATATTAAATATATATATATATATATATATATATATATATATATATATATATATATATATATATATATATACATATATTTAATAAGTAAAATATATGAATCTCGAGATCTTCAACTATGTAGTGTTACAGATCGTCTAAGTATATAATTAGTCGACCATAATACAAAAAAAGTTTACTGACATAAGTATATCTTAGTTCTTAAAACCCACTTAAAATAGAATTTGCACTAGTGGGTTAGCGGACTTTTCATTTAATTTATTTCTCAAATTTGTCTCTTAACAAAAACATCATATAAAACCCTATTCATATACAGAATAGATAGACATAATTGTGTTTGCTCGCAAACGAAAAAAAAAAAACGACTTAAATTACATCGAAAAGTAGTACAACGTAGGTAGACGAAAAAATAGTCAAGTAAATAGGTGTTATCGAAGATTACTTAAAAAGTTATAATCAGATCTCGATGAAATTTAAATGTGACCACATGATAAACACCAGCTTTCAAATAAATTAAAAATCGTCAAAATCGGCACACCCAGTAAAAAGTTATGCGGTATAATACAACGTAGGTCGACGAAAAAAGCGTCAAGTAAAAACGCATTATTAGATATAACTCGAAAAGTAGTTGTCAGATCTCAAATAAATTTAAATTTGACCAAATGACACGCACCACCTTTCGATTAATTTTTTTTTATCGAAATCAGTCCACCCACTCAAAAGTTCTGAAGTCAAATACATAAAAAAATACAATCGAATTAAGAACCTCCTCCTTTTTTGGACGTCAGTTAAAAGAATAGACATCTAAAATCTTCCCCAAAAGATAAAAACTTATCGTGTGCTTAAGTACTGGTTTTATTTGACTGTGTTTTATATGTAGGTATAGCTTAGAAATGGATGGTTTAATTGGGTGTATGTGTGTGATAGTTTAGCGTGTATAAAAGTTTTTAGCACCAAGAACTGTATATTAAACATTTTTGAATATCATATCAAAAATTGACCGCTCCAGCGGGGGTTCGAACCCGCGTCTCCGACTGACCGTGTCGGCGCTCTAGCCAATTAAGCTATGGAACGATATACCCGCTAGAGCGAAATTTTTGATATGATGATTTTTATTTTCGGTTTAAGCGAACTGTATATTAGTTAGAGTTCTGTATAATTTTTAATAGACAAGACCATACTTAAAATCTGTCATCAAATAAATTTTAGCAAGAACTTCTTTAGACTTAAGGAAGAAATAATATTTTGATCACAACCCCCCCCAAAAGGAAAAATATTAATAATTACATTTTAATTTTTTAGTATTTATTAATAAAGTAAACTTTATTCTTATATCATAACTAAGTGACCTGGTATCACTCAGGCCTATTAAAATTTTAATCGCCTTGTCATTGCAAATTAGAAAAAATTATTTCCCAGTGGAAGAGTCCATACTTTCTTACCGTACCTTCTTCACAGAAACTTAAAAACTACTTTGTAACTGGCATTTTATCACAATTCTCCGCCAATGTATCGATCAAAGATGGTATTGGCACTCTTAATGACTCTATTTTGGCCTCACTAACAATCGTCACATTTTTCTTTATATCACTGTGGTACCTCTTAACATGGTTATCAAGTAAGGATTTCCGTACAGACGTATAAGAACAATATGAACATTTAAACGGCTTATTTCCGGTATGGATAGTCTCATGACACAGTAGACTTTCCTTTCTGGACGCTTTATAGTCACAGTAACTGCATTTCAGACCGTTACCCAAATGCTGGGTCGTAAAATGCTTCTGCAATTCGTATTTATGCCTACAGGAGTAGGAACATATCGTGCATTTGTACGCGTAGTGGCACTTTTGGTGCATAACAAACTGACATTTGAAGTTTGTCGTAAAACTGCATATGCTACAGTATAGTGACTTGTCTGACTGACTCCTTTTATTATGCAGCGCAATTTGATCTTTAGTTTTCGTCGAAAAATCACAGTTAACACATTTGTACGGACGGTTCTGTGTTCCAGTGTGGTGTCTCTGAAAGTGCCTTTGTACAGCTGCTTTGAACTTCGACGTGTAACTACACATATGGCATAGAAATGGCCTTTCTTTATCTTCAGATTCCAGAACTTGGATGCTATTCCAATCCACGCAATTCGGGTCTAGCGTATATTGATTGTCATGTTTCTCTAGATGCTCCTTAGATACATAATCAGATTTCTCTTGTACGTGTTCCTGGATTTCCGTTGGTGTATGTATATTGTCGTTCGCCTTATGGACAGTTCCTGAACCATATATTTTGTTGTAATGCGACACTTTATGGTATTTACTCTCGCACATATACATAGTCTCGAAGTCACAGTAGTCACATTTTAGTGGGGCTTCCTGCTTGCTACGTTGCTTGTGTATATTCAATCTCCATCTGACCATGGTTGAAAAATCACAGAAATCGCATTTATTAGCTTTTTCTGTTATTTCATTGTGTATTTTAGCCAGATGTCTAGTTATGTGCCCTTCGAATTTCGTCACGAATGGACACTTATCGCACTTGTAGAAAACACCTTCGTTATGAATTTTGCTGTGCTTTAAGTAATTGTGTCTGTAGGCTGTTGCATAATCGCAGTGCGGGCATTTGAACTGTTTCTCTTGCTTATGTTTTCGTTTGTGTGCGTTTAAGTTCCATTTGAAGTATGAAGTGTAGTCACATTGGTCACATTTGTGGACTGGTAGGGACTTTTTATCATCGTTTGACAAAGCGTCCTCCTTCGACTGATGTTTGATCATGATGTGCCTCTGCAAAGAGGTAGGATATTTAGTCGTATAATTGCAAAGTTGGCAAGTAAACGGTTTCGAATCCTTGTGACCTGCCATGTGTAAATCAAGACAGTTCTTGTAAACTGTTGTATAGTCGCACTCTTCGCATTTTAGTGTTTTAGAAATTTTACGTTTTTTAATTTGTTTTCGTTTGCTCTTGCTGCTGAAACAAATAAACATTGTATTAATAACAATTTCAATTTTGTATGACTAAATTTTATTTGATTTATTGATTTACTATCTGTGCCCGCGACTTCAACTTCAACAGAAAAGTTATTGTTCAATCAAGTTAATATTTCATAACTCTGCGAACTGAACAATAACTTTTCTGTTAACTTCAATTTAACAGAAAAATTATTGTTCAGTTCGCAGAGTTATGAAATAAATAAATTTCTAAAATAAAAGTAGCCTAAGTTACTCCTTATGACATCAGCATCAGTGAAGGTCCCGTCAAAATAAGTCCAGCCGTTTCAGAGATTAGCCGGAACAAACAGACAGACACACAGACAAAAATTGTAAAAAATGTCATTTTGGTATATGTGCCGTGTATACATCCATACGCATTTAGTAAAAAGCGGTTATTTTAATATTACAAACAGATACTCCAATTTTATTTAATTGTATAGATGTATAGATTGTAGTACCTATAGACTATTTGCGTTAAGCAAGTAATGACTGTGTACTCCTGGCTCACGATAACTGGCCAATTTGAACACGTTCTAATTAAGTACGAATAAATATTGTCAAGGGTCCGGGAGTAAACTAAATGACAGCGATGGTCACTATTTTTTAACATGAACAGACTATAAACTAAACATCTTTGTTAACATTTACGTCAATACATAAATTCGTACATGTGCAAAAAAGGGAGAAATGCATCGTTGATTTACTTATTTCATTAGTGGAGGCATGTCTCTTTCTCTTGGAGCAGTCGGTTAAGGATTATATATATAAACATTATAAAACAAAAGGGTGATAATATCTGGTTTGTCTAAATATTTTCACAATAAATAATTAACTTATGGGTGTTTCCTGTCTAATTTCCTGTGAGATTAATGGAAGTGCAAAAAGAATAATATGGGATACAATGACACTGTACTGAAGCCAAGTCATGACCAGGGTCCAAGCAATTGGATCAAAATATCAACAAATAGTCTGTATTTTTGTATGTGTAATTAAGGGCATTGATCTTGAGTGTTCGGTGATGAGAGTGAGGATCGACGTGCGTATCGTGCACGAGTGGCAAAATAAAGGCAAAGCAAGTTTTTTTTTTTGTTGCATTTAAAATCTTTTCGGTTCTAGTTATGAGGGAAAAATTATTAAAATGAAAGTGTAATAATAAAATTAAATAGTTTTATTAATTATGATACATTAGATTAGTAATTTCACGGTGACAAATAAATCAATTAATAAAAAAGTGTTTAACATATACACACAATCGTCTGTTCCTAAGGTAGGCCAGGTGAAATTTTTTTTTTTTTTTTGACGTGACAACGTCTAATAAATCAATGAACGCCGGCTGCATGCACGAAAAAGTATGACTCATTGTCTAGTTACGTTCAATAGCCCGTTACGCTCATTGTACGCTTGCGCCGTATCTATCTCTTCCACTCGATTGGCCTATGCGTCCGAGGAGAAGTTTTGTTATGACGTTGTCACGTTAAACTACCAACTTTACAGACAACCAATTTTTACTATAATAAATATACATATTTAAATTGAATATATATTACATTCTGCCAGACCTGAAAGGGCCAAACTGAATAAACTGGACTAGTCAATAGCGTCCATAAAGTCATTAACGCTACTCGTACTGGCGTTAGACATCTCGATATTATCATCTCCATCAGTAAAATCATCACTATTTTCTGAATCATTGTCAATGTGTACAACGAAGTCCTCTGTCAGCATATCGATTGCAGGATCGCTTTTTTTGTATTCATCTTCTATACTTTTAATTCTTAAACAATACTGACTCCAGTCGCTTGCATTAAACTGACCAGTTTTCTCCTTAATAATCTCAGTGACATCTTTAGCATCCCAATTAACATTTTTGCTTGATAGATAGCCCTTAATTTCACTCCAAACCATTTCGATCGGATTGAGATCTGGATGATACGGAGGCAGTCGAAGCACGGTATGATTTTTTTCAGCTAATATCCTATCTACAGTATATGTTGTGTATTTATCTTTGTGACTTTTAATTATGCTGTACAACTCCGGTTTTAACATATCAACGGTATAGCTCAGACCTTTTTCAGTTAACCAGGCTTGCATTTCGAGTTTTTTAGAAGTAGCAATTGGAGCTGGATTATATTGAACGTTATGGTACGAAGCATTATCAAAAACCACGACAGAATTATTTGGCAGATTTGGTAGAAACTGTGTATTTAGCCATTTTTCATATATTTCATGTTTTATAGTATCGTGATTATCTGTTTTAAACGTTAGAAGTGCATTTGGAATAAAGCCCGCTTCAGACCCAGCATGAATAATAATCAACTGCTGTCCTTTTGATATAGGTCTTTTCAGACCTTTAACTGTACCATCTGAAAAGGCTTTAGGATTCGAATGATATGAATCTATAAACAATTCGTCGGTATACACTATAGGCCTTCCTTCTTGTCTGTACTGACATATTTGCTGTAAGTATTCAATCCTTTTTGCGCGGACGTTGCACGTTTCTAGCAGAGCTCGTTTGTTTGATTCCGTCTTTTTAGATTTAAAACCTAAACTCCTAATTATCCTTCTCAAGCTTCGTTCCGATCCTAAATAATTGATATCGTTTTGTAATATCTTTCGCAGTTTTCCAATTGACGGCAATTCTTTTTGAGTGATATGAAAATGATGTATGCATCTTTTGATCACGCCCTGATCAAAAGTATCAATATCTGTCATAGGTTTCATTCGGGGTCGCTTTTTTCCCGGTGTTTTGAATACAGAGAGTGAATCAGAACTACTGCTTTCTTTAGAAATCCTCCTAACAGTCGCGACACACGTGTTCGTGGCCATTGCCGTTCTTTTCTGAACTTGTTTTACATTTGATATACCCTCCTTAGCTTCCTTTTCCATAAAACGATATATATCGTAAACCATTTTTTTGGCTTGACCGTTTAAAATGGTGCGTTGTCTTGGCATTTTGTACCTAAAAAGATTAAATAAATATGTAAAGCGCAAAAGATATCCAAATTGCTAATGCTTTGGCACCTTATTGCATTAATTTCCGTTTGAAGTCTTGCAAAACCAAAAAATAAATTAACCCAAAACACGATTTGTTTTTTTACTGTAAATAATCCAATTAAGTCACGGATTTTTAAATAATTTCTATATTACCAATAGTATTAGATAGAAATTTTTAAATAAAATATTATTTTCTAAAGAATAATATTGTGTTTCTATATTTACATATTATGTGTTGTTATATTAAAAATTATTTATAATTAACTAAAAAAAAACATTTACATGTAACATAAGAAATACATTCAAATAAAATATTTAACTTACCAATAAATATAAACAGTCAACTATAATTTTAAAATAAATAATAAAATAAAATGTAGGCAATGATTTTGGACGGTTATGTACTCGTAGTCGAAATTCACTGTACACGTATGAAAACAGTTTTAACGAGGTTAATGATTCGTTAATTCATTGATTGTTCCCCATATTTTTGTATTTTCATTTAGTTTAATTATTTTTATTCTATGTGTAGTATGTGAGAGCGAGAAATCATATATATTAATAAGATGTGTTTAAAAAAAAAACCTCACAATTACTCCACATAAATTATATATCATTTTATAGATAATTGCATGCTATACCGTCATCAACAACTAAAAAATTTGAATGAAAAAAAAATTAAATGATTAATCACAAAAGCTGCGAGAATGGCATTTCTTGTGGATTACTAGGTTAGCCAATTAATGTGAATCGGTATTAACATCATACCACCAAATCATAGCACAAATTCGTTTATGCGCAGGTCCCAAGGTCAGCGCTCAATATCTTAGCCATAAACTATGTAGCCATACAGTTTTAGCCTATAGACCCTAGCAACACCAGAAGCATCGCAAGCGCATTGCCGACCCTACTCCCGATCCTGTCCAACTCTCTACCTTAAGCACAGATGAACACAACACCGCTTGATAGCAGTATTATTTAGCTGTGATCTTCTGTAAGGTCGAGGCATAGATGAAGTAAAAAAAGTAGATAATGCGCGGCCTTTGTTGTTACTGAAGCCACAAAACTCGGCTCCTTCAAGTAAGCTCCTCACGCACCCATATGCATCAAACTACGCTCATTTTCGTTATTATCTCACGGGGCCTCGTACAGTAACTTTGCCTATAACATGCCGTTCTTTTGTAATTAAATGGTGGGTAAAGCTTTAGATTAGGTAAAACCGAATTTCGGGACCGTGGGGGGGAAGGGGGGGAGAGGGTGGGGAACGCTACCCCTGGTACCACTGTCACACCTCAGAACCCCATGGTTATGGAGATATCCATGGTTAAAGTTTTGAGGTTAGAAGAAGAATTTCGAAAGTTAGAGGAACGCTTGGCTCCGGCGCTGCGGGAAGTGCAGCCCTTCTGCCCTTGCGTGCGAAAGCACGCTCACTCATGCTCCGCGCCTCTGCGGCACAAAAAAAAACACTCTAGGGGTAGGACAGACCAAGACCAAGTGGACAGTGGGGTGCTCCGATTCGGTTTTGGGTATTTTTCGAATTTCTAAACCTATATTCTAGCACGCAATGTTACTAATTTTATTAGGATATTATGTCTGACGCGTCATTTTGTTTAAAAGTGTCGATTTGTCACACAATTCAAACAGTACGAGCTCAAAGGTATTATAATAGCTTTAAATTCTTCTTCTAACCTCAAAACTTTAACCATGGATATCTCAATAACCATGGGGTTTTGAGGTGTGACAGTGTTACCTTGTATAGATTCCCCTACATCCTCCACCCTCCACACCCAAAAACCCCATAATTCGGTTTTTCTAATTCGGTTTTACCTAGTCTAGATCTTAGCCAAATGGTGCAAAAACAATACCAAAGTGAACAAACAGTCTGAAGACATATCGTTTCACACGTAAGTACATACAAAACTTTATATTTTTTGTTATTCCAAAATAATATTGAGGTTATTCGGAACTTATAATTTCCATGCCCCGAAATGTCGTACCGAGGGAGTGTTACCAGTAATTCTTATTTCCATTAGCCCAAAATGCGGGTAAGTAAATTGTAGGCAATCATAGAAAAATAATTAAGTAGAAAGTGGACATCATTATTGTGTTTTTTTATCGTGTGATTTTATGTTTTACCTAAATTGAAGTCAATATGAATTTTTAACTCGTTTGTGTCTGTTTAAATTTGTGAATTAACTACTCATAGTTTACTACTAAATATCATGATTTTAGGTTTCCAACAAATATTTTAATAGGAGATAGATAAAATAGGTAGCTGCTGTACGACTGAGCCGAAATGAACTACAACGACAGCCATCCTCGTCTAATGTGGTTTGTTCAAACCATTTTGATAAAGCTGCCATGTACGGTACAAAACGTGGACTTCGCAGAGTACCATCACGTATATACTACTAATTACTACTACGTATTTTAATGTTGTATTTTTTGTTCTAGGACCTACCGGATGATTCTAAAATCAGTCGTTAACCAAGATTCAATCTTTGATACACCTAGAAAACATAAACTAAGAGAAAAGTAATAAAAAAAACAGGAACTTTATTTTTAAAAAAAATATAAAAAAATTAAATCATTACAGCAAAGAGTTATACGTCTTTAAAACTTGCCCTTCAGAGGAATCATCAGTTACTTAAAAACGTAATTTTCTTTGACACAGATTTATATAATTCATTAAATCAAAACATGGCTGCAATAGATTTATTTAACAATTTGAAGCGAAAAAAGGAGTAAATATATTTAAAACTATAAACAGATTTTTATTTTCGCATACCCATTTTAACTATATTAAATTAATTGTGTTTAATAAAATTTTCAGGGACTTTTTTTAAAAAGTGTCAACACTTCACTCACTCACACATATTTAAAAAAGTGGCATCATTTTTTTGTTCTAAGTGCGTTATCTATTTTTTTTTACTTGATCTATGGGTCGAGGTACTACCCCAGTTGCGCTGCTCCAGACTTTGAACCGGATACTTCCTGCTCTGCCCTACCTCAATACTTTTATATTATTATTAATGAATTACTTATATTGTGTGAGTCCACACAGGAATACGACACCACTTGAGAGGCAGTGTTATTTAACTGGTTTTATTATCATCTGCTCATATGTAAGCTATATCTTTGGACAGTATAAGGTTTTATCATACTTTAATACCCAATAAAATTAATTGCATCCTATAAACTACCCATTGTTGGGCAAAGGCCTCTATCTAGAGAAACAAATCCTAAACAAGAATCGGTAAACGCTGCATCTTTTGAATGACATAATTTTACATTTAGTTTTACATTCTAATTCAGAATTATTGTATAATTCAACAATCTATACTATATAATATTATAAAGCTGAAGAGTTTGTTTGTTTGTTTGCGCTAGTCTCAGGAACTACTGGTCCGATTTGAAAAATTCTTTCAGTGTTCAATTATATTTATCGAGGAAGGTTATAGGCTTTATAATATTTTAGTATCCCTTTTTTCTTAAATTAACGTGGGTGAAACTGCGGGGCACATCTAGTGTTGTATAATTTATAAACTTTTGCTTATTTTAAGAAAACACTCTTTTATTCCAGGATTTTAAAGTATTACATTGGTCTGCTGTTACCTGTAACAGGCATTTAGCAGTCTATCTTAGGATCAGACAACCATGTGTAACTACTGTTCAAAACATTAATTTAATTAATTACACACATATGTGTATATGTATACACACATAGATATGCACACATCCTCCTCCTTATCCTGTACTATTTTATTTTTTATTTTTTAATTATGTCTAATTTAAACAGGGCCACACAACAACTTAACATTTAAAAAAAAAACAAAATTTGTACAACCAGGATAGTTATGAGGTAACACATATAAAAAAAAGTATAATCAAAACCAACTTCTCCTTTTTTAGAAGTTGTTTAACGCTCCTTTTAAGCCTTTGATTACCGAGTGAACGAACTCGTTAGAGGTGCCCATATATGTAACTAGTCTTACCGTAGACGTTTCTTCTCTGGAACAGTATCGTATTCACTATTTTCTTCCTCAACTTCAACTTTGACCCAGACACTCGCAAACATATTCATCATGTCCGTCTCCTGTTCCTCCGATTGAGCCATGCCAGTATCCTCAACTTTAGGTTCTTGATCGCCCATTTTTATTCTGAAAATACAAATTAGGTAATAATAGTTAAAAAGAAAACTAAGATGTTTGGCGTAACTTGGGGATCTGTCTAGCAGAGAACAGCAATAAGCTGAAGAGGGAGAGAAAGTTAAAAAATGTAATTAAATAAGTGTATTATTAATAACTATATATAATATAGTTGATTACTAATAAATTTAGTCATTGGAAACTGTTCTGGTGATGATTTTCCAAATGTGTGCTCTTTTTATAAAAATTATTATATACTGTTTGTTTCCATTAAAAATTAAATAAATAAATAAATAGCAAACAAAGTTAGAACTGATAAAAAAAATCCATATATACAGCGTGGGTAGTCCAAAAAATAAACAAATATACATTATTGTTACAACTTAGTCAAATTTAAATAGGACCACACATCAAACACCAGCTTTCAATTAAGAAAAGAATCAGCAAAATTGGTAACGACAGTAAAAATTATAAGGTAAGGTATATCAAAAAATACAATTCAATTGAGAACGTTCTCCTTTCTTTTAAGCCGGTTAAAAATAGAAGCAAAATAATTTACGACTACCATATTATTATAAAAATAACAAAAGTATTAGTTTTCATAGTTCAATGATGGTTTCTTTTTGTTTTGAATACTTTACCTACATTGTAGGCAAAAGTTCTTAAAAGTTTATATTAAAAGATAACAATTTATTTGTATTTCTTTTTTTTAATTTGTTTTTTATTATCATAAAAGGCAAAGATATCTGCTATATGGTCTAATATTGTAAACATTAATAATTTTATAAAAGTTAAAAGCACGTTATCAAACAAACGAATAACACTGATAAACACACCGGTAAATGAATAAATCGGCGTAACACTAAAATGTTTATCTCAATTTTCACCAAAATAAACGGGTTAGACGCCAGTGAAATAATATAAAATGAAAAAGTTTTTTTTTTTTCAATTACATTTTGACGTCAAGGCGTATAGCCGCTATTCCAACACTTGGGACATAATTATTTTGCTATTCATTTATAGGCATTATTAATATTAACATTAGAGCCACTTAAGTAAATTTTAACTCTACAAATTTTATTGCAGTATTCAAATAACATACAACGATGTACTTACTGCTGTATTTACAAAACAAAGCGAAATAAAAATAGCATTTTTTGGTAATCCAATGTTGAAAAAAATCAATTATGCTTTCGAGCGTTCGGAAACGATGACTTTTTGGATTTTACTATAATTATTTTTAATGAACTTTAATTATACAAGGATTTATATTTTAATAAAACAAATATTTCGACACTTTCTTACTTTTGAAACTTTTAATACGCTTTAAGAATAACAACTTAAAAATATTATTTGTCAACATAACACTTTTAAACTTTTGAACAGAATAATTATAAGGAAAGACAAAGATGAATAACTTGCCGAAAAAGAAAATTAATTATTTATTTATTACATTTTATTACACATTGTCGAAATCATACTTATAAATTTGTTTTTATCATTAAAATAATTTAAATAAAATGTATCCTAGAATTTTTATTGCAGGCATGGATGGCAGACAGCAGTCATGGCTTACTGGCGGCATGGGATCTACTTTCTCGCATTAAATAAGGATTCGCCACATGCCACTCGTAAAATTGTGTAAGTTTATGTAACCATCTTTTTTAAATGCAAAATTTTTGGATGAATTGGGGATTTTCATTATGCCTTTATAGCATTGTTCTACAAAATGAAATCCTTTCAGCATAATCTCGCTCATGGCTAACATGTCCACTATCCATCTCTCTCATCATTTCGTCGTAAAATTAAGAAACTACCAAGAGCTTGTGCGAATAAAAAACATTTGAACTGAGTAAAGTGGGTTAGCAAAAATCGGGCTACTTGAGGATTTTATTTTTTACTCGTTTTTTTTGTATGAACCTAAAAAGTATTGTACCATTTTACAATCCTGATTAAATGCGCAAACTTTTAATAGCACTTGCCAAGGCACTTTACTTGGTGCTTAATGGTTACAGTTTGACCAAATTTGTAAGTTTTTCTTAAATGCCCATAATTTTAAAACTGCATGGGGTAGATTTTTTTTCTGATTTTTCTCATGATAGAATCAATCTTATCACCCCGTTTCGGCTTAACGTTGAGTTTTGGGACAGCCTGTATACATAAATCAAAATTTTATATAAAATATAATTCTTCATATTATTGTTACCTACTGATGAAAAAAAAAACTAAGCCGTTATAATAATACAAAAGTAACAATATTCATATATAAAATAAATGTGGTACCATATCAAATATACGCCATTATCATTTCAGTAATTCTACCGGTCTGAATTGAAAAATTCTTTTTGTATTGAGTAGTCCATTTCCAGAGGAAAACTCAAGGCTATACATATAAACAGGCGACAATACACAGTCATAATTATTTACAGTAATATTAATTAAGACAATAGTAAATAATTGAGTTTTCTCGCAAACGTAAAAAAGCAGACTTCGATTTACATCGACACATAACTTAGGTAGACGATAAAACAGTCAATGAAATATATTCTATTAGGAATCTCCTAAGCACATTAGATCTCGATCAAATTTAAATGGACGTGTCCACAACTTTGTCAAGGGTCAAATAAAAATAAAAATTAAATAAATACTTAGGTACGTAGTAGAAAATTAGAAATTATTTTTTTACCGACACCAACTACATATTATCCTTCTCTTACATGGGGAAAGAGGCTTATGCCCAGCTGTAGGTTATTACAGGCTGAAGCGTAACTACACTATTTCAATTATATCTTGGAAATGTTTTGATTAATCGGCAATTTAAATTATAAATCTTAAAAATTCTGTTATTATCTTCGAGTCCAACTATGGGTACCTCCATGAAAAGATAAGCACCAGCTTTCGAATAAAATAATGATCATGAAAATCGGTGCACCCACTTAAAAGTTATGAGGTAAGACATAAAAAAGCAAAATTGAGAATTCCCTCCCTTTTTTAAAGTCTAAATAATAAATAAAGTATATTTGTATAAAATAAAAAAAGTGCTATAAAATGAAAATCTCTGTTCAGTGGCAATACACTAAATAACTTCAGAATTTGTAGATCGAAGAACTTGAATCCAGCTCTCAAAAATTAAAAAAAAAAAAACTTCAGAATTTGTCAATTTTGACACAAAAATCCCAAATTCCAAATATTTATATCGGAAAAATAACAAAAAATGTACACAGAAGTAGACGTTTTCGTTAGTAATTTTACACTTATAGATCCTGAAATATATCAGTTATGGATCGAGGGATGTTCGTGTAAGTAAAGACTGAATTAATTTTTTATTTAATACCCACCAATAATATATAAAAAAAAAATTAATTTTGAAAGTTTGTTTTTAATTACTGTATTGCATATTCCTAATTATTTTAGTCGTATTGATACGAAGATCTACTTATCTTTAGAAAGTAGTCTAAATTATGGATGAGTAAATTTAAATTTAATATATTTTTATAGTGATATTATATAATGTATTCCTAGTATATACAGGCTTCGAGCATTGCTTAGAGACATAGACCCACACTATTTACTGTATTATGTACCAATGATAATATTAAATTAAGTGAAATTGACAAGCCAGTTGGCGCAGTGTTCAAAATGCTTTCCCTACCCTACTTTGTGCTCTGGCGTTGTGGATGTAATAAATGTATATATATTGATAAAATGAATATAGCAATATCAGTCGGCTGTTACCTACATATAAATATATTTTGAAAAAAAGATTGAGTAATTTAGGTCAATGTATTATGAATATAAACACACAAGCAGTCATAATTTTGTAAATACTAATTGTAACCTTCATTCTAGTGTGGATATTACCAAAAAATGTAATATTCTTAATTCCTATTCACTCACTCACTCACTCACTCACTTCAGCCTATTGCAGTCCGCTGCTGGACATAGGCCTCTACAAGTTCGCACCAAAAATGGCATGAACCCATGTGTGTTGCCCGTAGTCACCACACTGGGCAGGCGGATTGATGACCGCAGGGCTGGCTTTGTCGCACTGAAGATGTTGCTGCCCGTATTCAGCCTGTGTATTTTAAAGCCAGCAGTTGGATAGTTATCCTGCTATCGGTCGGCTTTATAAGTTTCAAGGTGGTAGTGGAACTGTGTTATCCCTTAGCCGCCTGCTGTAACCACACAGCTAATTTCTATTAGTTAATATTTTTATTCATTGAGAAATGAACAAATTTTTTATCTTTATAGCGAGTGAAGCAGTGACAACTCTACACCAAAGAGCTGTCAGCAAACAAACGGGAGCAACTGTAGAATTAATAGCTAGTGATGTATTGGATCATTACAGGTAACTATTGCATCAATAAAATAATATAAATACGGATTTTAAATGTGTATTAATAATACTTAAAGTATTGTTCTCTACTAATTTATATAATAATTATGTTTTCTCGCAAACAAAAAAAAAAAAAACGACTTCAATTACATCGACATATAATAGAATGTAAGTAGACGAAAAAAATTAACAAACGCACTAGTCGTCACTACGATTTTCGTGGGTTTCCCTCGATTTCTCTGATCACATTATCAGATCCTGGTTTCTTTATCATAGTACCACACTTGGGATATGTCGTTTCCAACAAAAAAAGAATTATCAAAATCGGTTCACAAACCACGAAGTTATCCCCAAATATACATAAGAAAAAAAAATATACAGTCGACCTCCTCCTCGTTTTTTGTAGTCGGTTAAAAACTAGAAAAATTAATTCAAAATAGAAAAAAAATCTGGATATGGATAACGTAATAATCTAGGGAACCAAAGTAAACTTTAGGATCTTTTCTCATGCTTGGTATACACAAAAATATAGTAAAAATTGGTCAAGTTCTATCTTATGAGAGCAACCACAAACACCAAGACCAGATATTTTTATACATTAGAATATTACCGGTCGTCCCCATTAAAATATTTTCGCCTGCATACATAGAATACACCAATAATATCAAATATGTATAAATCCTTTAAATACAATTTTAATTCTTCATTGCAGGACATTCGCTTTATTAGAACGACTGTTGACGGTGCCATCGAAGCTCTCTGAACAAATGGTATTTCAAATTGACGAACCGACAAAGCATATGCTCATCGAGAAGTACGTAAACATATAACTTGGAAATATTATATAAATATATAAATAACTTGGCCATATTGTGACAACGTGTTGCACAACGGTCACAGTACTGGTTTGTGCCTGTTGCGCTGGCGATTGGGTTCGATCCCCGCACATGACAAACATTTGTATTGGCCGTACCTATGTTTGCCGTGGTCTGGGTGTTTGTGCAGTACTTGTGGGTCTCCCCACCCTGCTTCGGAGAGCATGTTAAGCTATCGGTCCCGGTTGTCCACCAACCCGTGGAGCAACGTGGTGGAATAAGCTCTGATCTTTCTCCTACATGGGGAAAGAGGCCTATACCCAGCAGTGGGATATTACAGGCTGAAGCTTCTATCAACTCTGTACATAAGAAATTTATAAATTTTGTGATAATTAAGTTTTATTACTCGATAATATATAATAATTTTCAGATATTACGACTTAGATGATGCGGTGATAAGAGAATTGCTCGGAAGAAAGTTGTCTTCGCGTCACAGAAAAGATTTGGACGAGGTAATTATTTGTTTGTTTATGTGTACTTTACTAGCTTGCCTGGCGAATGTTGTTCAAAACATTTTTATTCGTGATTTCTTTTTTTTTAATTTTCTTTCATAGAAATCTTGTTCTGACAATAACATGCACAACAAAAAAATGAAAAATAAATGAAATATAATTAATAAAAATTAGATTATTCACACCAAAACCAAACACATTACTACGTATTTTTATAAATCGATTATTAAAATATATTCTATAATATTTGGAGAAAAGGGATAGTTCAAATCGATAGATTATAAACAAATCACGTGTATGATATATTTATACTTGATATGTATAGTTTATAGGAATCAATTCTTTAAAAAAAATCTTTATAATTCGAGAACAACAGAAATTTTACAGTTAATTTATTTAATATATTATTGCACATTTCATTTTACATACGGAAAGTAACAATTTTTTAATTTAAAAAGAAAGTGCAAAGGCTTCTCAGTCTTAGGTCTTATCAGTATAATGCTATCCAGTTTTCATGTATTCTGAGGTAGGGCGCGGTAGGAAATTTCTTGCTCAAAATATGGAGCAGCCCGACTGAGGTAGTACCTCAGCCTTGCAGAAGATCACAGCTAAATAATACTGTTTTCAAGCAGTATTGTGTTCCTGTTGGTGAGTAAGGTGACCAGAGCTCCTGGTGTGAATTGGGGATGGTGTTGGTGGCACGCTTGTGTTTTTTCTGGTGTTGCAGGTGTCTATAAGCTACGGTAATCGCTTACCATCATGTGAGCCGTAAGCTTGTTTAACGGGCTTGTATATAAAAAAAGTTACAATCTAACTACCTAATATTGTACTAATTCAAGGTAGCAGAGAGATCTGGAGCTCCGCTAAGGTGTTGTCGTAGACAATTCGATAATGTCCGGAGAGTGTTCAAAGCGGTTGAAGAGATGCCAGGGAACGTTGTGGCAAACATACGTTCCACCTTTCTCATATCCGAGCCTCTTGCCAAGTTAGTATTGAATCAGTCCGTAACATTCATCATGACATTTCTTCATGTAGGAAAAGAGTTAGAGTTTAATCCACCTTGCTGCTCCTCTGCGAGGTGGTAGATAGAAAAATGAGGTTTTTAATTTGACTGTTTTTTACTCAGTGGACCAATTTTAATAATTCTGTATCATGAGAATTTTTAATTATACTAATTTTATGAACCTAAAGTGTATTTAAATGCGTTAATATCAGGAACTGCTGGATCAAATTGAATTTTTTTTTCTTAACAAAGGTTGAAAGAAGATGTGGTTACGGCCGTAAAGAATGTAGCCACCCGCTCTCCACCCGTGGGTGTTGTAAGTGGTGACTCCTGGATAGCACAGTTCCACTGCCACCTTGGAACTTTAAAAGCCGACCGATGGCGGGATAGCCATCCAACTGCTGGCTTTGATTTTTTTTTTAAATAAACAGACTGAAGACGGGCAGCAGCGTCTTCGGTGCGACAAAGCCAGCCCTGCGGTCACCAACCCGCCTGCCCAGCGTGGTGACTATGGGCAACACACGTGAGTTCACGACATTATTGGCGCGAACTTGTGGAGACCTATGTCCAGCAGTGGACTGTGATAGGTTGAAATGATGATCGACGAAGGTTTTAGGCTATATAACATTACAGTACGACTGATAGGAGCAGAACATCAATGATAATATGATATTTAATTAATAATATTTTTTTTATTTCAGAAAATATGGAGCAGTTGTATTCATAGCTTGCATGAGGTTTGAAACGACCAAACGTAAACTTCAGTACTTGTCGTTCAACGACTTTTTCCACTGTGCACAGGTGAGTATTTACTGTGGGGTTGTCTAATAACTATATACTCGAAGGGTAAAATATCAGAAATCTCACAAGAAGTGGGTGGGGGGGGGGGACTATATTGACATCTCACTCGTATTTATTTTCCGTTGAACCAAGAAAAAGAAATAACCAACAAACACCCCTCAACTTCTTACTACTTTTGGGTATGGGGATAGTCTAAAACCTTACCACACATGGGAGTTAGGGGTTTAAAAGGTCGCAAAAAAAAAATCACGTACTTCATACATCACGTACATCATTCACAATAAAAAGATTTTCTAAGAACACAAAAAAGTACTACTAACAATAACATAGGTTAATGTACATTGTAAGTAGCAAATAAGTGTACATATATTGTAGCTAGAAAATAAGTGTACATATATTGAAGTTAGCTAATAAGTGTAAATATAATAAAAATAATAACTATAAAAAATAATTGTGTTTGCTCACAAACGAAAAAAAAAAACCGACTTCAACAACATCGTAGTAATACAACGTAGATCGACGAAAAAATAGTCAAGTAACTACGCGTTATCAAAGATTACTAAAAAAGTAGTTATCAGATCTCAATAAAATTTATATGTGACCACATGACAAACATCAGCTTTCGATTAAATTAAAAACTATCAAAATCGGTACACCCAGTAAAAAGTTATTGCGTATTTTCGAGAGTTTCCCTCAATTTCTCTAGGATTCCATCATCAGATCCTGGTTTCCTTATCATGGTACTAAACTAGGGATATCTACTTTCCAACAAAAAAAGAATTATCAAAATCGGTACATCCAGTAGAAAGTTATGCGGTATAATACAACGTAGGTCGACGAAAAAAAACGTCAAGTAAAAACGCATTATTAGATATAACTCGTAGTTGTTAGATCTTAAATAAATTTAAATGGGACCAAATGACACACACCACCTTTCGATTAAGAAAAAAATTGTCGAAATCGCTCCACCCAGTTAAAAGTTCTGAAGTAACATACATAAAAAAAAATACAGTGAATTGAGAACCTCTTCCTTTTTTGAGTGGACTCACGTCAATTTTTAGAGATTCTAAGGCTAGCTATTAAGTTATCTAAAGTTGTAGTGAAGTACCGATGGATGTTTAAATTAAACAAAAAAAAAATGGAATGACAAAAGCACGGGCATTATAAGCCCGTGGATAAATCACTTACATAAAAAAAAAAATAATGAAAAATAAAAAATAAAATGAAAAATAAAATAACGTATATTACTAGCTGACTCGGCAAACGTTGTCTTGCCGCGAAACGCTATTTAAATATAGAGGTTGATGGTAGAAGGGTGAAAATTTAGGGTTGTATGTATTTTTCAATGCCAAATCATAATTTAACTAAAAATAAAAAAAATAAAATAAAACTAATGTGGGGTTTAAGGGGATGTAAAATAGTTGTTGTTCGACTCTCAGACCTACCCGATATGCACACAAAATTTCATGAGAATCGGTCGAGCCGTTTCGGAGGAGTTTAACTACAAACACCGCGACACGAGAATTTTATATATTCGATTGTATTTAGAAGTGTGATGTCACGAAATTTTGGACCCTTCCCACCCCTTGTCACGCAATATCACACTTCATAGGCCCTTCCTTCCCTTAACGTGTGTCGTAATTTATTGATGGCTCCTTATTATATTTGATGTAATAATTACAGGCAATAATGGCAAGTTGGACGTACAGCTGTACGGGTCCAGAGTATTATGACACTGAGATGGACAGAGAGTTCCTTCTGGAGCTCCGGGAGCTGAGGATATTGCTTGATAAGGAGAAGGAGCACAAACAGTCTGTATTATTATTATTATTACTATCAATAAATTACTTATTTACTTATCGAGGTATGGTTCAGCGAGGAATATCCTGCTCAAAATCTGGAGCAGCCCGACGGGGGAAGTACCTCGACCTTATAAAAGATCATAGCTAAATAATACTGCTTTACTTGAAACCGTTCTTTGGAGGATTTTTTATACAACTAGGTCGGCAAACAAGCATACGGCTCACCTGATGGTAAGCGAATACCGTAGCCTATAGACACCTGGAAGTCCTGGAACACCAAAAGTATCGCAAACGCATCGCCGACCTTAACCCCAATCCCCCCCGGAAGCTCTGGTGACCTTACTCACCAGGAACACAAAACTGCTTGAACATACTGGGGAATATAGCTGCCAACCTGCACTGGAACAGCGTGGTGGATTAAGCTCTAAACCTTCCACTACATTGGGAAAGAGGCCTTTGCCCAGCAGTGGGATATTACAGGCTGAGGCCATCCATTTTCCTCATTATTATCTCTAATTGTTTTCAGTTTGATATGCATGCGTTTGAAACCGAAGTTATTGGAGAAGTCCTATCAAGAGTTGGAGCTTAATTTTAGGTGAGTTTATCTTTTACTGAAGTAGAACTTCTTTACGACGCGTGACTTGGGGAGTAAGCTGGTGAATGCGCGACGAGAGCGTTACGAAATGTGTGATCGGGTGGAGCGAACGGAAGTTGAGAGGGAGGTATAAGTTAGTGAAGATGGCACACTCGTTTTTTAAATTATGATTCACTAGATTGCTCATCGATCTCCGTCCATGCGTGTACGCGTCCGTGCGTTTGTGTGCGCGAGCATGTGTGCGAGTGTGCGTGTGTGTTTGTATACTCGTATTCACATGATATATCAATTAATTTGAATTGTGTCCTGTATACATTATTATTAGTTTTTGAATTTTAATTTTAAATTTTCCCATTTAGGAAAAAATGAGGGTAGTTTGAGATTGACATTATTTTTTATTTAGGAGTCGTCCATTAATGGGGTGATGGTTTTAGCAAGTTTGTACCACCACCCTGGTGTGGTTTTTAGACCCCCCCTCAGAAATCTTAAAATACAGCTATAATCTGATTAAATTATAAAAAAAATCGGGCTTCGTAATAAAAAATTTCAGACGGACATTATGGTTGCAGGGTGTTAGAGCCCCATTACAGACACCTCCTTGTGATATTTCGTGATTTTTTCCCTGAACCACTTGCTTATTTTTTCATTTTAATATTTAACTGTTCGCAGATTGTACACTCGTGCGTTGGTCGGTCTCGCGTGCAACTTACACAGAGGGCGGGAGCTGAGGTCTTTGTTTATCGACTTGCTTGAAAGGCGAGTTAAATTCAATATTTTGTTTCATCATGGCGCTACTCACAAAGAAATAATAAAATTGCTGGACAAATTATATGGTTTTCGAATGGGCGGGCTAAAGAGTTATTGTGTTCCGGGCGCGTGTTAAGCTCGCTACGTCCTGTTTGTGTATGTTATACACACACATATATATATATATATATATATATATATATATATATATATATATATATATATTTATATCACTAGGTCGGCAAACAAGCGTACAGCTCACCTGATGGTAAGCGATTACCGTAGCTTATAGACGCCTGCAACACCAGAGGCATCGCAAGCGCGTTGCCGACCCAATCCCCAATCCCCCCAGGAGCTCTGGTCACCTTACTCACCAACAGGAACACAACACACCTTGAAAACAGTGTTATTTAGCTGTGGTCTTCTGTGTGTCTGTGTGTGTATCTCTCCAGACTTTGAGCAGGAAATTCCTGCTGTGTCCTACCTCAGTTAATTTTATATTAATTTATTATTACAGATGTATAGAACCACTAAGGATGGGTAGCTGGCCCAAAACTGATCTGGCTCAGTTTCTATGCGCTTACGAGCAATGTGCTTTACAGATGGATGTTTTAAGGTATGTGTGCGTGAGGAAAAATTGTATTGCAAAAAAAACATGGTAAAGTGTGAGCTGTGTGAGTAGCATTGACACGTCGATATGACTTTTATCTGTGGTAGTAAATGTTCTGTAAAATTATAGTTACAAAACTATATATATTAACTATTGTAAAATAAAAATATATCACTTTTTTTCAAGCTCCTCCCTTTCAGTAACTGAGGTAGGGCACAGCAGGAATTTCCTGCTCAAAATATGGAGCAGCCCGACTGGGGTAGTACCTCGACCTTACAGAAGATCACAGCAAAATAATACTGTTTTCAAGCAGTATTGTGTTCCTGTTGGTGAGTAAGGTGACCAGAGCTCCTGGGGGGATTGGGGATTGGGTCGGCAACGCGCTTGCGATGCTTCTGGCGTTGCAGGCGTCTATAAGCTACGGCAATCGCTTACCATCAGGTGAGCCGTACGCTTGTTTGCCGACCTAGTGACATAAAAAAAAAAAAGCTCCAATAACACTTTGGAATAGTCATTTAATAAATTAAAATGCTGAGAATAACTTTAATCGCTTCAGCCTATAACATCCCACTGCTGGGCATAGGCCCATTTCCCCATGTAGAAGGATCAGAGCTTAATCCACTAAGCTGCTTCAATGCGGGTTGGCGGATATATTCCTCACTATGAGTAACGACCGCTATCAGGTGTACATGATAACAACCGGGACCGACGGCTTAACGTGCTCTCCGAGGCATGGTGGGGAGACTGACAAAGACTACACAAACACCCAGACCACGGCAAACATTTGTATGACCAATATAAATGTTTGTCGTGTGCAGGGATCGAACCTGCAACCGCTAGCGCAACAGCTACAAACTTTATGCTGTTTACACATTCATAATTTCATATTTATAATATTGTTACAGGGAAGCGGATCTGAAAAGCGTCTGGGAAAGATATATGAGGGTAGTTAGCCAGTGTTTGTTGACTATGTATCATTTGTAACATTAGTGTTTTGTGTATTATCGTTTCAATCAAATATACAATTAGTATTCAATGTATAATTTGTATACGATTATACAATATGCAATTATACATCGTATACTAAGCATTTGTGTAATGTATAATTTGCATTATGTTTGTATGTATCGGCTGGTTACAGTTTTATTATATGAGAGATATAGAAACAAAGGTGACGCACTCCATTTTTTTTTTGTTTTGGTTAAATTTTATGTTTTTCTATTCAATATAGGATAGAGAAGAAAACATATAACAAGTTTGAATCAGATTGTCACGGAGATTTAAGGACAGAAATATGTAGAAATTTGGAGATTGCTATGTTTGTAATAATCATAAATGGATGCAGTATTGTTTGATTTGCGCTGAAGTATATATTGCTGTACGCTTCAGCCTGTAATATCCCACTGCTGGGCATAGGTCCCTTTTCAATGTAGAAGGATCAGAATTTAATCTACCATCTTCAATGCGGATTGGCATTACCATCTCTAATTTTCAGTGAATTGATTTTAGTTGTAACAGGCTCGGCTGAATCATTCATCAGCTTAAGCAAAAACTTGTGAAATTGCTTCACTAAAATATTTAAGCAATTTCATAAAATATGACACCTATATTTTTTCTTTATTGTATTTTTCCACTTACTGGACTGTCACTGTCTCTTAGCTTCTTTCTACCTTGGTTCGGAGGTACTTCACAAGCATTTAACTCCATTTTAACAATAATTTTGCTATTTGCAGAGTCGTATCCGTTTATATTTTGAAATTTTGTAAGTTGTCAAGACAAAAGTGACAATTTCCAGTGAACATACATGATTTCAAGGAAATTATACTCAACCTGGAATGTGCACAGGCTGGCGATGCGCGGTCCGAGCGAAATAGTTTTGTTAGAGCCCTCGGTCCCTATCATTAGGGTGACCACACAATATGATTAATATAATAACCATTAATTTGATTACATAAAATAATGATTCTTTAAGGAAAGGACGGATTAAATAAAAATACATTATGGAGAATTTATAAAAATTTATTTATAAATTATAAACGGTTTTATGCAATTTCTGTCTTAAAATTGATTTGTGATAATTTTCAATGTTTGAGTTTTACTGTGGCTCATCATACGGGTGGTGAGATAATGAGACATAATGATTTTGATGAAGTTACATTTCGTGTGAATCACCACAATGAAACGATTCAATGGGATGTGGCGGATCAAAATTCTCGGAATACTATAGAAGTTTTGAAAAACAAATGATATAATTTTAATTTTATTTACATTGTTTAATGAATGATCTATGAAATATGATAATTATTTCTGTGTATTATATTTTAATTGTCCTCTGTCTATGAATGACGTGAAGGATGAAACCCAGCACACATCAATAGAGTGATTGTAGTCATGATCATCACGTTACACTTTAGAAAGGGACACAAGACTCTCTAAGTGCTTTCTCTCTCGGACCGGATTTCTCTCTGACCAAGTGATTGTCTGTAATAGAACTTAGTTTCATATACATAATGTTTATTATTATATTGGTGTCAAATTGACAATGCACATTCCGTGTTGGATATAAGTTCCGTGGATGATTTTGTTATAACTTGTCGTTTTCAACCATAGAATTCCATAGGATATAGACGTGTTTTATAATGGTGTTTTGATTGATCACAAGCTTCCTATCCTAGCAACTAGATGGCGTTATTAGTCCATTTCCGTCACCTTTGTTTCAATAGCCCTCATATAATTATAAAGACTAGTTACTCATTGTGATTTTTGGAAGATTAATCAAAAATGAAAAATTTGTTTGTTCAAAAAGGCTTCAAAGAATCTTAAGATTTCATGATTTTTATGTGTGTTACTTAATAAATGTGTTACCTAAGAAAAGAAAATCTGAAATTAGAACAATAATTTTTCTTAATACGTGTAAACACAAGATGCAAGAAATGATTACTTTAATAAGGATTATATTCGTTTGAAACAGATTTTTATATAAATTTATTTCAATTTTCCCATTTGACTATTTTGACTTTTTTTTTTGTAGTTATATTGTTGTTTTTTAAATAAATTACTTTTACTCTTGTTTAGGTTTATCTTTAAGTGTGATTTGTACAATAATGAGTTTGATTTTATATGACAAAATTTATTACGTTATAAGAATGTATAATAATACCACCGTGTAATAACCTGACTATTAAATGATTTTGAAATTAGTATGTTTTTGTTTCATTCTAATCTTCTGCTAAAAAAGTTTTGAAACATAAAACAAGAAAAAAAAATTTTTGTACCACTAAGTGCCAATGTAGGTAAAGGCCAGGTCGTCTTGTAAGGCCTCTCCCATATATTTCCCGTTTACCCGCTGTTCATGCGAGAATTATAGAATTGTGCTGTAATTTTACAAATACCATGTACCATTTTTTTATTCAACTAGTATCGCAAGCGCGTTGCCGACCCTACCCCCCATCCCCCTAGGAGCTCTTAATTATCGTTATTCACACAGGAACACAACTCTATATGAGAGCAGTGTTATTTAGCCATGATTTTAAAGGTCAAGTACCCGCATCTGACGAGCTGCTCCAGAGTTCGAGCAGGATATTTCGTGCTGTGCCCTACCTCAAAGAAATATCTACATACAACAGATTTCAAGTTAGATGTCCAAGTACTCACACTTACTTGAGAGCAAGTGTTATTTACTTTCCCAGTCGAGCTGCTTCAGATTTTGAGCAAGATATTTACATTTCACGAAATTCTAGCATTTTCAAAACTGTTACTTTGTCCTAATATACGGGAGATTCTTGTGCCTACTGGATAAAACCGTCAAAAAACTAGATAAAGTCGATAAATTAGTATGTCGTCACTTGCGCTTTCGTACGAAATTAGCAATAAATTTATAAATAACAGATGCATCGATCACGCCACCTAACATCTCCCTGCTGAAAATTCCAATTAAAAAACTTGTAGGGGAAGTTATTGTGAACTATTGTGTGTTTGAAACAGGGATTCCAAATTTTTTTTGGGAATCGGTTTTTCATCCCCCCGGACAACTATTTTCGTGTAAACCCCGCTGTTACAGAGATATCGTGGTTGAAGTTTTGAGGTTAAAATTAACCTACCACCTTTAAGGTTAGAGTAACGCTTGGCTCCGGCGCTGCGAGAAGTGCAGCCCTTCCGCCCGCCGCCGAGCGAAAGCGCGCGAACGAATGCGTAGAGGAGCGGATGAGGCTGGTCGCCTAGGGGTAGGGCAGACCAAGACCACGTGGACAGTGGGGTGCTCCGATTCGGTTTTGGGTATTTTTCGGGCTATGATGTACAATGTAGGTAGATTTTTTTTATCGGAGGTTAAATTTTTGTTATTTCTGACTCTACCTTAATTCCGGTGCTGCGGTAAGTGTACTCATGCTCCGCACTGCGACTATCACGCGTTATTTTCGAACAAAATTTACGTAAAAACGATCTTTACTGCAAGATCAAAATACGATACGAATTGACCTTTAACGACTGACAAAGACACTTTTAAACAAAATAACGCGTCAGATATAATATTCTAATAAAATTAGTAACATTGCGTGCTAGAATATAGGTTTAGAAATTCGAAAAATGGTAATTATGTACAATCCCGGCGAGAAATTTATGGGGTTGGGGGGAAAGGGGGGCGGGGTGGGAGGAAGTGTGGGTTTTTTCATCCCCCCGGACAACTTATACAATATTTTTCACAAACATTTGTCGGTGATACGAATTATGTATTTAATATAATAATTATATAAATAAAAGAGATGATATATTTTTATAGTCTTTATTTCTTTCATCATTTGTACATATTTAATATAAATTAACGATATTATGTAACACAATAATCAGACAGACAAAGGCTGAATTCTGGCCGATCTACATATAACTAAAAATATTTACTTGTGAATACGAAAATTGTTTCTAAATAAACATTTTTAGTTAAATGTGAATAATTTTGAAAATCAAACTAATGAGCGAACTAGTCACAACTCAACGACTTCTGTGACTGTTTAACGCCGTATAAAAGATTTCACTTTTGTCTGTCTCATTATAAATTTCGTACATTTTTGGATACATTTCTTATACACTTAAATAAATGAATTTCAGAAATGTCAAGTAGAAACAAAAGGAAAAACAATATAAATTGTTTTTATAACACAACTTTTCTACTGTTTCCGGTACTTTTGTTAATAGCATTTATTGGCAAAGCTGTGACTGTTGATTATGATTCAATGGTCTTTAAAAACAATTTCATCTCAATCATTTCTACCGTCAAGTTCCTACATTCATAAAACCATTTGTTTTACATATGAACTGTTTATTACTCAGTAATTATTATTATTAAAACGAATAATTTTTGAATACGGAAACAGTGTATGAGTAATAAAAATAACGATTCTAAAAACAATAACAATGTCTATCAGACATATTTTGATGAGTCATAATTTTACCAACTTGATAGAAAAAAAACTATAAATCCATATTTGCAAATATCTATTTTAATAAGAGAAAAATATGTAGCTATCTACAAAATTTCTCTAACCCACTATAGAGGAAGGGAGCTCTGCCCAACAGAGGGTCTCATAATATAAGACTATATTTCTGAAATCATTTGTATATACATTAGGTATATATATATATATATATATATATATATATATATAGAAAAACATTAAAACTAATTATTACGTTTTAGGGCCAGTTTTATTGGTTGCGGATAACGTGTATCTTGCAAATAACTTACGAGCATACTTCAACAGCACGAGAACATGCCATTAGAACGTAATTCTCCTTAATTCAACTACAACTTTTAGATTTATATTTGCGAATGCAAATATCTCATAAATATAGTGGAATTCGGTGGTAAAAAAGGATAATGTTATTTTTATCTGTTGGATACCGTTATCCACAACCGATGAAACGGGCCTTTTATATAGTAATATACAAAATGTATACAAAGACATTTAATGCCAGCGTGCCAGTTACTGACACAATTATAACTATTATAAACCGGCAATGTCAGATCTATTCTCAAAACATAATGCATATTATAAAATGACTATTTACAATTGAATACTTATATTACATGTCAAAATTATTCTTTATAAAATCGGGAGGTAATTATCAAAACTAGTCCAGTCCACTATTCTAAATTATTAAATTTTGTTATTATTAATTCAATAAAGCTATTTAAATTTTTTTTTTTTTTTAAGAATTTATATTAGACTTGGTTTGAAGGTAATCAAATTCGTTTCTACCCTCGGTTAGGTGTTGAAAAATTTTGTAAACAAAATTTTCAATTTGGAGATAGTTTCGGAAATAACCGCCAATAGTATTAGTAAAACATTGTATAGAGTTAAGTTAACTGGAAGGGTAGTTTTGAAAATTACCCCCGAAACAAAACACAATACCCAAAGTATCTGCTTTTCTATAAGATATATATTATAAAAAATTCAGAATTCTTTGGCTCTCATAGAAACAATAATTTTATGAGAAGGAGTGACAACACGATGTCATTATAAAGATAAGTCACACACACAGACAGTTGTACGTTTTACGTACGAGTCATAGGAGAGTTATTACTGAACTTTTTCATAATTTAGAGTCAAATACTAGAATATCTTTTAGAGTAGAATTTTGATTTTGGAAAGTTATTCAGAAATTAGATAATAGTTATTTTATTATTAAGATAGGAAATTAAGGAGTTTTTTGGATAAATTTTTTGGCCACTATGTTTGGTTTAAGAGTTTAGAAGACTACTTAAAGGGGACGAATGATGTGATATATCAAAATTCTTGTGAAACGACTACTGCCTGTGTCTTAAAATTATAAAAAAAAACTTTAAAAATAATATATAGCTGCGTAAAATTAAGTATAAGCACATTAAAATCACATCTGAGTTAAATAAGTACTCTATTTTGATTTTTTTTTTTGTAATTTTTCTTCAATTTTTGGGAATGTGAACAAAAGCGTATCACAATTTTTAAGTATACTTTAGGCGGCAAAAAGAAAATGTAAAAAATAGTACTATTAACAATTATTATAAGCACGACTTATTAAAAAATAATATTATTTTTACTGTCACTGTTGACTTTTAATTGTTTATATTTATTGCCTTTTTAGTTCTTAGTAAAAAGGTTGTTTTCCTAAAGTCGCCTAAAGTCACATTTCGAGTTGCCACAGCAAAATATATACAAAATTAAAAAAAAGCAATAATTCATGTTTATTAACATTTGAGATACAACGATTCTTACAATAAACTTTAAATTTTGTATTCATTTTAAAATTCTAAAAAGATTTAATTCTTTAACGACACTAAAGGCACGGTTTTTTTTTTACTTGGCATTATTAAATATAGAAAATTCATCCGTGCCGGAATCTTGGGATATGCGTGCTAAGGTTTATTATTTTTATTTATAATAAAATAAATTAAATATTATACTTTTCTAATTTTGAAAATCGAACTAAATGACTGCTAAACTAATATACAAACTACTTTAGAAGTACATCCGGCTAAAACGAACTACAACAACAGTATATTGAAAAAAAAAAACCACTCCACGAAGGTATCTCAACAAAATAATGAGTATCTCCTATTTTTTTAAGGAATGTTTAAAAAAATTGTGCGATAATACTGCATTTTTTTTCTATTCCCTATTTACATACAAACTTTACTTTTATTTACAAAACTTATTTAATATTCGAAATAAAAGGTCGAGTGACATTCGCAACAACCTCTATAAAAAAAAGGAAAAAAAAACTAGAAAAAACTTGTTACAGCCGCATACACGAGTTCATTAACCTACATACCCTTCACAGCGTGTTTGAATAATAACCGTAATTTTTTCCTATATACAGTCTGTTCACAAAAAATATCACAACAATAAAACTCCCGCGTTTCAAAATTAAATTACATCTGTCTCGCTCGCACGTCCAATGTTAGACAAGGACAGACTCACTCGCTCATAACTCATATGTCCACTTCGCAGATTTTCCTCTTTTGCGGGAAACCGTATTTGTCCTTTTTGACTACCTCCTGTTTTAAACGGAGGTAGGTCTCTAGCCTGGATAGCGCGTATTCCTGTGAAAAAAAAATACTTCGAAAACATGACTAAAATTTAATACATATAAAAAAAAAACTCAAAGAAGTCTTTCTTAATTCAAGCGTATTTAAACCAATAGTAAGTCATAAAACAATTATAAATACGGGGGTACTTTACAAATCCAAAAAAAAGAAATAAACTACACATGGTAAAAAAAAATCAGAAAAAAAAACATTCCATGAAGAAAAAAAAATTTGTTTGCTTTAGACCATACGACTGAAGTAAAACTTCTAACTAAACTACTAGAGAGAACTGCTTTTCCTATGTTACACCTCAGTGTAATATAGGAAAAGCAGTTCTCTCTCTTTCTTCACTAACTTATATCTCCCTCTCAACTTCAGTTCGCCTCGCCCGATCACGCTTTTCGTAACGCTCTCGTCACTCATTCACCAGCTAACACACAAAGTCAAGCGTGCGTAAGAAGATTTTACACCGAAAATTGTTATAAAAAAAATTTCACTCACCCAGTAACCAAAAGGTATTTGACTCTTGGAAGCATTGACGACAGACCACAGGGACCAGAACAGGTGACTAGCTAGAGCAAACGCGTCGACTTCGCTTAGGAGTTGATTTACATCATCGATTGATGGTTCCACATCCACATCTTTGTCTGAATGATTCGAGTGGTAATGCTTTAGATACTCCTTGATGAAAATCTCCTGAAAAATAAAATACTTGGTCAGATTTTTGGAGGCTGAGGAATGAGTCGAAAAAAATTTTAGGGATTATTTTTTTTTAATTTTTAAGGCTTTTTCTTTTTTTTTTTCTTGATTGATTTTTAAATTTTTTTCGTTTCTTTACAATAAAATTTAAATTTAATTAATCGAATTTACAATAAACTCAAATATACAAATGTTAATTCGTATAAAAATCAAGAGAATTACCAAAACAGAATCGCCGATTAAACTAAAGAAAATTGACAAGTTGACAACAATTTTTTTTTATAGATTAATAAAATGTAAATCAAAAAAACTCATTTCCTTCCGATAGAAAACGCGACGCCGTTTTATCCGAGAGTTATAATACGAATTTCCCAAGTTCCATAGTCCTTGGTTCCTCTCCGGCGGCCATATTTAACTCGCCAGCTAAAAACCAAGCATAAACAAACACAAGCTGCGTAGTGGTTGTTTTAGGCCATTTTTTATTAGCTATATCAATTTTTTTTTTCATGATAAATATTGTTTCTTACCAAAAATTTTTTGATACCAAAAAAAATTTTAACAAAAAAATTTAAGCAGATATAGAGTTACAACTAATAGTGTTTCATTGATACAGCTAATATAAATTAGATGGTTTCACAGTATGATGTATTTGACCACAATACATTTTTTTATTACTTGATTCTATATAAAACCTCTATCGAACACCATGTTTTTTTTTTGACTATTTTTTTTTTTTACGAAAAATTTATACAATTTCTTCTATCAAAATATAGTTGAGATAAATTTATTTTTAAGTAGAAGTGATTCATAAAATACATAATTACAAAAAAAAAATGCTTTGTGTTTGCGCCCTATATAATAGTTTTTGTAGTAAATTTAAAGTTTAAACAATGTAAACACAAACTAATCTTTTAATTATAAGTTTTTACTAAATATCTGTCATTAGAGAAAAAAAATATTGCCCCCCACCTTTATTATAATTTTTTGTAGTACCGCTTATGTATACGGTCAAACTTATCCCAAAAAATTTCAAATTTTCAAAACAGTGTAATAACGAGTTTTAATTGTTCCACATCATTATACCAAATTTTTGATAGGTTGATTGACACAGCCGGTAACATCCTACTGCTGGGTCTTTTTCTATATATAGAAGGGTCGGAACCGAATGCATATTTTATCATTCTAACATATATTTTATGAATGACTTCTAAGCATATTTTGATGTAAATTGTAGGCGGTTGATAGAGGATTTTTTAAAATCAATCATAAACGAACCTCACCGCTATATCGCGGAGGTTGTTTCCGTTTCTGTAACTTTAAAAAACATGATCAAAGCGTTGGGCCTACGTGCGATTTTGTATAAAAAATTACCATATTTTAAGACATGCATTTTTTAAATTCTATTAATTATTTTTGACACACTGATATTCTTAATAAACAAATATAAATAAATAAACATAAATATCAACAATTTTTTAATTTTTTTTGCGGTTGGATAACAAGGTTTACCCCCTCACAAAAAAAAAAAAACTTTAAAGGTATTTGGAAATGGAAGATAGTTTTTGTAGGAAATTGTCAAACTCAAATTTCATTGTATGGACAGATATTGCCACAAAATTTAAAGTTATTTCTATTTTCCACACAGTTCTGTTCAAAGGATGTATTCATATTTTCTTTGTATACAGTATCGCACGTTTTAACAGCCCCCATGATAATGTTCGTGTCCTTATGAAGCTATATTGATATCAAAGCTGTGTTGTTAGGAGTTTGGAAGCAGCGCACGTTAGTTATGTGATATTTTCTGATCATTTTATTCTGAAATGGAAGGTCTATTGTCTTCTTTTGGATTGACTTAAATTCTTTTCGACTTTTAAGTTCAGTAAAAAAAAAAAAAAGTATTTTTGTTTTCTAATGTTGACGCGAATTTCATTCGCTACAATGAAGCAACTTTTTTTGGATTTTATCGCGGTTTGTTAAGTGGTTTACATACTCGACGTTTCGGATACTTTGCAGCTACCACGGTCACGGGAGGACCCCGTCAGTAATAAGCGATAAAACCCGAAAAAGTTGTTTTATTGTAACATATTTTTCGTTTCGAATGTAGATTATTTTGTAAAGATACTAAGAAACTTAGATGTTTTACTTTAAAAATCTATCAAACCAGAAGGGTCTGTTTCAGCTGTGATTGATAAGTTTATCTTGGACATAAGTTACTGATAAGTACTTTCAGCACGAGGAAAAAACAAGTATATAATAAACTTTTATCTGCTGGATATCGTTATACGTCAAATAGCTGTATCAACAACCGGTAAAACAGGCCCTTAAAAGTAGATACATTTATTAGAAAATTCTGTATCAATTATTATAAGAGGAAAAAAAAATTAAAAAGATCGAAGTCAATCCACAACATATTACGACTAGCAACAATAAAGATCGCCTTCCATTCACAAAAAAAAAAACCAAAATAACATACAAAAAAATCAAAGAAATTACCTTTTGCTCTAGAGTTGGACAATTCTCCTGATTTTCATAATAAAACGGGCTCTCCGGGTTCGTGTAATCGTAGGACCATTCTTGGAAATGATTAGCTATGTCAAATCCTCTGTAGTTATATGCGCAGTACTCAAAATCGATCAAGACCAGCTTTGGCTCTCCAGAGTCAGATATATGGCTGTGGATAGAGTCAGATGTATTGGTGTCATCGAACTGAGTTAGTACATACTGAGATTTCTTTGAGTCTTCGAATGTGTACTCATCGTCTGATGTTGATTGAATTTCATCTTCTAAAAGGAGGATGTTACCTAAAAAGTAATATATAAATTTGTTAAATAATATATTATTGTCTGTTTGTATGTTAGGAAAATAAATACCTATATTGTAGGTAGCCTCGATTGATAAAGATAATTTTTTTTTTTTACATATACAAAGACATGTATGTTATGACTTCGAAGTGGGAATCGAACTCACAACTCCTTGAGCAGAAAGCAGTTTCGTTCAAACTAAACAGTCTAGTTATTAGACACAGTCAAATAGACATAGGAGTTAATTTTAGTGGGGATTCAGTGAGTGCAAGGCGATATAAGTTTTATATTTAAAACATTCTTTTACCTTCTTGCATGTCATTGTGACAGAAGACGACCGGTGATTCGACGGTCGTCAGGAATTTCTTCAACCATTCTATTTCTTTCTCAAAGTCTACCGATTTCAGCTGTTTGATTATATGCTGTTCTTCGTCGTTCTATAAGTAATTAAAACAGGTTTTATTAATACAACGTTACAACATTCAGCCTGTATCATTCCACTGCTGTGCACAGGCCTCTTTTTCCACGTAGGAGATGTTTTGGATGTTAATCCGCCACGCTGCTTGACTGCGGGTTAGCGGATTTATTTCCTACTATAAGTGATGATCGCTATCAGGTGTACATGATAACTAGAGATGAAACGGATCTTTGGTAACTATCCGGTATCCAGCCTATCCGGCCTTGTTTTCACTATCCGGCTGGATACCGGATAGTAATTCAGTATCCGATCGCCAGATAGTAATTCAGTATCATCATCATTGGCTTTAATCCATCTATTGCAGACGATTTAGGCAGTGTCAGACAGACACTGTGTCGGCTAGAACACTCTTCGTGAAAACGCAGAGTTGCCTAAGCTCTGCGCCACCCTCTCGACCTCACTGGCTAGGCCCACAGCAACGACGAGTCGATACCTGTGGAGCCAGTTCGGCTGCAGGAGTCTTTCGCATTTTAGAGCTATGCCACGCAAGCTTGACGGAGACCCAATTCCGGGTTTCAAATGAAGTTTTCCTTCTCCAGGACCCTGATGATTTTGAGCCTGGTTTATCCCTCGGTCGCCTTTTACGACCCCCACGGGAAGAAAGGAAAGTGTGTGTGTGTGTGTGCGATACACCAATCAGCTAAGTTCCGCCGGATATTTGGCTATTCAGCCACATGGTTGGGCGAATATCCGGTATCCGGTATCCGGCCAAACTGGTATCCGTTTCATCACTAATGATAACAACCGGGACCGACGGCTTAAAGTGCTAGTTTAATTAATAATTTCGCACCAAAAATCCATCATGTGTTTTGTCCATAGTCACCACGCTGGGCAGGCTTTAGGCTTTTTTCAGGCGGGTTGATGTCCGCAGGGCTGGCTTTGTCGCACCGAAGACGCTGCTACCCATCTTCGGCCGGTGTATTTCAAAGCCATCAGTTGGATGGTTATGGCGCCATAGGTCGGCTTTTTAAGTTCCAAGGTGGTAGAAGGAACTGTATTATTCCTTAGTCGCCTCTTACAACACCCACGGGAAAAGAGGGGGTGGCTATATTCTTTACTGCCATAACCACACAGTTAACTTCTTTGATAATATCTGCAATGGTGTGGTGATTAAACTCCAATCTACGATCTGCACGGAGAAAGCGGCCTATGCTAAACAGTCCATGTTAAACTGAATTGATGATCATAATATAGATAAAAGGTAAAAAAATGTATATTAAAGACCTTGCCAGTATTATTTGTTGATAACCTCTCCTCCTTAACGGTCTTCAGCCATTTCCCCATGGTTTTCCATAACCAATTCGGTTCCTTGGATAATGGTACATCCATAGAATGTATGGCAGCCATTTTCTCGGCTATTTTCATAGATAACGCAGGTTCTGACAGTTCCTTGGTTAAGAGTGCCCGAGCCTGTAAACAAGACTAGTTTTTAGAAATATAACAAAAAAAATCTGACATATGACTGAATATGGTAATTTCCAAATCTTTGTTGCTTTTTCTTTAAAAAAATTTTACAATTTCTGAGGATTGATGGAAATTAAAAAATCATTATAGCCAAGTCTAATATATAATGTAAAATTTTCATAAAAAAATATTCTCATTTTGTTTTTATTTACCAAATAGCCTATTACTAACGACTTTACTTTCAAATGTTGTTGTTAGTAGAATTGTGAACATAAAAACATAAATATATGTATGTCTCAATGTAGTTATGTATGTGTATGTTATATGTATGTATGTATGTATGTGTGTGTGTATATGTGTATTATATATTATATACTAATATATTTACTTCTTTATATGTTTTTTTTTCTTTTTTAATAATTATGTAAGTTGTTTTTGTCTATTTATAATATTTATATATTTTCCTCCTTAATTTGTGCACACCTTTACCGCTGCTACTGTATCGTGTCCAGTACCCAAAGGTTATTTATTTATTTTATACTTTATTGTACACCACGAATACATTACAAACAAAGCATAAAGATAGTTACAGACAGTGAAGTACAATGGGCGGACTTATGGCTAATTAGCCATTTCTTCCAGACAACCCATATCTGGTGGTTATCTGGAAGAAATCGCTATTTAGAGATAAGATTGCCTTTGTACATCTTTTATTGTATCTTTCTTTATTTGTGTCTGTATTTCGGTGTACATTAAGAATAAATAAATAGAATAAATAAATAAAAACTAATTTGATGACTTTAAAAAAATATTATTATTAAGTATGGCGCAGGTGGCCAGCTTTCCGCTCCTAGATTGTGGGTTCAATTCCCATCTCAAAGCTTTTTGAAGTAAAACTGCTTTACGGTAACACTTTGACTTGGGGAGTAAACTGGTGAATCCGTGACGAGAGCGTTAAGAAAAGTGTGATCGGGAGAGGCGAACGGAAGTTGAGAGGGAGATATGAGTTAATCAAAATAGAAAGATAGAGAGTTACGTTTTTACGAAGTTTTAATTCAATTGTGTAGTCTAAAGCACACTAATAAATACTAAATAAATACATACGGGTATATACTCCTCAATCCTGCCTCCAGAGAAGACACCATGAAGCTTGGGGCCCAACCGCCTCTCAGATAACAAAGTAAATATCACAGATTCGGTAACGATCGCGTCCATTGCTCGCTCACCGTGTACTTGACCATATATACGTAGCAAAACCTGAAATAATAACAGCAATGTATTGTAAAAAATTAAGTATTTTTTACAATTCAATTATTAAACAAAGTGTTGTAGAATGATAGTTGCTTTAGTAAACAAGAAATTTTACAGTAAATACCAAATTCAAAGCATCAAATTTTTCTTTAAATTAGATTTATAACTTTTCAAAACAAATATTTCACTAATAGGGTTTGTCTCAAGATGTCTAGAGAACGTCATGGTATCTTCAAGAGAATGATACTGTATTTAGGGTGTCGGCTCCCTCCTAGAGATTTTCCAGAAATAACTCCCAAAGCAACCATGCCCTGAGTGTACCTATACCAGCCGGAATGTTAGCGGCCTTTACATTCAACCAACTATCGGCCCACAACAGGCTCGGTTTCTTTTATTATTTTATGATCAGCAGAGGGTTGGGCGAAAAGTTCCTTTTATTTGCTAAACATGAATTATTTAGTATCGAATTTCCATCACATTTCCATTGCATTTTGGAATTCGTGTTCATGTCAAAATTTTCGTGTCTCAATTTCTCGAATATCTCGACCTAAGTCTCGAAATCTAGACAAGCGTGCCGGGAAGTCCCGGAACGGCATTTCGCCAGTACAAAAACTCTATTTATTAGTCATTATTATGTGTTTCTGGTGTTGCAGGTATATAAAGGCTACTGTAACCGCTTACCATAAGATATATGCTTCTTCGCCCACCCTAAAACCCATTTAATTCAATGAAAAATATTATAACAAATTACCTTCTTCGGTTCGTCCATAGAAAAGGAATGAGAGCTCATTAGAGATTTCTTCGTAAGTTCCGTCTCCGGAGAGTTCTCTCTCGCGTAAGCTCCTAGCTTCGACGTGTCGGACGGCAGAGCTACATAATAGAGAAAGTTCGACAGACCGCCACTGAAACGAAATAAATAATTATTGATAATCTATAATTAGTATTTCTTGCAAGCCGCGCCGCGTTGGCGCAACGGTTACAGCCATGGACTGTACCTGTTGCTGGCGGTTGCGGGTTCGATCCCCGCACATGACAAACATTTGTATTGGCCATACAGATGTTTGCCGTGGTCGGGGTGTTTGTGCAGTCCTTGTGGGTCTCCCCATCGTGCCTCGGAGTACGTTAAGCCGTCGGTCCCGGTTGTTATCATGTACACCTGATAGCGACCGTTACTCATAGTAGGGAATATATCCGCCAACCCGCATTGGAGCAGCGTGGTGGATTAAGCTCTGATCCTTCTCCTACATGGGGAAAGAGGCCTATGCCCAGAATTGGGATATTACAGGCTGAACCGTATTTCCTGCAAGATATTACCAATTTTATCTATAAACACTAGTTTTTTTTAAAGAGAAACTGTAGTTTCTTGCCGATTCTTCTCTACAGAATTTACGTTCCGATTCAGTGATAGATTCAATTTTAATAATAACTAAACATGTTTAATTTTTAAAATGAAGATTCAAAACTTTTGAAGCCTATTTAAATAAAGCTATTATTGATTTTCATTTTGTAGGGGATAGACAACCAAATACCCAGTAGAACAGCGTGGTGGGGTAAGCTCAAACCCTTCTCCTATTGGAAGAAGATGCCCATGCTACTTAATGATGAAGTATCTTATAACCTTACTGAAGACCACAGATAAAAAATATTGCGCCCACTAATAGTGTTGTGTTCCTGTGGTGAGTAATGTGGAGAGCTTAAGATGATGCTGTTAACAGCGTATAGCGGTAGGCTTGGCAATGCGTTTGTGATGCTCCTAGTGCTGTGAGCGTCTATAGGCTACAGTAACCCGAATACCAAATTGGATATTTGTTTTATTATTGCACTAATTACTGTCAGAGCATGGTCTGTATAGAGGAAAATTACAAAGAAAAAAAAAATATATATTCACACGGAACGGAATTCACGGAATAATCTATATGGCCGTAGTATCTTCAGGTCAACTAATCTTGTAATAAAAAAAAAAACTACATAAAACAAAGGACGCCTTAAATGATAACGGGTATGTTTGAACTCTATAAGAAACTCTGTACACGTCTCGACATAACTGCGTAGTACAATGTAGGTCAGTGGAAAATAACATTGGTATGTTGTACGAGATTATCAAATTCCGGCATAATCTATACTACAGCCGATTATTTTATTGAAAATCCTTCGAAAATTGTTATCGATACTTTATTTCACAAACTTAGAAGTACTATATTACAATGATAATGTGGCAACAATATCCGAAGAAATGAGATTAGCATCTGTAACCGAACTATGCCGATATTTAAACTGAAATCTGCCAATTTTGCCTGCCCAGCGTGGTGACTATGGGCAACACATATGAGTTCACGCCATTTTTGGCGGGAACTTGTGCAGGCATGCTATGTCCATGCATATAGGAATGCAAATAATTTTAATTAGGTATTTTAATGAAATTCAAATTAATCTAGAAAGGCATATCTATATACGCGGCGAGTGTACCAAGTTAGAAAACTTGTTCAATCAGGCAACCATACTTAGTAATCAGACGTAATCAAAGTTTTGTAGTATTAAAATAGCCTTGAAATATCAACAATATCAGTTATATATATTATATGTCTAAATCTAATCAATATTCCATGTTATACTAGCTAAGTTATTACAAAGAAAAATTAATGAGAATTATCTTATTATTTTCGATAGATAGATTTTGATATCTGTTTGAAGTGAAAGTAAAAATTATATCAAGAAATCTATCTTACTAGCGGACCCAGCAGACGTTGTCCTGCCCAGAATACAGCTACTAAATTTGATTGCCGACATACCGAAAGCAGCGCCACCTACTAGGTCCAATTGTGTTTTCAAACCATCCATGAAACCACAGAAATATACGTACAAAATTTTAACCACATCGGTTCCAGCCGTTTAGGTGTTCAGTGACAAACACACGTACAAAACAAATATATATATATATAGTCAGAGTAGCATTTTTTTTGGAAAAACCCTACTTCTTTCAACTACCCAAACTCAAGCAAAACATCAAATTCCGTCATGGATATAATTGTACAGAGAATTCAAGGAAAAAATCGCTATCAAAAAACGTAAATAAAACGTGTCGCTATCACGTAAAAAAGTATACGGTATTTTTTCTAAAATCCAGGAAAAACATTAATAAATATTGTTATCTGATGTCGAATAAAAACTTCGTAAAAAAATGTACACAATAAAGTTAAAAATGGATATTGATTGCTATAACGCGGTTACCTCTTGAAGGTCATAAGTTTCAAATGAACAAAATGTGTGCTAAAAAATAGTCAATTTTTTTGGAATTTCAGGGTTTCGACCATGAAATTTGCGCGTTAGATCATTATTCACTAATATCCACAAAATAGTAAACACGCGAAAGCTTAGTCAGGATGGATGGGTTTTTGTTACTGTATGATGTAAAACTATTGAATTAATTGTTATGGCACTTGGTACGTGGATGCAGAATAGCAAGACATAAGCAGCTTTTTTCTCGAAATTCACCCGAAATCGGAAATTATGAAGGAGAAACTATGAGGTGCAGATAGTTACCGACAAAATTTATTAATAACTTCTAAATGGTATCATAATGTACTATTTTAGGGCATAACAATATACCTTATTTTCATAGAAAGATTCAAGACGACTATTGAACAAAGAAATCATACTAATCTTCACTTGAATTCGCTTTGTGCCTTCTAATTACGGCCGGGTGAATAAGCTTGAGTGGGTAGTCAAGAAATTCAAAATTACTCATAACAATACGTGGGGCGGCTGAAAAGTTCTGAGCCTAGGGTACTTGCAGTCGTACTATTTACTTATCCGGTGGGTCACTATTTGAATAAACATCTACCCACTATATAATCGAAGTTTCACGTCATTAGCTTCATTACGCTTTAAATAATTGAACCGTAAACATCACCATGTCTGAGTCATCACTCACTTAACGAAGTTTGAGCATCGCGCCGTCATCACATTCCTCGTTAAAAAGGGGAAAACAGCAAAAGAAAATTTTGAAGAAACTTCTAGTATATACGGAGAATCTGGACCGTCGTCAGCCACGGTTAAACGATAGACACGCCTATTCCAACAAGGCTCTGGAAGATGACCCTCGCTTGGGTCGGCCGAACACCGCAGTCACCGATGAAAACATCGAAAAAGTAAAAAAAAAAATGTACTGGACGATCGCCGAATAAAATTGTGGCAGATAGCAAAAGAGCTTGGCTTTAGTAAGGAACGAGTTGGAGATATTATGCACAATCATTTGCATATTAATAAAGTCAGTGCGCGTTGGGTGCCAAAAATGCTCACGCCACTTGACAAGCAGCGGCGCGTTGATACTTCTGAAGAGTTTTTAGACTTGTGCAAGGATAATTTGGAAGAAATTTGCACTCGTATTGTCACCGTTGATGAAACGTGGATTGTGGACGAGACAATGCAGTGGATAGAGAAGGGGGAAAGACCGCCGAAGAAGTTCAAGGTGGAAAAATCGGCTTCCAATTTTTGGGATTGCGAAGGAGTTTTGCTCATAGATTGCCTTCCAAAAAAAAACTACAATTAATGCAGAGTATTATGCTGGGCTTTTAAAAAAAGTTCGCGAAGCCATTGTCGAAAAAAGAAGAGGTAAAATCAGCAAAAGAATTTTGTTTTTGCAAGACAACGCGTCGGTTCACACGGTGCGCATTGCGAGGAAAGCCTTGCGAGAAACTGGCTTCGATGAAGTAAATCACCCTCCTCCCATCATCCCTATAGTCCAGATCTGGCACCTAGCGATTATTTTTTATTTAAAAATTTGAAAAAAGACTTACGGGGACGAAGATTTGGGGATGATGAAGAGATGAAGGTGGCCGTAATGAACATTTTCTAGCCAAAGACGCGGGTTACTTTTTATCAGGGATACAAGCCCTCTATAAAAGATGTCAAAGGTGCATTGAAGTCCAGGGGGACTATATTGAAAAATAAATTTTATTTACATTTTTATCTAGACTCTTAATGCCATAGGCTCAGAACTTTTCAGCCGCCCCTCGTAAAATTCACAATTGAGTTCTATTTTATCATATTCAATGATTACTATGACTAACTCAGATAAATAAGAAGCCTGAGTTGACCATTATATTAATTACGTACATGAGCCGCGCTGTAATATTTTACAGCCTCTTACATACATCCACATTGACATTGTCAAAGCATCAGCATCTCATCTATAGTGGGTTTACGGGAAAAGTAAGCGTTGGTTGCTCTACGATACTAAAAATAAAAGGTGGCCAAAGTTAACCAAATATTTTACTTCATTGCCACTTGGTAGATAACTATGAAGAAGAGTCATATCAACTATATATAATCTACTATAGTATAAAAGTAAATACAGAACTCAGGATCAACTAATAAGGTAGTTAACAATGTGGAAAAAAACAAAATAACAATGTAGTTACAAATCAGATCTGTACCTTGAAAAACATAATCTTGAACATTATTTTAGTGGCACAGTTGTGCACTATACGACATTGTTAATTTCTAATAGGACTTTACAGCAGAAAGTTATTTTAAAACAGTTTTACGATCAATATTTAACGTGACATGAAATCCTGCTCGTTACGTGTACAGCAGAACTCAAGGTCGTCGGTTTGTTTAAGTTTTTTGCCTCCAGTCCATTGTGTATAGAAAAGGTTCGGTTAAGTCGAGACAAATTACTTTTTTTCTGGTACTTTTGTTGCTTTTTTACCCGATTCCCGGTAATGGAAGCTTCAATTATATACCGAGAGTTATATTGATCGAGTGAATTGTCGCTAAAAAAATTTGACGGATTTACGAAATATACATTTTTTTTAGATCTTACACGCGAACCACGTGCCATTGCTTGGGAGGCAAATAAATTTTTAATTTATACGTCACTTTGTAAAGAGGGTAGAAGGAAATTCTAAACTTTTTAGTTTTACAGTTAGGTCTGTAAATTAGTCGTCACTGGAAAAATTATAAGACCTTAATGTGATGTTATCTAGTCGATATGTAGAGAAATGTTTTTAATTTTATCTACTTTATAATATTATCAAATGTAAATAAAGACACATTTTCTTTATACGGATTATAAAATAAATTAATATGCAATCCCATAACCAATAGTAAGGTATATACAGAATGTTCGACTCCCTAACTGCGTTCCTTCAAATGAGGGGTTCTGTAGGTGTTATAGATCACATCTGATACACATGACACAGATGATACAGATGATAGTTCTGACACAGATGATAGTTCACATCCACGTAAAAAAATCTAGCCCTTTTTTAAATTTGACTTTGTTTTATTATACGATCTACTCTGGCAACGTACTTGCATAACCGACCAATACTATTTTTATTAGCCATAAAAAAACGTCGATAAGTGAATACTTTTATGTATCTAGAAGAATATTAGCCTTAAGTCGTTAGCTCTGTTATACACTAGTACTACCAATTAAACTTGCAAATAGTTCACATGTACCTATTAGTATTAATTAATTCTGTGAAAAAATATGCACACAAAACCTAAATTCACTTTATTTGAAGCTAGGACATTAGTCCTTGTAGAACCGTTACACCTGTTATAAATTAATGGTCTAATGAACCTTAATTGGTTGTGTGTAATGGAATAATAATAATTACATTTTTTGTATAATATAAAAACTAATCTACCATTTATAAGTAGTGTATTAATATAGTAAAAAATTTAATAGTTTTGCTCAGATGGACGCAAATAAACTATCGAACAAAGGGTAACAAGGGTAAACTATAAATTAGAGCCACCACAACAACTTGCAAAAACTGGAGTTGCCTTGCCATGTCTTGTTTGATTTTCCACTCTTGCAGGTGAAATTAGCAAAATGACACGTTCCATCTTGGCAAATTGAAAGCCATAATTATAATAATGAATGAATGAAATGGGGAATGAGGGATATCAAGTCGCTGAACCCATGATTCATACCCTTCAGGCGTTAATTAAAACCCATTGAAGTCAATTTTTTTCATAATTAACAATACAATTTTGAAACATTGAGAAGGAAAGCAGTACGGTAGACTGAACCTCAATCTTGACCTTAGATGACCTTACATGACAAAACGCTACAATGATGTCATAAAGCTATGCCCAGCAACAACGCCTTATCGGCCATTTACTGTGTATTTATAACCCAACATTATTATCGGCAGTATAGATAAAAGAATATCCTACCTAATTCGTCTAAAATCCAAGTCAGTCGGATCGACAGTCTTCCAAGCTCCATGAAGATAGTTTCTGCAGATTCTACCCGCTACCTCTCGCATCTCTTCCTCGGTACCGCACATTTGTAGTTTCTGAAAGAGATAAGAATAGTAATAAACATTAGAAATTTACTTTATATTCTAAGATTATACGGCGGAGTTTATCTATACTACAAAAATTTGTTAGTTCAAATCTTCTAAGAAGAAGATCTGCGCACGTGTCAACAATTTGGACAAAAATTTTTTTGGAAGACAATTAGTGTAATGAGAGCACATTAAATCCTTATTTCGATGCTGCATAGGTCTATATGTACTCCTTTAACCAAAGAGAGGACCAAATTTTTTAGTCCCAACGATGAAGATGCTCAGTAATTATATTTATACGTTGAGTTTTGTTTCAAATTTAAATAAATACCACTAAATACACTGATTAGCGTGCTCGGTAAATTGAAACATTGGCAGTTTATAATCAATCCATTGAAAGTTGTATCTGAACCAAAACGGTTAACATAAAACATTAACAAGTGGGTGACTCCTAACTGTGTTCCTTCAACTGGAGGGGAGGGTGGAGGCTGGGGTGCTGTAGATGTAATATTTCACGTTCCGCGTGTACAAAAATTCCTTGCCCGTTTTAAAATTTGAATTTGTTTAAATACACGAGCACCTTTAATAGACTCGTTCTACATGATACATGTCATGAGCGTAAGGATATAATTTACGGTAAAAAACGTTATACGAGTAAAATAATTCGTTTCCAATGTGGCGCGTTTTTTTTTATATAACTAGGTCGGCAAACAAGCGTACGACTCACCTGATGGTAAGCGATTACCGTAGCTTATAGACCTGCCTGCAACATCCCCCTAGGAGCCCTGGTCACCTTACTCACCAGCAGGAACACAATACTGCTTGAAAACAGTATCATTTAGCTGTGGTCTTCTGTAAGGTCGAGGCACACAATCCCACTACCCCAGTCGGGCTGCTCCATATTTTGAGCAGGAAATTTCCTGCTGTGCCCTACCTCAGTTAGTATATGTAAATTTAAAAAAAGGCCTAGGATATTATTTTTCACTTGGAATGTAATCTATAGCACATACAAATCCCCTATTTGAAGAAACGCTGGTAGGAATCGAACACTATATAGCAGATGGGAAACTAGTATCAGTACCTAACTAAACGATTATTTCCATATGCAGTACAAACTAAGAACGATACTCGTACGTAATGAAAGGCATAGGCAATCAACTTGCAAGTAATGCGTTTGTTTATTTCGTATCATACAAAGAGTTTACTCAAAATCGTGTCTCATCATACACAACATACAAAACCACATCATCAGCAAACGCTCATATTTAAATCATAATTATGGGATTTAAAAAATTCCATTCCTCTCTCTTATCTTCATTATTTATTATTTTATGTATGAGTATGAAACGTCATATTATTATTTATTGATTCACAACCGAAATAGTTTTCGTCTTATCTCTTATCTACATCCAGGACCTTGTCAGATAAGTCAGTAAATACGATAACGTGACACATTTAAACGTGACGTATGTTTGTAAATATTTTTTCCTGTCACAACTTAAGGGTTCAGACAGCCTTGGTATCAATAGTATCGGTCCAATTTTTTAAGTACTACTTATCAAAACTAAGTAGCTTCAAGATTTGGGCCGTCAATTTAATTCATCCCATCATTGATAACGAGGACATCATAAGATCCAACGGTAACTTACCGGGAGTATTTAGAATTCAGAAAAATTCGTTTTGCTCACAATCTTTTGAATTTCGAACACATATGGGTTTTTGCCCACGAATCGTTTATTGAACATGGGAATATAAGTTGTACTGTTACCAATACTTCTCTTTTATTAGGCAGAAAGACGTTAAGTTGATCAGTGATATTGCTTTAATCAACTGCAAGTTCCCATTACTAATAATACAGCTTAAATAACCTGTAAAAATCCCAAAACAAGACAAGTTCTCATTTGGATATAGAGGAAAGGAATGAAAATATATCGTGAGGAAACCTGGCTCTTCAGAACGTTTTAGGACATAAATACCCACTAACCTGCAGTTGAATAATGTGGTACATTAAGATTTAAACTTAATTTAATAGAAGAGTATTTTTTGTGAATTTTATAATGCTATCGTACGATAACAGTAACAAAGAAATTTAGTTATAAAAAATTTTATCTCTATATTTTTATCAATTTATAAATATTATGCATTTTTAACAGTATTTACTAATTACTTAATAAAAACAAACATCTTAACTTGTCATTTGTTTAAATAATTACTGTAACATTTTATAACTACGCCTAATATTCGAAACTGTGATCGCCCATGAAATAAGGTTGATATTTATAATTCATCTTGTATAGAAACGTGTTTTTACATAGCACTCAACTATATGTGTAAGTAAATATTTTAGTCATCGCTATAAATCATAACAAGATAATTATTATCACTTATTTTCTAGGAAACTGAAACGTATAAATGAAAATTAATTACAAGAATTGCATTAGATTTGCAACTATGTCCATTTGTAATATCTGTATGACGTTCTGGAACTTCTTAAGAGTATTGCTACCCACTTAAAGATCCCAAACTACCCGTCATATCAAATCACTTTCTACTTCTTTATGCATATTCGTGATTCCTCTGTTAAGCCTAGTACTTTTAAAACAAGTTTAATAGGGGGGATTATTACAACATTTGCCTATTTAATGACGTCTCATAAAATCATAATTGGCAGAATCATAGTTAGTGGATGCCGATCTGTCATAAAGTATTGGTCCTCTTTTGTTACAGAACTCTGCCTACTTGCCAAATGTCCATTGGATAAAAGAAAATGAGCAGTTCTATTTCAAAAAAGTCCAAGATTAAAATATAATGGTAATAAGCTACGCTTTATATTCATTCATTATTTATGAATATTATTATTTTTTTTTACGCTGATAAAAATTAATATTACGAAATCGTATTAATCATATCGATAATCTAAGATACCTAATCGACTTAGTACGGCACGCGCCTTAATCTAACACATAAGCTTTGGGTTATTATTTGATTATTTTGTAGTATCTTAAGTCACTTGGATTTTAAATTTACAACCTTAAATTATGATGTGAAAAAGACAAATTACCTATTACGCAATAATATATCCATAATATCCAATAAGTGAAAATAATATATATTTTTTCTTATTAAAAAAGAAAATAAGCAAATACCACTTGATGTACTAAATGGAAATGTAGCTTAATTCAGAAAAAATGTGAACATAGGTCGATTCGTCGTTAGCATGCTATACAAAGACTGTAATAAGTAAAATGTAAATCACTTCGTAATATAACATATGTACAAAATTACGCGTTGCTAAGAGTGAGTTGCTATGCGATATAAATTCTATACTATGTTGAACTACATATCAGCCCATCCTTATATAAAGTTTTTGTTTTATTGAACTACAATGTAAGGTAGACTGCAGGGTCAACGTGACGACGTGCTAACTCCGAACCTTGACTCAAGAATCGATACACAGTAAATATGTTACTTTAGGTAGAAAACTCTTTATAGCCAGAAGAAAAAAATGACGAGGACAAGGACACACTAAGATAATCTAAAAGTTTTTGCCTAAGAGCATTCGCTAGATTCAAACAATTAAAAAAAAGAACGTAAATCCTAAATAGAAAGTCGCATTCAAACAGATTTCATATTTTTATATGAATTAAACAAATGCTTACGCTAAAAGGCAATTTCAATATTAGAAAATTTAAACTTTTTTTTTATAAAAGCTTTGTACTTTATTGAATTTTTTATTGTTATAAATTTTCTCAATTCTTGGTTAGAGAGCAAAAAGCGTCTCTACTCAACTCTTCTACATCTCCACTTGTAATTCGTAACCTTCAAGCTTTCTACTTCAAAAAAAAATTTCTAGTAGTTTTTTTTTAAATTCTTTATTACACCCATACCTTAAAGGCTAAGTCGGCTTTTCTGGTAGAATTTTGGTATAAGCAATTACTAACACATTTGGGGACTACAAGTCTACAACCTAATAAAAAATAGGCTTGAAATAGCCGGCGACACTTATAGCTGTGTCATGACCAATAACAAAGGTTCCTTTCTACTTCCTCACATAATAGTGTTTTGGCCAACGGTACTCGCATAGCATCAAACAACCCACCAGATAGTTTCTAAGCCGAAAACAAAATATGGATCACGTATTTCATTTGGAATTCCGGCCAGAATATTAACAACACCTATTGTAAAATAATAATAAAAAAAAAAATGACGCACATAAAGATATCAGTAGACATAATTTCACTTACTTGATAAAAAATAATCTAGAGCCCATTACATATTCTTACAAATAATCTGGATTAAGATAATCTTATCAGAAGAGGTTGTTTAAGCCTGTCAAAAACCCACGTTACCACGAAACGTGAGTTATTATTATTTATAAAATTACTTGCAATGCAATTTATACTTTAATGCTAAAATGAACCTAAAGATATCATTAATTTGAATTCAGTAATCAGCGTCATCGGTGAGACAAAGCTAGCCCTGCGGTCACCAACTCGGCTGCCCAGCGTGGTGACTATGGGCAACACACATGAGTTCACGCATTTTTAGTGCAAACTTCTGGAGGCCTATGTCCAGCAGTGGACTGCAATAGGCTGGAATGATGAATCAGTTAAAATCAAAAATAGCTCTATTCAAATAGGCTGTAAACGCACTTTCGAATCGTCATTTTACAAATTAAAATTTCAAGTGTTATTTTTAAAAATGAAGCTACAACCGATTCGGAATGTATATTCTGCAGAAAAGAATCGGCATGAAACTTCGTAGTTACTCTTTTAAATATAATATATATTGTGTTTTAGTAATAATTCATATTCATTATCTGATATGAAAAAATCTTATCTTTAATTTGTTCGGTACAATTGGCGTATACATAAAAAAAAAATCAGACAATGACTCATGGTCGAAGCAGGGACAAATATATATTACCTTATCTAGTCGAATTTCTAGTAATAGACAATCAGGTACTTGACTTTCTTAGATTAGTCAGCAAGTAAAGTTATGTAATGAGATTGTATACAAAACAAGGTATCCAAACACATCACGATTCAAACTGCGATATCCTATCTTTTAATTTAGCTAATAGTGCTATGATGTTGGTACCCGTATCAATATAGTATTTAAAGAAATTGCAATAAGACTACTTATTAATAGACTGACTATTTTTTATTCAAGATAAATACACATTGGATAGTCTACTTCATTTCGAAACATGTTTGAAATGGAAAATTTTTGTTAGGTATTTCAGAATATTATTTATTTCGACGGAGTAGCTTCAGATTCGATTACTTGATGAGGAAATAACTTCGTAGAATTTGTAATTGCATCTTTGGCCTCGAAAAATTTGAACTGCAAATGAATATTTGCAGAAAATAAATTTTAATTTTCCGAAATGGGTTAAGCTAATATATCCCCAAAACAGCAATGACAAATTCTTCTTCCTCAAATAAAATTGTTAAAAACACCACGGAATTTGTCAGAAAAAATCGGAACAACTGAAATTCCGTACAGCAATCCAAAAGAACTGAATAGCCAACAAAAGCCCAACAAATGCGACAAACAGGAAATAATTTTGTCTAGACAATTAAATGATTCATCAAATATTGAAATCATTGTACTTTTTGGACAGGATATTTTCAAACTTAGCTAAGAATTGCAAAAAAAAAAAAAACTGTTCTGTTCTAGGTATAATATTTACAGTTAATTTTTAAGGAATAAGGGATCTAGATCTAGCGATTTATGTTTCAAAGACAGAATCTTGTGACAGAAAGCGGGAATAGTATAAAACCATAATTAGCAAAGACACAAATCATATAAAACTTTATGAAATCGTCCAAACTCAGACACAAAATAAATAATACCGGCAGTTTAAACAAAATTAGATAATTAAGGAACGGTAATTTCCACACAACTTTCCGTATCTACACAGTTATCATAATTATCTTAATGACGTTGTTAGCACAAAATTAAATAAGTACATTCTTGACACCGAATTTTTAAGAACAAAATATAACTTTTCATACTTGTATGGTTACTAAAAATCTATACTAATAAATGGAGCTTTTTTTGATGGATCCGATCGGAATTATACTATACATCGATATATATAAGATGCAACGTGTTTCGGAGGTTTATTATATGATATGTTGGTGATTACTTCATTACAGCCTATACAGTCCACTGCTGGACATAGGCCTCCACAAGTTCACGCCAAATACGTGAACTCATGTGTTTTGTCCATAGTCACCCTGGGCAGGCGGGTTGGTGACCGCAGGGCTGGTTTTGTCGCACCGAAGACGTTGCTGCCCATCTTCGGCCTGTGTATTTCAAAGCCAGCAGTTGGATGGTTATCCCGCCACCGGTCGGTAGTTCCAAGGTGGTAGCGGAACTGTGTTATCCCTTAGTCGCCTCTTACGACACCCACGGGAGAGAGGGGGTGACTATATTCTTTAGTACCGTAGCCACACAGTACAATAATATAAGATGATAAGATGCAGCATGTTTCGGAGGTTTATTATATGATCTGTTGGTGATTACTTATCATGTAAAAAATATGGACGGACAGAGGTCGCTAGTATTATGATAATATAAAAGGTTTACATGTTTTCCATTAATCATTCTGAGTTTCCCATATTCAGTCATCTACCCGAATGGCTCTTACTGCTGAATTAGCTGATTTGGTTTAATGTATCATAAACTATAATTTTTCAATTTTAATTGATGTTACTTGACAAAAACACTTAAATTTTATATTCATTGAAGATCAAGGCGTTTAATATCATAAATTGTGACAGCAATAAATGAACACTAACCCATTAAAATCATAGCAATTATTTAATTTGTCCCGTCACTTTTAATTGAAACAAAGTCACATAAAATTCGTATTTATTATACGACAATTTTATGCACTTATTCATCGTCTTGTTAAAAAATGACGTGACTTTAATTAAAAAAAATTGCGTTTGTTAATGATACAATTGCGATGAATTTCTATATATATACACGTGTGTATATTACACGAAAAACCTTAGTAACATGAAGCCATCTCATTTTTATCAGGAGTTTGGAAATGACATAGTACAAAACGAAACATGTTAATGCTAGCTGATGCAAAAAAAAAACTGCTGATGAAAAAATGTCAATTAAACTCTATAACGATAAAAATAAATTGCAAAACAACACACCCCCCGACAGTCTGTAGTTAACGTCAATCATATAACAAGTCGATAAAAATATCAAAAGCGAAAAACATTGAAATTCGCGCCTTATTATACGTAAAATAAAGTTAAAAAAAACTTAATTTTTGGTGATTTCATCGTATGATCGATCGAACGATGGTCACGCACCGAACATAATTATGAGTCTACTTATAGAACACACGAGCTAATCTTTGGACCTGTTTCGTCCACCAATCATTCGTGATTCTACCTAGTGGGTTACACGGTAACAATTATTTTTACAGGCGGTTACAATATCTATCTTGACATAATCGTATCAAGTTTATGTCAAAAACAACTATTAGTAGTATTAGTTTCAGTAGAGCGTGTGATCGCCTGAACATTTGCGGTCAAGATTTCGATTTTCGTTCTTTATAGATATTTGTAACAATACACATCTTTGTTTCTGATCTCTGGTGTACGTCTTTATGCTTCGTAGAGCAAATTAAGCTGTCCGTTACAGTTGTTATTATAGACTGCCTGACAGCGATCGGTACCTCATTGTAGAGTGTATCAGCAAATTCGCAGTGTGTTGGATTAAGCTCCAACGTTTCTTCTATATGGAGAAGAGGTCTTTTGCCCAGCAGTGGGACATTTAGTTTGATTCATTAATCATGTCAAAAATTTGTCTTTATAAATCAAAACTATAATGATGACAGATAGATGAGTTATTAGAATCAATCTAAAATGGCTGTCTCAAGAATCCAAACAGTATGAAGTGGCTAGTTTACTAAAGGTGTGTTCATTTGTAGCGAGAAAACTAATCTCCTAATCTTCCATTCAGCTTTTTTATTGTTAAATTAAGGAAAAAACAAAAATATGATTCATAGAAAAAAATTATAAAAACACATGATTCACAGAACGGAAACAGTTGATAAAATGGCGAATCAAAATAGATAATCTTGATAATAATAAGTCAACACTACTGACCTATTTCACCACGTGCTGATAGTTTATCTGACACTTAAACTACTGACAAGCTTTATCAGCAAGTCAAAATTGGTCTGATTTACCTCAACTTATTTTGATGCATAGTTTGCTAATACGTGTAGATACACTTTTTTTACCGTTATTCTCTACTATATCTGTTATCTAACAGATATTGTGTATGACGGTAAAAAAGAAACAACATCGAAACTTTTATGTGTTAGACATTTTTGGGCTTACTTCATATATTTGTTACAGTAAGAATCAATGAATCGAAATGAATCATACAAGAATACGATATTTAGAGATGGGGGGAGTGTTTTTGTAACCGAAATATTTTTGACGTAGCGTGACGTACTGCTGATGACGCAAGGCTGTGTACTAGATTATTATTAAATTGTGAAATTTCAGACAAACAAAACGTGATTTAAGATTACGAACACTTTTTACGTACCAGATCCAGAGCCCACGTGGCCCATACTTTCGTCATTTCATAAAAACTAAAAAATTCTCAGCACATGTTATCAGTATGGGTTACAGCAATGGTCAAATATGAAGTTTACTCATAGTGACTTGTGCAGGTACGAGGTTGCTTGGGCAAGATTTGTATGGCTTATTTAGACAAAAGAAAAATATATATCAACTTCTATCTGTTGGATACCGTTATACGTCAGATAGCTTTATCAAAACAAAATAAAATTAATCGCCCTATTTATATAACACAAACAATTTCCATGCCAAGTATTGAAGTGAATTAATATATTAATACAACCCGCACATGGCAAACATTTGTATTGGCCATACATGTGTTTGCCGTGGTCTGGGTGTTTGTGCAGTCCTTGTGGGTCTCCCCACCGTGCCTCGGAGAGCACGTTAAGCCGTCGGTCCCGGTTGTTATCATGTACACCTGACAGCGATCGTTACTCATAGTAGGGAATATATCCGCCAACCCGCATTGGAGCAGCATGATGGATTACGCTCTGATCCTTCTCCTACATGGGGCCTACGAGGGCCTAAAGAGGCCTATGCCCAGTAGTGGGATATTACAGGCTGAAGCAATATATTAATGAATTACTTTTAATTATATCAGTTACCTAACTAATATTAGAGAGGTGACTGAGGTAGGGCACAGCAGGAAATTTCTTGCTCAAAATATGAAGCAGCCCGACTGGGTAGTACTTGGACCTTACAGAAGATCACAGCTAAATAATACTGCTTTCAAGCAGTGTTATGTTCCTGTGGTGAGTAAAGTGACCAGAGCTCCTGGGAGGAATTGGGGATAGGGTTGGCAACGCGCTTGCAATGCTTACGGTGTGGCAGACGTCTATAAGCTACGGTAATCGCTTACCATCAGGTCAGCCGTAGCCTAGTTTGCTGACCGTTTTATTAAAAATATATATATTTAAATTCGGAAAGTGTATTAGGATGATGTTACACACTCACGCAAAAACAACTGGATTGATTGTAATGAAACTTAGCACGTGTATAGCTGAAGATCTAGATTAAACACATAGGCTTTTTGAAGGTTCCTTCTTAAGAAACAATATAAGGCCCGTAGTGTGGAAAAAATATGGGGAACAAAAGCCTATGATACATAAACGTTGAGTATTGATTAAGAATGACGCGAAAAAATAGTCAAGTAAATACAGATTATTAGATATAAATAAAAAAGTATTTGTTCGATCTCAATTTAATGTAAATGGGACCTCATGACACGCACCACCTTTCGATTACAAAAAAAAAAAAAAAAAATTATCGAAATCGGTCAGCCCAGTAAAAAGTTCTGAGGTAACATACATTAAGTTTGTATGTGTTTATGTATGTATGTATTTGTATAGTATGTTCATGAATTATTTTCTTGTGTATATAATATAACGATTGTCACTAACGTTACTTTATTTTTCCTCCCTTTTTGTCTCTTTTTTTTCTATTAATGTGAATTTTACTAATACTCAATTACACAATACACAACCTACTAACATCCGCTTTTGTACGTCCTAAGGTTGGCTGGTAGAGAATGCTTATAGCATTATTGTGCAATAATGTAGTTATAAATAAATAAGTAAAATACAGTTGATTTGAGAGTCTCACCTTTTTTGGAAGTCGCTTAAAAACAAGCAGCTTAACAGCAATATTATACATACTTCATACATATATAATATATTATTATAAATGTGTATAACCTCTGTGTGAACTCACTAAAGCTTAATTAAATTATATCCTTACACATATAAAAAGTTGTTTGTATATATTGATAATGGGGTTAGGTTGGGCTTAGGTTATCTATTTAAAGAAAAGATCAAACATGATCGAGTGTGACAGATGAGTATTTTATATGTGATGATAAGTTAATAATGAATATAAAAGAAATTATACTTTGAAATTTTAAAATACTAAGAATGAGAGTTCAAACATAAAATACATACCTACTTACATATTTCTATACAAATAAATTAAATTGGAGTGTCTGTTTGTAATATAAAAATAGCCGCTTTTTATTAAATGCATATGGATGTATATATGGTACATATAACAAAATAACATTTTTTACAATTGTTGTCTGTCTGACTGTTTGTGCCGGCTTATCTCTGAAATGGCTGAATTACGAACTGAACAATAACTTTTTGTTAAATTTCATGCAGACGAAGTCATAGCACTGTACAGCACAGCTAGTAATTTAATAAAGAAAAAGATTGCATTCAGAGACATACCTTTACACAAACTTTACTAACAGACATTATATGTTTATAAATCATATTATATTTTATAGATAAAACAACTAAACACAAAGAAATCGTACATTATGGAAATATCCAGAAAGTGGCACTATTTTCTTGAAGTTATACTTTTTTTGGCGTAATAGGGAAAAATGATGAGAATTTTTACAATGCAGACATTCAATGTTTTTAATAAGTTACTAAAAGATAAGATTACCCATTTACCTAAATTAGAAATTTACGTTTACTGTTTAATGGTCTGTTTCACCAGTTGTATATAGCGCTGTTTGATGGATGGAGATATCCAACAGATAAGTTTTTGATGTATTTTTCTTATGAGATATTTCTATTTGCAAAAATTGATCTAAAAGTTGTAGGTTATTCATTGATGTGAAACAGGTCCTGCTGTTAAAGTGTAATCGTAACCTATTTCCAAGATAAATATTTACGGTGTAATTTTTTAATTTATTTATAAAATCAACGGTTTATAAATTACAAAAGTATTGTTAAATCAATAATTTTCCAATTACAAGCATATATTTGTTAATCTATGTTAATTTGTTACATAACATTAATGATATCATTATATATCATTGAAAGTTGACATGTTTTATCATTATTTAACATAGTAACTATGTTATAATTATGTATTTCTTACATCAATTATTAAGAAACATTTGTTAATATTACTCACACACAAATCATCATTCATACCAAGCCAATGAGTATTATTTATTATTATCATCATTTGTATTAATATTTGGCAAACAAAATATTGTTTGTGTAGTTTGACTGGCCTATTGACACAGTTGGCAGTAAGCTTTCAATTCTAGGCTTACAATATCTCAAATCTAATCTAGGTGTATTTATGTATTACTAGCTGTACCCTGCGCACATTGCTACGCTTTTTTTTTTGGGCGTACTAACTCAGAAACCTTTGTTGGCACAACACATTCAACTGTTACCTAAAATATAGGCACTAAAATAGATAGCCTATCTGAGTAACAGACATCTATGTATGTATGTTAAACATATTTATTTGTGTTAATTGATGATAGTATGCCTGTGTGTGTGACCATCGATCACAAGTTGTAAGTACTGCATTAAGAAACCTGTGTATAGCGGAAAGTTTTAGATAAATAATGATTTTGTCATTAATTTTACAAACAAATTCCTAACATTCGGTCACAACGGTCACCAACCCGCCTGCACGGTCACCAACCCGCCTGCCCAGCGTGGTGACTATGGGCAAAACACATGAGTTTACGTTATTTTTGGCGTAAACTTGTGGAGGCCTATGTCCAGCAGTGGACTGTATAGGCTGTAATGATGATGATGATCCTAACATTAATTCAAGATGCTAAAAACAGGTATAAACTCAAATATTTCCAAGAAAGTAATTCTGTAAGTTTTGTAGTAAATTTGTAGTTAATGCGAAAATTTCTACATTTTCATGTCAAGTAGGTAAGTATCTTTGGATACATTTTGCTAGAAATTTCTTTTGCATATTTAAGTGCATAAGGAATATATATGTACGTAGTTATTGGAATCACATTGTGTAAATAATATTGTTACAATGTTTGATTTAGATAGATAAGTCTATGTGCCAGCGTCTTATAATCATCCAACACTTTTAAACAAGAAATACATATAGTTAATTTCATTCTCGGATATGTCTATTTGTTTTAATCAAATTTGCAACACTTTTCAGGGAAAAAATTAATCTAAGAAGGTATAAAGGCTAGTCTTTAGATTAAGAACCGTCATTTTGAAGTTAAATAGGTTAAGGTTATTTTTTTTTTTTGTAACAAAATTATGCCGGATATTTTTCCTGTATAATTCCTGGAAAAATTAGCTTTTCTCCATTTAACTTAACCAAGCTTGGTCTACTTAGCATTTCTTATATTATATGTATTCCGTTAAATAGTATACGTAGATTCTATATTGCATAGATTTGTTGGCTAGGCTTCAGATAAAGAACCACATTTTGAAGTTAGATAGGTTAGGATTTTTTTTTTCAAACGAAATTATGCCGATAAATGGTCAAATTTTGGAACCTAGATAATTCGATGGTTCATAATCTAAAGCTTTACCATTTGTTAAAATCTCGGCTAAGATCTAGACTAGGTAAAACCGAATTAGAAAAACCGAATTATGGGGTTTTTGGGTGTGGAGGGTGGAGGGTGTAGGGGAATCTATACAAGGTAACACTGTCACACCTCAAAACCCCATGGTTATGGAGATATCCATGGTTAAAGTTTTGAGGTTAGAAGAAGAATTTAAAGCTATTATAATACCTTTGAGCTCATACTGTTTGCATTGTTTGACAAATCGACACTTTTAAACAAAATAACACGTCAGACATAATATTCTAATAAAATTAGTGACATTGCGTGCTAGAATATAGGTTTAGAAATTCGCCAAATCGGACCCAAAACCAAAACCAAATCGGACCCAAAACCAAAACCAAATCGGAGCACCCCACTGTCCACGTGGTCTTGGTCTGTCCTACCCCTAGTGTTTTTTTTGTGCCGCGGAGGCGCGGAGGGAGGGCAGCCCTGGCGCGAACGAATGCGTAGAGGAGCGGCTGAGGCTGGTCGCCTTCGGCGACCAGCCTCCCCTGCGGAACAGAGCATGAGTGAGCGTGCTTTCGCACGCAAGGGCGGAAGGGCTGCACTTCCCGCAGCGCCGGAGCCAAGCGTTCCTCTAACTTTCGAAATTCTTCTTCTAACCTCAAAACTTTAACCATGGATATCTCCATAACCATGGGGTTCTGAGGTGTGACAGTGGTACCAGGGGTAGCGTTCCCCACCCTCTCCTCCCCCTTCCCCCCACGGTCCCGAAATTCGGTTTTACCTAATCTAAAGCTTTACCAAAATCTCTAAAAAGTGATGCAATAAATTAGTTGTTATTCGGGAATTGCACATAATAAAGCTGAAAATTTAGAGTTGAAAAATTGTTTTAAATTCATCTCGTGTTAAAAACATAAGGTCGAAATGTTTTACGATAAAAATGAATGTAAACGCAAGGTAACTTATTGTTAAATTGCAAAACAAATGACTCAAAACGTACCTTCGGCACATGTAAATCCACTTATAAAAATATTACTAATTAATAACACGAAAACATACCCAGTAACTGTTCCGGTTCATGTCTATCAGTCGTCTACAACTATTTTTAGCGCCCACTAATATCTTTTTGATATAAAAAGACATTAAAATTACCAAAATATACTAATTTTAGCGGTACTAGTACGGTTATCACGATATTGATTCGACTGACATGGTAGTCATGTTGCCAGAGCGAAAAATATATAGACTAAAGACGGCAGAATTTATACCTACTAATGTTTATAAACATATATATGGTTTGTTTACAAATTCCCGTCCGCATTTAAATAGCAAGTTCACATTATCAATGAATCATAACAAGACAGAATAAAATAATACGTAGTTAAAAATTATTATCAATTCTTTTTATCGCGGCAATGTTTAGTAATAATATAATGACGTCCATGATAAATATATATATATTTTTTAATTAAATAAATAATAAAAAATATTAGTTTTATTTTTTAGATTTTGGGTGAAATTTTTTTGCTATTGTAATCAAATTTTCAACGGTTTAATTTACTAAAAAAGTAATTTTACGCCTCAATTACAAATAATTCGCTATCTTCGTCATACGTCACAGGGTGGTACGATGTACGTAGCGAAAAAAAAACACATTTTATAAATCTCACTGTAACTAAATAACTAATTGCTAGATAAACAAATTACCTTGGCCATCGCTTTTCTATTTCTTCAATACGTTTGTTTCAATACAGTAATTATAATTTTTAATTCAATTGTAAGAAAACACCGACTTTCTAATGTATGTATTACGTCTACACTCCGCAAGTTAAAAATATCAACTAAAGAGCGAGACCAAGCGAGACTACAGAAATTCAATAGACAATAAAATAGGGATTATCTTGAGTGTGAAAGAGATAGAAGATGCGAATAATACGAGCCTTGGCGAATATTGACGATATACAACCCTTGTTGTCCAACGTGTCTCACGTCATAATAAACCGACCATATTGCGGATAGAGCATAATTACTCATGTTTTTAAGGAAAATATGCTATCTTAAATTAATTGGGTTATATTATTCAATGTTGTATTTTTTACTTTTATTTTACGATAGGTATTATTTTTTCCTTTTGTGCGTATTTTTAACTAACAGAATAATGTGATAAACAAATAATTATTGATATTGCGTCTTATATTTGATGTCGTGTTACCTGTTCAAGATATTATATTTCATGGAATTATAAATGTATTTTATGATTATTATTATATTGTTTTGTAATTCACACGTTATCTGGACGTATGTACACATATATATTCATTCAAGTGATAGTTTATCAGTGAAGCTTAGTATGTAGGTGTTTTAACGTTTATTGAACTGTTACTTAGAAAGTTTATTAACACCTAAGTATAAAAACACTCCAACAATTAAAAAAAATAATTAAAGACGTATATAATGTTATAAAACTGCTTAGATTATATAAAATTCCCGACAAAAACCAAGTCAAAGATCTTTTTTTTGCAACGAAAATCTTTTGGAATTTTTGTCTAATTCTAAAAAAAATAGTTAAAAAAAAGCTATGTCGTAAACGCCGTTAATGCGTCTCTATATCATTTAAAGTAAGGGAGACATTTTTAATAATTATTATTTAATTATGCTGGTGATTGTCATGTGATCCTATTTAATCTGAGCGAGATCAGACGAGCAGTTTTTGTATTATCCCTAATAATGCCTATTGAATTGACTATTGTTTGACTACATAAGTTGTATTATTATTAATTTGTCGATGTACTTATATTAATTTTTTTTTTTTTCTTTTGCGAGTAATCAGTAGTATCTTTAATACAAACTTTCTTCTGACAATAGCGAACACAAAATGAATTTGGTTAGAAAAAGAGTTGGGCTATGTCAAAAAGAACTGTTTTTAATTTTTTTTTTTAATTTTAGTACAAACATAATTATAACAGGAGGAAAAGGAACAGCGAAAATCGTATAATTAACGCGGGCAAAGCCGTAAGCGAAAAGCTAGTATATAATGAAGCAGTGAGGTATAGCCAATTTTTTTATATACTCTCTGTTTCAACCTTCCCCAACAATTTATAACGCAAAAAGAACTAATAAAACCGGATTAGTAGGTCTCATCATTTTGCGCGTTCAAAACAAAGCTATTAAATTTACCGTTATAATATCAACATATACACGGAATTATATACTATATTCAAGATTTACGGTTCACCTGATGGTAATCACCAACAGGAACACAACAATGCTTGACAGCAGTATTATTTAGCTGTGATCTTCTGTAGGATTGAGGTACTATCCAGTCGGGCTGCTCCATATTTTGAGCAGTAAATTTCCTGCTGTACTACCTCAGTTACCTGTACCTTTCAGACACTTCTGTGGTCTGCGCTTTCAGACAAATTGTTCATCTATTTTTTGATAGGCAATTGATTTTTTTTATTTCTCTAAGCGTAAGTAATCATCGAAACAGTCTACATAGATCTCATAGCTTCTCATAACTCAGTATGAGAATTCGGTCTGCATTTGTCCATGTTTTATGAGGTTTTATGAGATTTTTTCCATAGGGTACTACTTACTATTGTTTTTGAGCAATATGTGTTCTCCATTCTACGTGATATTTCAGAAATCATTTTTGCTATTTTGGCACTACTGGAAGTCGTTAAACCAAAGGAATGAATAGATATAAACAACGTGTTACTTTTAGATAATGTGTAGTAGATATTATACGAAATAATTGAGTTTGCTCGCAAACGAAAAAAAAAAACCGACTTAAATTACATCGACGAGTAATATAACGTAGATCGACGAAAAAATAGTCAAGTAACTGCGCGTTGTCAAAGATTACTCAAAAAGTAGTTATCAGATCTTAATAAAATTTATATGTGACAAACATCAGCTTTCGATTAAATTAAAAATTATTAAAATCGGTACACCCAGTAAAAAGTTATTACGGATTTTCAAGAAGTTCCCTCGATTTCTCTGGGATCCCATCATCAGATCCTGGTTTCCTTATCATGGTACTAAACTTGGGATATCTTCTTTCGAACAAAAAAAGAATTATCAAAATCGGTACATCCAGTAGAAAGTTATGCGGTATAATACAACGTAGGTCGACGAAAAAAGCGTCAAGTAAAAACGCATTATTAGATATAGCTCGAAAAGTAGTTGTTAGATCTCAAATAAATTTAAATGGAACCAATTGGCACACACCATCATTCGATTAAAGGAAAATTTGTCGAAATCGCTCCACCCAGTCAAAAGTTCTGATGTAACATACATAAAAAAAAAAAAAAAAAATACAGTCGAATTGAGAACCTCCTCCTTTTTTGGAAGTCGGTTAATGACATTTTAAAGGCTGCTACACATTTTCCGACTATTTTTTACTTTAATACTTTAAAATTCGCATTTTCTAAACGTCTCTACCTAATGTAGAGAAATGTACAATGAATTGTCGTATACATATAATTATAGTAAATTCATGTAATTACAACGCCTATTTTTACGTAAATACAGGTTAAATAAGCCATTAAATGTCAGATTTCTCCTCTAAAGACCACTAAATTCTAAAAAGAACTTGATAACTAAAATAATCCTACATAATTGTGTTTGCTCGCAAACGAAAAAAAAACCGACTTCATTTACATTGAGGAGTAATACAACGTAGATCGACGAAAAAATAGTCAAGTAACGACGCGTTATCAAAGATTACTCAAAAAGTAGTTATCAGATCTCAATAAAATTTATATGTAACCACATGACAAACATCAACTTTCGATTAAATTAAAAATTATTAAAATCGGTACACCCAGTAAAAAGTTATTGCGGATTTTCAAGAAGTTCCCTCGATTTTTTTGAGATCCCATCATCAGATCCTGGTTTCCTTATCATGGTACTAAACTAAGGATATCTTCTTTCCAACAAAAAAAGAATTATCAAAATCGGTACACCCAGTAAAAAGTTATTGCGGATTTTCAAGAATTTCCATCAATTTCTCTGGGATCCCATCATCAGATCTTGGTTTCCTTATCATGGTACTAAACTTAGAATATCTCCTTTCCAACAAAAAAAGAATTATCAAAATCCGTACATCCAGTAGAAAGTTATGCGGTATAATACAACGCAGGTCGACGAAAAGAGCGTCAAGTAAAAACGCATTATTAGATATAGCTCGAAAAGTAGTTGTTAGATCTCAAATAAATTTAAATGGGACCAATTGGCACACACCACCTTTCGATTGAAAGAAAATTTGTCGAAATCGCTCCACCCAGTCAAAAGTTCTGATGTAACATACATAAAAAAAAAAAAAAAAAAAAAAAAATACAGTCGAATTGAGAACCTCCTCCTTTTTTGGAAGTCGGTTAAAAATATGTTCTACGACAAATGGTCATAAATCATTTAAGGGGGTGACAGACGTGCGAGTAAGTTCGCGAACTTGTAGCTCGACGACCTTTTTCGTTAGTGTGTCACCCTAAGTACGCGTACTTTAAAACCGCCGAGTAAGTTCGTTGGCGAACCGACAAGTTTGAAATTTTGCTCGTAACCCGCCTCCGCTCGTACGTGTGGCAGCATTGCGAGCCGCGAACCGCTATTTTTAACCGACTTGCAAAAAAGAGGAGGTTCTCAATTCGATTGTACTTTTTTCATGTATGTTATCTCAGAAGTTTTGACTGGGGTAGACCGATTTCCATGATTTTTATTTTAATCGAAAGGTGGTGTGTGGCGTGTGGTCAATTTGATTGTGATCTAACAAGTAATATTTGAGCCATTTCTAATAATTGCGTATTTACTTGACTGTTTTTTCGTCTACCTACGATGTGTTACTGGTCGATGTAATTGAAGTCGGTTTTTTTTCGTTTGCGAGCAAACACTCAAAATCTCAAACTACTCGAAATTACTCAAAATGAATTATATCCGAACTTCGTCTTTTTTTTTTTGGTTTTTAAAATGTAGTACGATACAATTCTTAAATAACACAAAGCTTCTTCTGTCGACGACATCGCAATACAGAATGAGTAAGCTTCACGTGTGTCACCGACGTCGAGCCGAGTAAGTTCACGATCTTAAAAAGCGCGTTATTTAAGTTCGTACGTCTATCACCCCCTTTATTATGTCGTGATCGACTTTTGAATACATAGTAAAAAAAAATATTTTCTAATGACGGTGATGGTGATGTCATGAAGTAATTCGTCAGAACGATTTGATGTCTATATTTGTTGTTGTGAATGTCTGAAATAAAAACTTAATTTTTAATAATACTGCGGTGGCAAACAAACGTACAGTGCGCCTTATTGTAAGCAGATACCGTAGCCAATGGACTCGAGCAATACCTCTCCAGATGCTCTAGCTACCAGGGTTGGATGTAGTGCCCAAGTGGGCCGTTTTGACGGAAGGAAATAAAAGGTCAACTGATAATGTGCAGCTTAAACTTTACAAAAATTGTATATGGATACTTTGCGCCTAATACAGTCGGCCCTGTTAGCTTCCTCACCCTCCCCCCCCCCCACAGTAACACATCACTACTTGAGTGCAGTGCTATTTAGCTGTGATCTTCCGTAAGGTTTAAGCACTTCCTTGGTCGGGCTGCTCTAAATTTTCAACAAAGACATTTACTATTTTGCCTTACCTTATATCTTTAACTACAACTCGCCACTATTAAAATAATCTCCCGGGTGCGTATGATACGATTCTTTTCACCTTTCACCTCATCTTGGAGATATACATCCTATCTTTTAATTTTATTTCAAAGCCGCGCCATTTTGATAGCCCCTAATGTTTTGTCTTTTTAAATATCTCATTAATTGCTTGTTTTGCTTTTATTATAAAACGGTAAAGTTTTTAAGTCATGTTTGTGCAGCTTTTTAAGAGAACATTATTTTTATTTCTCTTTATTTTTATTACCATACAAGCACAACGAAGATACGTATGACAAATACAAAAAAAAAAATCTTTATACAGAAATGTGTCCTTCAACGAACTTCAACAAAGAAGGAGGTTTCTCAGTTCGACCGTACATATATATATATAGAAGCGTTAGTTATACCCATTCATAAAAGTGGTTCCCGTGGTTAAACTTATAAACTTATTTTGTAAAATCTTCGAAAAATTAGTATACCAATCTATAAGTCCGTTAATTCTCTCTTCGATCCCGGATGAGCAACATGGATTTATGAAGAGGCGTTCCACTGTAAGCAATTTAATGGTATTCACAGATTACATCTTTCGCTCAATGAATAGTGGTATTCAAGTTGACGCTATATACACAGATTTTGAAAAGGCGTTTGACAGGGTTGATCACGTAATTCTGTTACACAAGTTGCATGCCCTGGGTATAAGAGGTGACCTTTTTAGATGGATAAGCTCGTACGTAACAAATAGGAGTCAAGCCATAACTTTGGGAAGAGTGCAAAGTTCTTACGTTTCAGTTATTTCTGGAGTTCCTCAGGGGTCTATACTGGGTCCATTACTCTACAATGCATATCTCTACGATATTGGTTCATGTTTAACTTACTCTAAATTTATAATGTTTGCCGACGACAAGAAGATTTATTTAAAAATTAATAGCATCACTGATTGCCACAATATACAATGTGACCTAAATAATCTATACACATATTATTTAACTAATCGTATCACTGTTAACACAGCAAAATGTCATCAAATTACTTTCACTCGTAAAAAGAATCCTATATTATATACTTATGCTATAAACAATGTCCCCATCGTAAAAGTCGATTCTCTTCGAGACCTAGGGGTGATACTAGATTCCAAAATGACTTTTATAAATCATATCGATACAATAATTTCTAAAGCATATAGCCAACTAGGTTTCATATCACGAGTTTGCAACACATTTAAAAATATAGGTTGTCTCAAAAGTTTATACTTCTGCTTCGTTCGAACTATACTGGAATACGCTTGTAGTATATGGGCCCCTGTATACAATGTACACATCGACAGGATTGAATCACTACAGAAAAAATTTATAAAACTTTTAAATTTCAAAAGTTACAGAATCTGTCACACCTATGTTGATTCATGTAAACACTACCAAATTGAATCCCTATCCCAACGTCGTAAGCAGTACGATATTATCTTATTGCATGATATCGTGAGTGGGAAAATAGATTGCAGTGAGCTTTTATCCCAGATTGAATTCCGAATACCATCAAGACGCTCTAGACATATTAAACCATTGTTCCATACACCTCGAGTAAGAACTAATTACGCACGTAACTCGGTCCTCTGCCGTATTGTCAATACGTATAATACGCAGTATCCAAACTTAGACCTGTTCTACCTAAGAACGAAGACGGCACTTAAAAAAGAAATCAAAATGATGCATTTTTCGTAGTATCATCAAAAATATTCAAAACCAGCACCTACAGATTTATACACAAACCCACACTAATACCTTACCTTACCTTACCTTCGTCTTACATGCACACCTATACGAACACGCATTCACCTTTTCATGTCTTACACTCACCTCTAACTGCAGTGGAGGGGACGGAACATAGCCGTTTACTTTTTATTACTTTCTGTTATTTTTTAAATATAGTGTCTAGTTATGTATTTTATAAAGAATAATATTTTTATACATCAGTGTGATCCTATTTTGGCCATATTTGTACATTATATTGTAACATACTATTGTAACATAACGCTGTCGGATTGCCTATAAAATAAATAAATAAATAAATAAATATATATAAATATATACCTATATATTTTTGTCATGTATGTTCGCGGATAATAACTTCGTTGTTTGTGTACCGATTTTGATGATTCTTTTTTTGTTGGAAAGGAGATATCCCAAGGGCGGTACCATGATAAGGAGTCCAGGATCTGATGATGGCATCCCAGAGAAATTGAGGATAACCTTCGAAAACCGTAACGGCGACTAGTGCGTTTGTTAATTTTGTTCGTCTACTTACGTTGTATAACTTGTCGATGTAATTGAAGTCGGTTTTTTTTCGTTTGCATGCAAACACAATTATATATTATAAGTTGATTATTTCAGAGGCTTACAGTTATTTTGTTTTTTTTTTTATTAATTTTTTTCATTTGTTAAAGATCTCCATAAAATCTCAAATCTTAGCCTTCCTGACACAATAACAACGTTCGACTGTGATTAAAACATTCCTACCTTTATGAAACTTTTTGTTTAACAGAAAAAAAAATGTACAGTTTTGTCTATTATGAGCTTACGGTTTTCGTTATATCTGTTTATTAATTATTGCTGTGAGTAAAAAGTATTTTTACTCGCAGTATTATCATAAAAGTGTTTAAATTAGTCTTTTGTTATTTATTACGCTGTCGTCATGTCCAATATCCTGCTGTCATGTCATTATCTTGTTGTCATGTCATTTACCTGTTCTAGCAGGTTGCAGATATCTTTAAAATACATTTAAAACTAGCTGCCCCCACGACTTCATGCGCGTGGATTTTAACAAAAAAGTTATTGTTCAGTAAATAAATTTCTGAAATAAAGTAGCCTAAGTTACTCCTTATTACATCAGCAGAGATTAGTCGGAACAAACAGACAGACAGACAGACAAAAATTGTAATTTTTTTTATTTTAGTATAATATGCATCCTGATATGCAGTTAGTAAAAAGCGGTTATTTTAATATCACAACACACTCCAGATTTATTTATTTGTATATGTAGGCTAAAGGTTTATTGAATATAACATACTGTATTAAAACTTTATTATATAAGTACAACAAAGTTATAAAAAATATCAACAAAATTAAAAAAATAAAAATAAAGGCCAATTAGCAAACATTGACCTATACGGCGTTATATGATTGTATAATTTGTATATATACAAACGTAGATATATATATATTAGGTCCTTCCATATGAAATTGACGTTTTGTCGTACTGGCAACTTTGATCTCAAATAAGTATTTTCTCTTTGGTTACAAATTCCAAATTCAAATTTATACTCACGCATAAAATTCTTATCTACTTCATTTTTTTTTCTCTTTTGTTTTTCGTCTTTGCGTCTTTCAGTCTGAGTTCTCAGTATACAAAATGGAAAACTTGAAATAGGTATTGTGTTATTTACGAGTACGAGTCCTTACACATGCCATTAGTATTATTGTTATAAGAGATAAAATATTTCATTCCTTAATCATGATACAAAAATGTCAGATTATCGCCTTGCGTTAGTAAAGCGATTCGAAATAGCTTCATAATAGTAGAGTAAATAATAAGTAGAGTAAGTAAGAGTGACCCTATTACACTACTGTTTACTAACTGTAGCCTTTGCCTTCGTTTGTATATAAATTTTCATTTCATCTCATACGCTTCAGCCTGTAATATCCCACTACTGGGCATAGGCCTCTTTCTCCATTTAGGAGAAGGATCGGAGCTTAATCCACCTTGCTGCTCCAATGCGGGTTAGCGGATTTTCATTTCATCTCATAATAATGTTATAACTATCAAAATGAAATAAATTTTTCTTTTAGCAAAATTTCTTATTCATGCTCCGTTTGTATAGCTTATAGCCTTCCTCCATTAAGGGGCTATTTAAATGTAATTTTTTTTTTAATTCGAACCCTTTTTTTGGTATCGCAGTGGAACCTCTTTACGGGTGATATCCGGGATGCCCGGGTAGCGTTCAACTAAAACTCTACAGCTATTTATGTCTAGATTAGAGTATTTCGTTAAAACTCGTTATCACACAAACGTTACTTCAGCCTGCATTTGATAACGTAGGTACCTATTTGAAGAACAGATGCCTTAAAATATCACACTACGAAATTAAGCGTAAATGCATCAACGATAAACAGTCTTCACAAAGTACCTATGCAAGCATTGAAAACACGTGTAAGAACTCGTGCTACAGTTTCTACACTTATGTAGTAAATAAAAAGTTTTAATACCAACTACATTATCTTTCATTCTCATAAATCATACACATTAATTATCTTTTTATATTAATTTACAATCGATGTAATTAATCGGTTTATTGTATTATTATATTTAGTGTTGTTTTATAGATTACATAATTTAGTGCACATAGCAACGAAGAATATAAATTCAATAAGCCGTATAGTATTGTTACTGGAATATTTTCATTCGCAAAATGTACAATGTATGTTTAGAGCCATCTATTCGTTTCAGCCTGTAATGTCCCACTACTGGGCATAACCCGCTTTTTCCATGTAGGATGCCCCATGCGGGTTGGCGGATATATTCCTTACTATGAGTAACGATCGCTATCAGGTGTACATGATAAAAACCGGGAGCGACGGCTTAACGTGCTCTCCGAGGCACGGTGGGGAGACCCACAAGGACTGCACAAGCACCCAGACCGCGGCAAACACCTGTATGGCCAATAAAAATGTTTGTCATGTGCGGGGATCGAACCAGCAATAGCCAGCGCAACAGGTACAATCCATGGCTGTGACCGTTGCGCCCACGCGGCGCCATCTATTGGTGATAGAATTTAGTTCCATCGTAAGACGTCATCTGTCATGAAAGTACTTTTCTTCTATAAATTTTTGTAAATAAATGTTGAATATTATTACAATTTATCTTAGTATAACTGTCAAAATGTGTCTTGTAAAATATTTACTATTAACTGTCTTAATTATATGCATTACAAATCAAATTATTATTTTGGATCATATTATTCCTATTTCCATAAAACATAATATAACCTCATATTTTCAATATAACCTTTCCTTCTTTTGCATCCTTGCAACATCATGAAATTATTCAAATTAATATGAATTAACAAAAATCAATTACTTGCATGTATGCTTTGTAATTTACTAGCGACCCGCTCCGGCTTCGCACGGGTGCAATGTTGACACTAAATATAAAATATAAATAAATATTTGCAATGTAAGCGCAAAACAGGTGTTTATTTACGACATCATATTAGAAACTTCTAAAACTGTCAGTATTCCTCGACTGTATTATGTGTATTATACATAATACCTTCCCCTGGAATCACTTTATTTACTACTAAAAACCGCATCAAAATCCGTTGTGTAGTTCCAAAGATCTAAGAATACAGAGAGCGGGAAGCGACTTTGTTTTTTAAGAACGATTTTAAAGATTACTGCAAAAGTTAAAATCAGATCTCGATGAAATTTAAATGTGACCACATGATAAACATCGGCTTTCGATTAAATAAAAAAATCATCAAAATCGGTACACCCATTAAAAACTTATGCGGATTTTCGAGAGTTTCCCTCGATTTCTCTGGGATCCCATAATCAGATCCTACTTTCCTTATCATGGTACCAAACTAGGGATATTTCCTTTCCAACAAAAAAAGAATAATCAAAATCAGTTCATAAACGACGGAGTTATCCCCGAACATACATAAAAAAATAAAAAAATATTTTTATACGGTCGAATTGAGTAACCTCCTCTTTTTTTTGAAGTCGGTTAAAAATGAATGCTAAGCGCATAACTCGAGAATTCATAAAAAAAAAAATATGTTTCTTATGGCCCACGGAAGGTATTAATACTTAAAAAAAAATTATTATTAACTTTTGACAGAATGACGTCTGTCCGGGCAGCTAGTTGTGTAAAAAAACCGAGTTGAATTACATCTACAAGCATTACAACGTAAGTAGACGAAAAATAGTCAAGTAAAACCGCGTTATCAAAGATTACTCAAAAAGTAGTAATCAGATCTCGATCAAATTTAAATGGGACCACAAGACAAGCATAAGCTTTCGATTAAAACAAGAATCATCAAAATTATTTATTAAATAATTGTGTTTGCTCGCAAACGAAAAAAAAACCGACTTCAATTACATCGAAGAGTAATACAACGTAGATCGACGAAAAAATAGTCCAGTAACTACGCGTTATCAAAGATTACTCAAAAAGTAGTTATCAGATCTCGATAAAATTTATATGTGACCACATGATAAACATCAGCTTTCGATTAAATTACAAATTATTAAAATCGGTACACCCAGTAAAAAGTTATTGCGGATTTTCAAGAGTTTCCCTCGATTTCTCAAGGATCCCATCATCAGATCCTGGTTTCCTTCTCATGGTACCAAACTAGGGATATCCCCTTTCCAACAAAAAAAGAATTCTCAAAATCAGTACATCCAGTGGAAAGTTATGCGGTATAATACAACGTAGGTCGACGATAAAAGCGTCAAGTAAAAACGCATTATTAGATATAACTCTAAAAGTAGTTGTTAGATCTCAAAAAAATTTAAATGGGACCAATTGACACACACCAACTTTCGATTAAAAAAAAATTGTCGAAATCGGTTCACTCGGTCAAAAGTTCTGATGTAACATACATAAAAAAAAAAATAAAAAAATAATAATACAGTCGAATTGAGAACCTCCTCCTTTTTTGGAAGTCGGTTAAAAATAAACGGCTACTGCTCTAGTGGACCATTTAGCTCAATACGTTATAGTATATCGATAGTCCGAACCGAAGTCGTTTTACTGAATGCCGATAGATGGCGTCATTAAGAAATAGTAGCGTCGTCAAAAAGTGCTCATCATATCTCGATAAAGTTTAAATGGGACTGCAAGACAAGCTTCAGCTTTCGATTGAAAAAAGAACCATCAAAATCGGTATACACAGTGAAAAGTTATGCGGTATAATACAACGTAGCTCGACGAAAAAATCATCAAGCAAATACGCATTATTACATGTAATTCGAAAAGTACTTGTTAGATCTCAAATAAATTTATATGCGACCACATGACATGCGTCACCTTTCGATTAAAATAAAAATCATCAAAATCGGTTAACCCAGTCAAAAGTTCTGAGGCAACATACTTAAAAAATTACGATCGCATTGAGAATCTCCTCCCTTTTTGGAAGTTAGTTAAAAAGAAGGAATTTGGGTGTACCAGTTTTGATGACTTTTTATATAATCAAAAACTAGTGCTTGTTGTGTGGACCCATTTAAATTTGATCGAAATTTGATACCAAGACTTTTGGAGTTATCCTTGATAATATTTAACTGTCATTTTTTTGACTACCCACGTTATATTATTTTCGATGTAAATTCAAGTAGATCATTTATCATTTGCGAGAAAACAATCGTGACATCATTGTCATCGTCATCGTCATCGTCATCGTCATCGTCATCGTCATCGTCATCGTCATCGTCATCGTCATCGTTATCATTATCGTTATCGTTATCATTATCATATCATTATATATCTATGTTATATATAATAAAAGTAAGTTGATAAAATGTGCGTACCGACAAAACTTAAAAAGTAGTTTCGGCACGATAAAGAGACTTATATAGTGTGATAGCCCTTTCGAACAAGAAAGTTCCCGTTTTAACCTAAGGGGCGTGTTTTTAAAGATATGAGGGCTTTTCTAATCCTTCAACTTGGAAATTAAGTGTAGTGGCGCCATCTGTTGTTGAGTATTTGAACGTCATTCAGAACAACGATTATTGGGTTGCATTTCGAAAGGCGCTGCGAGCAATTGCAGCATGTGTAGTCTTCTTCTTAGTCGCACACTCTTGTCAGAGTGGTCGTGGCTGCGCTGACGAGGTACATAGTGGGGTGTTTGGTGGGTCGATAATATTTTCGAGGGTAGCTCTCCTGGCGATGTGCTTCCATTTCCCTCTGTTGGAGGCGTCGCGAGTACACTGGACCATGGTGGCCTCAGTAGCTCTTGTGATGACGTCTGTCCAGCGGGTTGGCGTTCGACCGCGTGCTCTCTTGCCTTCCACCTGGCCCTGCACCACTAGTTTCTCCATCGAGTTTTCATTTCTAGAGATGTGCCCAAAGAACTTCAGTATTCGTAGTTGTACAGTCGATGATAGTCTGTCTTTGATACGAAGTTCTCTGAGGATGGATACGTTGGTGCGAAACGCCGTCCACGGGATCTTTAGGAGGCGCCTCCAGCACCACATCTCTAATGCATCGATTTTACGGCGATCCTGCAGTTTCAGAGACCAAGTTTCGGCTCCATAAAGAAAGATTGGAAACAAGGCATTTCATCAACCTGACTTTAGTCTTCTTGGTGATCCTTCTGTCTCTCCAAATCTTTCCCAGTCGTTTCACAGTAGACCTGGTCATGGCGCACCTTCGCCTTATTTCGTCGCCACATCCTCCAGTACTTGATATAGTGGAGTCGAGGTAAATATAGTTCTGTACCACTTCGCAATTAGCTATTTTGTGTACATTGCTTCCACTTTGTTCAGCCCGGTCCACTATCATCATCTTCGTCTTGTCTCGGTTGATAGCAAGTTCGAATTGGAGCCTGATATTTTCTAGACGGGTCAAAAGATTTTCAATGTCTTCTCTAGTCTGTGCGAGAAGGGCAGTGTCGTCAGCGTATCTAAGGTTATTTATCACGCGTCCCCCAACCGATATTCCTTTGTTCCGATCTTCCAGGACAATACGCATAATGTACTCTGTGTGGGTGTTAAAGAGTAATGGCGATAAGATGCATCCTTGTCGTACACCGGCCTCAGTCTTAAAATTACTTGAAAGGGTATCATTCACTTTTACCGCTGCAGTACCATCTTCATACAGCCTCCTCAACAGAACTATTAAATGATGCGGTACACCCATTTCTGCAAGTATTGTCCAGAGGTGTGTCCATATGACCGTATCAAATGCTTTGCGAAAGTCCACAAAGCAGATGTGTATGCATGCATGCAGCATGTGTAGTAATGGCGCGAAATTTAAAATTCCAATTTCAATAAAGTCTTAAATTACATTTGTTACTATTATAATAAAGTTATTAAGTTTTATGTTTGTATACAGCAGTAGCTAACTTATATTTTGGAGTTAAAGCGACATAATTTTAATTATTCAAATTAGTTTTGAAAACATTTTAAAATTTAAGTTTTTAAATTTCGCGCCTTTATACGTATGCTACAGCTGCAGAACCTATTGTTACGACGGAAGATAATGTCGAGAACATTCTAGAAGGTATGAGAAAGAAAATATTCTCAAACGTTCTCGAATATCCTAGAGCCTAGCTCTCTGAATATATAAGTGCCCGGTGTCGCCCGCCAGAGTTAGTTCGATTTGAACAGCGAAACAAGCGATTTCGAAACGAAAAGGAAAGAAGTTATCTGTGAGCCTTTATTTTGAAGTATCACGTATGAGTATTTTTAATATTGTGTGTCGCGGCTAAGCAAGCAACCCCATCTAGTGTGCAGATGGTGGCACACGTGAAGTTTTGAATGGTTGCCACCACGGTTCGCTTAAACCGAAAGTAAAAATCATCATATCAAAAGTTTCGCTCTGGCGAGTATATCGTTCCATAGCTTAATTGGCTAGAGCGTCGACATGGTATGTCGAAGACGCGGGTTCGAATCCCGCTGGAGCGGTCAATTTTTGATATGATATTCAAAAATGTTTAGAATTCCTAATTGTGGGTAACACAAAAAATAAAAATCGTACATATTAAAAATAGCATGGTGTCGTCTCCTGTCAAAGATTTTCATTGTAATATGAAACTTTGAATAGTTACGAGTCTCTGTAAAGAACTCACTATAGACGGCGCCACGGTTCGCTTAAACCGAAAGTAAAAATCATCATATCAAAAGTTTCGCTCTGGCGAGTATATCGTTCCATAGCTTAATTGGCTAGAGCGTCGACACGGTATGTCGAAGACGCGGGTTCGAATCCCGCTGGAGCGGTCAATTTTTGATATGATATTCAAAAATGGTTGCCACCGTTGTCCACTGTGTGGCGCTGAAGCGATCGATTATTTTTTTATATAAATTCATTTAGACGGTGACTGGAAAATTATAATTCGAAATTAAACGTAAACGCTCCGAACATCTCTCCTTGTATAAATTTAAAATATTGTAAACCGCGACATTAAACGTAGTTAAACTTAGTCTACGTTGTTTCATTCGAAGATCTCCGTAGTTGACTGATCGTTGCTGCCCCATAATTTGGTCTTCGAGCCGTATTTACCAAGAAATTGGACTTCGCGCCGACTGCTATTCGTCAAGGAAAATTCGACGCAGCTACTTCTTCAGTCAACGGTCAGGTCTTATTTCCTTTCTACTCCTTTCCCGTAAACGTTTGAATTAAAAATCGTATCATTTACATTTCAGGCTAGTGACGTTTCTTTGCGATTTGTGCTGATTCAAAGTCTTCGTATAACCGTGAGTACCTTACATTATTCTTACACGTAGGCCTCTAAAATGTCCACTGAAGATAAATTATCAGTGCCTTCGGCAGCTTCCCCCTTGGGAAAACAACTAAAAGATATTTCCGAACTCAAAAAACAGCGAGGTAATTTGAAAGGTCGGTTAACACAATTTAAAAAATATTTAGATTCATTGCCATGTAATGATATATCTCAAGTTCAAGTTAAAGAAGTTAAATTAAGAATGCAAGCAGCTCAAGATCATTTTAATACTTTTAACAACATACAAAATCAAATTGAGCTAACTTTACCCGAGTCGGAATATACAGCAAACTTTGAGTATGTAGAATCTTTCGAATCATTATATTTTAACGTTCTCGCTACAGCTGAAAGTATAGTCGAAAATACCGTTGAAAGTTTAAAATGTAACAGTAAATCGTCAGTGCAATCTAATGTTAAGCTGCCGGACATAAAATTACCCTCCTTTGATGGTTCGTTTGATCAGTGGCTAGAATATAGGAATTCGTATATTACTATGATACACAACCGTTCAGACTTAGACGAAATTCAGAAATTTCATTATTTAAAGGCTTCGCTGAGCGGTTGTGCGTTACAAGTTATAAGCGCTTTGGAATTTACAGCGGATAATTACGTGCATGCCTGGGATCTACTTCATAGTAGATTTCATAATACGCGACTTCTTATACAGAACCACTTGAAATCATTATTTTCTATCACTCCGCTCAAACAGGAATCCCACTTGCAGATTCGTAGGTTAATAGATACTACACTCAGAAACCAGCGTGCTTTAAAATCATTAAACGAACCTACTGAACATTGGGATACAATAATTATATACTTAGTTGTATCTAAATTAGACGCATCTACTGAGCGGGAATGGGAGAATTATAAGGGATCAATTTTAACTGATTCAAATAAACGACTAAAATTAGATGATTTACTGACATTCTTAAGAAATAAATCGAATACCCTCGAGATGATTAGTTCTAGTCAAAATAAGTTGCCTCAATGTAAGCCTCACGTTATAAGCGAAAATAAGCATTACCAATCAAAAGGTCATGTCATAGGGCATACTTACACGTCTACTAATTGTAATAAAAATAATTCTAAGAAGTCATTTAGTTCTAATAAACGAATTTCTCCAGACAATAATAGTTGTTTCTTGTGCAATGGTAATCATCTACTCTATACGTGCTATAAATTTTTAAATTTGTCTGTTAAAGATAGACTTAAATTCGTTGAAGATAACAAACTATGCAGTAATTGTTTACGTTGTTCAGGTCATTCTGCAACGGAATGTATGTTCGGACCGTGCAAGCAATGTCGGAACAAACATAATACTTTATTACATATTAATAATAATTTGAATAAATTCGAATATACGCAAAGCGGGCGATCAGCTGATTTAAACGAGACTCGTGAAGCGGCCGGCCGGTCGACTGCGCTTCACAGCTTAGTTACTTGTCACGCGCGGCCGCGAAGTACATTACAACCGGTTTTGCTATGCACTGCGTTGGTAGATATAATAGATCGGAATAATGAAATGTTTACAGCTCGCGCGCTTTTGGATAACGGCAGTCAACATAGTTTTATTTCAGAAAAATTATTTAAACGTTTGAATACGAAACCTATACAGTCCACTATACGTATATCGGGCGTTGGTATGTCTAAAACGCAATCGAATAAATTGTGCGAAATAATTATACGTTCTAAGATAAACGATTATAGTACAAAAATTCGGTGCTACATTTTGCAGCACATTACGTCTAGTTTGCCTACAACAAACATTGATAATAAATTTATACGTATTCCTAATAATATTCGTCTTGCGGATCCATCATTTAATATTTCCTCGGCTATCGATTTACTAATCGGTGCTGATTTATTCTGGGAATTATTGTTAAACGATAATAGAATTCGATTAGAAAAGGGACCTTACCTCCAAAATTCTAAATTAGGATGGTTATTGTGTGGCCCGCTTTATACGTCGCAATTAAAAGACAGTGAAACCGATCAAGTTTATTGTAATTTCAATCAAACTTTAGACGATAATTTAAAACGTTTCTGGGAAATAGAAAACGTATCTCACTCCAGTAACATTCTTACTGCTGATGAGCGTATATGCGAGGATCTATTTAAAAATACGACTAAACGAGACACCGATGGTAGGTTTTCAGTACGCATTCCTTTGAAACAATCACCAGATGTTTTAGGTGATTCGTATAATTTAGCAAAAAATAGGTTTTTCGCATTAGAACGTAAACTTGAGCGCACACCAGAATATAAACGAATGTATCGTGATTTTATAAACGAATATGAATCGTTAGGCCATATGACACGTGTGAATAGGGTTGAATATCCTAACTTTTTCTTGCCGCATCACGGTGTTTTTAAAGAGCACAGTTCAACCACTAAGCTGCGTGTAGTCTTCGATGCGAGTGCTACAACTACTTCTTCTAAGTCACTTAACGATATTCAGTACCCGGGACCGGCTCTTCAAAATGACATTTTTTCTATACTTTTACGATTTAGGCGTTATAAATACGTAGCCTGTGCGGACGTAGAGAAAATGTTTCGTCAGGTCCTTGTTCAGCAGGATCAAAGGTCACTGCAGTATATCGTTTGGCGTGACAATCCTACAGATCCGTTAGGTATATATCAGCTTAACACCGTAACTTATGGTACGGCATCAGCGCCGTATTTAAGTATGCGTTGTATACGTCAGCTCGCATACGATTGTGATGACGTCATCACAGCTCGGGTAATAACTGAAGATTTATTCGTTGACGATTTAGTTACTGGCAGTGATGATCATCATGAACTAATATCCATTTGTGAAAAAGTTTCAGCGGTTTTACGTTCGGGATGTTTTGTACTACGTAAATGGATATTTAACTCGGAATTCGCTCATACTCAGGTAACACAGCAGTTTAACAGTGAACACACGCAAAATAAAACCTTAGGTATTGGTTGGTATAGCGAGAGTGACTGCCTACATTACACTACACAAATAGTCGAGTATAACAATATACCTAAGTTGACTAAACGAGTAATGTTATCAATTATATCTCAAATCTACGATCCGTTGGGTTTATTATCGCCTACCGTAATTATTTCTAAAATTTTACTTCAAAAGTTATGGCTGAGTAAGCTCGATTGGGATACGCCAGTACCTCGCGATATCGAACTTATTTGGAATAAATTTATGTTAGTTTTAAAACGATTAAATGAATTAAAAATTCCTCGTTACGTAATGAGCGACTACACGCAATACAAAGAACTGCACATATTTACCGACGCATCACAAAGTGCATACGGCGCTTGTGCTTATGTACGTACGTATAACCATGATTCTGAAATCGTCGTAAAATTATTATGCGCAAAAACTAAAGTTGCTCCCTTAAAGTCTATAAGTATCCCGAGGTTAGAACTTTGTGGTGCTTTATTAGGCGCAAAACTTTATAAAAAAATTATCGACGTTATTCGTTTAACATTTTCAAGGGTCATCTTTTGGACTGATTCGACCATCGTCATCGGTTGGGTTAAGATGTCACCACATCTCTTAAAGCCGTTCGTACAAAATCGCGTAACCGAGTTAAACGAGCTGACAGGTGACTCCGAGTGGTTGCATGTGTCGAGCGAAAACAACCCAGCTGATTTATTGTCCAGAGGATTAGCCTTTGATTCGTTGATTAATTGTGAACTTTGGTGGAACGGCCCGTCTTACTTGCAATGTCATAGTAATTTTAATTCGTTAAATAATAATATAATTAATTTAGAAAATTTGCCTGACTTAAAATCAAACGTAGTACATAATTTTAGCAGTTTCGAAAACTTAGATTTTATTCAATTTAATAAATACTCGTCTTTCACAAAACTTAAACGCGTATGGGCCTACGTACTTCGATTCATAAACAACGTACGAGGGGGCGAGGCTAATAGATACAAAACAAAACAAACCGGCTCGTTATCAGTGTCCGAACTAGAGGAAGCGCAGTATACGTTGATTCGTTTTGCACAAATGCAATCCTTTCCGACGATTTATGATAATTTGCTGAATGAAAGAAGTTACACAGGTAATAATAAAGAATTAAATCGTGTATCTGGATTAAACGTATTTTTAGACGATAAAAAATTAATTCGTGTTGGTGGTCGACTTCGAAACGCATCTAATTTCGATTTTAATAAAAAACATCCGTTTTTAATGTGCAGTCGACACTGGATGTCTAATTTGTTGGTCAATCATGAGCACAAGAGGCTACTTCATGCAGGACCTCAACTTATTTTATATACCCTGCGCGAGACCTGGTGGATATTAAGTGCAAGAGGTCTTGTGAGAAAAATCGTACGTCAATGTGTTACATGTTTTCGATTTAACAATAAGATATCTAAGCCTATAATGGGAAATTTACCATCTGAACGTTTGGATGCGGGATTTCCGTTTGAGCGGACCGGTGTTGATTATGCTGGACCTATTATGATTATGAATCGTAAAGGAAGAGGTGCTAGGGAAATGAAATCGTATATTTGTTTATTTGTCTGTTTCATAACTAAAGCTGTACATATCGAACTAGTCACGAGCCTTTCAACGGACGACTATATTTTAGCTTTGAAACGTTTCAGTGGTAGACGCGGAAAACCAGTAGCTATTTATTCCGACAATGGTAGAAATTTTGTTGGTGCTGAAAAAGAAATTCGAAATTTAATTCATAATAATTCACAACAAATAAACGATTACGCCTCATGTGAGGGTATTGACTTTCATTTTATTCCACCGTATGCGCCGCATTTTGGAGGTCTGTGGGAGAGTGGTGTAAGGTCTTGCAAACATCACCTTAAACGTATTGTTGGTAACGCCAAATTAACATACGAGGAAATGAATACGGTTTTAATTCAAATTGAAGCCGTTTTAAACTCTCGTCCACTGTCACCCTTATCCACCGATCCTACCGATTTCACTCCCCTCACTCCTGGTCACTTCCTCACGGGCCGACCGTTAACTTCGCTGCCATGCGAGACCATTTCTGACGCTACAGGTCTGACGATGAACCGGTACCGCCGTATAGAGCAGTTGCGGCAGCAGTTCTGGCGGAGGTGGTCCAGAGAATACATCGGAGAACTTCAACAGAGAACCAAGTGGAAAACTCATCATGACGATTTAACCATTGATCGTCTCGTCCTCATCAAAGATGAAAATTTACCACCACTTAAATGGCGTCTGGGACGCATAACTCGCATTTACCCGGGGACTGATGGTGTTACACGTGTGGCCGACATCCGTACCGCAACCGGAACGACGAGGAGGGCGTTTTCGAAAATTTGCCCTTTGCCGCTGCAGCCATCCAACGATGAAGCCTGATGTTGGAAGCCGGTGTTTCCAAGGCGGGGGGTATGTCGCGGCTAAGCAAGCAACCCCATCTAGTGTGCAGATGGTGGCACACGTGAAGTTTTGAATGGTTGCCACCGTTGTCCACTGTGTGGCGCTGAAGCGATCGATTATTTTTTTATATAAATTCATTTAGACGGTGACTGGAAAATTATAATTCGAAATTAAACGTAAACGCTCCGAACATCTCTCCTTGTATAAATTTAAAATATTGTAAACCGCGACATTAAACGTAGTTAAACTTAGTCTACGTTGTTTCATTCGAAGATCTCCGTAGTTGACTGATCGTTGCTGCCCCATTGTGTTTAATTAACTCTAATGTTTTTTTTCTTCTTTTCTATAACTCTAATCTGGAGTTGACGGTGTTGGTGTCACGATTAATATTGTTTGTATTGTAAGTCTGTTATGTAAAACTTTATTGTGAACACTGTTTGTTAACTCAAATAAATAAAAAAAAATAACCTTGAAGCGGTCGTGCGATATTTTTTTGTTTACGGCCAAAAGTATATACTTAGACGCCATCGATTTAACGTCGAACGATAAGTTTTTTTACTTTTTTCGTCATAGTTTATTTTTTTTATTTCATCTACCACGTAATCTTATGAGATTATCAATTCCTGAGCAAAGCCGGGTATCATAGCTAGTTAAAAATAAATACACAATTCTAAATACATGCTTTAAATCCCATATAATCTATTACCATACAAACGTTATTTGAGTCACATGGTTTTTATAATAAGCTTTTTATCATCAGGATATCATAAAAGAAGTAAATATACCTAACAACTTGACATATCTATAAAAATTAATATTTATTATTTAATTTTGATAAATAAGAGCGAAAGATACGACTAAACTGTCTAATTAACGAAATTTTGGAAAGGGAGTAGGTAGGTATAAAGGTATTAGTGAATTTTTTTTAAATATACCCGCGGTCGTCTGTTTCTAACGTATGAGCATCAGTCAGAGCAAATCAGTTGGTTATATTATCATAGCTATTACATTTTTTAAATTAATTATTTTAAGGAACAAAGGAGTAAGCTGGTGAAAGTGTGATCGAGCGAGGCGAACGGAAATTGAGAGGGAGATATAAGTTAGTGAAGATAGAAAGAGAGAGAGTTACGTTTTGTAAGTTTTACTTCAGTCGTGTGGTCTAAAGGACACTATTTCTGTTTTTCAAATATAAATAATAATTTTTTTTTTTTATGTCACTAGGTCGGCAAAAAAGCCTACGGTTCACCTGATGGTAAGCGATTACCGTAGCTTATAGACGCCTACAACACCAGAAGCATCGCAAGCGCGCTGCCAACCCAATCCCCAATCCCCCCAGGAGCTCTGGTCACCTTACTCACCACCAGGAACACAATACTGCTTGAAAACAGTATTATTTAGCTGTGGTCTTCTGTAAGATCGAGGTACTACCCCAGTCGGGCTGCTCCATATTTTGAGCAGGAAATTCCTGCTGTGCCCTACCTCAAATATCCATATATATAACAATATATATACAACACTCAAGACTCGGGATGGGTGTCTGCGAAACATACAGTAGGGTAAATTACCTATATCATTATACTAATTAGTTGAGTGTTGCATCTGTTTTCGCAGGCGTCCATAGACTACGGTAAACTTTTACCATCGGGCAGTCCGTACACTTACCATAAATTCATTTTGTGAATATATACATACCTTTATTTCTTTTCGTGTTTTGTTCGACATCAGTTTATTTTTCTTTATAATAGCCGAGTAATTGCTTTCACGGCACTGAAACAATTGTATGTCACTGAAGTATATTTTTAATTTTGATTTTCCTGATTATAACAACACGGTACCTACGTGAAAGTATAACTTTAATTTAAATATATACAACTCAAAATTGTGCCTAGTACCAAATTAAGCACAATAAAATTGAATTAAGTTTAATAAGTTTTGTTTAGTTTGGTGTGTCGGGGGTACAGAAACACACACAAGGCAAACCTCTGTATGGTCTATAGCTATGCAAATGTTTGCTATGAGCGGGAATCGAACCTGTAGCAGGCGCAAAAAGTCAGTGCGGTAATCTCTGCGCGACCGCGTTTTCAAATGACAAATTGTGTTTCATCATCATTGTCACTTCACCTTATCACAGTCCACTGCTGGACATAGGTCTCCCTAAAATCGCGCCAAAAATGGCGCGAACTCATGTGCTTTGCCCATAGTCACCACGTTGGGAAGGCGGGTTGGTGACCACAGGACTAGCTTTGTCGCACCGAAGACGTTGCTGCCCGTCTTCGGCCTGTGTATTTGACAGCCAGCAGTTGGATGGTTATCCCGCCATCGGTCGGCTTTATAAGTTCCAAGGTGGTAGTGAAACTGTGCTATCTCTTAGTCGCCTCTTACGACACTCATAAATTGTGTTTACTAACTATGAACTGATGTTTTTCCTCCAAATCCTGTAATCGTTTCTCGAGGAAATTCATTCGCTTCTGGTAATCATCAGCAATGCAGTGACACAGGCTGACTGATTCGCCGAAGATACGCATCTTGCATTTCAGCTCATTGAAATCTTCTCGAAACCTTAATTTAATTATACCAATTGAAGAGATTAGTAATTATTTTTGAGTTTTCTAGATCCTCACAGAAAAGGAGGCCGATGCCCAGTCGTTTGATGTTACAGGTTGAATAAATATCTATAGATCTAGCTGACATATTCTTAATTATTATTATTACTTAAGCATACCGTGGCTAATTTTTGTAAATACTGTGAAATTTCGATTTGTGTCATAACTGCGAACTAGTAAGATTCTATTATGAGAACTAAATAAATAAATCAATTTTTACAACAAACACACAGTCATCTGTTCCTAAAGTAAGCAACTTTATGCTTGTGTTATAGGCCTTGGCTAATTTTACTGCAGCCGCCTGGTGTAACTACATTTTTTTTTTTTCGATAAACATACGTATACCGATAAACATACATATAAATAATACTTATATATAAGTATATATATTACACCCAGAGTCGGGGTGGGAATCGAACCCATAATCTCCGGAGCAGAAAGCAGGGTCATTAAAAACTGCGCCAACGGGCTGATCAAAAAAAAATCTAAAATAAACAACAAAATTTCTACTGGACACTGCTTCTCCCCTTGAGATAAAGTATTTGAGTATAAACACAACTACTCTGTCCGTATGTATGTCTGGTGTATATCTAATAATCAATTTAAGATTCCCAAAAACATATTCTTAAGTGAGATGGCCGCTACATTAGCGCTTTAGGCACATACCCTGTTTTATGCTTCAGCGTTGAGTATATTAGTCGACTGTTACCTTATACACCATCGAGTTGCCTTCGTATTATGAGCAAATGACCGTGTACGTATTTTAAATGTATTTTAATTAATTTTATGCACAATAACCTAGATAAAGGAGTAGGCAGTGACATCTTCGAGGTGAACGTCGATGCATCGGAGGTGAACCGAGATGAATTCGAATCGTATCTTTGACGAGGGACGCTGTAGTTACAACTTGCACAGGATTCTTCGTCGAAAAACGATAACGTGCTTCTATTTTTCATTTTCCTATACTAACATTTAAAATTAACTCTAACAATTAAATAAGTGTAATCTGTAAATATCTTGTCATTGATGTTACTTTTACTGTGTATTGTATAATATGTATGTATTTTATATAAATATATATGTAATATTTATGTGTATATTCTTATTAGTAGTGGTGTGTATGATAGTATATTATATGTAGTATGTATATGTATATTGCATGATGTTATGAATATTATTTAATTAGGTTTTTTTTCAAGAAATCTGTATGATGTCTACATTACTGCACTCTCTTAGCCTGCTATGTAACATTAATTCCACTACCACAGGTTGGCTGGAAGAGATCTCTCCTAGAGATAAGTCCACCGTTGCTAACTAAATTTGTATACAAATAACTATAATTTTTTTTAAAGTGCAATAAAGAATATAATAAGTGTACGGTTCACTTAATGGTAAGCGATTACCGTAGCTTATAGACGCCTGCAACACCAGAAGCATTACAAGCGCGTTGCCGAACCTACCCCCAAGTCACCCCAGGAGCTCTGGTCACTTTACTCACCAACAGGAACACAACACTGCTTGAAAGCAGTATTATTTAGCTGTGATATTCTGTAAGGTACTACCCCAGTTAGGCTGCTCCATATTTTGAACAGGAAATTTCTTCTCAGGCTAACCTAATCTAACCTAACCTCTCAAGCGTGTAGACACTTAACACCGGCTGTCGCAGGTGGGATTCCCGCTCGAGATGGATGTTTGTACTTGTAGAAGTATTTGTCTTTGGATACATCGGAGAGCACGTAAGGCCGTCCGTACCGGTTGTTATTATACAAACTCGATAGCGGAATTCATTGCTAAAGAGGCTAAGCTAAGTGACAGCAATGTAAGGGGGCAAGGAGGAGATGGTTTGGCCACCTCCCCCGCCTCGTAATAGTGGAGTCGCCGGCCGACACTTGAGGGACTTCGGTCCGCTAGATGACACGACCCCACATGTCTGAGGGGTGGTCTTGTTGTGAGCGAGGCCACCCCACCATCGTGCTGGGGCCTGGAGGTTTCGTCCGGGCCTTCCGACGGTACGAGGTGGCGAATGCTAGCGCGACCCCATCTCGCCCCACCCAGGTGGATGACTGCTCAAACGTGGTGGTTTTTTAGACAGTAGGAGTCTGACATAACCCTCTGGCGCCTCCGGAAGGTATCCGTGATGGATTTTCCCCACGTTAAAAAAAAGTGAGAGCAGTGAGTCGCAATTTTCTTAACCTTAACGTGCACTTAAAAATTTCTTCAGTATCAATTCGATAGTTTTGAAGATTGACAGGGACAAAGAATATACGTAGAGATAAAAAAATGAGTTTTGAGGAGAAATTTAAGGAGAGTTTTATTAAGCGCCTGAACAAAACAATTTGCAAGACACCATTACAAACTTTACAATAATTGCTAATCGTTTTTTCTTCAAAGCGAACATAGGAAATTAAAAGTTGGTTTTTATACAACTAGGTTGACGAAAACGCGTAAGGCCTACCTGATGGTAAGCGATTACGGTAACTTATAGACATCTGTAACACTAGAAGTATCACTGACCATTATCGACCCTACCTCTAATGCCCCCAAGAGCTATGGTCACCTTACTCACCACAGGAACACAACACTGCATGAAAGCAGTATTTAGCTGTAGGTAATCCTGTGTAAAGTCGTGGTACTGCCCAGTCAGACTACTCCAGATTTTGAGCAGGATGTATTCTGATGTGCCTTCCTCAGTTTAAAAAAATATTTAATCTTACTTACTAATAAAAACTAGTCCTTTTTGTATTTTTTTTTTTTGCTTTTGGTATTATGACATTTCACAAATAATTTTAGGTTTGAAAAAGTCAATTGTTAGTGAAAGCGAAAGTCATTGAAAAGTAATTTGACAGTAAGAAGAATCTATATTGTAGGCTTTATTATTAAAATGTTTTCATAAGATAGGTATTTAATTTTATTGCACTTTAAAAAATTAGAAGCTGTGTTATAGGTACATATAACAAATAAAGAATTTTTAAGCCGCAGATTTTTTGCGGTACAATAATGTTTTGATCGTAAAAGTAAAATAGGACATTAAAAATTTTCCTTAGTTATTTTGTTATTATTTCGATTGTGATGTACACTAACACCTAACTATTAGAAGTTGGCAAACGAGCACGAATGAAACGAGTCTTGTTCATATTCAATGTTTCACCAGTTTTTAGCTTTTTCATTGTTCAGATGATTTGATGACAAATCCAGCCCTGCGGTCACCAACCCGCCTGCCCAGCGTGGTTACTATGGGCAACATACATGATTTCACGCCATTTTTGGCGTGAACTTGGGGAGGCCTATGTTCAGCAGTGGACTGTGATAGGCTGAAATGATGATGATGATGAGTAGATTTTTTAAATAAAAAAATATATCTACTGTAATTGCATGTACGTGAATGTGATGTACATTACACATAATATAATTTTAAAAACACGGTCTACATATACATACAAAGGTCGGGAAACTACAGTGGGGGGGGGGTAATGTCAGCTTAATGGTTAGAAGCCGCTAGAGGCATGACAATCGCTCGGTGTGCTGTACAACGAAGATAGAATAGCATTCTGTCTCTTTTTCTATCCTACGTTATTTATGTTTTAAAATATAAATAATGAAAACTCAGTCAACATAAACAATAACAATGAAGAAAGTCACTCAATATACAAATTACAATGCATTGTCGCCACCGCTTCACGTGATCGAACACAGTGATAGCAGTGACGTACAGCAGCGTTGACGCGAACGAAAAGTTTAAATTATTGTACTAATCTTTCACTATTTAAATTGAGCTTAGTGGTTTGACCTGTGTATAAGGCCGTGTTTAAAACATAGTTTGACAGATGAAAGTAGAAACTTAGTTGCTTACAATTTTTTTAAATGGCAGCACTTATATATCTCCATCAAAGTTACTAAAAAAAAAAAAAAAATAGAATGTTCATTATTAAATGAAAAAGAAGGTTTACGTAGTTTAATTATTGGCATAAGCAAGTTAAAAAGGACTTAAATTGTCTGTCAATTTTCAAATCACTTTTAGAGAGAAAGAAATTTCCTAAAATATTACATTGTTTTCGAAGTAATGAGTCAGATTACATAAGATGAACTGACCAAATATCAGATTTATAAATAAAATAATAATTGTTGCAATATTTATTGTAGTTTCACAAAGATGAAATAAAACAAAAAGTTTATATGTAAAGTACATCAATTTTATTTAATACTAATTTTAAAATTATAAAAAAATCAATATACATACTATATATTGACTAAATACTTATTTTTACACATACATATATGTCAGTTTTTTTAATAATAAAAAATAGTCCTAATTTAAAAACTATGACCAATTAACATTAGAGAGTCGACCATTTTGGTATATTTGCCACCAATATGGTCAAAAATCTAATTAAACATAATTATATGATTACAATCATTAATAAAACGTACAGAATATAGGTAGAATAAAAGGCTATTCGAATAGAATATATACATAAATAATATTAAATATATCCTACCTATGTACATTTTTTTTATAAATAACAGAAACACGTTCGCCATTTTGAATAGTTCTAGAAAATTCCCGGTAACTCATTGTAGGAACTGAATGTTGTTTGTACTTTTTAATCGAATTTTATTTTTGATTTCTTTTGTTTTGTTATGGCACTATCAATAAGACTTAATTTTTAATTTCGTGCGTCATAATCACTTCTTGTTTTCTAAGCATTTGCATTTTGCTGTGTGCTGGTGTTTACCGACTATTTCTGAGAAAGATGGATTAAATGATACACCGGGGGCTACGTATTGTGGGTTAGTGCGGCTTCCAGAAGTTTCGTACGTTATTATTTGTGGTTTAGTCGTGTATGTTACGATTTTTGGTTTTGTCGTGTAAGTAAAGATTTTCGGTTTGGTTGTGTAAGTAAAGATTTCCGGTTTTGTTGTAAATGTAACTATTTCCGGTTTCGTCGTATACGTCACTATTTCCGGTTTCGTCGTGTATGTTACGATTTCCGGTTTCGTCGTGTACGTTATTATTTTCGGTTCGGTTTGGAATACTTTCTTCTCTGAGTACGTTGCGCTGAAACCATTCGAAATCGGTTTGATTTCGCTGAAGTTTAAGGCTCCAAAGCCACTTTGACTTCCACTAGTGAACTGATTGAACTGGTTCTGGCTTAAAATACCTTGGCCGAAACCGAACTGACCCTTCGATACACCGAAGCTATTCACTCCAGTATTGATGCCACCTTCAGAGCTACCCGAGCCCTTAACACTGAATTGGGAGCCCTTGACTCCACTGAACCCTTTGACTCCAGTGACCTTGGTGACTTTAGTGATCGTGTTGAATTGTGAGAACCTCACGCTCTCGATCAGTCCAATAGCCCATTCGTACCATTCAAGATCGAATTTGTAGAATCCGGCAAGTTGGTTGCCAACTTGACAACCTGAAAAAATTATAATAAAACAATAAGTTACATATTTATATATTATTAAACTATGAGTCTCGTAGTTTTATCTGTAGTAACAATTTTGTCTTGTCAGTGTGTCGAGGGTAATATCAATTCTGTATACAATACAAATAAAACTGTGTATCTATAGCATCAATTATATCTTTTGCTCTAAGTTTGCCTGACACATAGATAGCTGTAAGATTGCCTTTTGTACATACTTTGATTTTTTTAATGTTACTTTTTATTGGTGCATAATAAATTGTTATTATATCTGACTCTGAATCATTAGCGTAACACAGTGCAGTTCGTCTAGTATCTACTGTTTTGAAGTAAAGGTTCACGCACGCTTGACTTGGGCAGTAAGCTGGACAACAGGTGACAAGAGCGTTATGAAAAGTGTGGTCCGACGAGACGAACGGAAATCGAGAGGGAGAAGTTAGACGAAGAAGTTTTACTTCAGTCGTGTGGTCTAAGGCACGCTCGATTTTTTTTTTGTGTTTTTAATTTTGTCCTGTGGTTGAAGATTAGGCTAAATATTAAAAATAAAATGCAGATAATTCGACTGGAAACTGCCTTGAATTTGTAATTTCTTATCAGTGACAGGCCACGGTATAGAATACTAAAAAATATGCAGTTCTGTTTTTAAAAACCGCAGTTTTTTTTGTGATATTAGATGTCTGTATAACAACAATAATGTGGAAAAGTAGTTTTTTTGAATAGTTTTATCTCCAAGTATGATTTCTCAAACAGTTTTTCCACAAACAAACCTATATTTTGGAAGGTTACCTTAAGGTAGCATACTAAATATTAAGATATGATTTGGAAAGCTAGTAATAACCATAAAAATGCGTGAATATGCTTGGGTCATCCATTTCAAAGGCACAGGATTTAGTTGGTTAGGGAGACATTGTCTTTTGTCTTTGACTACGTCAATATTCAACCGTAATTGAATTTCGAATCAATGACAGCCAAAATAATAATTCCAAAGTTCTTTTACAAGCCTATAGGTTTAATGATGCCTATGTATGGTTTTATCTATGTACTTTCTAATAATGTAATTAATACATTTTTTCCGTAAAAGTGTATGTATAAAAAATGCACTAATGTATCCAAAAGCTTGGGATCTTTGTATAACTCGAATCTACTACAACTTCTTAAGCTTATAAAATCAAGTCTAAATGGATAATATCTTACCTGTGTCCCAAGAGTAGACTCCTCTGAAGACGTAGTGGCCATCACCAGTTGTGCAGGCGAGGGCACTTCCAATATCAACCTGGAAATGTTGAATATAGTTAATCTCTTAGTTTCTTCCATATTTTGAAAATTTAATTAACAAGCTCTTAAAGTAACATAAAAATTTATAACTTAAAAAAATTGGTATCATTAGTTTTAGGCACGATGTAAGGACGAATTCGGGAGCTAATTTTTAAAAGTGGTTATCTCAATATTTAAACTTCTTAAAGAAAATGTACCAGAAAATTCGATTGGGAATTTGAGCCATTTTGATTTATTTCAAACAAAGTCTAATATAGTGGAAATTCCTGAAAAATAATTTTGGTTTTGTCCATATTTAATGAAATAGATTTTTATGAACCATTTTAAGGTTGTCTTGGCTTTTTGACAATGACTTCTAAATCTATCGTTTGTTTATGTCTATCATTTGAAATTAAAATGCACGTTTAAAAATGACTCGTGAGAGTTGGAAGACCTTTTGCATTTAGAAATAGTAGTAGAATAGTATAAAGAAATCAAAATACTTAATCAAATTACACACCTTGCAGATGTTGTCCAATGGATTGCTAGGTTCACCACATACGCAGCTGTCTTCGTCATATTGGCTCAGTAAATGAGGGTAGTCGGATGAGAGCTTGGATTGACACTCTCCAGGTGTTAGGAGTGATACGTTGAGACTGTGCATGATACTTCCGGAGAGGTGAGCTGGAATTTCGGAATTTATTTATTTTAAATTTTTATAAAATGTAATGTATAGGTAGTCTGCTGTCTGAAAAATGAACGGGATATTAAAAAAGAAAAAATAATAATAAAGGAACACCTTCGTTATATCTTAAGTAAATTTAGTACGTACGTACTGACTATAAATAAATAATTCTGGAACGAATATTTTAGGAATTCAAGGTAAATTTCTATAAAGCTAATTAACGATTTATAGTTAGATAAAGTTTCTAACAATAAGATATACAAAAAAAAAACAACAAAATGTTATTTTTTTTTATAGTGAGAAAAGAATTAAAACGCATACAGCTAAAGATCATTTATGTATTTAACATTTTATAATAATAAACAACATTTATCTTCTAAGATATTTAAATTAAAGTTTGCCCAAGGCGTATTTTAAACTATGATTAATTGTGAAAAATCAACGTTGAACGCTATTTTAACGGTAATATTTTACAGTACCTAAACCGTTAATAGTATATCTGTCAAAAAAGTCGCGCCAAATCGCCATCTTTAATTATTAAATATGACAGATGTAAAAAAGTTTGTTTAATATTATATTTTTATTTCATAGAAAATTATAAATTCGATTTAATGATTTTATTTATGTAGTTTTAAATATTATTATAAGTCATTTATTTCTTTCGCTCTAACGAATTAGAAAAACGAAACTAAATAAAAAAGTAAAATGAAAGTGAAACAATAAATTAATGAATACAATGTTTATTTTACATTACAATTACATAAGTGTTCGAAAATGGGTCTCATTATATATGATTCATATTTATGACTTAATATATTTTTAGTACTCCATCGCCCAGGGAAAGAGGCCTATGCCCAGCCGTGGGATATTACACGCTGAAGCGATATTTTTAGTTAGATATGATATCTTAATCATAAGCATACTAAGCCCTATTTTTAAAATGTACCGACCTTGTTTGGCAACAGATACTTCAAATCGTGATTTTAATTGGATTAAACTTAGATAAAAGATTCCTGCTTAGTTAAATTTCTAGAAAAATCTAACTACCAAGTATTAAATAAATAAATACATAAAATACATACGACTTTGAAAATATAAGGTTACGCTATTGGAATCAACTACCTAAATTAAAAAAAAAAATTAATACAATTCATGTTTATATTTATTTATTGTTATTTTTTTATTAAGTCCTTTATTGTCGCGTTCACGGTCACAAATTTTAATGTTATATTAATGAATAAAAAAAAAATATAAATAAATTTAACATTGACAGCTCAAACAGATGATTTAATGAAAAGCAATAAATTAGAATAGTTTTATTTCCTTAAAAGTAACTACTATAGTTAAATAGAGACTCCTTCAGTCCACAGTGGAGCAACGTGGTGATTAAAGCTCTGACCCTTATCCTACTTGGAGAGTGAGGCCTATGCTCAGAAGTTGCATGTGCTGCATTGCACTGGCTGATTCAATCAATCAATCAACTACTATATAAATCGTCTCCACTACATCTCCCCGACCCCGACCGAGAATAAAACTGACAATTAAGTCAGAAAGGTTGCCAATGTTGTTTTTAAGCTGTCAAATCATAAAATAAAATAGAATCTTTGAGAAATATTCAGAAGAATAAGTTCTTACAAAAATCTGTCAAAACACGACCCTGTGTGCGCGTCGTATTAGCGGACGTACAGACAAATATTACGACAAGGTTACAAGTGTTTTATTATCTCGCGAATTTTCGTAACAAGACGAATATTTCAAGAAGGTATTGCTTTATAACTAGCTGACCCAGCAGACGTTACGAACTATAAAACGTGTGAAATTTAAATGGGATAAAACTTTTGGCTATCCTAATTACTATGTGATATGAGTATCCTTTATTTACACATCTAACAAATAAACTTTTATAACAATCGGTTGAGTTGTTTTGTAGGTATGCTCCTATGTTGAGATACGAGATTTTTGCATATTAGAAGTCTAGTGGACCGAAATTCAAACCAACATATTTTTTTCGTAAATATACCGATTTTTTTTGCATACAAAACTTATCTTGACAAAAACGAAAAAAAAAAAATCAAAGAATCATCTAGCATGGTACAGTCTCTTGGATGATATGCATCTACATATATTTCGGTGATCCATTTTTTTTTATACAATTTGGTCGGCAAACAAGCGTACGGCTCACCCGATGGTAAGCGATTACCGCCTTGTTGCCAACTCTCAAAAATTTATCCCTCTAAATCCCTTCTTTATTGATTTTATTGAATTGTTTTAATTAATTGATAAAAATGTTACATATTGACATTGATTTTAATTTTATTAATATAAATGTACTAATTTGTATTATTATTGTTTGTTTTTTATGAATTTTATGAATTTTTTAAGTGTGATTATTTATTGATTATTTTATATTTATTGATTATTTATTGATTATTTTATATCTTTTGATTATTTTGTTTTTATTGAATTGTTGAAATTGTTTGTTAAATTTAATGTTACTTGTTGTGATAAACTTAACTAACGCATTGGGTTACTGTAATGTTAGTTCTAAGTTTTTTTTTATGCATAAATAAATAAATCCCCAATCAAAAACCCCTAAAATCCTCAAATACTAGGGAATCCCCCAATTTTTTTATTATTTGTAAAATAAATAATTAAATATTTTTAAACAAATAATACATTAAAAACAATTAATAAATAGGATAATGTCATTAAACAAATAATAGTATATTTTTGACAATACTCTTTTTTCTCTAACATTAGGCATTTTAACGAATGACTTGCTTATAAACGTACGAATTGAACAAGCAAATAACTAATAATAATCAACGTATTTGTAGTAAACATAAACGCAACGAGTTAAATAAACCTCGCGTTTTATTTAACTCTGCTTTCTTAGTAACAAGCAATTGCACTAGATGTCGCTAAGGTGGTATGTATAAAAATGAATATGATTCGCTACTCGCTAGATTGGATTATCCCAGGGCCTATTCTATTACACCTTTATTTTGCTTATTTTGAAATAGAAAATAAAAAAAAATATTTGAAGTTATAAAAATCCCTAAAAATACCCCTACAAATATGACACCCCTAAAAAACCCCATCCCATTTTTCCCCCCTAAATTTGGGGGAAAACCCCTAAGTTGACATCACTGGATTACCGTAGCTTATATACGTCTGCAACCTACCCCTTATTCCCCCCCCCCCCCAGGAGCTCTGGTCACCTTACTCACCAACAGGAAGACAACACTGCTTGAATGCGGTATTATTACTTATAATTATATTTATATCGATTTAATGAAAGTGAAATTACGTTTTTTTTTTTAATCAATAACCAAAAATTTCTTCATTCAGATAAGCTTTAAAAGCAATTTTGTAATCTTTATTTTATAAATTACAACAATAATAATAATAATATATAAATTAAGAACTAAACAAATATATGTTTTCTAAAATCAAAAACCCGTAAAACGAAGGTCGAAAACGAAGAAATATCGACATTTGGACAAATATTAAGACTAATAAATTATACAATTCTCTGCCATTGGGATTTGATTCAAAATCGTATTAAGTTACATTAATTAATAGCTGTCATTTCATTTCAATACAAAACAAAATATTGTAGAAAATAACTTCATATTACGAAATGTGTAACATACACAATTTTAATATCTTGTGAAGTTTGAATAGAAATAAAAATTCTGGATACTCCAATTTCAAGCGGTATGAAATATAATCGACGAACTATTCTCATAACTATCAAATTATACACAAAATATTTAATAAAAATCGATGAAGCCATTTCGGAGGAATACCATCACAAAAACCGTGCCACGACATTTTTGTATACCTATTAGGTAAAAACGTATATAATTCTGTATTCGAGTAGGTATATTTATAATGTAAATGCCACATATTTGCATTAGAATTTGAAAGGTGTACTCAAATGTACACTTACTATTCCTAGGCATTAACCCACTTTAATCCTAAATGCGTGTGAAAATGTGTGTACCTACTAAAATATAAATTTATTAAATAATAACTGACATGGCGAACTTCGAACCACAGTTTTTTTTCGATCCACCGTTTTTTTTTTTTTTTTTTTTTAAGAAAATGTCAACGTTTCAAAGCTAGTGTTTGTCGACTACTTTTTGAATTATCTCTAATATTGCGTATTTACTTGACTGTTTTTCGACTGCCTTGTTATATTACACCGTTGTATCACTTGTCGATATAAAGTACTTTTTTTTCCTTTGCGAGCAAAAAGACAAGAATATAAACAAAAGACATTAATACCTTTAATATAAACTTTTTCCTGACCAAAACAAAAACATACTCAATTTGATCTCCGAAGAAAGCAGGATACTGCAAACTGCCCCAACAGGATAATCAAATAAAATTTCTAATATACGACGCGTCAAAATCCTGCAACGCTGACCTGTCACCGGTTTTACCATTGCCACACAGTCTCATCAAAATCGTTTATGTATATTTTTAATTACAAACAAGCATGAAGGCCGAACATCTTCCAATCAAAGAATTACGAAATCAAACATATTTCGTAAGCTATCTTAAAAGGAATGCCAATAATTAATTGCACATCACCGATTAATTATAAACAAAATATTTGGTGATTAAGAAATTGGCAAAAAAATATTTACTTGTCAGGATTATTAAAATTGAAATAGAGCATTGCAAATAGTGGTATCTAACACATAATGGGTATTTTTTAAGCCCGATAGAATTTTTAATTGTAAAAATACAAGAAATAACTGTCAATTAAAGTTTTTTTATTCGAAAGATCATGGCATTAAAATCCCAAGGTGATTTCGGGCATATGGCCACAATAATACGAAAAATATTGGACATCCAAGGCGTCAATTGCTACTAGTGTTCAAGTCATAACTTGACGAGAATTTTATTGATTTCATTGCTTTATTTTTTAAAGTTTTTTTTTTATATTGTAGAAGGTTCTTGCGGAATGAAAAATTAAGAAAATTAAAAAATAGGCAAATGTAGAACTTTAAAAAAAAAAGGATTTAAAACTACGCGTCTGACAGTTCGCAAGATAAAATACCGTCTGTTGGTTCAGATAGTAGTTACTATAAAAACTTATTTTATTATATAAAGTGAATATTAATATTACAACATATTAATGAACTATTTAATAAACAGTAAAAAGGAAAAATATTAACGATTAAGTATTAAAAGTCCCATATTCAAGAAACACCGGTTTATCACATTTACCGTAATTTAAATTCATAGAAATATGAATAAATTAATTTTATCTATAGTGACGCGTACATTATATTTTTATGATTTACTAGCTTTCCGCCCGTAGCTTCACCCGCTTGGATTACACGAAATTAATTGCAATTGAAATATTTATTTCGCCATAAAGTAACACAGGTACCAAACGTCAAAAGAAAAAATACCAACAAAATAAATAAGTTAAGGTAGTAAAAACATTCAAACTAAAAAAAAAAATAGATCGAAACATTAGGTACATTACAAATTTAGGTAAAGTACCTATTGTTATCCAGCGATTTTGGGTGTTCCATTTTCTCCCGTAAAAATATAGCTTATGTCATATATAAATATAGATTATGTAAATGTATATAGATTATAAATATAGATTATCTCACACTGTGATAATATACCGTTCTGGTAAAAGTATTTTTCAAAATCTATTCTGTAGTTTTTTGATTTTATCCACGACAAACAAACAAAAACGTCAAATTGCTAATGTGTTAACGCTATAATTTTTATATTAAAATATTTTATTTTATGAAGATGTGGGCTAGCAGATAATAACATTAAAAATAGCCGAAAGGTCAAATGATGAGTTCATACTCGTGTAAACCATCAAATATAAAAACTTTTTATACTACTAGAGCGGAAAACAAATGCTGGTAAGCCGATACCGCAGCGTATAAACACTGCAATAACAGACGCATCGCAAGCGCGTTGCCGTCACTACCCCCGACTCTATCCAGGAGCTCTATTCACCTTACTCACATAGGCACACATAACTATTTGAAATCATTATTATTTAGCTGTGGTCTTCTGTAACATTGAGGGGCTTTCTTAGTCGTATACATCTTCAAAGGATTCAGTGACAAAATGAATCGTAAAATGTGTCGGTAAGCGTATAACTCAACAATGCCCGGAGCAATTTTACCAATTATTTTCTAAATGTTCATTGAAGTTCAAGGATGGGTTTTACGGCGAGAAAAATTCGAAAAATTTCCGTGAAAATCCTAAAAACAGCCCTTTTCTTTTTCCATACAAACGTTTTCTAACTAAAATGTAGAGTCAATTGGAACTTTATTGCTATTCAATAAATTTCATGTTAAATAATACATTAGGGCGCATTTTACGTAAGTTATTAATAATTAAATTGATCTTATTCGTAGACCACATTTTAATTTAATTTACATACAGTAAAAATGGTATTAACTAGCTATTTCACATTACTTATTATATTGTTGCGGGGAACAATGGAAAATTCCCGTTTTTAAATTATCGACTCCAAATTTGGTACAAATCTCCTATATGTGATGTAGAAATGATCGATGAGCGGATTTTAAGGATAACTCATGCCCAATAAGGATTACGGGGGTGGGCGTTAACAATGAAAATTTTAAATGTATGTAGATCCGAAACTACTGAACCAAATTTTATCAAATTTTTAAAGCATCTGTAATTTGGTCCAACTTGGGAGATAGGGTAGTTTTTATCTCAATTGGACACGGTAGGTGGCGCTACTATCGTTATCGTATCGTTAAGCTATCAAATTTAGCAGCTGTTTTCCGGGCAGGACAACGTCTGCCGGGTCCGCTAGTTAACAAATAAAACGGACATTTGAAACTAATCCCGTGATCAGAGTGCCTAGTGCGAGTTTTGTTTAATCCATCTCGCAATAACTGGCGTAAATTTTAACTTCATTTTGTATGGGAAATTCGGCATTTCAACCTAGTTCTCGCATTTGCCGCTAGATGGCTCTGTATCGATTGTATCGTATACTATTCTTTATCGTCTAGGCTGCACTGTTTAAATTCCAATGCAAAATAATCTTCACGTATAAACGCGTTTCTGTCATGTTTCTGTGAATAAAACTCGCACGAGGCACTCAGTTCTCTTTACATGTTACATGCAACAAGATTAGACAAATATGTACAGGTGAACGTGATACATTGAATGTTATATATGTAAATAAGATGCTTATTGCTTAAAAATAATAAAGTTGTGTCAGTTACCTTAATTGAACGGATAAAAAAACGCGATTGAATATAGCGTGTTACTCTTAAAACGCTGATAAGTCCTTATTGATTAGTCTTTGAGCTGGATTAACTTTGAATTTATAAAAAAGGTTTTATTGATTGTATTTATATGTAAAGAGAGAAAAAAAAAACCCTATTCATTTAATAGCGTATTCAATAATCTGTATTAATGGCTTCCAATAGGACCAACATAGCATGAATAATTTGGATAATGTCACGTAGAATGAAGAAGATACAAAGAAGATTGATCGGCGTTCAGGACCGTAATGGGCTGTAAAATATCACGCTACGTCTTATGGTTTATTGTTCCAAATTATTTGTAATACTCTCTAAGATAAAGAAGTTACAGATTGGTCTAAACATATGGAAACCTAAAATGTCGTTAAGTAAATTATTTAAAATTTCATTACGCTTCATCCCACTACTGGGCATAGGCCTCTTTCCCCATGTAGGAGAAGGATCAGAGCTTAGTCCACCACGCTGCTCCAATGCGGGTTGGCGGATATATTCCCTACTATGAGTAACGATCGCTATCAGGTTTACATGATAACAACCGGGACCGACGGCTTTACGTGCTCTCCAAGGCACGGTGGGGAGACCCATAAGGACTGCACAAACATCCAGACCGCTGCAAACACCTGTTTGGCCAATACAAATGTTTGTCATGTGCGGGGATCGAACCCGCAACCGCCAGCGCAACAGGTACAATCCATGGCTGTGACCATTGCGCCAGCGCGGCGTCATTAAAAAATTCATTTCTTGAATATATATTTTTTATAAATAAATATGTCTTACCTTGTAAAACAACCTTGCCCCATCCAGTAACAATGCACTGTCCTTCACCACTGTAGTACGCGTCCAAAGTTTCATCTGCCCCCGGTAAACAGATTGGTTGGATATTATTTGCAAATCGTAGGTTTTCTGTGAGTACTAGGATAGCAGCGTCGTAGAGGAGGCTTCCGGGCTTGTAGAAGGGGTGACGTAAGATTGTCTTCACTTGGACAATTTGGAAGGGTAAGGGTTCATCATCGATTCCGAGTTTCCATTCACCGCCCTTGATGAGAACGTTCTTGGCGTCCAAGCTAGAGGGGCAGAGAAGAACTGTGTTATGCTATGGTTTCTCTATGCTTTAGTGAATGTTTACTTTGTAAAACGAAATATATAAAAATTATTATTGTAAATTATTAAATTGCTAAACTTGTATAAGTATAGTAAAAAAAAAAACTCAAACAAAAAATATTAAAATCAAAGAAAGATATACAAACGCGACATTATCGCTATAATACCTGTATATACTCGTAATTTATTAATTTATTCTACGCGTATACAGTAAAATCAAACGACCAAACGACTTTTATAAGAAAATTTGAAGATAAAAAATAAATACCTATCACACAGAACTAATAATAAAATAAAAAATGGTTTTCAAAAGCAGATAATATATAAACACAATAAAATAAATAAATAACAAGCCCATATCATTAAAAAAAAAACGAGTGCGCTTTAGAACACACGAATGAAGTAAGAGTTTTTAGCTCAATTTAACTTATATCTCCCTCTCAACTACCGTTCGCCTCGCCCGATCACAATTTTCGTGACACTCTCGTCACGCATTCACCAGCATAAAACAGCTAAAAATTTAGATAGTCACAAGTAATCTTTTTTTTTTAAATAATAAGCATACCCTTCAACACAAGCAGCTGTTGTAACAACGACGTCAGGTCTGGTGATCACACCGCCGCAGAGGAGGCTCTTGTTGGTCTGCAGGAGTACCATGGCTTGCCATGGGATCTCAGCGAAGTCTACTTCAAGGTTATTACGGTCGCCATTAGGTCTTTGACCCTGGGAAAGGAAATTGATGTATTTAGACAGAGTTAAGGTTTATTTTCTTAATATTTGTCGAGTAAATAATTATTTTTATTTATTAATTTATTTAATCTATGCGTAATTTCGTAATGATCTAATTAAAACAAAAATTACGTTAGTAAAGCGTAAAGCTGTTTAAGTAGGTAATGTAATATGCTAAGTCACGAAGCTTTGATTCTGGCACAGACTAGTAATGTAAAATCGCGAAAATAAATTAGTCATCCGAACTTAATATTATAAATGCGAATATAAGTTTGTTTGTTACTTCTTTGCTTTCACGCGAAAAGTGCTTAACCGATCATCATGAAACTTTGTACACATATTTTTGGAGATGTTAGAAGTAACATAGGATACTATTTATTAAAAAAATCCATGAGAGCGACGCTGCCGATAAAAGCTATTAGTTAAATAAATAAAAGGAATGATGGCTTAACAGAAACAAGAAAGATATCAAAATAGTTCTACATCTCACATGATATTCGCGAACTAGTGTGTCAAATTGATATGACTTAAAACTATAAAACGAATAATTGTAATTAAAATAAAAAAAAATAACGGGAAGGAAGAGCTTGGTGGAATTAGATCTGAAAACTAACAAAAACGAGGAAGAGAAAGGAACTTTAGTTGTTCTCACGAGGAAAATAAAAAAATGGAATGGAAAAGAGAGAAAAACGTGAAATTAAAAATAAAACTAAAAAAAGGATGTACGATGAAAAAAGATGTACGGTGTATATCACGAATTGAAGGTATCTAATTTATAAACTAATATACAATATTGCGTAAAATTAAGACTAATTTAAATTTAATTTTTTTTTATATATGCCTGTGACTCTCGCGTCTTACGAAATGATGACCTGCCGTCTGATAAATTGATGAAATTGTGATGAAACTGACGTTCTTAGCACTGAGATTCTAAGGTCACGCATTTATGTGTTTTAAGATATTTGTAACATTTCATTTACACTGAAATCGGTTTGTAAATATGTTAAATATAGGATATATTGATTTAGAACGTAAAAAGAGTGCAAGTCATGCTACGTATGGTTCTGTGTAATCTAAATTAATATTACAAAGAGGTGAAAAATTGTATTTCTCAATGTTTATATCGAAATCATTCGAAAGCTATTGAAGCGATTTTAAAAATAATTTTAACAAAGGTATGCTATGTTATCACCGAGTGACGTAGGCTATATTTTAATAGGAGACAACAGAACAGCCATAATCGTAACATAGTCTCAGCTGAGAGCGTAAAACTAGTCTTTCAATATTGAACAATATACTATTTTAATGATCGTAGTTGGTTACATGTTTCTAGATTTAGAATTTCTTTTAATTTTGCCGTTTTTTTTGGCTTTTCTATCAACTAAGGTGTTAATTTTGTGTTCATTTATACATTTTAATTACCGGCATTTAATAGTTCCAAATTCCAAAATTGTACGGATGATTTTGGCAATGTCACGTAGAATAAAGACGCCACGATAGAGATTTATCGGTCCGGCCGAAATTACAACCTTGATTAAATTTTGATGACCATTAGCTTTAGTTGCACATACTCTGTTGAAACTTTAACTAACATTCATGGGTTAAAGTATGCCATAGTCTTGTTATAATTGGACAAAGGAGTCAGAAGGTTTACATTTGCAAAGTTTCGTTACCGAGCATTTAAGACGACTGTAAAACAGAACTTAAAGCTATTCCAGAATAATTTTATCTTGTATTGAAGTATTTATTAAATAAAAGCTGCTGAATTCTTTAACTGGCCAACGGAACCCGTATTCTGGTAATCGATGGTAAAATCCGCCCTATAAGTCACTGTTTGATCAAATAGAGCTCCAAAAGTGTTCTTAACTTCAATAACATATCTGAGTTGATTTTGTTTATTAATTCCGAAATACTTGTCGAATGTCTAATTTGTATATAAGATTAAAGTATAAAATTTTATTTTCCTAAAATACCTACGTAGAAAATTATTAAAAAATATTCTTAATGAAATATAAATAATTTGTATATATTTCATGTAATCTTGTATTTATTAACGTCAGTATAAATTTAAAAAAATATAAAATGGTATAATATAAATATATATTTTTCTAGAAATTAATTTAAAAAAGACGAGACTGACCTTAGCGACCTGTTGAGGTCAAGATAGTCATTAACGCAAAAGAGACCTCAGTTTTTTTTTTAAATACAAAATTCTTTAATATTGTAAAAGCTTGATAATTGAATGACAGAAATTTGCATCGATTGGGAAATAAACGCGTAAATTATGCACTAATAAATTATACTATTATGAAATACAAATAATAATATTACAGTAATTTCAATACTTAATTTATTACACAGGTGTTAAACATATAAATTCAAAAAACTAGACAAGACTAGGTATTAACACAGCCAATGTCTGGGTCAAAAACATTTCAAGCAGCTAACACCTAGTAACGAGTATTAGATCACGTCGGGGTCACCAGTTTAGTAGTGTGAAGAATCACGTCGGCCATCGAAAAGGGAGGATCCTCCGACCAGACGGATGTTGTGTCTGGTGGGCTACTGCCCCGACGGTTGTTGTCGGGTACTTGTATATAATACTTAATCACTTTGAAAACTCTGATAGCGCGATGTAGCATACGTCAGTTTTCTCTAATTACGTAGGTTATAGTCATTCGTATTTTTGCGCGATAGATGTCGCCCAAGTACCTATGAAGTGTAGTAGTTATAATCCTACGCTAAGTATCTATTATAAATAACTGTAATCATTATTATAGAGAGCAGTAATAAATCATCCTTGGAACAAGTAAGATGTGTTTAATTACATAACAACTTCCCTACATGGCGACCCTGCCAGCCGCGCATACATGGCCGCGCGTATTTAAAACTAAAATAAAATAGACGCGCCAGAAGTTATTAAATATTTATTTTTGTGATGGAAAAAAAACGTAAAACATGTGTCGGTCGTACCAGACGAAGGAAGACGTTTTTATTACGCAAAATAGTGCTGGAAATGGTAACAATGCCAGTTTTCAAAAATTGGAAGAGCATATGAACATACAAAGCATTATATCCATCGTTGTGCTGTGTATAATCGGACTGATATTCGGATACTTTGGATACAAGCAATACAGAAAATGTCATACGAGGTGGATGCGTCAAGAAATGAACCAGCAGGCCTTCAGAGGTCTGAGATTTTCTCAACGTCGTCACAGCGAGGGGCGACCAAAACCTGCTGAGTGTGCTTGCCAAAGTGTATAATAGTGCTCGTAAAGTAAAATGGTGTGTCGTGATTAAGGACAGTGAAAAGTTTCTCGATTTTATGTGACATTAAAAGTTAAAACTATATGGCTAGTGAACTAAATAATATATATGTATAGTATAACTAAATAATATATGTAATTTAAAATTAAGTTACTGTAACTCGAGATATTTGTCATGTAAAAGTTTAATAAATTTTATAGAAAATAAAATTAAAGCGTATAAAAGTTAAGAGTTAATAATCAATGAGTTTTGTATTAAGATAGAATAATATTTTTTTTTAGTGACAGATTTTGTTACATTATTAATATTTTAATCATTTATATTTACGAGGCGTATATTCAACTTGTAATTTTTAAGGCTACATTATTTTATCTTAAGGTGTAAAACTAATTATTGTTAAAGCGAATGTTTACATTCCGATATCCATATACGAGCGTCCTGATGCTGGAAGTATGTTTACATTCCGATATCGATTTACGAGCGTTTTGATGTCCCCTACTACGAATCTAATGGACACTTGGTATGTATTTTGACTTTATTATTTTTATGTTTGATTAATATAAGTTAATGTTTGATTTTATTTTATGTGATGGAAAATGAATTAATTCAGTGTTTAACAGATATTGAGAGTATTAAAAAGTATTTGGTCAAAAAAGGTAAATCACGTTTTTCAGGTAATATTTTGCAAAATAAATTACAAGAATCAGAAATAATTTACGAGAAAAGTAAGCAAATTATTAAATTATTTTCGGATCAAAAATATATTAAACCGGAAAAACTAGAACTTATCAATTCTACTTGGGAAAATATTAAAGATTTGTATAATAAAATTTTAGAATTGAGCATTATACCAGAGAGTGATTCTGATTCAATCATGGAGTTCGATTTAAGAACGGCTTGTAATTTAATACCTGTGATGGACAATAATGAAAATACTAGTAAAATGATCATTGACTCTGTGGAAATGTATTCGGAAATGTTGTCAGATTCTGGGAAAAAGCTATTAATAAAATTTGTCTTGAAAAGTAGGCTTTCCGAAAATGCCAAATTGAGGTTGTCTACAGAGTATTCTTCTATTAGCGCTCTTGTCAAAGATTTGAGAAAATGTTTGCTAACTAAAAAATCATTTACGGCAATTCAATCTCGATTGCAAAGTATAAATCAAGGTTGGCGTACGATAGATCAGTACGGTGCAGAAATAGAAAAATTATTCTCAGATTTGACAATATCGCAAGCAGATGGAAATACTGAAAGTTATGCTGTGTTAAAACCACTAAACGAAAAAATTGCCATAAAACGCTTTTCAGATGGTTTACGAGATTCGCGGCTGAGCACGATCATCGCAGCCCGAAATTACGAGCATTTGAACGAGGCAATTCAAGCGGCAAAGGATGAAGAGTTACATTCAGCATCGACATCCAAAGGAGAAGGAGTAATGTATTTTTCACGACGTGGGACAGAAGGTAAGCCGCAACGTCCTTATTATAATAGGCAGTTCAACGGTCGTTATCGAGGACAGCAAAAATACACAAATCCGCCAAGAAATAACGCGACGAGAGGAAACTACCCGGCAGTACCTCTTTCCGGTAATACTACTTTTAACAATGGTTATAGACGAACAACTTATCACGCAAATCGAGGACGTGGAACGAGATTTTCGCGAGTTAGTCGATCGAGTTACGGAAATACTCGTAGTAGTGGTAATCAACGCGTACTTTACGCCGAACAAGTTAATCAGAATGACGATCAACCGACACAGTCAAACAATAACATACAATTTTTTCGAGCTTAAACAAAATATTTTAACATTGAATGGTCAAACTAAATTTGTATCATTTTATGTTGACAACAAAAAATATTTTTGGTTAATAGATACTGGAGCATCATTGTCAGTCATAAAAAAAGAAGCTATTCCAATAAACAAATCTATTTTTACTGACTATACTGTCGTAAATGGAATTGCAGGTCAGATTCAATCCACTGGGTATATTACATTACAGTTGATTCATCGAAATGAATGTGCTCGAATAGATTTCAATAACAAATTTTATGTTTTTGATTCTGTTCCATTAAAGGCAGATGGAATTCTAGGTTTAGACTTTCTGTGCAGATACGCATCAAATATCGACTTGAATAACAATGTTATAACTTTTTATAACAATGAAAGGGCTTATACATTACCATTATATGACACCATAAATTATTTGGATGATGTTTTAGTTTTACCAGCACGAAGTGAATCTATTCATTATTTGGCATTAGATTCTGAATACAAAGGTGATTACGTAATCCATTCTGAGCAGTTATCAGAAAATATTTTTCTTGCTGGAAGTATAGTGAAGGTCCATAACAACAGGGTTCCTGTTAAGATTTTAAATACCGATGACAAAGATGTTATTTTACCAATATTTCAGCCAGGTTTAAATTTACTCGATGAATACGACATTTGTCAATTCGATACTTGTTCAAAAACTTCAGAGAGAGCTAGAGATTTGTTAAATTTATTGAAATTAGATCACCTTAACGTTGAGGAAAAAGAGTCTATTACACATATATGTTCTAAATACGTAGATGTTTTCTTTTTACCAGGTGACAAACTTAGCACAACTAATATTTATGAGCAAACTATAACACTCAAACCAAACACTAATCCCGTATATGTGAAACAATATAGATTGCCACAGTCATTGAAAAAAGAAGTTGGTAAACAAATTAATAAAATGTTACAGAATGATATAATTGAAGAGGCCAAGAGTGAATGGTCTAGTCCCATACTCTTAGTGCCAAAGAAAACAAGTAATCAAGATAAAAAATGGCGATTAGTAGTTGACTATCGTAAACTTAACAATTGCATAGTCGATGATAAATTTCCGTTGCCCAACATAACCGACATTTTAGATTCTCTTTCTGGCTCTATCTACTTCTCTCATCTAGATTTGCATCAAGGGTATTACCAGGTTTCTTTAAATAAAGACAGTAGAAAATATACAGCTTTCACGACTAGTACAGGACAATATCAGATGAAACGTTTACCCATGGGACTCAAGACAAGTCCAAGTTCTTTTAGTCGGATCATGTCAGTGGCTCTATCTGGTTTAACATTTGAACAATGCTTTGTATATTTAGACGATTTAATTATTTTTGGTAGGAATATGGCGACACATAATAAAAATTTAACAGACGTTTTAGAAAGATTGCGTAAAGTAAATTTAAAATTGAACCCAGAGAAGTGTTATTTTCTTAAAAAAGAATTGCTTTATCTTGGTCACGTAGTATCGTCACAAGGTGTTTTACCAGACCCCGCTAAGATTCAGGTTCTTCAAAATTACCCAAGACCTACTAATACAGAGGAAGTAAAAAGATTTGTAGCATTTTGTAATTACTACAGGAAATTCATTAAAAACTTTGCTGAAATTACAAATAACCTTAATAGATTAACTCGGAAAAATGTGTCATTTGTTTGGACAAAAGAATGCGATGAATCATTTGAAAAATTGAAAAATGCTTTAACAAACCCTCCAGTATTACAATTTCCCGATTTTTCAGAAAGTAATGAATTTATTATTCAAACTGACGCGTCAGGCATAGCTATAGGTTCAGTTTTATGCAATAAAGATATGAGGCCTGTGGCATATGCTAGCAGACCTTTAAATAAATCAGAAAGAAACTACCCTACTATTCAAAAAGAACTTGTTGCCATTGTATGGGCAATCAAATATTTTAGACCCTACATTTATGGTAGAACTTTCACAATTATGACAGATCATAAACCATTAATTTATTTATTTTCATTGAAAGATCCATCAAGTAGATTGTTAAAATTTCGATTGGCGCTAGAAGAATATAACTTTAAAATTGTATATGTTCCAGGCAAAAATAACCCTGTAGCTGATGCTTTATCTCGAATTCGTATTACTTCAGATTCATTAAAAGAATTAAATAACGATATTATGATGGTTATGACAAGACAACAAAGAAAGAAGTTAGAAGAAAAAATTGAGGCACCTATTTCTAATAAACCCATAAGCCAGTGGTCTGATCAACCAAGGGTAGTGGAGTTATTAAAAATACCAGGTGACTTCATAGAATTAACTTTTATTAGTAAAGATCAATTAGAGAATTTAAAACGAAAAAATGACGTATACGTAGAAAAGGAATGTTTTATGTTAAATAAAAATAAAAATATAATTTATATTAATCTCAACTATAGGGCACAATTTTCGCGAGACGAATTTGTGACAAAGTTAGAGAAATTTTGCAAAGAATTTGAAATAAAAGAGCTATGCATAGTAAAATGTAGAGAAAATGAATCGTTTCTCAAGGATTTATTAAAAGAGATAAGTTGTATTAAAGATTGGACCGGTCCCCGAATTTGCGTGATAAGAGGTGTTAAAAGAATTATTAATGACGAAGAAAAAAGATATATTCTAAATGACTTTCATCTACTGCCTACCAGTGGACATGCTGGAGTGCGTAGAATGACTAATAATATAAAGCGGAAATTTTACTGGCCAGGGCTAGATAACGACGTTAAATTTTTTGTAAGTAAGTGCACTACTTGTCAAAAAATGAAACAATGTAAATACATCAAGGAACCGATGGAAATAACTACCACGGCCTTGCATGCATTTGATAAAATTTTTATGGACATTGTGGGTCCTTTAGATAAGGATTTAGAAGGCAATTGCTACATATTGACGATACAATGTGAGCTGACCAAATTTGTGGAAGCTTACCCTTTAAAGAATAAAGAGACCGTAAGTATAGCTACAGAATTAGTACGTAATTTTATTTTAAGATTTGGTGTACCAAATACTATTGCAACTGATCGCGGTGCAGAATTTGTTTCTTCAACCATGGAGCAGGTATGTAAATTATTACAAATAGAAAAAATAACATCAACTGCTTATCATCACCAATCGATAGGAGCATTAGAAAATTCCCACAAAAATTTAAATGCATTTTTGCGAATACAGTGTAATGGTCAAAAAGACACATGGAGTCAGTGGCTTCCATTTTGGTGCTACACGTTTAACAACACGGTTCACACAGAGACTAAATACACGCCGTTTGAATTAGTATTTGGTAGACAAAGCAAATTACTATGTAGAGTAAGTCAATATATAGAACCTTTATATAACCCAGATGATTATTCTTTAGATTTAAAATATAGGCTACAAGTAGCACATCAGGATGCCCGTAAAAACCTAATTTTAAGTAAAGAGAAACGAAAATGTGCTTATGATAAAAATATAAACCATGTAACGTACCAAATCGGACAACTTGTTTTAGTTAAAAATGAATGTGCAAAGAAATTAGATCCTGTTTATGTTGGTCCTTATTCAGTTGTAGAAGATATGGGAGTAAATGTTAAAATTTTAAAAAATAACAAGCATGACATTGTCCATAAAAATAGGACAAAACCTTTTATTGTATAACTTAAGATTATATAAATTCATTTGTATAAGATATATTTTAATAATAATAATAATAAGATATATTTTAATATTAGTATAAAAAAAAATAATAATAAGCATGTTATTATAATTTTTTTTTCTCACCCCGGGAGGTGAAGTGTAGTAGTTATAATCCTACGCTAAGTATCTATTATAAATAACTGTAATCATTATTATAGAGAGCAGTAATAAATCATCCTTGGAACAAGTAAGATGTGTTTAATTACATAACAACTTCCCTACACCTAAGTAGCCTAAGATTTAGTAAATCAATACATATAATAAAAAATGTAACGGGTCGCTGTTTATACATAGAAGATATGAAACGAAATATTATTGGGACCTTTATAACCGCAAATATCACCCTAAACAAGGATTGTTAGGATTTTTGTCTGTTTGTCTGTGCATTTGTGCACGCTAATCTCAGAAACGGTTCATCCGGTTTTGATGTAGTTTTCATTAATATATTGTGGAAAGTTTCGCTTAATATTTAGTGTTTCTTTTATGTCAATCGGTTCATAAATAAAAACGTTATGCCAATTTAAAGAATCACGTTGAACATGTAAATACCCAAACGACGGTGCTTATAATCCAAAATAATCCAAAAGATATATCCAAAAAAATGCTGTTCAAAGTCACTATTCCACGCGGACGAAGTCGCGGGCACAGCTAGTAAAAACTAAATACTATTTGCCTACTAAATATTCTAGTTGCAACATTACAGGCATTAAATTCTACAGCAACACATTTTGCGGCATTGTGCATTTGTTTTTGTATTGTTTCTTTGTTGATTAGTGTTTTTTCGTGAACCGTTTGATACCGGAGATGGGCATAACTGTTACAACATTGTTTTTTATAATTAACTGTAGTCACTGACGTACAAATACATATCTGTACCATATTATTTGTTCTAAATAGTTTTTTTTTTTTGCTCATTGATGACGATACGATCCCCGCTCACGACAGACATTTGTATTGGGCATATAGTTTGTCGTTGTTTGGGCGTTTGTGCTTGTGTACTGTGTTTCCTGACCTTGAAACAGGGGTAAATCCTACTGGGGGTGAGTGTGAAGCGTTTTTTATGTTTATTATTGCACATTGGATTGTAGTATTAAGGTATCTTAATAACACTATTTTATAATATCCGTTTTTTTTATTTTGAAATATAGCTTGTAACTGAGACAAAGAGTGATAAGAAGAGGAGGATAAACATGAAAAATTAAAGAATAATTAGGAATAAGAGAAAAAGTAATAAGGGTTTCAGAGCTAGGTAAAATCGTTGATTAGTCACTATATTATGTTTTTGTATTACTACAAATAATTAAATAAATATTACTTACATTTAACAGACCGCATTTTCCATTTCCATTGTACTTCTGCAAGAAGACTCTTTGGACTGATTCAGCATAGTCATTCTCAACACCGACACCATTTCCTTGAGATACGGAGAAACCTTGACCCTGACGTATGTTCTGGCCGAATCCTTGTGACACTAAGAGTCCTTGTCCACGACTCACGTACTGACCTTGTCCTTGGGACAAATATTGTCCCTGACCTTGGGACACCAATTGACCTTCTCCTTGTGAAACAAGTTGCCCCTGTCCCTGCGATACGTATTGGCCTTGTCCTTGACGTACTCCTTGCCCAAATCCTTGTGACACAATCGCTCCTTGTCCCTGGGATGTGTACTGTCCTTGCCCTTGGCGTATGCCAGTACCGAATCCTTGGGATACTAAGGTTCCTTGTCCTTGTGAAATCAATGCGCCTTGTCCTTGATTACCAAAAGCTCCTCCTCCTTGAGAAACTAGAGCGCCTCCTCCTTGAGACACTACAGCACCTCCTCCTTGAGAAACATACGCTCCTTGTCCCTGGGATGTGTACTGTCCTTGCCCTTGGCGTATGCCAGTACCGAATCCTTGGGATACTAAGGTTCCTTGTCCTTGTGAAATCAATGCGCCTTGTCCTTGATTACCAGAAGCTCCTCCTCCTTGAGAAACTAGAGCGCCTCCTCCTTGAGACACTACAGCACCTCCTCCTTGAGAAACATACGCTCCTTGTCCCTGAGTACCTAAAGTGCCCACTCCTTGAGAAACCAAAGCTCCTCCTCCTTGAGAAACATACGCTCCTTGTCCTTGAGTGCCTAAAGCTCCCACTCCTTGAGAAACATACGCTCCTTGCCCTTGAGTACCTAAAGATCCCGCTCCTTGAGAAACCAGAGCTCCTCCTCCTTGAGAAACATATGCTCCTTGTCCTTGAGTACCTAAAGCGCCCACCCCTTGAGAAACCAAAGTTCCCTGTCCTTGATTGCCAATGACTCCAGCTCCTTGAGAAACGAATGTTCCTTGTCCTTTCTTAATACCAAATCCTTGACCTCCAATCACTCCGATGCCTTGTCCTTGGATACCTTTCTGACCAACTCCGAATTGAGTCTGTACACCCTGTTAATAAGAAATTAATTTTGAAAATTTGTTTAAAAGCTATTTATTATCAAACGTTTGAAAATTAATCGATAATATCCGCTTATTTAAATGTTAATAACGCGCTAAACGTTTTATTAATTTAATATTAGATAATAAGCAGCATGTTATGCTAATTGCTACATAAATAAATGATATAATTTTATTTAAATAATTTGATTAATTAACAAAATGTATACACAACATTTTAAATTATTCGATAATTTTTATAATGTACTCTTTTATTTGGCATAAATTAGATATGTTACGACTTAGCTTAACAAGAGAAAAACGCGTACCACTATAATAAGAAGAAAAGTTAGTGTATATAATTGTGCTTACTCGCAAACGAAAAAAACCGACTTCAATTACATCGACAAGTACAACGTAAGTAGACGAAAAAAATTAACAAACGCACTAGTCGTCACTATAATTTTCGAGGGTTTCCCTCGATTTCTCTGGGATTCCATCATCAGATCCTGGTTTCCTTATCATGGTACCATACTTGGGATATCTCCTTTCCAACAAAAAAACAAATTATTAAAATCGGTTCATAAATGACGAAGTTATCCCTGAACATACATATATATACGGTCGAATTTAGTAACTTCCTCCTTTTTTGAAGTCGGCTAAAAATCATAAGTAAGATTTGATCTCTTTATAAAGTCGATTGGAAAGCTGTCATCCTCAGCTCAAATAAGTATGTCACTACTCTTTTTAACACGATTTTCGCAAACTTTGTCAAATTTAAAATGTTTTTTTTTTGGTTATTTCCATTACACGTAATGATATTTTGAGAGAAAATATTTTTTTTACCTGTCCGGCAATTCCAAATTGTCCTTTGGAGCCTTGTGCGTACGCTCCCTGTCCTTGTTTGATAACTTGACCCTTTCCTTGGGATATAATTGTACCTTGACCCTTCTGGCCGTATTGTCCTCGAGAGTATGCAGTATTCACTTGGGATCCTGAGCCGATTTGACCTGTTTATAATATATTTAGTTTTAGACGAATATATTTAAGAATACACTTTCAAATATTATTGAGTTACATAGGTTATAAACTTTAGAAATATCTATACAAATAAATAAAATTAGAATGTCTGTTTATAATATTAAAATAACCGCTTTTTACCAAAATGCATATGGATGTATACACGGTATATATACCAAAATAATATTTTTTGCAATTTTTGTCTGTCTGTCTGTTTATCTGTTTGTTCCGGCTAATCTCTTAAACGGTTGGACCGATTTTGACGGCACTTTAACTGGCAGATAGCTGATGTAATACGGAATAACATAGGCTACTTTTATTTTATTTTTAGAACTCTGCGAACTGAACAATAACTTTTTTGTAAAATTCTACGCAGACGAAGTCGCGGGCACGGCTAGTTATAAAATGAAAATGGAACCCAAATAATACATGATATGCAAAAACTTTTTGAAGTACATATTAAAACATTAAGGAATATGTCTAAAAAAGTAAAGAAACTTTTGCGTCAAGTAGAGTAGAAAAGGGCTAACCTTGTCCAATAACACCGATTTGTCCTTGACCACCCTGGCTGTACTGTCCTTGACCTCCAATTCCGAATTGACCTTGACCTCCGACGCCAAACTGACCTTTTTGTGGGAAGGGAGTAGGAGTGGGTGTTGGGAAACCTGGAGTCACTTGGTTTGGTCCGAATGGAGTTGCGGTTGGTTTTTCCGTTCTGTTGACAAATAAATGAGATCAAAACCATTTTTCATAAGAAACACTAGTGTGGTTACGTTACTTTATCTCCGTAATATTTGACTTCCGTTAATATTCCGTTTATATCCTCAATCTCTACTTTGAGCTTTAAACCATGAAAGACCGAAGAAAGAAGAATAATACAGGCAAAAGAAAGATACGGGAAAATTAAATTATTTTCTGAAATACAATCACTATCATATTTGTCTGTCTATTAGCTTCTTTGCTTAAAATTGCGCCACTGCAAAAATACTAAGTTTGTATCAGGAATTGAGCCACAAAATTTATTTAAGTACATCTATTAATATTTTTTTTATTTTTTTGACTTTCACAGACATCTTCTGCACCAACTTTCAGCTACACGGAGCAAAAGGCCTATACCCAGTAACGGGATGTTACAGGCTAAACCAATCAACAAAAGTTTTAACAATATTATAATTAGCTATAAGTACTTGCCTGAAATTGTTCAAAAGCACGGAACCGGTGACCGGAGGTCTGGCTGTGACAGTAGGGCGGATATTGTTCGAACTACCACGGCTGTCTGGCACGTACTTGCCATCGTTACCACCGAACACGCCGGGCACCCACTTGCCGAGCTGGTTCGTAGGCCATGGGTCAGTGTAGTAGGGATCACGGCAGCACTTGCCAATACGACCAGTTTCGAGGTCTCTGCAGTCCTGGGGATAAAGTTTTATTATTAATATTTATGCCACTAGGATGTTAAACAAGTGTTCGGTTCGCTTGATGGCAAGCGGATATCGTAGCCTATGGAAGTATGCAGCACAAGGAGTATTGCAAGTGCGTTGGCAACCCTATTCCCAACCTACCCAAGAAGCTCTGCCAACTTTACTCACCACAGGAACACAACACTGACTATTTGAGAGCAGTATTATTTAGCTGTGATCTGTAAATTTGAGGTGTGTGCTTACTTTCTCAATAAGGATGCTCCAAATTTTTGATCAAGATATTTCCCACTATGCCCGTGCTTGTGCGTGTGCGTGTGTGTATGTGTATCTCGATAGATTGTACAATATATATTATGACAACAAAGGCAACTAACATTAGTATTTTTTATCAGACCATCTAAATATGTGCAAGAATGAGCGATTGTAAGCCTACATGTAATTCACTAATTCATTTGGAATAATGGCTTGTAACAGTGCCAATATGCAAACATGGTTTTGTCAATGCGGTCGAGATTACAACCTCAATAGAATATTTAAGATCGTAAAAATAGTATGTTAAAATAGTTGGTTAACATTTTAATAGATAATTATTAAATAGTTTCATATAAAGGAAATTGAATGAGTAGAATACCGTATTGTCCAAATTCCAGTTATTTCTATTTTCAAAATTTAGAACTTCTAAAGATAATAAATAATTTCAAACCCATTAGTCTACCTCCCCATTAGTTTATTATAATGAAATAAGTTTTTTGGATTTTATCGCGGTTAAATAAGTTTTTTAGATGCCCGACGTTTCGGATACTTTACTGCAACCATAGTCATGGGGAATGGGGTGTTATGTTGAATTTAATAAACCGCGATTAAATCCGAAAAAATCGTTTCATTATAATAACTAGGTTTTCTTTTCCTGTATCAGAAGTAAGTATATTTTTTTTTAATTTTATTTACTTTAACATCCTTTGTGAAAATGACTTATAACTATGATTTTTTTAAAGTGCAATAAAGATATGCATATGCATATTATTTGAGAATGTTGAATATATAAAAGTTTAACTTTAATTTTAAAATAATGTTTTAATTATGCAATTTTTACGTCGTTAATAATTATGAGAAGACATCATTTCGTCATTATCCTCGTTAATAAGTCAATAAACTTTATAAAAATTATATGAAGGTTAAAATCTTCCGACAGTTATAAAATGGAGGTTTAATATTTTTAACGTCCGTGACTGTTGTGAATGCCATCCCTATCATATATCTTAGCTTAGGTATTTTTTAAACGTTTTTTTATGTTCGACCCCCCTTTTATTTTTCAAAGTTTAGTCGACTTATTACTTGGCTAAAATATAAATCTATGACCAGTCTTTGTGTTAATAAATTACTAATTCTTAAACAATAAAATTGTGTAGTAGCCACAGCAGTCGATAATATGACTAGACCGAATAATTATAATGATATTAAAGAAACGCCTTAAATTCAACGGTCCCAGTAGTTCCTATGTTAAAATGTGCTTACTGTCTCGGGGTCTATGAAACACACGATTTTTACACAAACGCCTAGATTATGACAAACATTTTTATCATCCATACAAAACTTTGTCATAAGTGAACATCGAACCGGCATACAAAAAAGTTTTTAAAAATAATAGGTATTCAGTCACGTTGAGAATCTCCTTTCTAAGTAAGTAGGTTTGAAGTTAAATATTCAACATTTCAAACCCTAATTCTTGTAATATAGGTTATTCGGTAAATGGTGTTTACTTTCCTTATTTGAATTAGGTACGTAAAATACATTGTAATCTTCGCAAATAGCCTTATTTGTACAAAAACACTTTCAATAACCACATACTTGGAATACAAACATACTTGGAATATGAGAAATAAGGAAAAACCGAGAGTTAATTAATTTTAACAACTAGAATAAAAAAAATTGAGCCCTTAAACAATATGAAAGGAATAAAAGATATAAAATAATATATATAAAAATAAAGGATATAAAAAGGAACCCGTGACCATGGTCGCTGTAACGTATCCGAAACGTCGGGCATCTAAAAAAACTTAATAAACTTCATTATATTATGAAATGATATGTATAAATTGACAGTTTTTTTTTTAAAGTAACTATACTCTGTTTTATTCCGATTCTTCTCTGCTGAATTCACATTTCAAATCAATGGCTACAGTTAATTTAAAAATAGAACTCATCATTGACTACAGTTAATTTATTAAATACACTGGTTTTATTTTTATAATTTGTGAAACGATTTGAAAGTTCACTTCAGCCTGTAATATCCCACTGCTGGGCATAGGCCTCTTTCCCCATGTAGGAGAAGGATCGGAGCCTAATCTACCACGCTGCTCCAACGGATTGGCGGGTATATTCCCTACTATGAGTAACGATGCTACCAGGTGTACGTGATAATGACCGGGACTGACGGCGACGGCTCAACGTGCTCTCCGAATTCAATGGTTTTAAGGTGCTCTAGCTTTAACAATGCTCTCGATATAATTACAATCTGTAACGACTCAAAAGAGCTCTTGTATCAATTAAGCACAAACCTTTTTTTATAGAGCGAAAATATTTCACCTAACCTAAAAGGTTACATTCGATACATTCAAAATTGTACCTGAACGATAAAGATCAACAAACTATTACTTTTTTTAGGGAAAAACCAACTCGTTAGCAACACCGCTCACGTCAAAAAAAAAATCATCATTTTATGTAGATTACTAAACGTATAATTGGTTGTTCTCCTCACGTCAGGTGACATCATTGAATAAACAGATCCGTCGATTTTAAAATACAACATTATTTGCATAAACTACCAGTTTGTTCCAGCTTGATTCGAATTTTTAAATTCTATATTTTCTAATGATTAGTTTTGTAAAATAAAACGTGTATAACGAGGATGACTTCATATGTTTTGACGTTTTTTGATACTGGTTGAAAACAAATAAAAAAAAACAATTTTGTATTGTCATTATAATCTTCAAAAAAATAATTTTATTTAATGAGAACTACTATCGATTCGGAATGTAGATTTAATTTTGAAAAATCAGCAAGAAACTCTGTAGTTAATTTAAAAAAAAAAAAACCTGTCAATCACAACAAGTCATAATTATCTTACATGAAATACAGCGGCACTAAGAACCACACATCTTTGTCACTAACATAATCTGTGCTTTAACTATTAAATATATCTTTATATAAAAACTTAAATGACTTCCTAGTTATTTTATAATCGCTCTATACATATATGGTACGACTAAAAGCTATAACTTTTCATAGCCTATAATTTTGTTATTAATCAACGATTTTAATTTTATAAAAATATTTTTAAGGCAATCAGTAGATCCTATTTAAACGTCTTTATCTCAGAAACAAAATGTATAGTAAGAGAGACGAACTTCACCTATCTGCTTAATGGATGAAAATTTATATTTATATAACTATATTAGAAAAATAATCGCGAAAGTGTTGACTAAAAATTCCTAGCAAGACTATATTTAATTCTAAATTGAAAAACGAGTTTCAATAATGAATTTTATACCTACCGACTGTATCGTTGGGTTGTCTTTTATTTTCCTGGCATAACTACTGGGTTGGCAGGTATAAACAGGTATAATAATATAGATATATTGTTTTAGTTACTTTCAGCCACATCTATATATATAAAAATGAATGTTTGTCTCTATGTCCTTTAAAGAATCGTAAACTATGCATTTGATCATGTCATGATCTTCAGCAAAGTGTTGTGCATGAGCCTACAAAGGTTTCTGAGTTGGTATATCTGTGTTTTATACATAAATCTTTCATCAAAATGAACGCTGTGTCATAGAGTCACATGCTCAAAGTCTCGTTGGAATGGCGGTTACCGAATATAATATAGCCTAGCAAGAAAATTTTCAACAAACGCCTTCGTGATTTATCTTTAACATATTAAAGAAGATAATTACTTAATTTTTATCCATTAAGCAGATGGGTGGAGATTACGTCTAGTTCGGATCTTAAACTAGTAGAATATGTTCTAATTGTATTCCGAACTATCTAACTAAAATAATTTGCGATAATCACGCAGTTACTAAGAACTGTTCATTGAATATACTTTTTGCCACTGTAGGTAGCATAATTAATATTTTTCCATAGCATCATTCTATTTTCAAACTATTTTAATCATACTTAATCCATGTAAATAATAAACAGCTATATATTTTTTTATATATATTTTAGTACTTTTTTTCTCAAATTAACGCGGGGAAAAAACCGCGCGACACAGCGATAGTATTCATAAATTGGAATTGGAAATAAATACTTACAGTAAGAGGTACTCTGTAGGCGTCTTGATCTCTGGTCAAAATGACAGTCGTGTTTGAAATTATTCCGTCAGCGGTACAGAACTCAATGGGCGTACATTTCAAGGCAGCGGCACAGCCGACCGGGATGTCAACTGGTAAAGAAATGGTACAAATAAGAACAATAGTTTATTATATACATACATATTATAAAAATATCATATTTATAGCTTAGTTAAAGCTATAAATATCATCATCATTACAGCCTATACAGTCCACTGCTGGACATAGGCCTCCACAAGTTTACGCCAAAAATAACGTGAACTCATGTGTTTTGCGCGTCACCATGCTCACATTAATTAGAGTTAAATAAAAACTTTTAAAAATAGTCTTATATAAAATAAGTTTTAGAAAAAAATATGTATGCGTCAACCCAAAATTCATATTAACATTTTATTTACTGAAATTAATTAATTATTAGGATAATGTCCTTGCTTTTCTAGACAGTCACAGAACTGTCATTCCGCAGGTATTCGAAATAAATCATCTGTATAATAAGCGTTATCCACTATTTTTAAAAAGGTATAAAAAATAAATAGAATTACTTACTTGGTACTGGCACTGGAACTGGGGTGGGTTGTCTGTTTTGGTCCAGATATAAAGAACCTTCCGAGTAATTTGGGTTGGGAACAATAGTTTCTCTGTTAATTGTCTGTTCTCCGAAAGGTGGGAGGTATCCAGGAGCTGCGGTCGATGTAATAGGGGGAGGAAGGTAGGTAGCTTTGGTGATAGGTTTCGGGGTAGTTACGAAGGTTGGAGTAGGGAAAATTGTAGAACTGACAATGTTGGTGCCACTCTTTGGACTGTCCACTGGAGGCAGGTATGGTATTCCAGGTTTCAGGTTGGAACCAATAGCACCAGGGCGGTAAACGCCGTTGTTAACACTACCAGCTGTTAACGAGTCGGTTTCTATGAAATTGGTTTGTCCAGTACCCTTAAAAGCATTTGTGGCAGTGAATTTAGGAGTAGATGGGACCACTGCCGGAGTAAAGCCAACTACGCCTTTGTTTAAAGTTCCAACGTTTGATCCAAAGGCAGTTGAACCAGCTCCGTAAGTGCCTTTTGCAAAAGATGTCGTTCCAGTTGCTCCCAAGCCAACATTTGATCCAAATGAACTCTGTCCAGCATATGAGCCTTGGTTCAAAGTTGAGCCAACTCCAACAGCTGATTGGCTTGTAACGCCCACGATTTCGATCCTGCAGCATATTTCGGTTCTTACGTTGCAGTATTGTTTCTGTAACAAATATTTTTATTGTTAATTACTTTTAAAATGGCATAAGGCTTCTTATATTACAATGAATTCGTATGTTCATAAAAATAAAACTTAGAACCTATTATTGAACCTAGCAATTTATATTACAAAAACCCGTTACTGTCAAACCCCGTTATTTTTTTTTGTATTTAACTAAAAGTCAAAGCGTTGGCGCAACGTTCATAGCACTGGTTTGTGGCTGTTGCGCTGGCGGCTGTGGGTTCGATCCCCGCACATGACAAACATTTGCATTGGCCATATAGATTTTTGGACTGTGTGTTTGTGCAGACCTTGTGGATCTGTGATTTTTTTTAAATTTATTTATTATTTTTCTTTTTATCTCGAAACACCTAGAAAACATATATTTTGGCTACCAGTCAAGATCACTGATAAATGAAAATTTAACTAATAATTAAAAGAAGGTATGCTAATTAGTTGAAAAGCAACATGTTGTTCAAAGTTTAGTAGCACATCCATCATTAGAAACATAACAAGTTATTGTATGTATTGATGGCAGATATATGGCTTTTGTGAATGCAATGTTATTACAAAAGATTGCCTTATGTTTGCATTGTAAACTATTCAAAGTATTCATTATTTTGTATATGTCACCGAACTATTGCGAATATTGTTGCTTTTGTGGTATTTATTGCTAACTGTCAAATTGTTTGCTATTGACTTTGGTATTGTTGATTTTACGTTACAAAATAGTGATAGATGTCACTCGGCTTAGTTACGCCCATTTACTCATTACCAATTAGATCAAGCAAATTAAAACGGCGTGTTCATAATGAACATTTGAAGTAATCTTTTTACACTCTTTAGGGAATCTCTTTAGGGGAATTTGAAGAATCAAGTCGGCCATCGAAAAGGTAGGATCCTCCGACCACACGTGATGTTGTGTCTGGCGGGCTAACGCCCCGACGGTTGTTGTCGGGATTTTGTATATATACTTAATAACTTTGAAAACTCTGATAGCGCGATGTAGCATACGTCAGTTTTCTCTAATTACGTAGTTTGTAGTCGTTCGTATTTCGCGCGATAGATTTCGCCATAACTCTTTTGGGCATTAGACTTTTTTATTTTGGAACTCCTGGATTTGTGTATTGGCGTTTACAGAAAAACAAATATCATATATAAAATTCTCGAGCCGCAGTGTTAGTTAAAATACTCCTTCGAGATGGATGGACCGATTTTTATGAAATTTTGTGTGCGTATCGGGTAGGTCTGAGAATCGGACAATATCTATTTTTCATACTCCTGAGTTATAAGGGGGGGGGGGGGGGATTTAAGGGGGTTAATAACATATATGGCAAAACAACGTTTGCGGGGTCAGCTAGTTTCTTATATATTTTTCTTTTTATATGTAAGCATCGGTTTTTATATTACAAAACATACAAACACATATTACATGGACATAAAAATGACACGATGTTTTAATAGGAAAGTAAATTTTTAATCACAATTTATAAAAATGCATTTATGAAAATTCTTCTAACCTTTATATTCTATACTTTTGAGTTTTTTCTATTTTAAGTAACGTTAAAATTCTTGAAAAGAGTTTCTATTTCTTATTAATTTTTTTTGGAATGTTAATTAATGTGACTTATTTGAAATGTTAATTAGTGTAAATGGTAAATCCGTACTGATTAATAAAGAATAAATAAATAAAATAAATAAAAAAAAAATTAAGGAAATACAGAGTGAGTGAAATAAAAAAACGAGTGTGTCTTAGACCACACGACTGCCATAAAACTTTATATCTTTACTAACTTTATATCTCCGTCTCAACTTTCGATCACACTTTTCGTAACGCTCTCGTCACGCATTCACCACCTTGTCAAAAACGCGCGTGCGTAAAAAAGTTTTACTTCAAAAAATAAGTTACAATTATCACTTTAAAATTCTTCAGCCCCCATTATCATATAAATGCCATGAACATATTCTTGGTCTTTATACTGGGTCACTTCTCAGTCGGTACAGACAATCCTTAAAACATTTTGATTTTTCAAAGAAACATCGCAATTTATACGTCCGAATATTTAATATATAGGCGTTTTAAAATCTCATTAAAATTAAAAGTACAGTATACCCTAAGGGGTAGGCCCATTTTGCAATAACTTAACACATAAATACAGTGGATTGTGTACTTTATTTTTAAGGTATTAGAGTTGCGATTTTACTTATAAAACGCAGAGGTCAATCGATGACACAAATTTCCGATCACATGTTGTGCTTGTTTACCGAAATACTGTCGCGTTGAAAACGCTTTGTTTAATTTAATTTTTTTTTTATTAATAATACTGACATTTTTTTTTGTAATGAAACCAATTTTATTAAAAACCTTGTCGTGATAATAATGAATAAAAAAAGGTGAAGAAATTTTATTGCGGGATTATTATCTATAATGGGTAACGATGGCAGGTGTTTACGATACCCGTGCATATATAAATATAAATATTAGTTAATTTATACATATCATAATAAACTTGTAAAACGACTATATTTAATATTCTACTACTAAAATTATAATTGTTTAGTCCATATCAACAATAATATTTAAAAAATATATTTATTTTTAAAATTTCCTATTTCCTTGTTTTTATAAACTAGAAAATTACAAGAACTACTTTATCGATTTTAATGAAACTTTTTATAGTTATAGTTTATACTGACTATAATTTGGGCTATAAAATAACAAAGGAAGGTTTAAATTAGTGGAGAAGAGGTTATTAATAACTGTATCACCGTGTGGATTGTATAGAACATTTTTTTTAAATAATAAATATGTGTTTATGATTGAATACTTATCTTGAATTATAGTATTATATATGTATATTAAAATTAATTAATTTTAATGTGGTGGTTTTGATGTGGTTTATTTTCGTTTTACCGTCATCGACTTAAAAAACAAATTTATTTATTTTTAAGTTTTAAAAAGATTTGAATTTTTTTGATCTTTTTGTTTTTTTTATTCGTCTTATGTCTGGAAATTAAGGGAATATTATTTATGAGACATCCTTACCATTGGTTAATTGATTAAGTTTGTGACATTCCACTGCTGGGCATAGGCCTCTCTCTCAGAAGTTTTGGAGCTTTTCATTTAGTTTAGCTTATCCTTACCATATAACTTTTTCACGTCCTATTACTAAAGTAACTGATGGCCTATCAGTAACTTATGTTGAATAGATATATCTGACAGATAAAGTGGTCTTTGATGGGGAAAAAGGTGTGATAGCTGTCTGCAACTCTACCGGTAACTGGTAATATCATTTGCCTTTTTCATGAAAGAGGAGCCTAACACTTAATTTTAAGTCTAGTAATTTTATAGCCTGTCACAGAAAATCTATAGTTCTCTTTTATTAAATATATCATTAGGTCGGCAAACAAGCGTACGGCTCACCTGATGGTAAGCGATTACCGTATCTTATACATGTCTGCAACACCATAAGAATCGCAAGCGCGTCGTCGACCCTATCCCCAATCATCCCCAGGAGATCTCTTACAAACAAAGTACTTTTAATGGTAATTCAAAAATAATTCTTATAACTATAAATATATTTCAAATTAAATAAATTAAGGTCGAAGTTAGCTAGAGATTTAACGTCAACTGATAAATTATTCAAACATAAATTAAAATAAATTGATGTCAACCATCGTTTATTAGAAGTCAAAGTTCGTTCGACTTAGGAGGCCCTAAACATCGTAAATTTAATACACGCATATAACAATATTGTTTAAGATATTGTTCAAAATCTCATCGCCTATGGTTACTGAAGTAAATTAATGAGTCATATGAAGTCGGAACTTAATATATTATTTAAGGATAGCTCTGCCCCACTGCTTAACATGTGTTAATTTGGGTAAAAAAGCCTCTTTTATACAACTACGTTGGCAAACAAGGGTACGACTCCCTTGATGGTGACCGTAGCTTATAGACGTCTGCAACAGTAGAAGCATCGCTAGCGCGTTAACTACCCTATTCCCTAATTCCCCCAGGAGCTCTGGTCGCCTTACTCACTAACAGGAACACAGCACTGCTTGAAAGCTGTATTAATTAGCTGTGATCTTCTGTAAGGTCGAGGTACTACACCAGTCTGGCTGCTCCATATTTCGAGCAGGAAATTTCCTGCTGTACCCTACCTCAGTTAAACAAGTACCTCAGTTACTTGAAATATAAATTAAAAAAATTAAAAAAAAAAAACAAAAAAAAAAACAAGGAAATAAAAATAATTATCCGTACTGTTCACGACAGTACCTACAATGCGTAATAATCCCCGTATTATAAATGATGCAGTTACATGGGTCGCGAGTTTGATTACCCGCCGAGTACATATGTCAATGACGTTTACATTATGAAATCTTTATTAATATGTTTTGATATGTATGTATTATCTATTATAATAAATAAATACGTGTTTTACGATGTTTTCGTGTACAAAATAAACATTTTACTGTCGATGTTTCAAATAAGTAATAATTACATTGTTTTGATATTATATACTTGATTGTTAATAACAGTAATTTTTTTTATACAATGACCTGACGTATATATCAAAATAAAATATAACCCTTATTTTGGATTAGAAAAGTTAAATATTTGTGCAAATTTCATTAAAATCGGTGCAGTAGTTTCGGAGATTAGCCCAGATAAACATCGTGACATAAGATTTATATAATAATTATATGGTATAGAAGGGTAATTATTTTCCATTTATAACCGACTTCAAAAAAAGGACGAGGTTACTAAATTCGAACGTAATTTCGTCGTTTATGAACCGATTTTGATAATTCTTTTTTTGTTGGAAAGGAGATATCCCCAGTCTAACCACGGTACCACGATAAGAAAACCAGGATCTGACCATGGAATCCTAGAGAAATCGAAATAAACCCTCGAAAATCGTAGTGACCACTAGTGCGTTTGTTAATTTTTTTCGTTTACATACGTTGTATTTGTCGATATAATTAAAGTCGGTTTTTTTTCGTTTGCGAGCAAACACAATTATATCGTTACAAGAAGAAGACAATAAAATTTTAAGTTTCAATTTACAACTTTATACTACTGTTTGAACTTTAAATGTCTTATTTCTATTCAATTTAAATTATTAACCTTTTAAATATAATTATAAAGTATACGCCTCTTATATATAATAAATAATGTTAGATAAAGTTTATAATAGACTAAAAATTAGGGGGTTTTAAATTAGACTGCCTTTTTTAATATGTGTGTCAGCTCATAGCTTTTTATTGGACGTACAGATTTTAATAATCCATTTTTTCTTGTTGTGCTTGTTGTGTGGTCCCACTTAAATTTGACGGTAATATAATAACTTGAGAACGAAAGTAACCGACATAGCCCATAGAATTAGCAAGTGGAAGTGGCAGTGGGCTGGTCGTCTGTGTCGCAGGACCGATGGCCGTTGGAGCAGACAGGTCCTGGAGTGGAGACTGCGTCTTCGCAAACGCAGTGGGGGACGTCCCCCGGCCCGTTGGACCGACGATTTATTTACTTTATTTATTTATTTAATTATTTATTTATTTATTTCTCGACTCTCGACACCAGCGAACTACGTAAGATCGCCGGTGTCGGCTGGATAAGGATTGCGGAAAACCGGGATGTCTGGCGCGAACTTGGGGAGGCATACGTCCAGCAGTGGACTGCAATAGGCTGAGCTGAGCTGACAATGACCTGTGTTTGAGTTATTCCTAATAATGTGTGTTGTATTATTGTCGAGAAGGGTCGGAACTTAATAAATTATGCTGCTCCACTGCCGATTGGAGGATATATTCTCTTTTATAAGTAACGATCGCTATCAGGTATTTATGATAACAACCAGGACCGACAGCATAACGTACTAACTGAGGCATGAACTGCAAAATACTTACAAATTGCTGAATAATTACAAAGTAATCTAAACTTTATATCGAATCAACTAGAAGAATAACTCCGTAATATATAAATTATTATAATTTAACTATATGTATACTTAATTACAAATAAATTTCATATAAATACAAAATAATATTACGTTCATTAAATCACTCAGACACCTCGGAATAACGTACGATACAATGGATCAATCAATTAATGTTTAAACCAATGATTTATTAGCTATTTGAATGGACTATCAGTCGCTCACATAAATCAACGTTCTACATAATTTAACGGACGCATCCAAATGAACATAAAGCCTTAAATAACACTGTTTAATGAGACATAAGTCCTTTGACAGGTACGCTTAAATTTACCTATATTGATAACTAGCGACCAGCCCCGTCTTCGCACGGTTGCAAAAACTATCAGTCTTCCTCTAGTATATAATGCATGTATTATACATACAACCTTCCTCTAGAATCATTCTATTTACTAAAGAAAACCGCATCAAAATCCGTTGCGTAGTTTTAAAGATACAAACAGCGGGAAGCGATATATGTAACAAAATTGTATCCGATGTCTGTACATACAAGATATTTAGAAAAAATATAATATGTAATTAATGTGTTAAAACAAACATAATTTTAATTTGCAAAATGACGATTTCTAAGTGCATTTGAAGCCTACTAGAGTAATTTTTGATATTGATTTTGATAGAGAATTTTTTGAAAAAACAAAAAGATTTTTGTCTGTCTATATATTTGTTCCGTATCTTGAAAATTCTGATACACATTTGTTACTCTGAACAACTAGCGTAAAACCTAAAGCTATAACTTAAAATCTTTTGTAGTTTTCATCTTGATAAACCACTTAAATGTGTAGATATTACTTGATAAACAATTGGTGTGCAACGATTGTAAGATACAAATAATAAGACACGCAGACGAAGTCACGGTAATCAGCTAGTATGTATATGCTTGTGTGAATTGACATTTCAGTATCTTTGTTATTGTTGCGTATTCAATGTTTTATGGTATTCTATTAGTATGACACGTGACAGCTGATGGGATTACAAAGGTTACGACATGGGAAATTTATGGTGGAATAGGAAATCCGAGATATGGTACTTTTTTGGCGTTTAATAACTTAGTTTTTTATATTGTTTTAATACATAAATACATGTGTTTCGTGTACACGGTCGTCTGTAGGTAGGCTTCCTAAGGTAGGCAAGTTAATGCCTTTGTTTTATATAGCAGGTGAGTGATGTACCAAAACTATAATATTTATTTCTAATAAATAATACATAAAATTTCACCCAGACTTGATACGGGATCGAATCCCGTAGTACAAGAGCATTTATGATAGCAACAAATAAACGCTTCACACTCAACGGTCCTTACTAGGATTATTTTCTGTGTCAGGGGTTCAGAAACACATACAATACGCCCAGACCACGATAAACATCTATATGGTTGATACAAATGTTTGTCGTGAGCGGGCATAGAACCCGCGCGATTTATGATTGGATTAGCAAGTATTTATGTTTTTTATGTTTAGTGATTTATTGTTTTATAGTTAATTATATTTTGATTCATTTAAGAGAATATTTTCATTTTTATATGCTATAGCAATCATTATTAAGAAGTCAACTCCAGTTGCTTGTCAGAATCTATGAAAAAATGTTTTAAAAGATAGACGAATGCGGACCATATTCTCAAACCGAGTTATGAAATATATATAGACATCATCTATCTATCGCAAAAACTACTGAAATCGGAATAATACTATACCATAAGATGCAGCGTGTCTCAGAGAAGGTTTTAGTATACGATATGTTGGTGATTAATTATCGTGTAAAAAATATGGACGGAGAGAGGTCGCCAATAGCCTTATAATCGTTATAAGAATTTGCTGTGTATTTGTCTATGAGTTTTATCTTATAATATTATTGCACTTAATAAATTTACAATAACTCTGCCAGTGGTACGGTGGCACTGCCGGTCCCAAGCCCGGGTACAAGAGGAGGGTTCTTCGTAGTGCTAACCACTCTACGAGGGTAAAAAGAATCTAGGTTCCGAAATCTAACACGAAGAATAAATCCGGACTGTCTCAAAACCAACGACCCCGGCGAAGATTAAAGGAAAAACGTTTATGGGCAAGTTTACGAACTGGAGGGCGGTCGCCAGAAATCGTGACAAGTGGAAAAAAATCGTGGAAGAGGCCAAGACCCGGGGGGGGGGGGGGTAGCGCCACTGGAAGTAAGAAGTAAGTAAGTAAATTTACAATAGTCATTGTAATGTAGGAAGTTTGCAAGGGCGAACTTGTGTTTAAAAGTGATCTCTACCAGGTAACCCATTCTACCAGTCACCCACTACTTTTATAAGATTGATTTCCAAAGGGAAGCTGACACACACATACTATTTGATAATAGTAAAATTAGAATGTGTATGTTATAAATAATAAGCTTTATTGAGGCCTAATTGCCAGTAATAAAAGCTGCAATTAGTATATATGTGAAAACATTATAATTGCTTATTTATCACCTTTGGTAAAAATTATTTATATAGATAAAGTGCCTAGGTCCTGCTGTATCACTCATGTTAACTGAGGTAGGGCACGGCAGGAAATTTCCTGCTCAAAATCTGGAGCAGCCCGACTGGGGTACCTCGACCTTACAGAAGATCACAGCTAAATGATACTGCTTTCAAGTAGTATTGTTTTCCTGTGGTGAGTAAGGTGACCAGAACTCCTGGTGGGGATTAAGGGTAGGGTCGACAGCGCGCTTGCGACTCTTCTGGTGTCGCAGGCGTCTATAAGCTACGGTAACAGTGATATTTTGTAAGGTTGAGGGTACTTCCCCAGTCGGGCTGCTGTCAGATTTTGAGCAGAATTTTTCCTGCTGTATCCTACCTTATTTACAATATACTACCTAAAATAGAACCTAGATGCACGGAGTTATATTTGTATCTTGACAAAATTTCATTAAAATTGGTCCAGTATGTTCAGTGATAGGCAGATGTTATGAAATATACATCATTACAACCTATACAGTCAGTCCACTGCTGGACATAGGCCTCCACAAGTTTACGTCAAAAATAACGTGAACTCATGTGTTTTGCCCATAGTCACCACGCTGGGCAGGCGGGTTGGTGACCGCAGTACTGGCTTTGTCGCACCGAAGACGCTGCTGCCCGTCTTCGGCCTGTGTATTCCAAAGCCAGCAGTTGGATTGGAAATATATTAAATAAAATTACATTATAATCAATGCAAAGCCAAAAGTATGTATTACACTTCGCGATGAATCTTATTGGTTTATGCAAATTTTTTGCGAGTCACATTATGCAATTTGTACACAGTAAACACTAAGTTTTGCTTATACATTTTTGCTGGTAAGTTTTATCATAAAGGTTTCATATAATAATTTTGTAAATATAAGTAAATAATATAAAATGATATATGTTATATTTAAATCCGTTAAACCGTAGTAGAGCACAACGTGGTGGATTAAGCTCCAATAATTTTCCTAGATTGAGAAAGAGTCTATGCCCAGCTGTGGGATGTTACAGGCTGAATCGTAATATGTACGATAATAATTGTAATTATTTTATTCATTTCATTTTTTATTTTTGGGAAACTAGCAGCGGTACCGTTACAAGCGGAGGCTTACCAAATACTAACGCAAAAAAAACTTTTTATCACTTCAGCCTATTGTAGTCCACAGCTGGACATAGGCCTCGCCAAGTTTGCGCCAGACATCCGGGTTTTCCGCAATCTTCATCCATCCTAAAATACATCGAGAGAAGGTAGTCATGGAACCCTGATGTTACCAAACTGATGGAAGCTTCCCAGGCGACCACCTCACGAGTTCCCCGTATTACCCTTTCAATGTCCCATTGTTTTAATTTCTAACTTTATCAATTGTAACATTATTTTGATCATTCTTATTCCCGCTTCGAATAAAGAAGTCATTATAAGATGTTTATTGTATTAATTTAATATTAATAAATAATTAATAATTATTCGTTTTTTTTTCAACCTCCTGATTAATGCAAACGTAATTAAGTTGAAAACAACAAAAACAAAACATATAATGACGTTTGAAATCGTATTTCTAAAGAATTATAACTGAGGTCAGATACATATTATTTCAAATTTATTATTAGCATTGCTAAATTTCAGCTTTGTTTCTGCATATTATTTTAGTCAGAATGTATCTGGTTATTTTTACGCTTTTTATGCAACTAGGTTGTCATACAAGCGTACAGCTCACCCGATAATAAGCGATTACCGTAGCCCATAGACACCTGCAGTGCCAGAAGCATCACCAGTGCGTTGCCGACCCTTTTCCCAAATCCCCCCCCCCCCCAGGAGCTCTCTACCTTACTTATGGTACGATGGTACTAATGGTAAGCCAGCTAAAAGATAGCAACAACAATACAACATACAATTTTACTATTAAATGTAAATAAAAATATAGTCCATAATAACTGAGACGGATGGCTTTACGTGCTCTCCGAGGTACGTTGGGGATACCCAAAGGAATTTTTGTATAAAAATTTATTACACATATCATTAGGGATTAGGGCCTGTTTCACCTCAACTAATCAACAACTACTTATGGTTTTCTAATGTTGACGCGAATTTTACTCATTTAATAAAACAGGACAGGGAGGACAGTCCTCCCGTGACCGTGGTTGCTGTAAAGTATCCGAAACGTCGGAAATCAAAAGTTAATAATAAACCGCGATAAAATCCGAAAAAAGTGTTTTATTAAACTACTTATGGATTCATGGGTTGAAAGTAGAAATATCAGTCAAATGAGTATTTAACGTTGATAAAGATATCTTCTTTATGCTTACGTGAAGCAAAAACTTTGTACCCCTTTTTACGAAAATTGCGCGGATGGATAAGTATGAAATTTCGCACACTTATAGTTCATATAGGAGTGCAGAATGTTAATATCTATTTGTTTAAAACTATAAATAAAAAATACGTTAAATCAATCAAAACATCACACGCATTATCATATATTTGACACACACACGCAATATAATCTTTTGTTTATTATTATAGAAGTATATTTTTTGATAACAAATCCTTAATGATGTTCAAACTTATAATTTAAATTATGGTCGAATTTTGACATACATTTTTATCATCATCATCATCATCATTACAGCCTATACAGTCCACTGCTGGACATAGGCCTCCACAAGTTTACGCCAAAAATAACGTGAACTCGTGTGTTTTGCCCATAGTCACCACGCTGGGCAGGCGGGTTGGTGACCGCAGTACTGGCTTTGTCGCACTGAAGACGCTGCTGCCCGTCTTCGGCCTGTGTATTTCAAAGCCAGCAGTTGGATGGTTATCCCGCCATCGGTCGGCTTTTTAAGTTCCAAGGTGGTAGCAGAACTGTGTTATCCCTTAGTCGCCTCTTACGACACCCACTGAAAGAGAGGGGGTGGCTATATTCTTTAGTACCGTAGCCACACATTTTTATCACAAACTTTTAAATATCGCATACCGTTATAAGTCAGATTATCTATAACTTATCAGTAGCCGTAGAAACAGGTTCTCGAACATTCTATTGTTACAGAATACGTAATGGGAAGTTATTTTTTTTTTGTAATTATTAAGAAATATGCAATAATTATTAATTGTATTTGCGTTTTATTAATTGCTTTACGTATTGTTTTTAATTGTTTGTTAGTTAAAGGCTTCGCATCAACATCTTGATTTTAATATCTGCAGTTTATGTAATTTTATTTCCTAGTAATATTGATGTCTTAATAAAGTATTATTATTGTATATAATTACAATTTTAATCTGTATAAATGAAAATAAATCGCTGAATTTATTGGCAAGCGTGAAACTCGAACCAATTAATGTAATTATTGAACTAAAACTTCCTTACGAACGCTTGCCTTAGGGAGTGGGCTGGTGAATGCGTGACGAGAGTATTACGAAAAGTGTGATCGGGCGAGGCGAACGGAGCTAGAGAGGGAGGTGCGTACACACATTTTCTTATTCGCTTCCTCTCATAGTTACGTTTCGTATTATATCTACGACGCATTGGAGGCCAGAAGTAGCAGTGCAGAAGTTTTACTTCAGTCTTGTGGTCTAAAGCGTACTGGTTTTTTAAAAAAATCTGATAATAATAATAATAATAATAATAATCTGATCCTTCTTAGAAAGTTATTACGGAATGAGAAATTAACAAAATTGCTCAGAAACTGTAAAATTTCAAAAAATTTAATTATTATTTGATAATTCGTCAAATCGTGACACAGAAAAAAGTTTCATTCATTTTCATTTTCATTCATTACAGCCTATACAGTCCACTTCTGGACATAGGCCTCCACAAGCTTACGCCAAAAATAACGTGAACTCATGTGTTTTGCCCATAGTCACCACGCTGGGCAGGCGGGTTGGTGACCGCAGTACTGGCTTTGTCGCGCCGAAGACGCTGCTGCCCGTCTTCGGCCTGTGTATTTCAAAGCCAGCAGTTGGATGGTTATCCCGCCATCGGTCGGCTACTTAAGATCCAAGGTGATTGTGGAACCTTGTTATCCCTTAGTCGCCTCTTACGACACCCACGGGAAGAGAGGGGGTGGCTAAATTCTTTAGTGCCGTAGCCACACAGCACAGAAAAAAGTTTGTCGTGACCCAAATATGTAATATTATTTAATAGGTGAAAAACTAAAACGAATTATATGTACCTACATATAATTCATTTTAGTTTTTTTTCCCATTTATTTGTAATGAAGTGTTTATTTTCAACGGTCTAATAATAATAATAATAATAATAAAAACTCTTTATTGTACGCCAAGAGTGAGCAAAAATACAAAAATAAAAACAGGAGTTAAGTACAAGAGGCGGCCTTATCGCTAATGAGCGGTCTAAAAGAATGTAATTATTACGAGTTTAAAATATCGTTTATGTATCACTCTTTTCTTGGTTTACAATATATTGATAACATCGCTTTTAACGGACTATAAATTCGAAGCGACTCAGACTCTTAACAGCTAGTTATGTATGATAACTCACTTTTTCATTCGATTTTATTTTACTAACTGTGCTCGAAACTTCGTCCGCGTGGAATTTAACAAAAAATGTTATTATTCAGTTCGTGGACTTATAAATAAATTTCTTAAATAAAATTAAGTAACTCTTTATTACATCAGCTATCTGCCAGTGAAAGTCCCGTCAAAATCGGTCCAGCCATTTCAGAGATTAGCCGGAACAAAAAGGCAGACTGACAGACAAATATTGTAAAAAATGTTACTTTAGCATATGTACCGTGTATTCATCCATATGCATTGAGTAAAAAGCGGTCATTTTAATATTACAAACAGACACTCCAATTTAATTTATTTGTATAGATCAGGTACGGTCAATGCTTATAACTTATAATAAGCACAGAATGGAGCTACTACCGAAAATGTCATTCAATCGTTCATTGAAATTTCCTTTGTTTATTTAAACGCGTTAATCTCAGGAACGACTGATTCGATTGAAAAGTTATTTTTGTGTCGAATTGCCTCTTTGCCAAGGAAGGCTATAGATTATTTTCCTCAAATTAATACATGTAAAACCGGGGTTCACAGCTAGTACTTCATTGCATTTGATATTAAAAAGCAGATCTAACGCGTATTCCCTATTTCTCAACCGTGTGTGTAAGAAAGATGGGTCAAGAAGGTATATTTTGAGACATAAATAAAATTAGCGCCAGCACAGATTCGAACCGGTTCTGATGTCGATTCGTTCCACAGATCCATCGTCACCTTTGTTGATTGTACAAGTACATATATATTACATAATGTTTTTCATCTATCTTTTGGAATGTATGTGATGTTGGCCAATGGCTAGCTCATTGACATCATGCAATTTACATTACATATACAAGCCGTAAAATTTTCTGGCTATACGCGAATCATCTGCGTAACATATATATAGCTAATATATGCATATGATAAAATTATACTTATTACCATAGACAATAATTTATCGATTAATACAGGCTGTATAATAATCACGATGTAACTGTACATGAACTTATTTAACAGATGGAGAAGGATGTCTCGATTCCAGATGCAACCGGTTTTTATTTAGAACTAACTGAAGCTTGTTTTTTAACCGGCTTCAAAAAAGGAGGAGGTTCTCAATTCGACTGATTCTTTTACTAGATTGAACTGGTTTATAAATAAATACAAATACAATGTTTATCTATATATGTGATAAGTCTAACGCAATTTTTGTGTGTTTCTTTATGTCTAACTTACTCTAGGACACAGCAGATAATATCTTCCTCAAAAATTGATTTGCAATTGGTTAGACTGAAGATACAAGCCGCTGCAACGGTACATTATAATGGTTATATCACTTGTAAAATAACATGAAACAATTACAAATAATTACAAAGCGTGGGAATCGTTGTGGATTGTTTCACATTTAAATGGTGTATATATTTTTTATTTAATATTCTATTTTAACGTCATTTTAATGTCATTTCAGCCATTGTTTATATTTCTAGAAAAAGAAGGATACGCATTAATTTTTAAACGGTGGCATTTTATTAGCATGTTTCATCAAGCCTAGTTTTTTTTTTTTTCTGGAGGGGAGAGATAATGGATGGAAGGTTAAATTGAATTGAGAAATATTTCATTTTGTAAACTTACTATTGTCAGTTATGGTAACCAGGATCAAAAAAAAACAGACAAAAATATCTGTTCATAGCTCGAATCGAGCTACTAACACCCCTATTGTTTTCTTATGTTTACGTAGATTTCACTCATGATAATGAATTAACTTTTTCGGGTTTTATTAAGTTTTTTACATGCCCGGTGTTACGGATACTTTACAGCAACCATGGTCACGGGAGGGCTTGAATAAATAATAATAAATAAATCAATTATTTTGAGTTGAGAGTTAAAAAAGCCAAATCAAACCGACTTTTAAAAGGAAAAGATAAAGTGTCCACAACCCAGTAAACTGTACAGAATGCTGGGTCACTGTCTATGTTGAAATCCGGAATCGATGCAACATCATTAATTACCCCCTAATTTTCATAAAATAGCTGACACGCGAACTTTACCGCCGTTTATATTTTCGAGGATATATCGTTTTTTATTTAACAATTTTTTTTATACGTACAGGATTATACACAATATTTTAGACTCACGTATAATGGGGTATGCTTATCCCTAAGAGATTTCTTCCAGCACACCCAAAAAGGAACGGTTTTTTACCCGATTTCAATTATTAATGTTCGCTAGTGTTGTTTTTTTTTTTTGTACAATTGAATTGATAATAATTAGTTTTTAGGGGCATAATTTTTTATTACGTATATTAAAGGGGAGGATATTGGCTTCTGTAACACAGTGCAAACTAGTGCAGGGGTCAGGGTAATCTGAATTATATAATTTATGATTGTGTTAATAAAGATTATTATTATTATTTCAAAAAATATGAGATTAACTCGATTGAGTGTTTACTTTCTTAAAGAGCAAAGGCTTATTGAAAAAAAATTTCTTTTATAAAAACGTTCTCCTGGCTGTTTCGGACAAAAAACAGAATTATCATGTTTGGTTCTAACGTTGGGAAGTAATGCATACACATTTCAGGGATTCTTTTTTTAAACGACAAAAAAGAAGGAGGTTACTCAATTCGACCGTATATATATATATATATATATATATATATATATATATATATATATATATATATATATCCTCCCCTTTATATATATATATTCTTTTTTGGTTTGAAAGGAGATACCCCCAGTGTGGTACCACGATAAATCAGGATCTAATTATGGAATCCCAGAGAAATCGAGGGAAACCCTCGAAAATCGTAGTAACGACTAGTGCGTTTGTTAATTTTTTTCGTCAATTTACACTCCATTACTTGTCTACGTAATTGAAGTCGGTTTTTTTCCGTTTGCAAGCAAACACAATTATTTTATTACTTCACAATCAAGGGTTCAAAGTTACATAATAAAGTATTAACGTTAGCAATTAGGGTTGGATGGTTCGGATATGCAAAACCAGAGAGTCAAGTCTAGACTCGTTGTGTAATACTAAAGAAAACAAGTTCGAATGAGAGATGCGTATGTATGGTCAGCAGAATTTTGTATGAATATTTTTTTTGCAACTTTTTCGGAAAACAAGTTAGTTTGTATGGAAGGGATCGCTCTGTTATCGATAAGACCGTCTTTTGTAAATATTTTTGTTATTCTGGCATATAGTTTGGACATGACACGACTCTATAACACTACAATAACAAGTAATATTAGTACAAACGTAATAGTCGGTGTTTGGGGGTGCGTGAGAAACATGGTTTTGTGTCCCTCGTCCGCTATTGAAAAGGGAGCCTGGTGGGCTACCGCTCCGACGGTTGTTGTCGGGTTCTTGTATATATACTCAATCACTTTGATAACTTTGATAGCGCGATGTAGGATGCGTCAGTTTTCTCTAGTTCCCTAAGTTCGTATGCTGCTCGATAGATGTCGCTACAGGTGATTGAAAAAATAATCAATTAAATACGGATTATTACGAATCTCATCAGATCTTGTTTAAATTTAAACAAGACACGACACATACTCGCTTTCAGTTTAAAAAAAAAATTGGTAGTGAAAAGTATGTAATAAGCAACTTGTTTCGCTAACTGTACGAGATGTTGTTTACACTGTGTTACGCCATGGACGACCTCTGTCGCCGAGTTACTTTTAAGAGGTATTCGTGTTGTCAAACGAGTTTCTGGCGGGTCATGCGATAATGAAAGCTTGCGCTTATTACAATTAAATCGATACTTCTTTTGTTTGTCACAAAAATATATGAGAAATAACAAAGAAAACAATACCAAAAAGGAAAAACAGAACTTACAAAATTATTGTGGACATTATTTTATTTTCATGTTAAAAGGTTTATAACGTACTAAATGTGCCTTTGCCTTGTACATTTGTTGCGTATGTGTTACACACACAACAATTTGGGCTATCAAACACAAAAATAATGTTTCAATTCAAACAAACAAACAAACAAACTTTTTAGCTTTACACACACACACACACACACAGTTCCACTGCCACCTTGGAACTGAAAAAGCTGACTGATGGTGGGATAACCATCCAACTGCTAGCTTTGAAATACACAGGCCGAAGACGGGCAGCAGCGTCTTCGGTGCAACAAAGCCAGTCCTGCGGTCACCAATCCGCCTGCCCAGCGTGGTGACTATGGGCAACACACATGAGTTTACGTCATTTTTGGCGCGGACTCGTGGCGGCCTATGTCCAGCAGTGGACTGCGATAGGCTGAAGTGTGAGTAAGACCGTGCCTCGAAGAGCACGTTAAGCTGTCGGTCTCGATTGTCATCATATACACCTGATAGCGATCCCCGCGACTGCTGCATGCGACAACCCGCATTTGAGCAGCGTGGTGGATTAAGCTCTGATCCTTCCCCTACATGGGGAAAGAGGACTATGCCCAGCTGTTGGATATTACAGGCTGAAGCGCAGGCGATAAAATTTAAATCAATAAACGTTTAAGAATTGTGATATACACACAGACAATTTATTTACTATACGTATGAATAAGGATGATTCTTATTGATCATTTGATTGAATGACACGTACCAACATTACCATGGTGCTGTGTGGCTACGGCACTAAAGAATTTAGCCACCCCCTCTCTTCCCGTGGGTGTCGTAAGAGGCGACTAAGGGATAACAAGGTTCCACAACCATCTTGGAACTTAAGAAGCCGACCGATGGCGGGATAACCATCCAACTGCTGGCTTTGAAATACACAGGCCGAAGACGGGCAGCAGCGTCTTTGGTGCGACAAAGCCAGTACTGCGGTCACCAACCCGCCTGCCCAGCGTGGTGACTATGGGCAAAACACATGAGTTCACGTTATTTTTGACGTAAACTTGTGGAGGCCTATGTCCAGCAGTGGACTGTATAGGCTGTAATGATGATGATGAACATTACCATACTAGTCGACCTAGAGAAATAAAAAACATTACGCTATTTCTTTTTCTTATTGTATTTGTGTTTTTACACTATTTGGGTGTATCTTTTAAATTTTGTTTACTAGCTTATACCCGCGGCTTCGCTCGCATTGATTTTTACACTCTTTTGTATAATAATATGGAAGGTAACAAATAATTGTGTAAAGGTAGAGAATTAATAATTAAATGAGGTCACATGATAAGCAGCAGTTTTCGGACACAACAAGAATAATCAAATTCGCCACACCCAGTAAAATATAAAGAATACAGTTGCATTGAGAATCTCCCTATTTATGAAGATTTGATTTTTCGTTTGTTTGTCAAGGATAAACTAAAAAGGTCTCAAGCGATTTTAAAATTTTTCACCAGTTGAACGTTATCACTGAGTGACATAGGCTATATTTTATCCGGATAAAACGAAACAGACATGAGACAGGTGAATCTGCGTCTGGATAGCTTAAAAATATTTGGAAGCTTATATAAATCGATCAAATAAGTCCATATTTCTATCCTGTATTGAGTTACTTGTTCAAATGTTGTTATTTTGAATGTCAAAGCATCCTGGCCTGTTCGACCTTCACCTTTATGCATAAGCTTGTTTGTGCGCGTGACAGTTTTATTTTAACACATCTGTACTAAGGATAAATACTAATCATTGTTTTCGTAGACGATTTAAACTAATATTACGAGACTAATTTTAATAATTCCTTTACTATGATAAAGCTACATTACTTAGAAGTAGTATAGGCTATATAATATCACGCTGTGGCCGATGGCAATGAAAAAGCAACCATAAATGTCAATGGATAAACATATCGCGTTTTCTGGAATTCTCTATCATTATAATACCATGAGATATGACATAAGCTTTACTTATCGCAATATAGGTCTTCTAATGTTTCAATCAATCAATCATTACAGCCTATACAGTCCACTGCTGGACATAGGCCTCCACAAGTTTACGCCAAAAATAACGTGAACTCATGTGTTTTGCCCATAGTCACCACGCTGGGCAGGCGGGTTGGTGACTGACTTCTAATGTTTAATGAAAATAAACTATTATATTGAAATATTATTAATTTAAAGCAGTTGAAACTGTGTCGCATCGAATTAAATTAAAATTAGGTATTTGTCGAAGTACGCTTCAATTGCACTTTTGAATAATTATTTCATAAAAATATATTAATTTCAGTAAATAAATAAACAGCTCACGTGAAGCTACTATAACAGCAAAAAGCTGTCAGTCAGTGTGATAAACTCAAGAGTGACTTTTTTAATATTTTAAGATGCATGTTAATACAAATATGCTTTATATTTACCTAATTAAACAAAAAAGGATTTATAATTCAATCATGTTTAATTAAATGTATTTTGGCGCGAATTTATGGAGGCCTATGTTCAGCAGTGGACTGCGATAGGCCGATGTGATGATGATGATGATGACACAATTATTTAGGAATGGCGAAATTAAATATACATCTTATTATGACGTTTAATTTCTTAATCGACAGCGAAATTTCTTTAAGAATCGTCTTGAGAAATATTTGCCTTTTAAATAATGTTACGCCATTTTGAATTTTTTGTTACATTGTAAATGGTATTCTTTTTTTGTTAGGATATTATTTTGCGTGTGATGTTGACACGTGATTCAGCTTGTAACATACCCTGTTTGAGGGTTCAAATTAATAGTATTTAAAACTTATAATATATTTAAAAATATAATAACTTAGCGTAATCATTATATGCATGGTAGCATTTTAAAATTTTATGTAAATAAACTTTAATTTTTAAAATATAATAAGATAACTGTAAAAGGTCTATGTACAATTGTACATCTATACAAATAAATAAAATTGTAGTGTCTGTTTGTAATATTAAAATAACCGCTTTTTACTAAATTCATATGAATGTACACACGGTACATATACAAAATGACATTTTTTACAATTTTTGTCTGTGTATCTGTCTTGTCTGTCTGTTTGTCTGTTTGTTTGTTCCGGGTAATCTCTGAAACGTCTGGAACGACGAACATTTGAGAGTTCGTAAGACAGGACGTCTGTTCGGTCAGACAGGACTGAACCAAAAATCAAAAAAAAAATTAACTTTCCTCAAATATATTTCAAAAGCACTTCGAACCGTAATTTAACAAATTATATTATTAATTATTACGAATATGATTAAACGTGAAGCTACCACTGACTCGGAACATAGACACTGCATGCTTGGTAATATCTTGCATGAAATACAGCATCACCAAATCTAGACATATTTAAGATTAATTTAACTTTGCACTGAAAAATAAGCTTTAGTAAATTTTCTTTTTAATATAAAATTTAAATTTGTTTAAAGCAATTGTAAATATGGGTGTGCCCAGCTGTGGGAATTACATAAACCGTCAGATTAAGGCCTTGACTGGCCTTGACGATATTGATTATAAAGATTCGACCTCATCGTAATTATGACATTCAAGATTTAGCTGTTTTAGTTGGTTAAGACTTTTGTTGACTTGTCGAAGGTCGACTGATTAATTTTAAATAAATGCCATTGTTACATACATTTATTAATCTTATATATAAAATTCTCGTGTCACAGTGTTAGTTTAAATACTCCTCCGAAACGTCTGGACCGATTTTTATGAAATATTGTGTGCATATCGCGTAGGTCCGAGAATCAGCTAACATCTTTGTTTCAAACCCCTAAGTTATAAGGTAAGGTAATAACATATATGGCAAAACAGCGCTTGCAGGGTCAGCCAGTATTTTTATATAATTGGCGTATCAATGTACGTAAATTATTTAAATGTGTTTGTTGTTTATTTTATGATTTGATTGTGTGAACACATGTTTCAAACGTTATATTATTAACTAGCTGTGCCCACGACTTCGTGCGACAGCATTTTTTGGATTATCCTTTGGCTTTATTTGGATTATAAGTACCGTCGTTTGGGTATTTACATGTTCAACGTGATTCTTTAAATTCGCATAACTTTATTATTCATGAACCGATTGACATGAAACAAACATTAGATAATAAGTGAAGCTTACCACAATATATTAATGAAAACCCCATTTAAATCGGATAAGCCGTTTCTGAGATTAGCGTGCACAAACAAATTACATTTACATTTTTATTATATGTATCTTGATAAGATGTTTTGTATGTAAATCTTTTATTATGTCTGTTATGTGATAATTATAAGGAAATTGTGTGTGTGTTTGTTTGTTGAACACATTGATTTTAGTGTGTAAGCGTGTAAATGTACATTTTTATATTATAACTAGCTGACTGGGCAAACGTTGTCTTGCCGCTAAACGCTAAAAATAGGGCTTGGTGGTAGAAGGGCGAAAATTTAGGGTTGTATGTATTTTTCAACGCCAAATCATAATATAAATAATAAATAATTTATCTAAAAATTAAAAAAAATAGGGGTGGACTACCCTTAACATTTAGGGGGATGAAAAATATATGTTGTTCGATTCTCAGACCTACTCAATATGTATACAAAATTTCATGAGGATCGGTCAAGCCGTTTCGGAGGAGTTTAACTACAAACACCGCGACACGAGAATTTTATATATTAGATGTTTAAGATGTAATGCTCAGACGGTCCTTTTCTATACTAATTTACTTAGTATTTTAATATACTAAGACTTTCCTAACTTAACGATTATATTTTAAACTAGCTGTGCCTGCGACTTCGTCCGTGTGGAATTTAACAAAATAATTATTATCGTTCAGTTCGCAGAGTTATAAAATAAAAATAAAAAATCTATAATAAATGTAGACTAATTTACTCCTTATTACAAAGTCCCGTCACAATCGGTCTAGCCGTTTCAGAGATTAGCCGGAACAAACAGACAGACAGACAAAAATTATAAAAAATGTTATTTCGGTATATGTACCGTGTAGATATACAATTAATAATAAATTTAGTTAAAAGCGGTTATTTTAATTTTACAAACAGACACTCCAATTTTATTTATTTGTATATATTGTGAAGTTTTGTCTATTTAAACACGTCTATTCCTGTGAGGTGAAACATGATATTATTTAGCCTATAATTTTTTGCAATAATAGAATTATAATTTTTTATAGCGTCTTCGGTGCGACAAAGCCAGTACTGCGGTCACCAACCCGCCTGCCCAGCGTGGTGACTATGGGCAAAACACATGAGTTCACGTTATTTTTGGCATAAACTTGTGGAGGCCTATGTCTAGCAGTGGACTGTATAGGCTGTAATGATTGAATTTTTTGAATTGTTAATAAACAAGATATCTCAATTAAGAAAAGAATTGATCAAATTGCACAAACTGTTTACTAATAAAGATTACAATAACAAAATAAACTGAACTTTTTATTTCATAATATCATTATTGATTACCATCAATGATATTTCGTAATGATCTTTATGTCATAAATAGATAAATCTCTTTGGTTATTGGAATCATAAAAAAAGTTGCGACGGTTAAAGGTCGACGGTTATCAAGATTTTGATAAAATCTTAAATAAATTGAAGTAGGTACTAAAATGAATTTAATCTTTTTTTCTTTAATTAAGTATTGTAATATGAAAATGTATCTGATTTTTTAAATCCATGAGCATTGTGGTTGACTGATTCATCATCAGTTAAGGTTAAGTACCATATTATTTGGTACTATATTGACATATCAAAGTAATTTAATTCAGGGCAGTTTGTACATGACACAGTCGTCTGCGAATGCGACCTTCTTAAGATAATTTTTGATTAATTTTTTAGGGGTATGTTTTGTAGTTAGTATTATAATAAAATAATATTATAAGAAATAAATAAAAATTAACGTGAGTGCCTTATTTGTACAGCGTGTTCAAAGATAAACAATTACTTCAGCAAAGGCATGAAAGTGAGAATTTTAAAATCTTATTTTGAGCTCTTGATTTGAAAGAAAAAGTTATATCCGACGCAATAGCACCTATCTATTACAATAATTACTACTATAGAGAAAAAAATTGCTGATTATCCAAATCGATATTGCCAAGCTTCAACATGAATTTAGAAATGTATGTGACAACATTCGTCCAAATTGTTTATGACAGAGACAGGAAAACTTTGTATTTGAATATTCAGGAAAAATATTATGATTGAAATCACGTGATAATTTCATTATTATGGTCACTTTATTTTCTTATTATATTTGAGTTTAACTTAGTTATTCATCATATCCAAACTAGGATTCGAATCGGTGATTTTTAAGCTATATTAAATAGTAATCTTCTTCAATTCTTAAGATACTAATATTTGTATTATTAAAACACTTACCCCTGGATTGATTCGAAGATACGCCACACCGTTGTTGCATTGGGACTTGATTACGCAGGAGTAGCCTTCAGAAACACAGCTTTGTTGCAGATCACCTCCAGAAACATCGATGCCAACATTACTAGATTGAAAGAATTTGTCAACATTTTGTTGTGTCTGTTGTTGCTGCTCAAAATCGAACTCACTAGCCTTCTCATCCTGAATCACATTAATGCTAGGTGTTACGAATGGGCTAGGAGAAGATCCAGTGTATCCTGTAGCGACCTTATTCGCAGACTCAAAGCCAGCTCCGAATGAATTGCTAAAGCCTTGGGCAGCAGCAGCATTGATTGCACTTGCGGAATTGATAGCACTGGCATCAAAGTTTTGAGCTACTCCACTTGCACCAAATCCTTGATTAGCTGCAAGTCCAGCTCCATAACCGACGGCTCCAGCTTGGCCGGCTTTAAAACCTCCGTTCAGGAAAGGATTCTTACTTAAATCTAAATCGCCTTTGTTAGACGAAGTAAATGACGACGCTTCGTATGAAGAGGACTGGATGGTGTTAGGTTTGATAGCTGCAATGTTTTGTCCTGCGCCTAATCCAACGTTACCGTTTAAGAACGGGTTGTTAGCTAAATCTAAGCCTCCTCCGATGGTTCCACTACTTCCACTGCTCGAGTACCTTGAACTGGAAGATTTGCTATACTTTTCAAAGCTTCCTCCTTTAGCTGATCCAAGTTTGAATGGTGAATTTTCATTCATCCACCAGAAAGGTTTCTCACCTATAGCACCTCCTAAGACGTTGTTAGCAAAGCCTGCTTGGAAGTTAAACTCATTGTTAACATCAGCAGCAGCTGCTGCGTTGAAGGCGTCTACATTGCCATATTTTTCTACAACTTTACCGTCTTTCAGTTTGAGTCCAGCACATCCTTTCTCGGACGAACAGCCTTCGAATGATTGTTGCGTGTGAACTTCACCAGCTGGTAGCGCTTGAAGCGCTGCAAGGATTTCTCGAGGCGTTTTGATTTTTAATGTGTTTGCAGCGCACTTTGTGCAGCGTTCGACTCTGGTTTGGGGTTCGGATTCTTCAGCTTCGACTACTGGTTCTTTGGACTGAGGCAGTTCTTTCACGTCTTCTATGTTTTCAGGTAGTGCCCGAACTATCAGTAGTAGGCTTAGTGCCACCACTGTCTGTAGTAGTGGCTTCATTGTTTTATCTGTAACAAAAAAAAGTTATGAATTACTTGAAAATGTTTTGTTACTGAATAAGAGTGTTGATATAATAAAAAAAATTTTAACTACAAATAAAAAAATCCATGGTCAAAGGTACCTTTTGCAAATCGTTCAATAAAATTGGCAGACCTTTCTAATTATTAACCTCGACTAATTATTAAGCATACGCTTTGGTCTGTAACATCCCACAGCTGGGCATAGGTCTCTTTCTCTGTGCGGGGGAAGGATCGAAGTTTAATCCACCTCGCTGCTCCACAGCGGGTTCGCGGATATATTCTCTACTATGAGTAACGATCGCTATCAGGTATTTATGATAACAACCGGAACCGACGGCTTAACGTGCACTCTGAGGCACAGTGGGAAGACGTATAATGACAGACATCCAAACCGGAAAAAAAATTGCAAAAACCAAATATCAATCCCGAGCGGGAATCAAACCCGCAAACCGTCGATGTTTTAGGCGACTACTAGTAGGAACTACTAGTAGTACTAGGTACACCAGAGCTGTTGTTAAGTAGATATTGATAAAGGTCTATTAAAATAAAAAAGGCAACACGAGACATTTAAAAAATTTGGTTATTATAAATTAAATAATATAATTACTTATTCTTCATAAAAGATAACTAAATTATTGATGCAAATAAATAAATATTTAAATAGATGTGTGTTAAAAATATAATTTAAGTATTTATAGTTAAGTATAGTAGGTATTTCTAATGTCATCGGTTTTATAAAAGAAAATCATTATAATATACAGTATGCTAAAAATTACAGATATAATATTCTCATTTAGAAAAAAAGAAAAAAGAAAAAACGTGTTCAAAATAAAATACAAAACGAAAATCATTACGTTTTTATATTTAAGTAAAATATCATGTCATAAATATTGTATTACGATAATAGTTTACAGATAACTAAATTCTACTAAAATGGAGACGGATTTTACGTATAACTTTTTTTATATTTATTTTGAGGTAGGACACTAAACAGAACCATAGTTCAAGGCCGTATATATTAATACTAATTAACAAAAGCATATAAATACGTACATATCTACATCACGAAATATTCCTTATACGTATAGCAATAAGGAATGTATTTCTTTGCTATTTACTTTAACAGTCGTAAAGTATTTGTCCGATAAAATATGGACATGAGATTATTATGAATACTTCTGAAGATTTGATCTTTGACCCCAAATAAATGAAGATCGTTTTTTACTTTTTTTTTACAATGTGTAATCAGGCAGTTTAAACATCAGGTTATTTCAAATGAAAATTGATTTAACTGTAATTTATTATTGATCTTTGAACTACGGAAAATTTATTTTTTAACCATAAAGTTACATATATTGTTAACAAAAATATATATTTAGTAAAGTATTAACATTTATATTTTTTCTACATGCAAATTTATATTATCTTATTTAAGTTAAAAAAAAAAATTAAAAATCATAGACACACTGACATCGCTGAGGTTGGACACAGTAATATCCTGCTCAAAATCTGAAACAGCACGACTGGGGAAGTACCTCGACCTTACAGATGATCACAGCTAAATACTGCTTTGAGAAAGGTGACCAAAGCACCTAGGGGGATTTGAGATAGCGTTGGCAACGCCTTTTTTTGTGTAGTTAGTAGTACCTAGTTGTGCAAAAAAACGACATTTTTACATTTATTTCATGTAAATGTAAAACTTTAATAAAAAAAATATCCTGTCTTATGCATGTGTTACTAAAATATCGAAACAAATGGAACCGAAGAAAATTATGTTTCATGGATACAAGGTAAAAGTATAATTTTTATAATGGACAGATTAGTTTACGTTTTAGATTATTACATAGCTTCTGTGAGTAACAACGATATATTACATAGCCTATAATGTTCCTTAATTGCCAGACTATCTAAAGATTTTTTATTACAACTGGCAACATTTATAACAATAGGATACAATATATATATACATATATATTTTTATTTGTAACTGTATTTATTTTGTAACGATTTAATCTGGTTGTAAATATCTTAATTTTGATAGGAGGCGATTAGCTTTGTTAATCATATGTTGTCTGTATATCTGTGTGCGTTATATCAAAATCAAACAATTGGTATAAATAGTTATGACAAGTAAGCCTTGACGCCCCACGCGTGCCAGTCGACTCGTCGGTCTCATGACTCATTTGTTAGGATCATTTGAATTTTGAAGTCATTGATTTGAAGGTAAAAGTGAATAGGAAATAAATATATGAAATCGTACCGCCTGATAAAACTATCTATCAACTATCTGATAAACTTGTTGTTTTTTTTTTAGTTTGTTAGTAAAGGTGAATCAGATCCTCAGATACTGTAATATCTGCTTCTATCTATACTAATAAATGGAGTGGCGGTTTTTTTGTCCGGTTACACTGCGAATACGACTGAACCGATCGGAATAATACTTATACCATAAGATGTAGCGTGTTTCGGAGAAGGTTTTAGTATATGATATGTTGGTGACAGCTTGTTACCTATAATAAATTTATTAAATACTTTACAATTTTAATTTGTAAAATAATGATTAAAAAGTACTTTCGAAGTCGACTTGAATAAAGTAATTACTGATTTTTATTTAAATTTGATCAAAGTAAATAAATAAGTTTGTCACAGACAGGTCACAGAACTGACTTATGGCTGTTGCGCTGACTGTTGCTACTTTGATACACATTGTTGGTTCGATCTGAATTGTATTGACCATTAAGATGTTGGCCGTGGTCTGGGTGTTTGTGCAGTCTTCGTGGATCTCCCCACCGTGCCTCGGAGAGCACGTTAAGTCGTCGTTCCCGGTTGTTATGATAAAAATCTGATCGTTACTCATAGTAAGGAATATATCCGCCAATCCGCATTGGAGCAACGTCGTAGATTAAGCTCTAATCCCTCTCCTATTTGGGGAAAGAGGCCTATAGCAGTAGGATATTACAGGCTGAAGTACAGATCTGGCATTTGCGCTTATCTATAGTGTATGATCCCGGATCCCCGAGACAGGAGACACAGGAGTTAATCCTAGTAGGGCGTTGAGTGTGAGGCCTTTATTTATTTATTTTATTAAAAGAAATAAATAGAATATTCAACAAACAGACACCACGGTCCAAACCAGCTTTATCACATGTGTACATAAAACAAACACGGATTCGAATACGTGCAAACATTTCTGTTTTTCAAGTTATTAAATTCATATTTACAATCCATTTCGTTTCTTAGCCGTTGATAAAAAGATTTTAAGCGATTTTAAATGTTTGATCTAGATCTGACCTTAATTATGATTATCAAAACTAGCTGACCTGGTAGACTAAGTACCCCTATTTTTAACCGACTTCAAAAAAGGTTTCTCAATTCGACCGTATATATATGTATTGCGCCAACGCATCTTCAAACTGGATAACTTTTTTGTGTTCGCTTTTGTCAAAATCGGGCAGGAGCGTCTTTCGGTGAGACAAAGCCAGCCCTACGGTCACCAACCCGCCTGCCCACCGTGGTGACTATGGGCAACACATATGAGTTCCCGTCATTTTTGATTTGAGCTTGTGGAGGCCTATGTCTAGCAGTGGACTGCAATAGGTTGAAGTGAATGAGTGCGCGATTGTCAAAATAAGGTTTATAAAAAAGAAAAATTACAGAAAAAAAAACAGTCTTAATTCTAGTTATGATAATAATTGCGTTTGCTAGCAAAAAAGACCGACTTAAAATACATCGACAAGTAAAATAATAGAAGTAGTCGAGACAAATTAACATACGCACTAATCGTCACTACTCCAAAAGTTTTAATCAGATCTTTATAAAATTTAAATATGACCATATGATAAACATCGGCTTTCGATTAAATTAAAAATCATTAAAATCGGTACACCCAGTAAAAAGCAATGCGGATTTTCGAGAGTTTCTCTCGATTTCTCTGGGATCCCATCATCAGATCCTGGTTTCCTTATCATGGTATCAAACTAGGGATATCCCCTTTCCAACAAATGAAAGAATTATCAAAATCGGTTCATAAACGACGAAGTTATCCGCGAACACACATAAAAAATATTTTTGAAGTCGGTTATAAACCTTCTCGAATTAAATAAACATTAATTAATTATGTTTAACGCATCGCTTCACAATGTGACTTTTATTGTTTTGATAAAATAATACAAACAACGTAGTGTACGTTGTTCGACAACAATAATACCTTTTTTAATCATCTGAAAAATCTAGGAAATGCGAAATATTCATCTAATTACATAGTAATTAAGATAATTTTTGAGAAAAATAGATATAAATATTTAATCTTTTTATATTTTTTTGTGTTTAATTTATTCTCGCTGCGCAAAAAATTTGATTTATATTCTAGGAATTAATGTTTTTCTTCAAAACAATTTAAATGTTGATAAAAATGTAACACATTACATTTACTAATATTTTAAAAAACATAAATTTTCCACTTAATAACAGGCATTTTTAAAGTAAAACTGGTGAAATATATAGTTATATGTCTATGTCTATACTAATAAATGGAGACCTAGTTTTTTTGATTGGTTATTCTGTAAAAACTACTGAACCGATCGGAATAATACTTATACCATAAGATGCAGCGTGCTTCGGAAAAGGTTTTAGTATATGATATGGTGGTGATTACAATACGTGTAAAGAAATATGGACAGACAGTGGTCGCTAGTAAATAATATTATAATAAATTCACAATATAAATACCATGGCAATGGTTACCATAGTAACGGACGCAAGTTCACACAAATACACACCAACACATACACAAACGTACACAACAAACGCAGTCACTTATGTACTTACACAACATATAAAAAACACAAATGAATTGATTGCCAACTCATTTTTAAAATCGAATAATAATGTAATAACGTGCAAAAAAATCTTAAATATTTAACAGGTAATCATATAACACTTTGGATATTCAATGTCATAATAATATTAACATAATCATATTTTATATATAAATTTGCTTTTCTAAAATGATTCATTAGCCTTTATTATTATTATCATTATATTTTTTATACTACTCAATTTTTTTTACACTACTAGATTGGCGAACAGGCATATGGCTCAACTAATTCAGATGGTAAGCGATTTATCACATCAGCCTATCTCAGTCCACTAATAGACATAGGCCTCCACAAGTTCGAGCCAAAAATGTCGTGAACTCAAATGTTTTGCCTGTCACCACGCTGGACACGCGGGTGACTTCGGGGCTGGCTTGGTCGCACCGAAGACACTGCTGCCCGTCTTCGGCCTGTGTATTTCACAGCCAGTAGTTGGATGGTTATCCCGCCATCGGTCGGCTTTTTAAGTTCCAAGGTGGTAGTGGAACTGTGTTGTCCCTTAGTCGCCTCTTAAGATACCCACGGGAAGTGAGGGGAGGGCTATATTCTTTAAGCCGTAACCACAAAGCAAAACCAAGGTGGTAAGCGATTACTGTAGCCTATAATGGTCTGCAATACCGAAGCTCTGCAAACCCTAACATCATACCTCCTGGAGTTTTGGTCACCTTAATCGAGAATAGTGTTAATTAGCTGCGATATTCTGTAAGGTTAAGGTACTTCCCCAGACGGATTGGTCCAGATCTTGAACTGAATATTATCTGCCATGAAAACCCACTCCTCCATGATGACAGACACATCCGGTACGTAGTTTCCGGAGCACAATACGTACTGCTCTACGCACAATTATACTTAGGAAATAACCCTGATAAGTATGAAATTCCAACACAATAAGGCGTATTTATCGACAAACATCTCACTGCTTGAGGACAGAATGTTATTGATAATGCAAACACACACATAGCATCGTATTAAAGTGCGTCTGCTAAAATCGTGTTCAATATGAAGAATTTGTTTTCGATGGTAGATATCGTAAAAGTTGGGATTACTTCAATAATTATATTTTATAATCTTCAAATCTTAATATATCTTGATATATATATATATATATATATATATATATATATATATATATATATATATATATATAATTACGCGTCACGTTGTTTGTCCGCGATGGACTCCTAAACTACTTAACCGATTTTAATCAAATTTTCACACCGTGTGCAGTTTGTTCCAACTTGAAAGATAGGCTATATTTATTTTTATATATGTAATTATTATATTTAAGAAAAAATAATAAGGTGATACGTAGTACGCCAGGTCAGTTAGCGTAATATAATCAAGTAAGATTTTAAACAAAATAATAATTTATAAACTGAACCCGGATGTGTAAATCTCAGTCAAGATTTATGTGTTATTAGGTGTATATAGGAGTCTTACTGGTTTAGCTGTTAAACAACAATTTAGCTATTCATAATTAAATCTCTTGTCTCACAACATTACATCTTTCTAGTTTTGTAAAAATTTTTGATCATGGGCGGTGTTGTCTTTCTAAATCGTTCCTTTATAATGACAAAATAAATTTCAGTACAAAAATAGCAAGAGAAAGAGCTAATGTTCGCTAATCCGTTGTATACTACGGGTATCATACAAATAGGCTTGTTCAATAAATTTATATATTTCTAGCTGACCCCGCAAACATTGTTTTGCCATATATGTTATTAACCCCCTTAAACCCGCTCCCCCTTTACAACTTAGGGGTATGAAAAATAGATTTTGGCCGATTCTCAGGACTACCCGAAATGCACACAAAATTTCATGAAAATCTGTCCAGCCGTTTCGGAGGAGTATTGTAACTATGTGACACGAGAATTTTATATATTAAATAATTTATCCACCAACCTGCATTGGAGCAGCATGGTTCGATTAACTTCTGATCCTTCTCATACGTGGGGTAAGAAGCCTATGCCCAGCAGTGGGATATTACAGGCTGAAGCGAATAATAATTCAATTATATATTCTAAGTTTTATTTTTTAGACACAGCAATTTTTTTTGATGAAACATACTTATAAATAATACAAATAATCAATTACATACACTACATCCAGTTCCAATGCGGGAATCGATTCCACAACCCCTGGACAAGAAAGCAAACTACAAACCGCGCCAACGGATTAGTCAATGTTCAAATAAAAATATTTGAAATTAGAATATGTATTAAACTTTTTCTAAAGCTATTTTTTAATTGCAAAAAAAAAAAAGAAAAAAGATGCATCCTTTAGAGCTTGACAACTCAGCGGTATCAGTCCTGATTCCAACTAGACTTGATTAAAAAAAATCTACGCTCAGAACTCAGAAGATAAAATTTTATAAATTAAATACTAATAGTTAATATTTATGTATTGTGTGAGTACTATATGAGTAATACGTAAATATAAATGTTATTTTGCCTACACGGGTTTGTGGAGTAAATATAAAAAATACCCATCTGCTGAAACTATGAGTGTCTACTTAACGCTATGTATATTAAGTTATATAAAAGATACTAGTGTCCATACATATTTATAAGTTTCTTTTATAATGGCAGCATCATTATCATTACTTACGGACTTCAAACGTATAACGGGAGCGGCGAAGATCACACATACATCCTAAAATCTTTACTAACCCAAAAAGTCTTTTAAAAAAAGTAATTGAAACTCAGTTACGTTACAACAGTTGTTGATTCACATCCCAATTCAAGTTATTGTAAGTAAAACTTCACCGATAAATAGGTTTAGTTAGAGGGACATCCATTAATTACGTGAGCTCAGAATGGGGGGAGGGGTCTAATGAAATCTCATCAAATCTTATTTAAACCGAGGGGAGCATAATCGAAAATCTCACCTCAACTCCCAAAATTTTTGCCCCCGCGCTTCAGCCTGTAATATCCCACTACTGGGCATAGGCCTCTTTCCCCATGTAGGAGAAGGATCAGAGCTTAATCCACCACGCTGCTCCAATGCGGGTTGGCGGATATATTCCCTACTATGAGTAACGATCGCTATCAGATGTACATGATAACAACCGGGACCGACGGCTTAACGTGCACTCCGAGGCACGGTGGGGAGCCCTACAAGGACTGCACAAACACCCAGACCACGGCAAACACCTGTATGGCCAATACAAATGTTTGTCATGTGCGGGGATCGAACCCGCAACTGCCAGCGCAACAACTACAATCCATGGCTGTGACCGTTGCGCCAACGCGGCGTCACAATAAATCCCATGACTAATAAAATTATTTAGTTCTTGCTTTGAATTTTATTTAATTTAATTAAATTAACTTTAGTATACTTGAGCAGTGTATTATTTCCCGTTAATCTCTATTGTATTCACGTCAATCTCACATAAGGTGAGGGAGGGGTCCAGGCAAATCTCACTAAATTTCACCTAAGGGGGGAGGCGTCTAAACTGATTGAAAAATATCTCACGTAATTAATCGATGTCCTCTAGGCATATAAAAGCCTAGAAGCGCTAAAAATACACATAAGAACACGTCAGTAGTAACGTAGGCTCAAGGCCGTTGAAAGTTATGACATAAAGTTCTAACAATGTCGTAGGCGTCGCTGGCTCGTCTGGCTGTATAATGACATAAGAAATTATATTTCATCTTAAATGGAGCTGTTTGAGTATTAGATCATATTGTGTGATTAGGTGTTTATACCAGTTAGGTTTTTTGTTTTCGATTTTTAGTCATCGTTTCGTAAATGGCAGCCAAGAGACGGATCCTAATTTATTTATGGGATATTACTAATCACGAATGTCAATCTTTTAGTTTATTAACTGTGATAGGTTTACGAAGTTCTTTTGAAGCTCACTTGACTGTCATTTTTTTGATTTTGACAAATAAAATATTTCTTATTTATTATATTAAATTTTCTAGCTTTACAAATTACCTATGTTTCTTTCACGACTAACGCAAGATGAAAAACTATCATTAAATGGTAACAAAAGTACACCAATCACTCACGATCTATTATTTATATACTAATATTATAAAGAAGAAAAATTTGATTGTTTCTTTACATTGAATAGGCTCCACTATCCGCGGGTGACATAGGCTATATTATATTTTCAAAGAAATTAGGGGGAAAAAAAAATTGAAATTTTTGTTAAATACCCGTGCGAAGCCGGGGCGGGATGCTAGTATTTATTAAGACTCCTTTCTTAGTGCTCAATTATGTTTTGTAAAATGTAGTCGTAGTTGAGCGATAAAAACGACGACAATTAACGCGATTATATACAACCAAAACTCGACTGATTTACGCAAGATGATTTTGACAACATAGGGCAAGTTAAAAGTGCAATGACTTGATACGTCACTTGTCGCGTTGTTGTATGTCGTTCTTTTAACGACAAGTTATTCAACTCACGTTATTCTAGAACTACACTATTGAAAGCCGTTTTAACCTGAAGAAGAAGAGGTATTCTAGAACTATCGATATTATTGTTATCTACGTCATAACCATTAAAAAAGGTTATATAAGGGCATTAACAAAAATAAGTAATTGTGTTTTATTTATATTTTTGCCAGTTTATTTGGATTATTTGTTTTAATAATATAAAATTCATAAAAGAACAAAAAATAATAAATTATTAAATTAATAAGCAATACATTATTGTAACACATGCAATTAGTTAGTTTATAGTTATGATTCAGATCCTCCAGGCTCATAACCGTCAAAATAAATATTTATTTAAGGTCCAGATTAACAAATTTAAAGAGTTATTTTTTACAGCCTATGACCCATTAAAAGACTTAAAATCAAACCGGTAGTAGATGTAACAAATAAAAGTTATGTTCATGGCGAGGTTTGCCGGAATAGAACCCGTGACCTTTGTATTTAAAATATTATAAAGTATCATCTTTAACCTTTAAGCTATCAGTCTTTCTTTAAATTACAATTTATTCGGAATTTCATTGACGCGGCGAGTTCGTAACGAACCTTGATGACGCAACCTTAGTGATGTCGATGAATTTAAAAATATGCCGATGTCGATAAATTTAAAAATAGATTCTGATTGATTGATTTTTATTTATTGATTTTTTATTTATTGTAAACAATATTTTTAATTTATAACCGCTTAGGTTGAATTCTCTTATATAACAGTAACATAAATTAATTAAATTCAATTCATAAATTATTTGTGAAGATTTATTTAGGTTAAGTGTAGGGTTGCCAACTTTTTTTGACAAAAAAAAACGTATAAAATGGTTTGGATAGGAAAAAATAAAGTATTTGGAAGAAAAAAAAAGTATTTTTCAAATTTTATGTTTTTATTGCTTTAAAAACGTATTTTTGTGTGCCTTTAGCACATGCTAACAATTTTTTGTTATATTTAAATGTTTCAAACTTGTTTAAAAATCATTATTTAAATTTATATAAATAAAAATTCGTTTCTAATTAAATTTATTGACGCTATATTTCTCTCTTCTCGCTACTTTAGATTCATTACTAAAAAAACCCTTTCAGTAAAAGCTTAAGTAGTGGGAACAGAAAGTAAGTAAGAATTTTTTTTTATATTTGGTAAGCTATCAGGTGCATTTTTAAGTATATATTGCCATTTTTCAACTGTACTTTTCACTGAAATTTTTTTATCATCATTAGTGATTTTTTTTTTGTCTTATTCATTCGGAATATATATCCTGCATCTTAACATTTAATCCGTCTTGTAATTTAGTTTTTATAATTATCATTTCAAAATTTTCAAATTTAACCGCATTTTTTAAGGACACGTTAGGGAGTATTGAAAGCCAGTTATCTTCGCTAAGGTCAAACAATTTTTCCAACCATTGATTCCTTAACTGCATATAAACAAAGCCAACGGTCAATTTTTCTACAATATCGTTGATAGTGAGTAGTGACATCTGTGACAAATGTCAGATTGTCACCTGTCCTGTCACATTCAAAACACCACATCTGTCATCTAACATTTCGTTCAGTAATTTTAAATCCTTTCCATCATCCGTTTTACCTTATGTGTACCGTTAAATAGTTAAGTACCCATAATGAGTATCTTGTTTCACGCATCACAGTAAAGATTGAAAATAAAGTATTTTCATATACTTTATTTGTATGCAAAAGTATAAAGTATATTTACCAAAAATAAAGTAAAATACTTTATTATAAAGTATGGTTGGCAACCCTAGTTAAGTGTCACAAGTTTAAATGAAATTAAAACAATGTTAGAAATTTATTTGAATTTGAGTGGATGCGTTATAAAAATGTATATTTATCTAACTACGTGAACTAATAGTAGGAATTGAAAAATAATGATATATAACAATAATTGTGTTCGCTCGCAAACAAAAAAAAACCGACCTCAATTACATCGACAAGTAATACAACTTGGGTAGGCGAAAAAATTGTCAAGTAAATACGTATTAGCATAGATTACTCAAAAAGTAGTCATCAGATCTAGAACATTTTTTTTGGAAGTTGGTTAAAAATATATGATAATCTTCCTTATCGATACAATTACTACTATATGATGAATTATGCTGTTACAATGAGTTCATACAAATATATACACATACATACACAAAAGAAAAAAAAGCTTGTTTATTTTTTGGAGTTTATGTATCTTGCGATATCTTTCCTGGAAGGGAACTGATTTTGATTTATATGCTGATGATTAAGTTTTGGAAATACCACATAGGTACTTAATGATGAATTAGTACAGTGCTTACATGAATTTACTATTGAGCTAGCAGTTGCAGTGCAATCCTCACTTATATATCACATTATATCTTTGTATATACTATACAGATGTTGGAGTGGGGAGGGAGGGGGGGGGGGGGTGGATTGTGTTTGTTTGTATGTTTCCTGGTTCTATATGTATTTAGTACTACTGGGGGCCGTTGAGTGTGAGGCATTTAATATTCGCCAGCAACTGGCTATTCCATTTTCTCCTGTTACAATACTGCCTATGTCACTTGTTAACCACGTAGCGTTTTCTCGCCGAAAAAGTTCTTAAAATTGATTCTATAGTTTTAAGTTTAACTATTACAAATATTAATAAAATAGAAAAATACAATTGTTTTCTATTTATTTAAGCACAAATGAAACCTTGCATAAGTATAGTTAAAAGACCTGACTAGCTTAACATAACTATAAACTTGATTTATAAGAAATTTCCTTATGTTTCAAATCATATTTTTTTTAACACATCACTATAAAATATGTGAGAAAAATCTATTGTTTGAACAATTATACGTTTACCACTATAGAATACAATATAAGCGGACATAACTTGGCCTTGTCTATATATGTATGTATATGTATATATTAGTGTAAGTCGTTGAATAAAGTATAGAAAAAAAACTAAAATCAAAAAATGTTGAAACTGAAACTAAGTTTTACATAAAATACACTTAATGAAAATTAAAAGACAAAGTATGAAAACTTATATATTATGTTAACATTAATTATTAATTAAAAAAACATAAAAAACTGACATGGTTTGATATAATGATTATTAATTATTAAATTTCCGGTATATTTTACGCATCAAATGTTTTAATTTGATAAAAACTTTACATAAAAAATATCATTCATAAAAATGCTAAATTATTTTTGAATCTGGCTACCGGATTTAAATTACGACAAAAAATATTTATCAGGTAATAAAATATTTAAAATATACTGATATTTGTATAATAGATATTAGAAGAAATTATTATGATTGTTTGTGTATTCTAAGGGTTAATCATAAAAAAACCTACTATATTCTACGGTTCGCATAATTCTACTAAGTTTGCAATCTCGACCGCACCGAACAATCACTTTCGTGTCTTCTCTGTTCTACGTGATATTGGCGAAATCATTGTTCATCTGTTCTTACCACTTTTGAAAGCTTATGCATATAAAAATTACATGAAAATCTCTAGGAAGTAATTAAAAAGCATTAAGTGATACCACACCTATGTTTTATTTTAGTTTTGCTAAATAAGCGACCTATCGATATACTAACGACCTTTACAGGGACGATATTTGTTTTGAATGGATTTTTTTGGGCTTGTAGGTCCAAAACTACTCAATATAATATATATACACAAACACTTAGACAACATTTGTATGGTCTTAGTTAATATTTGTCATAACTGGTTTTCTAACTCATTACAGTTTGTGATTTAGTCTGTGGCTATAAGCACAATGCGATCCCAACTTTCAATATGTTAAATCTTTGCATAGAAGAATAATCAGAGCTGTCAAAGAAAGAAGAGAGTTCTTGTAGAGAAATCTTGTTATAAAAGAAAAAAAAATCCTTATATTCTGTCTTTTTTTTCATCAAAAAATTAACAAAATAATACACAGTAAATTGAAATTTTAAGCTATTATGATATTGTGAAAAAGTCCTGAGCATTAGCTAGTGTTAAACCAAGCTGTTCGTGCATCGTGTTTACACGGCTGTTACAAAACCACCGTAACACAGTATTTGTGTGTATATTTATATTATTATATTATTTCTGTTTTACGTCTCACAAAAAATATTATAATAAAAAATAAACAAGAATACCTATCAGCAAAATCATATTTACACGTAACGACTAGAAGGACTAATAGAAGAATCAATATCCCTTATTTATCGATATACCCTTTTAAATCAAGTTTAGTTTAGGTACGTCACTATTACCTTTAAAATTCTCACTAGAACTTCCTTTTCTGTCAATAATTTTATAATTTTCATTATCCTTATTATATTACATGTATTTATATGTGTATGTACTCCATAACTATTTACTTATATAATTAATTATCTGTGCAGATAAGTGCCAAATGTCAAGTTTTATCCAAAAGGTCAAAATCCATATATAGATCAGCTTATGATGCTACTAGATATAAAATGATTAGTTCTTGGTAAAAAAAAATCCATTTTCTTATACATATATAGGTACAGACGCGTCACGTGAGTTTGTTACAGAACTCCTCCAAAATGGCTTGACCAATTTATATGAAAATTTTTGTGTATTTCTCTGGTAGGTCTGAGAAGATTATAGGCTATTTTTGTACTCTTTGATGATAATGGTGTCTCTATCCACAAAGCAGAACAACGTTTGCCAGGTCAGCTAATCTATACTAGTACATACGTGTATTATAAAGCAGAAAAGTTTGTTTCTTTCTTGTTTGCTTACATGTAGTTTATTTGCGTGTTGGATAGCGCATTTACCGAGAAATTCTAAACAGGCTATTTTGTGTAAAAACCGCGGGGCATAGCTAGTAATGTATAAATGAATAGCTGAAACCTTAAAGGTCTTACCTTACGAACTGTCAAAAGCAGCTTGACGGTACATTTTCACACCAACCAAAAATACACACGAATAAATATAGACAAGAAATTTCATTAAATTTAGTTGTTATAGAGCAGTGCGGTCACCAACATCGTGTCACGAGATTTTAATGTATTAGAATTGAAATGACATAAAAAATAACTTCTAAATTTATATCTAAATTTTACAATATTATACATTTTTGAAATTCACAATTTAAGAACTAAATAATTCGTAAACAACAATGAAGCAATGAATGAAGCGATTTTTTTATTTAATAACTAAAGATTATTACGATAAATTATATTTTATATCGATAATTATCGATACATTGATTTTAAAAGAACACCACTATCACCTTTTCCTGGAAGAGCAGATGTTACCAATGGCGCAGATGTAAGAAGGCATTAATTTTTAAATATTGGTACCCTTGACAGAGACAATAAAATCGAAATTGACCTGAATCTTTCGTTTTGTAACGATTATTATAAAAAAATAATAATATAATCTTAAACTACTATTAAATGACAAAAATAAGCTGACAATAAAAAAATATACAATTTTTTTCGTATAGAATAAATTTGTCGAAATAAAATATGTAATAATGTTGTTTTTATTCCGTTTTATTTACGAAATATTGTATATAATTGTTGAACATTATAGTAATAACATTAAGCTGTAAGGATTGTTTCATTGAACGCCTCAATAAAAAAGGTTCATAAAAGGTTCTTGTGGAATAAAAGTTACATTTAAGAAAGCTGAGAAAAATAGAAAATTCCAGAAGACGTAACGATTATTTAAATTTTACACGTTTGACAGTTCGCAAGACAGTACGTCTGTCGTACAGCTAGTATCGTATTCTATACACATAAAATGAGTATTTGAAATTTATACATGCGCATTACTTTCGAACGAGTGCACCAAATCGGATAAAGCTTTTTTCATTGTGTTCGTTATTGTTGAAGTAAAACTTTTTCACACGCTTGACTTGGGGAGTAAGCTGGTGAATGCGTGACGAGAGCGTTATGAAAAGTGTGGTTGGATGAGGCGAACGGAAGTAGAGAGGAAGATATAAAGAGAGTTACGTTTCGTAAGTTTTGCTTCAGTAACGTAGTCTAAAGCACACTCGTTTTTAGAGACAATTGTAAGAAATCTATATATTAATACGTGAAGCAAAAACTTTGACTCCTTTTTACGAAAATTGCGCGGACGGGAGTATGAAATTTCGTACACTTATAGAGAGAGTTTATATAGAGAAGGAGTGCAGAATGCTTACATTTTTTTTAAATTATGCATAAAAATATATTAAAGCAATAATAAAAAAAAAACATTACACACACTACCATGTATTTGACACACACATGTGTATTATACTTTTTTGTTGATTGTCAAAGTCTGTAGTCATGTTGATAAATTTAAAAACGGTTCTTTATTTTCATAATTTTTTGGTTTTCTTTAATTTAAATTTTTAATTATGGTCGAATTTCGACCTCTGTTTGACTACTATCATAGTTAATACAATTACGAACAAAGAACGTTTTGTTTGCGAAGTGTATGTGAAGTCAATAGTACATTGTCACTGTGTTTGCTCGCAAATGAGAAATAAAAAGTTATATTGATATCGACAAGTAATACAACGAAGATAGTCGAAAAAAATAATCAATTATATGCAATACGTATTTAATTTATTATATGAGATAATTCAAAAATTACTCGTCAAATCTCGATCAAATTTAAATGGAAACATATGATAAACTATTATAAAACAAGAGTCATCAAAATCGGTACATGCGATAAAAACTTATAAGGTACATAAAAAATACAGTCGAAATGGAAGAACAGTGAAGGTTTCTATTTTTTTTTTAAGCTGGTTGATAGAATTCGCATCGATCGCGTCAAACGGTTACAAATAGTGAAATTATTTACCCCATTAGTATATGTTATATAATTGTTTAGGCATTTTTAACGTTTTTTAGCGTCGAGTGACTTTTGACCTACGGCGCTGTGAAATTTTGTATTATTTGTCGAAACTGTGTCGTAGTACGCAGAATTGATGTTACGGTCAAGATTTCCACAGCATAATATGCATATAATTATTTTATATGTGACATTCTTTTGCATATATATATACGAACTTATTTAAGACAGGACTTTTCAGATTTTATTACCCTTGAAGGAGTAACAATATGAAAAAATAATGCAGTAAAATTGTATTAATTGTATAATTAGGATTATGTGCAGTTTTGCTGTCTTTAAATTAATTTTTTTTTATGTCACTAGATCGGCAAACAAGCTTACGGCTCACCTGATGGTAAGCGATTACCGTAGCTTATAGACTCCTGCAACACCAGAAGCATCGCAAGCGCGTCGCCGACTCAATCCCCCTAGGAGCTCTGGTCACTTTACTCACCAACAGGAACACAATACTGCTTGAAAACAGTATTATTTTGCTGTGAATTTCTATAAGGTCGAGGTACTACCCCAGTCGGTCTGCTCCATATTTTGAGCAGGAAATTCCTGCTGTGCCCGCTAAAATTTAATTCAATTCTCTAAAATCAACTCAATTTTATTTGTTTTACTACACTTGTAAGTTGGCTAAATTTTTTTAAACATTTAACTATTTGTACCACATATATAGTTAAATAGTAAACAAAAGAAATATACAATAACACTATCCCTTATATTATACTTTGCCACATTAACAAAAAATATTACCACATGTTATTAAAATGTTAACGATTAACTATACGTTTGTGGCATCTGTGTTCTAATTACTTAAAAAATATTTGTGGAAAAGTAAGCAATTGGTAAACTTTATTAGCATTTTGTATGGCGTTGATAAATGAGTTATTTTGAAAGATATGAGAGATCACGAATTCGACCCCCGGGTCGAGACGTTCAAGCCTAATATATCAGTGATGAAATTGGCAGGTCTAGTTTTTTTTCTAGGCCACCTATCGTAATCCTGTGTAACATTTTACGATATGAAATATGAAATATCTATATTACGCATTGTTTGTATCTTAAGAGTAGGTAATGAAAAATAATAAATATAACCTTTATATAGCGATCTGAATGAAAGAAAATTTACATTTTTCTTTATCTTTCGAATTTTAATTGCATGTCTTTGTATTTTTTCTTTTTACTAATAATTACATCATTTATGAATAAATTATATTAGAAAGTGAAATAATCAGCATTATTGCCGCCTTTAAGCCAGAATGTATCTCAGGATAGGATACATCTTGCTTAAAATCTGGAGAGACGACCCTTGCAGAAGATCAGAGCTAAATAATAGAGCTCTCATGTAACGCTTTGTTCCTGTGGTGAGGCAGCCACAACTCTTGGCGATGCACTGTGTTGATGGGCTCAGGATCAATTATGTGCTTGTGATGCTCCTGATGCTGTGATGTTTAGGCGGTAGAGCACAGCAGGAAATATCCTTCTCAAAATCTTGATTACCCCACGTGGGGAAGTACCCTGACCTTACAGAAGATCACAGCTAAATAATACTGCTTTCAAGTAGTGTTGTATTTCTGTGGTGAGTAAGGTGATCAGGGCTCCTGGGGGATTGGGGGTCGGAAACGAGCTTGCGATGCTTTTAGTGCAAGCATCTATAAGCTACGGTGATCGCTTGCCATCATTTGAGCCGTACGCTTGTTTACCAACCTGATCGTATAAAAAAAGGCGAACCGTGTATTTTTTACAACTATTACGGTAAAATTAATCTTAAAGATAACGTCACATTTCTATGACATTTTACCCGTTACCATGGCGCTTGTAAAATGGCGAAATATTAACATTAACCAACTATGGCAAATATGGCATTTCACGTGTAAATCAAATACACTAGTATTATTATAACGTAATATATTTTATCATTATCATAATCCTTTTATATCCTTGCATAGCCTTAATAGTATGTTAATGAACTATTTACGACATTTTTAAGCTCGTTTCATAATAAATATGTTATTTAGATCATTTTCTTTGATTTGAATACACAGATGTCGATGAGCAACTTAATATTGCACGTTTATGAAATTCTTTTGACCACTCATCGAAAATCGTTACGAAATTTCTCTACGTCACATGTTTTATTTTGCCACAATCCGTTAACCTTATTGTTCTTCCTATCATAATGTTTTTACAGTCTATTATATCTATACTAATATTATAAAGCTGAAAAATTAGTTTGAAAATATTGGTTTGAATTGAATTTATTTTGTGTTGGATAGCCCATTTATCGAGGAGGGCTTTAGGTTAAATTGTTCGTGTAAAACCGCGAGATACAGCTAGTACCTTCATAAATAGGTTAATAATATATGCATATATAAAATACACATGTAAGGTCGTGTAAGGACTTAAAACGAAGATAAATTGACTGTCCCTACGTATAATATCCAAATTGAAAACAGGCACTTTACATTTTTTACGCTGAATGATTTGTTAAGTATCGATATTGAGTATAAACTCATGAAAAATGTGATTTTATGTGTATTTTATTGCATTTTCTCTTTTTTCTTTGAAAATATACATAAAAAGTAGTTTTTTCATGCAATAAAAAATAGAAATTTTTTTAGTTTCGATACTGTACGTAGGGACAGTCGAAATTCTTGTCGCTATTTTAGGTAACGGTCGACTGATACATATACGTTCTTTTCTTTTAACTATTATATTATACATAATATTATATATATATTTACAATAATAATAATAATCTAATATATAAAATTTTTGTGTCGCGGTGTTTGTAGTTAAACTCCTCCGAAACGGCTTGACCGATTCTCATGAAATTTTGTCTGCATATTGGGTAGGTCTGGGAATCGAAAAATATCTATCTTTCATCCCCTAAATGTTAAGGGTAGTCCACCCCTAATTTTTTTTAATTTTTAGATAAATTATTTATTTTTTATTTTATTATGATTTGGCGTTGAAAAATACATACAACCCTAAATTTTCACCCTTCTATCACCAATCCCTATTTTTAAATAGCGTTTAGCGGCAAGACAACGTTTGCCGAGTCATAAAATAATAATCTTTTTAACTTAATGTCAGATATGACAGATAAAGATGAAGCGGAAAGCTGGGGCACTGCCAGTTGCGCCAATGTGCTATCTGAGCGATCTCAAAAAGCAAAAACGTTTGCAGATGTATTGCTGTAAACGATTACTGCTACATTTGTAGAGGCTACTACTGTGTGGCTACGGTACTAAAGAATATAGCCACCCCCTCTCTTCCCGTGGGTGTCGTAAGGGGCGACTAAGGGATAACATAGTTCCGCTACCACCTTGGAACTTGAAAAGCCGACCGATGGCGGGATAACCATCCAACTGCTGGCTTTGAAATATACAGGCCGAAGACGGGCAGCAACTTCTACGGTGCGACAAAGCCAGCCCTGCGGTCACCAACCCGCCTGCCCAGCGTGGTGACTATGGGCAAAACACATGAGTTCACGCTATTTTTGGCGTAAACTTGTGGAGGTCTATGTCCAGTAGTGGACTGTAAAGGCTGTAATGATTGTAGAGGCTATAGCGTAATATTTTCCAGCCGTATCTTTGTCAAGGTGAGTTCAATTTTGTACAAATGTTTTTCTCTTTGTCAAATCTTTTGATTTGATTTGATAAAGATTTCGACAAAATTATTTTATACCAATAAAATCCTTAAGATTTATAAAATAAATTATTGTTTGAAATAAATAAAATATCTGTATTAATAAATTTTTAATATCATATTAAAAATCGACCGTTCCAGCGAGGATCGAACCTGCATCTCCGACTTACCGTGTCGGTGCTTTAGCCAATTAAGCTACGGAACGATGTATCCGCTAGGTCGAAATTTTTGATTTTAAAAACGTATGTTCTACAGTGTAACGAAAGTAACATTATACATGGTTAGACGATTTACGACCGTGTGAGATTCGACCCGGTTTTAAAATATTTTGAAATTATAGACCAACAACAAAAACAAAATTATAACAGGGTCTACAGTCTGTAAACAAAAATATAATTATTAGATTTATTAAATATTTAAATAACGTAATTTATCAGATAGTTACTGAAAGCTTTTAGTTTATTAATTTATTTATTTTATAAAAATACTTTAACGACTTATTCACTATAAATAAATAAAGGATAAATCAACTTTATAAACATTAAAGTACTTCATACTTATCACTTAAAGAAGTACACAGCGGTACATAAAAGAACTTTGCTCTATCATTACAAATTTTGATTAACTTAATTACTAATAAATATTAAATAATTGTGTTTGCTGACAAACGAAAAAAAACCGACTTCAATTACATCGACAAGTAATACAACGTAGGTAGACGAAACAATTGTCAAGTAAATACGCATTATCATAGATTACTCCAAAAGTTGTAATCGGATCTCGATGAAATTTAAATGTGATAAACATCGGCTTTCGATTAAATAAAAAATTATCAAAATCGCTACACCCAATAAAAAGTTATGCGGATTTTCGAGTTTCCCTCGATTTCTCTGGGATGCCATCATCAAATCCTGGTTTCCTTATTATGGTACCAAACTAGGGATATCTCCTTTCCAACGAAAAAAGAATTATCAAAATCGGTATATCCAGTAAAAAGTTATGTGTTAGTGAAGCTACCACAAGCAGTAGCAGTCATACACATCAGATGGTATGGTCGTGATGGTAAATATTTTCACTTTTACGAACATAATATAATTTATCGCCTCGATATAAAGGCAGTCTGCCCTGTCGCAACGTATTATGAAAGCAGCTATACGTAACTGTACACGCAGAACTTATATATAAGTATAAATGTCATAATTGTATTGTGTTTATGAGTAAGATCAATATGATTTTGCAAGGAAAAACTTTGTTTACACGAGTGTTTAATGTTATGCAATTGCAAATCGTTTTGTTTTTTACTTCGGAATCGAGGATTCGGATTTTTTGATAATTATTTTTGAGTTACCAGAAGATTTTTTTTTAATATTAACGGGAGGGTAGAGTAGGATATATCGTGCTTAAAATTTGGAGCAACCCGACTGGGGACTTCCCCGTTCTGCCTCGGTCTTACAGAAGATAATTACCTTTAAACAGTGTTGTGTTCCTGTTGTGAGTAAGGTGACAAGAGCTTAAAAGAAATGTTATTTAGCTGTGATCTTCTGTGAGGTCAAGGTACTTCCTCAGTACGTTTATAATATAATAACAGTTGCAATATGTCAATGTACAATCATTATTATATTATAATCGTACCGAGGACTAATATTTTGTACTGAAACACAGTTTGTACATTATTTTCAAAAGAGTAACTGCGGAGTTTCTCACCGATTCTTCTCGGCAGAATGTACATTCCGAATCGATGGTTTTACTTTTAAAAATACCAATAACTTTTGAAACTTTAATTTGTAAAATGACGATTCGAAAGAGTTTTTGAAGTCTGTTTGAATAAAGTTATTTTGATGTGATTTAATGTTTTTGTATATAATAACTAGCTGACCCCGCAAACGCTGTTTTGCCATATATGTCATTAACACCCTTAATCCCCCCCTTCCTATAACTTAGGGGGACAAAAAATAGATGTTATTCGATTCTCATACCTACCCAATATGCACAAAAATTTCATGAGAATCGGTCAAGCCGTTTCGGAGCAGTTTAACTACAAACACCGCGACACGAGAATTTTATATATTAGATAAAATTACGACTACTTATTATATTATTTAATATATTATTCGATTTAAATCAATATCAACATATAATATATTACAACTATATAGTTATTTTTACTTCTATTAATCATGACGTACAAATCTACACACAAACATATTTATATGTTCATAAATACCAATAACAAAACGCTGTGACATAAGCCGGATACGAAATCCGAATTCATGCGAATAAATTTAAGAATAATGCTTTGGGAAATCCTTATATCGACGCTTCTTATGAATGAGTTACACGATTTTTGATGGACAAGAAGTAATTTTTTTTATGATCTCTGCTTCTAATTAAGATGTTAAATGAGTAATGAGTATGTACTTGAAGGCCTTATATTATTTCATTTCTTTTATATTTTTGATTCGATTCTAAATCATTTTATCATATGTTATTAATGTGTTTGTTTTGTACATATGTATAGAAAAGACATTTTTTTTAATGTCTTAAATTATACCAAATGTTATACTATAATAATACATAGCTATAATCATTACATAGCATAAAACAAAGTCGCTTCCCGCTGTCTGTATGCTTAGATCTTTGAAACTACGCGACGGATTTTGATGCGGCTTACTTTAGTAAATAGAGTGATTCTAGAGGAATTTTTATATGTATAATATAGAAGAGGAACACTGATAGTTTTTGCGACCGTGCGAAGCCGGGGTGGGTCGCTAGTTTGTTCAAATGTTTATTTAAAAACGTACTTTTTGGCAATATAAACAGTTTTATTAACTTATAAATTACTTCCTGTTAAAATAAAAATCTAGCGATTTTTGTGAAATAAATAAGTATCAAAATTTAGTAAATTTTGATTGTTGACGGAAATTATTCGCGTACAATGTCGCAGATAAAGCTTGTTTAATTCTAATTAAATTATATATAATATTATATATATTTCAAGTGATAGCAAATTATAGCAATATACATATAGTAGTTTCGATAATGTTAAGTTCATATTTTACAAACAAATGTATTTACAAAAATCTAATAAAACGATAAAAATAAAACGTTTTATTAGTAACATATTAAACTTATTGAGTAAGTTGTTTTAAGTCTGTTTGTCTGATTGTTATTATGATAAAGACGACCAAATTATTTCTTTTTTTTTAACTATTTTCAATTTTTTTATGTCACTTCCTATGATTAAAGTCTTAAAAACTTTTTTGGTGTAACGGTATTTTTTTTCTTTTTTAGTATTTGAAATATTTAAACCGGGTAGGCACCCGGATATGAACTCTTGACCGGTTGTAATCCGCGTTCGATTCACTAGACCATGTATTTTCAGTTCAGTGTAAAAAGGATATTTATTTTAATATTATAAAATGGAAAGATTTGATTGTTTGTTATTTTCCATTGAATAGGCTCCAAAACTATTGAACTGATTTGAAAAATTCTTCCACCATTGGGAAGCTACACTGTCCGCGGGTGACATAGGCTTATATTTGTTAAATACCTGTGCGAAGCCGGGGTGGATGCTAGTCTTCTATATAACAAAAATGATTCTCTAAAACTGTTACTAAGCAAAACTTGTAAACGGTTGGATCAATTTGACAAATTTTTTTAATACTATTTTTTTCAACTTACAACCAATTCAATTTCTTTTAAACCAAGTCTAATATAAATAATTCAAAATAAAAACCTTGAAACGTAATTTAAAGTTAGTCCCTATTTTTAGTCGACTTCCCGTATCCTGGTTTCCTTATTATGGTACCCTTAGGATATCTTCTTACCAGCAAAAATTGAATCAGCAAAATCGGTTCATAAGCGACGAAGTTATCCGCGAACACACATAAAAAATATATACGGTCGAATTGAGTAACCTCCTTCTTTTTCGAAGTCGGTTAAAAACACAAACTGAAAATTATTATTATTATTTAAGGAAACGTTTAACAAAGATATTGTAATCATGAAAAAATCTTTAATATTCGACCTTTCTGAGATTACTAATTAAAAGTCTGTTGTATTATAACCTGTTTAGTAAGTTTCGACGTTACACGCGGTTTTACCTGCTACTCTCATGCGTCATAACTTGATGTAATATAGCCTACGTGATTTCTGAATAGTGTAGCTTACAAAACTTCTACTCATATGAGTCATAATATGATGTAATAGAGCCTACGTGACTTCTGAATAGTGTAGCTTACAAAACTTTTTTTTTTACAACTAGGTTCTTCAAAAAACCGAATGGTTCACCTGGTGGTAAGTAATTGCAGGTGAGCATTGCAAGCACGTTGGCGACCCTAGCCTCATCCCGCAGGAGCTCTGGTAACCTAATTCACCACAGGAACACAACAATACTTGAAAGGAGTATTATTTCGCTGTAATATTCTGTAAGGTCGAGGTACTTTTCAAGTCGGACTGCTCCAGATGTTGAACAGAATATTGCCTGCTGTGGCCTACCTCACTTAATTTTAACATTTACCTAATATATATTATATAGAAGAGGTATACAAATAGGCTATAAAAGCCCACACTATGACGTAAAGTTGCGGAACAGTAGTGTGAAGTATCAAAAAAGGTAAACCCGTAAGTATATATAAATTTTTATGTTTGGTAGTAAATGTCAGTTTTTTTATATTTTTTTTTTGTTTTTTTTTAAATTTTCATAATATCTAAATACAAAATATTTAGAATTTCAAATAAAATATTACATAAATATAATAACAAAATAAAATAACTTAAGGTCTTTATCGCTAATCATAATAATTCTCGTAAAATGATAACTTTAAAGTTGTAAATCTTTTTAAATCAAGCGATAAATTAGTTTAATAAGTTTATTTTCTTGTATTATTTATAATAATATTTTGAACGCTAGTTTAATATAAATTAAACTCAGTTCAAAAAATAAATTAACAAAAAATTTCAGTGTTCACACTTCCCTCTACTTAAAACAGTTGACAAAGATTTCATTATTATTCAAACTGGTTAAAGTATTTAAAAATAAGGTTCAAGTTATCATAAATCCAATCGATAGCTTTTTTTTTTTTTAAATACGCCTCTATAAGCATTTCTGAAACTTTATTTGACAGAGTATATTTCTCTTATATATAAAATTCTCGTGTCATGGTGTTAAACATTGAACTCCTCCGAAACGGCTCGACCGATTTTAATAAAATTTTGTGGGCATATCGGGTAGGTTTGAGAATCGGCCAACATCTATTTTTCATACCCCTAAGTTATAAGGGGGGGGATTAAGCGGGTTAATAACATATATGGCAAAGAAACGTTTGCGGGGTCAGCTAGTATTCTATAATAATGATAATTAATCACAGTTCATGTGCAACTACCACTGATTAGGAATAAAGAATCTCTAAGCTCTCTCTTAACTCACTATAAATACAACTAGTTCAGAAATGCTGAGAAAAATCTGCAAGCAAGTCATCTTGTCTAAATATTGTCATTTTTCCAATTATTATTTCAATAGATATAATATCATTTTGTAGTCATTGTTATAATTGACTATTGTCATCCAAAGGGTGCTAACCCCAGAATAAACTCGATCGACTACAAATCTTTTGTCCATATTTTTGTCTTATTTAAATATATCTTAGAATTCAAATAGTTGCAAAGAACGATGAAGTTTATTATTCATCTGTTTCAAAATTAGTTAAATATTTGCCATAATACTGCTTTATTTGAATTTGGGATATATTTAATTGCACACCTACAAACTTATACAGTATAGTAATATTTTAGGTCGAGGTAAAAGTTTTTTCGTATTTTATATACAAATTTAAGGTACGATTTTAAAACATTTATTTACAATAAATAAATTAAAAAACTAGTGTGTAGAACTAATTTTATTAACTACTTAATCAATTCTAATATAATGTTCATTCCTGAAAAATAATTGTAAGTTAATAACTATTTGAAAAAGCCGATTGCAAGCAATTTAATTTTTACATATCGTCCTAGGAGAAATTTTAAAAAATTATACAAATATTCGTATAAAATACAATTTAAAATTATGATAACGTTAAATTCATTTCTTTTTGTTTATTCAATTAATATAAGGATGTATTTTTATTTTATTAATGCAATAACTAAATAAAATACTTTCTTGTAAAATAAAATTTAGGTATTTTGTTAAATTATTTAGTTTTAAAATTAAATTTATAGTTTTAGTTTTATCTATAATATTTTATTGAATTATTATTACACTAGTAAAAAAAAAAATATTTAATGTTTGTCATATTTTTTGTTTACTATATAATTTTATTTGATTTTTTCTATAGAAATATATAATACATATTTTTAATTATTTTTGTAAAAAGTACAATTTTCCAAAAAAAAATTAGTAAAAAAGACATCAACGGGTGCGCCAAATATTCAGCACGCTGCACAAATAATAAAAATTACAATATTATATAAAAAAAATATAGTAACAGATCCAAAAAGCTCAAAAATAAAAAAAATAAAAATAGGAAAATCCAACTCACTTGACACGCAGCCGCACTTAACACAACACTAATCCAAAAAAAACACAAAAGCGTCCTCTGTGTATGTTACTGTGTCTGTGACGTCACTGACGTCTCCACTAACCAGAGCCTGATCGAAAACAACCGAGTAGATGCGAAACTCGACACTTATATACATAAGTTTTGAAACTTGCGTGACCTTTGCAGCCGGTAAGCGCTGTCAAGCGATGCGGTTCTGAGCGTAGATTTTTTTTAATCAAGTCTAGTTTGAATCAGGACTGTTACCGCTGAGTTGTCAAGCGCTAAAGGATGCATCTTTTTTCTTTTTTTTTGCAATTAAAAAATAGCTTTAGAAAAAGTTTAATACATATTCTAATTTCAAATATTTTTATTTGAACATTGACTAATCCGTTGGCGCAGTTTGTAGTTTCCTTTCTTGTCCAGGGGTTGTGGAATCGATTCCCGCATTTGAACTGAATATAGTGTATGTAATTAATTATTTGTATTATTTATAAGTATGTTTAATCAAAAAAAATATGCAGTGTCTAAAAAATAAAACTTAGAATATATGATTGAATTATTATTCGCTTCAGCCTGTAATATCCCACTGCTGGACATAGTCCTCTTACCACACGTATGAGAAGGATCAAAGCTTAATCACACCATGCTGCTCCAATGCAGATTGGTGGATAAATTATCTAATATATAAAATTCTCGTGTCACAATTTAGTTAAAATACTCCTCCGAAACAGCTGAACCGATTTTTATGAAATTTTGTGTGCATATCGGATAGTCCTGAGAATCGGCCAACATCTATTTTTCATACCTCTAAGATATAAGGGGGGAATTAGGGGGGTCAATAACATATATGGCAAAACAACGATTGCGTTGTCAGCTACTTTTTATATTATTATTATTATTATTGATTGAAATCTATCCAGAACCTTCGATAATGGACGGACAATAGAACTCTAGTGTTTTTTATATATAATCGTCTGAACGTCGTTAAGTATTCATTTAGTAATCCTTTATTGTAGACTACAATTATATTACTAATTATTTAAAGGTTGTAACAGAAAAATAATTGCATTATTAATAAGAACAAAAAAGTATTAATGGTCTCGCTCTATTCTGGATTTCTGCATGTATTAGAATGTAAAATTTTATTGATTTCATCACATTTGTTAAGATCGATTTTTTGTCCCTTTTAATGTTCTTTGTTTTGATCTGTTTTTTATTAAACAAAACAGGAAAAGCCACGATGCAAGTGACACTTAAGTGAATAAAAATATTTACATTAATACATAGATTAAAAAATACAAATGCGACATGCGACATGCGATAGATGAACGAAAAACTTTGTAGCGATAGAATAAAAGTTTCTCTTTAAAAAATGAATGAGAAGGGCGTTTTTTTTTTAATTATTATAATGATATTAAAGTAGTACTTATAATTGTGTTTGCTCGCAAACGAAAAAAAACCGACTTCAATTACATCGACAAGTAATACAACGTAAGTAGACGAAAAAATTGACAAACGCACTAGTCGTCACTACGATTTTCGAGGTTTTCCCTCGATTTCTCTTGTATTACATCATCAGATCTTGGTTTCTTGTCATGGTACCACACTTGGGATATCTCATTTCCAACAAAAAAAAGAAGAAGAATCAGTAAAATCGGTTCATAAACGACCAACTTATCCCCCAACATACATAATATATATACAGTCAAATTGAGAAACCTCCTCGTTTTTTAAAGTTGGTTAAAAATATACTACAGCAGCCAAAGTTAGGCATTTAACGCTGGCTGTAGATATTTGTATTTGTAGGAATATTTGTTTACGGACTTGGTGTTTTTCCTTATGAGTCTTACCACCGTGCTTTGGAGAGTCAGTGAAGGTGTAGGTCCCGGTTGTTATCATAGACACCTAGCGATCATTACTCATAGTTGGTAATATATCCGCCAACCCGCAGTAGAGCAGATTATGGTATTATGATTATGGTATGGTAGAGCGGGGTAAAATAAGGAGCAAAATATGGAGTGGCCCGACTGGGGTAGTACCTCGACCTTACAGAAGATCACAGCTAAATAACACTGTTTTCTAGCAGTGTTATGTCCTTGTTAGTGAGTAAGGTGTCCAGAGCTTCTGGGGGGAAACTGGGGATGGAGTCGGTAACGCGCTTGCGATGCTTCTGGTGCTACAGATGTCTATAAGCTATGGTAATCGCTTACCATCATGTGAGCCGCTCGCTTCTTTGCCGATTTAGTTACATAAAAAAAAAATTAGGAAGAGGCCTTTACCCAGCAGTGGGACACTACAGGCTGAATCAAAAGATATATAAGAAATAGTTCTATGCCCACTCAATACTCTTCTCTTTTTAAAAGCTTTTATTAATCTTGAAATGTATGTATGTATTATATGTTTGTTTGGGTGAAAACTTGCAACTCAGTTTTGAAGCATATACCTTTAATCTATTGAGCTGAAATGTACACACGATTAGTTTGGATGACAATGCATGGCTGTTTCAAATTGTGTCATAACGTTTATTTTATTCTATTTAGTATATATATATATATATATATATATATATGTAAATGAATGTTTATCTGTATGTCTTTTACAGAATCGTAAACTATGCGATGACGATCTTCAGCAAATTGTTGTGCATGAGCCCACAAAGGTGTTGGTACTGAGTTGGTACAACCAAAAAAATAATAATAAAAAAAGCGTATAAAAAGAAAAATAATATAAAAAGCGTATAAAAGCGTAGCCACGAGCGCAGGGTACGGCTAGTTTACAATAAAAGTTTGTTTTATAAAATGTTTTTAATTTTAAATTTATTAAAAATATTTTTGTACCATATGACCTGTTTGACTATTATTATTGAATATTGCAATATTATAATTAACACATTCATTATATTTAAAGGATTTCAGTTGTATCAAAATAGCTATGATGATTTCGCCAATATCACTTACAAAGGTAAATTAAGATATGCTATAGCCAGGAGCGATAGTGTCAGTCAATTTGACAACTACTCTTGACATTACGTTGGTAAACAGCATAAAGTTATAAGGTCTAGTCTAAGCTACTAGAGTATAGGTTAATTATGTGAGGCTTGAAAGTGGTGGGGAGAAGGCGGTTTGGAAAAACATCACGAAATATGACAAAGAGGGGAGGTGTCTATATTGAAATATCACGTGATATAATCACAAAAACAATGAACAAACACTCTACCCTAATGTCTGTGAAAAACAAATTACAATTTACACTGTCCCCTTACACTTAGTAATTTTTGAGTATAGGGTGGAGGGTAGTTTAAAACTTAGCCAAACATCATCAAGAGGAGGGGTAGGGGTCAAAAAGTTACTAAAAACATCACGTAATTAATAGACGACCCCTTAGTTTATTTTTCTATATAGGTGTGTTACAGGGTCAATTTTAGGGGCTATGGGGCAACAAACTTCTGGTTAATTTCTAAATAAAAACAATTTTAGCGGTTTCTAGAACTAAGTTTCTCCTAATAATGTCTAACGACGAGTCTGATTTAGTATATACGTTCCTTACTTTTTGTCTAGGTATCTACAGGGCCAGAATCGTAGTCTTAGAGGCTCTGAGCACAAAGGGGCAGAAAATGTAAAGAATATTTAAAATTCATACGTTTGATAGCTCTTAAGGACAGCCTTGTCCTAAGAACTAGCAATGAACGGTCCCTGTCAGTCGAATTAGTTAGTTTTAAGTAAATTTGAGACTTACATATATAATAATTTAACTGATATAAACATATTATAGTAAATATATAAATGTTCGTGCTGATATGTACATTTTTTTTTGTCATAATTAGAAAATATTAATATCATTGAAGTAAAAGATGTTTTACAGATTTGATTTGATTTGTTTCTTAAAAATCATAATGCTCATATTCGTTAAATCTTACGAAATGTACAAAATATTATTATTTCATAAAAAACTAAATCGATGACAAAACTTGATTAAGGGGTTGCCAAAGATAGTCTTAGAGAATTAGATACTGAGAAATCTGAAGGTCATTTAGCTTTTAGTATTTTTGTTAATCTATATTTATATACAAAACTAAAATTTGTATGTTGGAATGCTTAATAGATCTAATATAAATATATAATACTCAATGTTAATAGTAGTACATTCTACTATTTATTTTATAAATAATTAATGAAATAATAGTTCATAAGTTAATTCGCAAAAAAAAATCCGGCCAAGTGCGTGCCGGATTCGCGCACCGAGGGTTCCGTACAAAAATTATTAAAAATATTTTATTATATGATGTAAGTAAAAATATATGCTTTCGCAATTTTTCCTTTACATGTGCTACAAGACGTTGCTTCGTAATACATTTCAAGATTTTGAGTTCACGGGAAGTACCCTGTAGGTTTTGATTCCCTTGAGTGTCGAAAATTTGCAGCATAAACGGCTGTATCTTTTGATTGCGTTGGCTTAGAAGTTTGATTTTTTCTAATAAATATAATATGATCTGAACTAACAGACTCGAAAACCATCCGACTCATCCCTATAATATTATGAATGTGAACGTAAGTTTGTTTGTACGCTTTCACGCGAAAACTACTCAACCTATCATCATGAAACTTTGTACACATATTTTCTTATCTTAATACACAACTATTTGTTACCTTTTATACTATTATACGAAATAGTGTAAATCTCTAATAGTGTAAATCTCTAATTGATATTATAAATTTGGATGTAAGTTTGTTTCTTACGCTTTCACGCGAAACTTTGCACACATATTCTTGGACGTATTAAAGGTAACATAGGATATTTTTTATAAAAAAAAAAAATAACTCAAGGCGAGCGAAGCCGCGGGTAAACGTTAGTAATAATTTAAATGCTAAAATTTGTAACGATGGATGGTTGTTTGTTACTTTTTCACGCAAAAACTACTTGACCGATTTTAATGAAACTTGGTAAGTAGAGAGCTGAAGATCTAGAATAAAAGGCTACTTTTTATACCGGCTTTCTTACGGGATTAGAACTTTGCGGTTGAAGCCGCTTGCCGTTGCTAGTAATTAAATAGTTGTACAAGAGCAAATAAGTAAATAAATAAACGCCTCTAACTCTACGGCTCCCACTAGGATTTACTCTTGAGTCGGATGTCCGGAAACACAATATCAAACACAAACGCCCAGATCACGTCAAACATCTGTATCGTCAATATTAACGTATTCCATGTGCGGGGATCAAACGCGCGATAGCCACAAACCAGTGCTGTGACAGTTGCGCTAATGCGCCGTCTTCAAATTAACTCCGAGTGGAAACCGTACTTGCAAACATCAATATTTTTTTTGACTACATGCACCACTGTCGTTCCTACCCTTTTCCTCATTCTTCTCCTATTTGAGAACTAGGTTCTGTGAGGATTAACAAAAAAAAAACCAAGAGAATGGAAAAATTCAAGCATCTTTTTTCAAAGTCGGTTAGTAATCACCATCGCTAAGATAGGATAATGTTTATTTAAATAATATGAATAATATCGATGACCTCGTAACGAGACGTAATTTGGAATTTCTTTCGACCTTGCATCGCCTCTTATGACTCACTAAACATACGAAGCTATTGAATATCGCCCGCAGGTTTTCTTTTGTAAAAGTAGATCATAAGATAAATAGATAGGTCGATAGATAAGTTAATCACGTTAGGGGGCGTTCATAAAAAACGTGAGATGTTTAAGGGGGTAGGGAGTCAAATTTCATCTAATCTTACGTTGGAGAGAGGGGGGTCTCGGCAAATATCACGCAATTTTTTTTCTGATTGAAACAAAAAAAATTGTATTTTGGTCCCATTAATCCAGATTGTACATGCTTAAGATTTAATCTTAAGCGTATCGTAATACGATTAAGATCATTCACTAATTCGTTCCAAAGAAAATAATTTCAATAACAATCCAACGCGTTTACGTAAGAAACCTACATTTTGAAAAATCTCACGTGAGATCGTGGGATCGGGGAGGGGGTTGAATAAAATCTCACGACATCTCACCAGGGGAGGAGGGAGGGACAGAAAATTAAAAAAAAACACCTCACGTAGTTTATGGACGCCCCCTTAGGGGTTATCCATTAAAAACGTTTACAAATCAATGGAATTAAATTATATATACACTATATATACTTATATATCTCTCTCTCTAAACTTCCGTTCGCCTCGCTCAATTACACTTTTCGTAACGCTCTCGTCACATATTCACCAGCTTACTTCCCTAGTTAATTGCTAAATTTGAATAAAGTTCAAAGTGTGACTGTTATCCTGAAACTCCCCGTTGGAGGGGTCCAAAACGATAAATTTGCGTATATCATGAACAATTCCTTATTCGAGTTTATAATAAAAACCAGGTATAAAGTTCTGAGTATGTGAAATAGGTCAAACTCAACATTCGTCTTTAAATGATGTAGTGCGTACTTATGGATGCCTATGTCCAACAGTGGATTGCGATAGGCTGAAGTGATGAATTAAATTTATATCTAGCCACCATTGACTCGGAATGTAGATTTTGCAGACAAGTATCGGCAAGAAACTCCGATGTTACTCTCGAACAGAAGAAGTACTTGAAGATAGTTAGGAATTACTGAACAATAAGTAGCCTCTGTCAAGTTCGAACCTAAAACATTTAGAATAGAATCAAGACACGTTAAGGTCGCCACCTACGGTCCTAATCCATCCCACATACTTAATCTGAACTAAGATATATATAGAAGATAGATAATTATATCAGTATTTAATAAATTAATTTTAATTTATATAAGAACTATCATCTTTTAATGTACATAACATTCTGGTGAAAAGAATCGATATTCCGAATAAGCGAATAACTCCGAAATTTCCGCAGTTAATCATCAACCCGCATTGGGTCAGAGTGGGATCTACCACCTACATAAGCTTCAATCTTTCCCCTACGTGTAATAAGTGATCTATGTCCAGCAGTGGAATGCAGACCGAATCGTTCGCCAGTTACGCTTTAAACGTTACATATGTATACCTAACACAAATCAACATAATATCTCTATCTTGTCGACGAACAATAACGCTATTGACATTTCTATCATCTCGACAGCTAGGCGTGTGTATGGGCGTGTATGGATTGTGAACTTATATTATCTTGTATGAACGCAATGCTTTCGATAAAGGTCAAAGGTTACTGACGTGGAAATATTTGATCATGAGAGTCATAACCGAATTCTTAAAATGAACTCTGACAATCTAATGTAAACTATTTCTAGTTATCCACAGCTAATGCGTCATAAATGTGAATGTAAGGTTTGTTTGTTACGCTTTCACGCGAAAACTACTTAACCGATCATCATGAAACTTTGTAAACATATTATTGAGGGTATTAAAAGTAACATAGGATAATTTTTATTTAAAAATACTCAATTCGAGCGAAGTCATGGATAAAAGCATCTATTTGTTTCTTCTCCAGCTATAACGAATTGTATTCATCCTTAAAAAACAATTTATAAAATTAGCATTAACTTCTAAATATAATTCATGTCGAAGCGAGTAAAACCGGATCGCAAATCTATTACTTATTATTCAGAAAAAAACTAGCTGACCGATTATTCCTCTCCCAATCATATACTACCGATACATTTGAATTTCAAATAAAAAGTCACCTAGCCCGTAGTATGAACACAATTGTATTTTGCTGTGTCAGCTAGAAAAAAGAGCTTAGTTTTCATATATTAACTGAGGTAGGGCACAGGAGGAATTTTCTGCTGAAAATATGGAGCAGCCCGACTGGGGTAGTAGGTACCTGGCTCTTACAGAAGATCACAGCTAAATAATACTGTTTTCAAGCAGTATTGTGTTCCTGTTGGTGAGTAAGGTGACCAGAGCTCTTGGATTGGGGATTGGGTCGGTCACGCGCTTGCGATGCCTCTGGTGTTGCTGGCGTCTATAAGCTACGGTAATCGCTTACCATCAGGTGAGCCGTACGCTTGTTTGCCGACCTAGTTACATAAAAAAATACAGATTATTAAATTTCATATTTTTTTAAAATATATATTTGATGGCCAGATTTGACGTTGTTATACTTTGATTGTATACGATACTCAACAATGATGTTTTTTAATATATTTAATATGTACCTATTAGGTACATACTGTAGATAATCTTGAGCATAAGATGACTTAATATCCTTTCAATCAAGTTGCGTACGGAATTGTAAATACAATCTGATGTTGTATTACAGGAAAATGTTATCGTGAACAAAAATAGACATCAGGTAAATTGAATTTAATCTCAAAATATAAATCGGTAGAGTACGAATTTCGTAAGGGTTACCAGTCTTACGCTTCAGCCTGTAATATTGGGATATTACAGGCTGAAGCGTAAGACTGGTAACCTTACCCTAAAAGAGGACTATGCCCAGTAGTGGGCTACTGGGCATAGGCCTCTTTTCCCATGTAGAAAAGGATCAGAGCTTAATCCACCACGCTGCTCCAATGCGAGTTACCAGCCAAAAGACAACTATTGTGTGGTTACGGTAGTAAAGAATATAGCTACACTCTCTCTTCCCGTGGGTGTCGTAAGCGGCGACTAAGGGATAACACAGTTCCACTACCACCTTGGAACTTACAAAGTCGACCGGTGGCGGGATAACCATCCAACTGCTGGCTTTGAAATACACAGGCCGAAGACGGGCAGCAGCGTCTTCGGTGCGACAAAGCCAGCCCTGCGGTCACCAACCCGCCTGCCCAGCGTGGTGAATATGGGCAACACACAGTTTGTCGCACCGAAGACGTTGTTAAAATTTAAGTAATTATTTAAAACGAATATAATATTCATTTGTAAAAGATTAATAAGCGATTGTGAATCACATTTGAATAAAGTAAAATTTTCATTTTTGATTCTAGACGTATGCGTTTGTGTTACCTGTTTCCGGACCCCCGATACAGAGTCTCATCTTACTGGAGGTTGGAAAGGTGTTTATTATTTCATAATATTTAAAATAAATGAGTCAATTCACAATCATTTACTTGACTCATACGCTGCGTTCGTGTTACTTTCTGCGTATGTATTTCTTGCGACAGACACGGCTGTGTCTTTCAAATAAAAAAAAAATATATTAGAAGTCTATCGTAGCTAATGGATACCCACAATTCCAGGAGCCTTGAGAACCCGTTGTCGATCCTACACTATATTTTCTCCAAGAGCTCTGGTTACCTTACTCGTCACAGGAACACAGCACTACTTGGAGGCCAGTGTCATTTAGCTGTGATCTTCTGTATGGCTAAGATACTTCCAGTCAGGCTGCTCCAGATTTCGAGCCTAGTATTTCCTGCTATGCCTTACTAAATTAAAGCAATATAGAGTTACAAAAAATAATACATAACACCATTTTTTATATACTTACCTATATGATATATAATACGCCGCGTTGGCGCAACGGTCACAGCCATGCATTGTACCTGTTGCGCTGGCGGTTGCGTGTTCGATCCCCGTACATGACAAACATTTGTCTTGGCCATACAGGTATTTGCCGTGGTCTGGGTGTTTGTGCAGTCCTCTCCCTGCCATGCCTCGGAGAGCACGTTAAGCCGCCGGTCCTGGTTGTTATCATGTACACCTGATAGCGATCGTTACTCATAGTAGCGAATATATCCGCCAACCCGCATTAGAGCAGCGTGGTGGATTAAACTCTGATCCTTCTCCTACATGGGGAAAGAGGGCTATGCCCAGTAGTGCGATATTACAGGCTGAAGCGTATGATATATAATAGTCATGTCATATATGATTCACTTATCTCTGACCTAAAAATCATTTGATATTTAATAATTAGTAAAAAAAGAAATTAATTTGATTCAATTTCCTGTCAATTAATTAAGTTATTTTGTATTTTCAAAGGTTAGTCAATTAAAAGATTAGATATAATAGTATAATTTATGCTTTTCACTTATGATATATTATTAAAATATACAAGATGATTGGTAAAATTTTAATTAATAATGGACCGCAGTAGATGTAGTCTAATAAATAAAAAACGAAGAATAAAAGTCCGTTTAGAAATAGCTAAGATATATGTTCATTCAACCCAAAATTATTAAGTTAATATTGTTAGTATTCAGAAAACAAAATGGCGCACGGATAAAAAAATAATATTTTTTTTTAAGTATTTTATTTTTAGTCTCTTTTAAACCTTTTAATACAAGAATAGTAACGCATGCTTTTCTGGGTAAAGAGATTAAGGAAAGCGGAAGGTAGCTAACAACATAATAGAGAGGTAAAATTAGTTATCAGGAAATATTTTGCTCAGAATTTGTAACATCCCTACTAGGGTAGTTCCTCAACCTTAAAGAAGATCACAGCTTAATAATACTGCTTTCAAGCAGCGTTTTATTTCTAAGGTGATTAAGATCGCTAGAGCTTGTGGAAATGCGGTGTGTTGTAAACGGAGTTAGGGTCAACTGTAGGGCTGTGATATGAGTACGGTATGAATACGGTAACCGCCTACAATCAGACGAATGGTACAATTGCTTCCTACCATTGTGATATGAAATAATTGTGTTTGCTCGCAAACGAAAAAAAAACCGACTTCAATTACATCGAAGAGTAATACAACGTAGATCGACGAAAAAATAGTCAAGTAACTACGCGTTATCAAAGATTACTCAAAAAGTAGTTATCAGATCTCGATAAAATTTATATGTGACCACATGATAAACATCAACTTTCGATTAAATTAAAAATTATCAAAATCGGTACACCCAGTAAAAAGTTATTGCGGATTTTCGAGAGTTTCCATCGATTTTTCTGGGATTCCCTCATCAGATCCTGATTTCCTTATCATAGTACCAAACTAGGGATATCCCCTTTCCAACAAAAAAAGATTTATCAAAATGGGTACATCCAATGGAAAGTTATTTGGTAGAATACAACGTAGGTCGACGGAAAAGCGTATTAAGTAAAAACGCATTATTAGATAGATAGACTTGAAAAGTAGTTGTTAGATCTCAAATAAATTTAATTGACACACACCAGCTTTCGATTTAAAAAAAATTGTCGAAATCGGTCCACCCGGTCAAAAGTTCTGATGTAACATACATAAAAAAAATACAGTCGAATTGAGAACCTCCTCCTTTTTTGGAAGTCCGTTAAAAAGAAATAATTAAAGATCTGCGAAATAGGTAAAAAAGTGGTAATAATCATAAAAACTATATACTAAACATATCACGGCCAGTCACCACAACTTTTTCTAGGTATATATCATAGAACTAGACGTGAATTTTAAATGTATTATTTATAAAGATGAATATTTTATTAATGTCAGTGACTCTACCAGACAGGTTGTTACTGAGTTATGGGATAAATAGTCAGAAAAAAAACTAAATAATATACACTTTAAAAAAAATTGACATACGTCGTTTATATTTTGACGACACGTTGGCGCAGCAGCACTGGCTGTTGCGATGGCGGTCGCAGGTTCGATTCCTGCTCACGACAGACTTTTGTATCGGCCATATAGATATTTGTCGTGCTCTGGGCGTTGTGCTTGTGTATTGTGTGTGTTTTCGGACCCCCGACACAGGAGAAAATCCTACTTTTCTTTTTTTTTTTATACAAGTGATATACATCCACGGGCTTTTGAACCCATGTCCTTTTTTATTCTAAAACATGCAATAATTATTTTTTTTTATTTCAAGGTAGGCGTTACAAACAACATCGCTGTTCAAGTTAGACTAACTTAATGTCTCCAAAAGAGACGTGAGTCCACCGACCGGTTCTTATTCTAATGTATGGTACAATTTATCTATGTTTTTTTTTATAATTATATTTTTTTCTTTATTTTTCCTTATAATAATGTACTTATATCTAGCTTAATCTTATATTATTTACATGCGTAAACGTTTTCTTAAAAATATATATTTTAATATTAAATATATCACCACCTACTCCTCCCAAGCAAAGAAACCTATTCGAATTTTATTGTGACATCTCGAGAATACTATCAACGATGGCGGTGTCTCTATTATGAATCGCCATCTTGAGACTATGCTCGAGGATGTCTTTTTCTGTAGCCTCCGCCGCCCTCCTGACGAAACGACAGATCGCGTCATCCCTGTCGTCGGTGTAGTAGACACAGGCCTTGGTGTGTCTAGTCACCGCGACTATCGCGTGCGAAACGCTGTCATGTATACGCAGCCTCCCATTCCTCGTCTGGATGAAATCCTACCGGGGGCCGTTGAGTGTGAAGCGTTTATTAATTACTAATATATTCGTAGGCATTTGTGTTGTCAAATATATAGCAATTTAATGTAAATTGAATTATATTTACATTTTTTCATACACACTTAGTCCTGCCCAAAAACGAACACAAAAAAATATACCCAATTAATGCGGTCATTCGAAAGTTTTGCGCGTACAAATTGCTGTAATTCATTTTTATAAAGATGAGATATGAACGTTTAAAATACAGTAACATAAGTTTGACATTTTTATGTCTACAATAGCAAGCTGCAAAAGTAACTCGTCAAACTGCCTCATCTCAATGTTACATCCTGTTGAGGATAAATAAGGTATAGATTTGGGTACAAGTTAAATGCGTCCTGTAAATTATATGAAACTAGCGATCCGCCCCGGTTTCGCACGGGTTCAATGCTGATTATAAGTAAAAGATAAAAATCATCATCATCATCATCATCATTTCAGCCTATTACAGTCCACTGCTGGACATACGCCAAAAATGGAAGTTCGCGCCAAAAATGGAGTGAACTCATGTGTTTTGCCCATAGTCACGTCACGTCGGCTGGCTTTGTCGCAAGGAAGACGCTGCTGCCCGTATTCGGCTTATGCATTTCAAAGCCAGCAGTTCAATGGTTATCCCGCCATGGGTCGGCCTCTTAAATTCCATGGTGATAGTGGAACTGTGTTATCCCTTAGTCGCCTCTTACGACACCCACGGGAAGAGAGGAGTTGGCTATATTCTTAATGCCATAACCACACAGCAAATATATATATTATACTAGCTGTGCCCGCGGCTTCGCCCGCGTTGAAACCAGTGTGTCACAAAGTCTTCCTGGCAAACTTCCAGTGAAACTCTCATCAAAATCGGCTTAGCCGTTCCGTAAACCTTCCTCTTGAAGCTCTCTCTCCATTGGTGAAACCGCATGAAAATCCGTCTTATAGATTTTGAGTGAATCGTTCACATACATTTTTGGGGACTTTGTTTTATAATACACTAACTATTGCCCGCGACTACGTCCGCGTGGTTATAAAGATATGTATTGCTATTAAAGTGCTTAATGCAATTTTTTTTTTATTTCAGTCACTTGAAATGCTTATATCACACTGAGTAGCTTTTTAAAAGGCACAATTTAGTATAATTTAATAGTTATTTTTATAAAACCTCTCTATACACCACATTTTTAGTTTTATTTTCAGGCTGGAGTGTAAATAACCTATCGACGAACTTATAGCTGCTGTATATGTTTCATACAAACTATCAACCCCAATTAAACCCCCTTAGCGGTGAAATATCGCAAAATCCGTTCTTAGCGGAAGTCTACTAACTATAATCTACCTCCCTGCTAAATTTCATCTTTGTCCATCCTAGATGGATGGATCATCCAGCGGTTTTTGAGTTCTCGTGATGAGTGAGTCAGTGACCTTTCTATTATATACATATATATATATATATATATATATATATATATATATATATATATATTATATATAAAACCGAAAGGTCACTCATCACGAAATCTCCGAGACTATAACACCTACAAACTTGAAATTTGGCAGGTAGGCTCCTTATAGGACGTAGACATCCTCTAAGAACGGATTTTACCAAAATTGACCCTTAAGGGGGTAAAACGGGGGTTGGAAATTTGTATAAAAGTCCTATGTTTTTGAAGTAAGAGAGTTGAAATTTAAAAATATTTTAATTTCCATTTGTTTTCTAAAAATACATTATTTGGATACCTTTTCACCATCTATAGAGTATAAATTTCAAATTTCAAATTTTCGGATGTCTACGTCCTATAAGAAACCTGCCAATCATTACAGCCTATACAGTCCACTGCTGGACACAGGCCTCTACAAGTTCTGTTCTTATTCTGTTCTATTCTATTCTATTCTGTTCTATTCTATTCTGTTCTGTTCTGTTCTGTTCTATTCTATTCTATTCTGTTCTATTCTATTCTGTTCTGTTCTGTTCTATTCTATTCTGTTCTGTTCTATTCTATTCTGTTCTATTCTGTTCTGTTCCGTTCTATTCTGTTCTTATTCTGTTCTATTCTATTATATTCTGTTCTGTTCTATTCTGTTCTGTTCCGTTCTATTCTGTTCTTATTCTATTCTATTCTGTTCTTATTCTATTCTATTCTGTTCTTATTCTATTCTATTCTCTTCTATTCTTTTCTGTTCTATTCTGTTCTATTCTATTCTGTTCTATTCTATTCTGTTCTGTTCTATTCTATTCTATTCTGTTCTATTCTATTCTGTTCTGTTCTATTCTGTTCTGTTCTTATTCTGTTCTATTCTATTCTATTCTGTTCTGTTCTATTCTGTCCTAATCTGTTCTATTCTGTTCTATTCTATTCTGTTCTATTTTATTCTGTTCTATTCTGTTCTATTCTGTTCTTATTCTGTTCTATTCTATTATATTCTGTTCTGTTCTATTCTATTATATTCTGTTCTGTTCTATTCTGTTCTCTTCTGTTCTCTTCTGTTCTATTCTGTTCTGTTCTTATTCTATTCTATTCTATTCTGTTCTCTACTTATTCTGTTCTGCTCTATTCTGTTCTCTTCTGTTCTATTCTGTTCTTATTCTATTCTATTCTGTTCTACTCTTTTCTGTTCTATTCTATTCTATTCTGTTCTGTTCTATTCTATTCTGTTCTATTCTATTCTATTCTGTTCTATTCTATTTTGTTCTCTATTCTGTTTTATTTTTGTTCTGTTCTTTTCTATTCGCTACTATTCTGTTCTCTACTATTCTGTTCTGTTCTATTCTGTTCTCTTCTATTCTATTCTGTTCTGTTCTTTTTCTGTTCTATTCTATTCTGTTCTGTTCTATTCTGCTGTTATAGTTTCGGAGATTTCGTGATAACTGAATCAACCTACCATCCCCCGTTTTAACCCCAAAAGGGAGTTGATTTCTAAACATACATTATTTTGACACCTTCTCATCATCTATAGAGCATACATTTTAAATTTAAAGTCTCTTACTTCAAGAACATAGGACTTTCATACAAACTTCCAACCCCCGTTTTACCCCTTAAGGGTTCGTGTTTCGTAAAATCCGTTCTTAGCGGATGTCTACGTCCTATAAGGAGCCTACCTGCCAAATTTAAAGTTTGTAGGTGTTATAGTTTCGGAGATTTCGTGATGAGTGACCTTTTGCTTTTATATATATTATAGATTTGCAATATAAGCACCAAAAAATGTGTTTATTTACGACATAACATTAGAAAACTCTAAAACTATCAGTATTCCTCTACTATATTATCCATGTATTATACATATGAAGTTTCCTTTGGAATCACTCTATTTACCGAAGAAAACAGAATCAAAATCCGTTGAGCAGTTTTAAAGATCTAAGCATACAGACAGCGGGAAGCGACTTTATATCATACTATGTAGTGACACTAACAGTGTAAGCCGTGGCTCCACCTATAGTAAAGAACTTGGGATGATTTTGGTTTCAAAAAGGTTTATTGTATATAATAAGATGGTATCTCTATTATTAATTAACCTTCTAATTTCTGGTAAAAAAATATTATTTCATTGGATAGCTCGTTTCTTATTCAAGATTGTAGGATTTATAGGCCTTGTGACTCGTAGGAATAGTCACCAATAAATGTTTCAGTCTATATAACTCTTCAGAAGTCCTGATTAAAATGCGAAGCAGCCTAATTGGAGGAATACCCCAACCATACAACAGATTATAGCCACATATTGCTTTAAAGTAGTATCGTACTCCTGTGGTAACGTGACTACGAGAGTTTCTGGGAAGGACTGTGTTGACACCAGGAGTAGAAAGTCACTAGTGATGCTCCTGTCTTTCGTTGTCTATAGACGGGGGTAATCGTTTACCATCATAAATTAAAAAAAAAGTTAACGATATCAAAAAGGTTCAATTGAATCAAATAAATTCTATATAATATTAAAAAATGTGACATTACCAGAAACGCTGACTTCTTTATAGACATACTAGCTGACCCCGCTAACGTTGTTTTGCTATATATATTATTAACCCCCTTAACCCCCTCTTATAACTTAGGAGTATGAAAAATAGATGTTGGTCGATTCTCAGACCTTATGACCCAATATGCCCAGACCAATACCAACCCCAGTATGCACTCCAGACCAGACCCAATATACACTCAAAATTTTATAAAAATTGGTTAAGCCGTTTCGAAGGAGTTCGGCGACAAACACCGCGAAACGAGAATTTTATTTATTAGATATTTTATGGTACATAATAAGTAGTCCAATATTTCAAAATAATCTTATTGTGTTATCTGTTATTGCAAAAAGACTAAACCACTTAAATGTTTATAAAGGTGAACTTCCTCTTAGAGGACGGTGCTATAGTTTTTTTTTTTTTTTTGTAATACTAGGATGGCAAACAAGTGTTAGATCCTGCCCATGGATATCTTCAACACCTGGGCCATTTTTTTAATTATTTTTTTATTTCATTTGGACAAACAGTAGTAGCAACATTACAATTTTCACATAAAAACTATAGGTATTACAATTAAGCTTAAATGCGTAACATTTTAAGTTGTCACAACATGCACAAAAAGAGATGTAACACTAGTATTATTCAAATATTATATCTACAAATTGAAATACAGATGAGTATAGTTAAAAATAGATGTAGTAAGTTATAAAACAAACATAAACAGCAAATACAAAAATGATTTATAAGTAATTAATCCCTCAGCAATTCCAAAACAACTTTTTGAAGGCAGGTAATTTATCATTAAAAACGTCCACTTTCTCACACACACACACATATATATATATATATATATATATGTATATATATATATCTATATCTTCGATATACGGGATATGGCAGAGAATTTTTTTAGGTTAGTTCTGGCAAACGGCTGTTGCAAAAAACCCGAATTTGTAAGCCCGCGTCGAGTAGACGACGTGGAACATGTAATTCAAACGAACTTAAGAGGGCAGAACAATTAAGTTTATTTCTTAGTATTTTGTAAAGAAATATTATGTCGTGCAGCTTTCTGCGCGTCTATAGGTCGTCCATTTTAAAATGTTTTAATATATTTACATATGATTGAAGCCGTTAAAAACAAAAAACAAAAAAAATAAACATTAAAAACTCTTTGCTGAAGTAATACAACACAGCTGGAGAGCTGTGTCATTTGGGTGTGATCTTTTGTGAGGTTAAGGTACTTCACCATTTGGGGTGCTCAAAATTAAAACATGTTCGCTTGAGTGTAACCTGCTCTTAAGTCATTATTTTGCAGATACTTGAAAAAAATCTCATACTGACGTTTGTTATGGTATCAATCGTTTTAGCCTGTTGCAAACCACTGCTGGACATAGGCTTCCCAAAGTTCGCACCAAACTTTCCGGTCTACGCAGTCCTCATTCAGCCTTCACTGACCATCTTACTTTCATTCTCTCGCAGATAATATTATTTCTGATCCTATTTTATAAAGAAACTCCAAGCATTGCCCATTTTTTGGGGCAAATATAATGTATTATATATAATAAATCTCCCCACTTTACCTCGAGAGCATGATAAGTCGTCAGCCCGGTTGTTATAAAAGACACCTGATAGCAGTCGTTACTCACACTGGGGGATCTGCAAACTAATAAAACAAAACGATTATATTACAACCTTCTTTATAGAGAGAAGATCATTAACCTTGAGTTTGACATTGTACCTCTCAACTAACTTTGCATAAATTTGAAAGAATTTCACACTGATAAAAGTGTAGCGGCATCTATCGAGCAGCATACGAACTAAGGGAACTAGAGAAAAGCTGACGTATTCTACATCACGCTATCAAAGTTATAAAAGTGATTGAGTATATATACAAGAACACGACAACAACCGTCTGGGCGTTAGCCCACCAGACACAGCACCCGTCTGGTTGGAGGATCCTCCCTTTTCAATGGGGGATGAGGAACTTTATACCCTGTTCCTCAAACTGGTGAGCCCGACATGATTCTTCACACTTCCCAAAAAGTATTAAATTAAAAATCCTATGCAATCCAATTCCATTTCATGCCGAAAATGCCTTCAATAATTTTGACAAAGAGCTTAATACTCTTCTAACTGCTGGATTGATTTTTACCAAACAGTAAAGAATCAGTGCAAGAAAAATCGCTTGCACGTAATAAAACTACATTAAAATTACGTTCGATAGTTGCAATTACAGACACAGACACAGTCGGAAATTGGTGTCAAACTTATAACCCCCCTTTTTGCGTCAAGGGTTAAAAATGTGATAGGTAACTTATGATTCAATGTCAACTAATATAGTTTTGAAAATTTATATTCAATGACCTCTCCTATTAGTATTTTTATTATATTGGAGTTAACAAACTCCTTTACATATATAATTCACTAATTGGTGTGAATTAACATATAAATGTCGAAAAAATTAATTAACATATGTGATTTAAATAGAAAACGATTCGCTATTTAAGTGTGAAATAAATAACTTATTTTACAAATTTGTTATTATTAATAATAATAATATATTTTATTATGTATATTAACTTACAATTGTTATTTATATTTGAAGTTAGATTAATAATTATATTATTCTTTTAAATACAATAACGGCCCCGGCAGACGTTGTCCTGCCCGGAAAACAGCTGCCAAATTTGATTGCTGACATACAGATAGCAGCGTCACCTACCGGGTACCAATTACGTTTTCAAACCATCCATTTTTAATCAAATCGATCCAGCCGCTTAGGCGGAGTTCAGTGACAAACACACGCACAGAAGAAATATATAATGATATAAAGATTAAAAGTAGTAATAGTAATTAATTTGTCTACATTTGGAGCAGAATATCCAGAAATCCAGCAGCGAAAAGCAGAATGTATACGTCAACGTATAGTTTAATTTTTTTTTACATTTAAATGAATCACTATATCGCATGATTTACAGCGCGATGAATCAGTGTGCATCGGTCCTATTTGTCTATTGTTGCTAAGAGTTCTCAAGGCCAAATATATTGGAATTTCTTTAATCGATTTTAAGAGATTTAGCCTCATAAGGACTTCAGTAATGGGTCAGGTAAAAGCGGGATTCCTAATAAAATATTTGACACGTGTATATTCTTATATAATAAACATGTTTTTTTGTGTGGGCTAATTAGCTGATCGAAACATGTTGTTTCACGGGGATAGAATAAAGCTCTTAAGTTGTGTTGGATTACTGAGATGAGTAAGGTAGCCAGTGCTCCGTAGGAAGGTTGGAATTTGGCAACGCTTACCATCAGGTGGATCGTACGTTTCTTTGCCACTTTTGTATAATAAAAAACATAATAATAATATAATAAAAACAATTGAATAAAGCACATAACTACCTTCACTGCTAAAACCCGATGGATCACTAGCCCACACCGCAGAGGAGAAGGCAAACCTATTTGCAAATCTCTTTGCGGAATCCTCATGTTTAGACTCAGGCAGCGCCACACCTCCAATTTCTTCGATTCGATGCGAGACGTCCATGTCTGAAGTCCGAATTCGTCAAAAAGAGGTCCTTCAAACCTTGCGCAATCTGGACGTGAATAAAGCTAGTGGTCCTGACGGAATACCTGCCATAGTACTCAAAACTTGCGCACCTGAGTTGTCTCCAATCCTGACACGTCTGTTTCGTCTCTCTCTAGCGACAAGACAAGTGCCGAAAGCCTGGAAGCAAGCTAACGTGCAGCCTGTGCCCAAAAAGGGCAGTCGAGCTGACCCTGTCAATTACAGACCTATTTCCATAACGTCCATACTCTGTAAGAGTATGGAACGTATACTGAATAATCGGCTTCTGGCACACCTTGAGGAGAACGATCTTCTTAGCGACCGACAGTTCGGTTTTCGCCGCAAGCGGTCCACAGGTGATCTTCTCGCGTATGCCACACAAATTTGGAGTGAGGCTATCGAGAAACACGGGGAAGCCATAGCGGTCTCGCTCGACATCTCGAAGGCATTTGACAGGGTCTGGCACGATGGCCTTATTAGCAAACTTCCCTCATACGGCCTACCCGCTTCTCTCTGTGTTTGGATATCTGACTTCCTGAGGGATCGATCAATTCGCGTGGTTATAGACGGTTGCGAGTCCGATCGTTTGGTCATCAATGCCGGGGTCCCTCAGGGGTCTGTACTCTCGGCAACGCTATTCTTGCTGCACATCAACGACCTGCTCAAACCCGGGACCTTTGGGTATGCAGATGACAGCACCGTTGTCGAGCGTTACGTGTCCGACGCACGAGCGAGTGGGTCTGAGATCCAGTCGCTGAGGGAAGCCATGATTCAGCGTCTGAACTTGTCCCTTAAAGCCGTCTCTGATTGGGGTGACGCAAATCTGGTCAAGTTCAACGCCTCTAAGACCTAGGCGTGTCTCTTCTCGGCAAAACGGAGTCCTTTCCAACTGACTCCCTCTTTCCGAGGTGTGCCCGTGCCCATATCCGGCCACCTGGAGCTTCTTGGCGTTACTCTAACATCCACCCTCAATTTTGGCTCGTACATAGAGGCAAAAGCTCAAACAGCTGCCAAAAAACTGGGCGTCCTCTCGAAGGTGAGACAGTACTTCACTCCGGAACAGCTTCTGAATTTATATCAAGCACAAGTTCGATCATGCATGGAGTACTGCTCTCATCTTTGGGATGGCTCAGCCAAGTACCAGCTGGAGCTTCTTGAATCAATTGAGAGACGAGCCAGGAGGCTCATCGGTGACGATGCACTGGTCGCCACAAAGCTGCAAAGCTTACATCATCGGCGTAGGGTGGCCGGCCTGTCGGTTTTTTATCGGATACACTTCGGAGAGTGTGCGCAAGAACTCCATGACCTGATTCCCCCCTTCCCCTTCCATCATCGTACAACCAGACGCTCTGCGTTACGTCACCCTTATATGGTTGACATTCCCCCTATACGCACTAAGCGATTCGCTAGTACATTCTTGATCCGTACGGCCAAAGAATGGAACTCTCTACCAGCGTCTGTGTTTCCTGAAAGCTATGACCTGGGGATCTTTAAGTCGCGAGTGAATAGGTTACTTCTAGGTAAGCGTGCTCCATCTTAGACCGCATTTTCACTTATCATCAGGTGAAATAGCGGTCAAACGCCAGCCTATCTATGAATAAAAAATAAAATAAAAATAATAATAATGTGCTGTATACGACTTACAAGACTCTAGGTTAAATACTGTTAGAAATCAGCATCTCTCCACTATTTACAATACAATAGAATACAAATACTCTATAGGTATGCATTAAGTTTAAAAATACTATGCAATATTAGAACGAGCAAACGAACGCACGTCCTCGAATGGGTCATTCGGATCAATTCTCGCCATTCCTTTTGTGAAAAAATAAAACATTTTATATTCATTCTTTAAATGTTGTTTCGTAAAACGGTTCAGATGCGTTATCAATCAAAATATATTTAGTAATATCATTGCGAAAGTAACTCATTAACAAACATTAATATCACAAGTCGAGCTTCGCGGTTCTAAAATCAACATAACTTTGCGAACTGTATTGGCAAATTTTACTATTCAGCGGTGCGAAGGTTGGAATAACATTCGGAGCAGATATTGTTTGATGTGTTTAACTCTTTATTGTAAACTAAAATACAAGCATTAACAGTAATATCTAAAAACGAATATATACAAAGGTGATCTTACCCCTAAATGACGATTTCTTTGAGATAACATTTCAGTATGTATGTGTCATGAAGAGCCGAAGTGCTTTTGAAGTCTATTTGAATAAAGTTGTTTATGATTTTGAGTAGGAATGGTTAGAAAATGTGAAATATTCTTTTGGTTTCCTGGCGATTCTTTTTCATAGAATTAATATTCTGAATCAATGATAGTTTCATTTTTACTATAATTGAATATAATTTGAATTTGTAAAATGTGATTCAATAGTAGATTTAAAGTTCACTTGAATAAAGTCATTTACGATTTCATCTTGAAAATATATATGTAATATGTATATGTATGTATATTTACGTGTATGATTATATATATATATATATATATATATACACATACGTGTATGATTATATGTATATATTATGTATGTACACCTCCATGCCGTCTAATTCTTTTGTCATGTCCTTTTCATGCTAGAGGTTGTCTGGAAGAGATCGCTCTTTTAGCGATAAGACCGCCTTTTGTACATGTCTATATTTTCTTTTACAATATAGAGTATTTGTATTGTATTGTATTGTATTGTATTGTATTGTATTGTATTACAGGCGTCATAAGTTACGGTACGTGCTTACCATCAGGCGAATTGTTGTACCACCCAAATTATATATAAGAAATCTTTTCATAAAATATATTGACGCTAACTAAAACAACAAAACATGATATTAACATAATATTAAAAAATTGTACTTTGAATAATTATGTATCATGTAATAGTAGTAAATCAAATATTTACATCATAATGTAGATATAATGTATTCTCGATATCGGAGTCCAAATAAATGTTTATATCAAAGACAACTCAGTTTAATATACTTGCACAATGCGCCAAATAAGGACTTGGGTCATAATATTTAGTCACGTTGCACCAAATTTAGACCAAACACGAGAACAAAGTTGTCTATAAGTTTTAGTATAATATCAATCATCATCATCATTACAGCCTATAAAATCCACTGCTGGATATAGGCCTCCACAAGTTTACGCCAAAAATAACGTGAACTCATGTGTTTTGCCCATAGTCACCACGCTGGGCAGGCGGAGAGGACGCTGCTACCCGTCTTCGGCCTGTGTATTTCAAAGCCAGCAGTTGGATGGTTATCCCGCCACCGGTCGGCTTTTTAAGTTCCAAGGTGGTTGGTAGCGGAACTGTGTTATCCCTTAGTCGCCTCTTACGACACCCACGGGAAAAGAGGGGGTGGCTATATTCTTAGTATTATATTATATATTATAGCTATATTATAGTATAATATCAATATTTTATCATTAATGAAATAAGCTGATGACTGTTTTATGTACTTAAGTAGAACTCAAATTTCTAACAAAAATGTCAAAATTTGGACATGGTTTTGTTGAACGGTTTCGTTATTTGGAAGTACGGTACCTACACGTTTGCACCACAATACGTAAAAGATGATGCGAGCTTACTTGACCCAATGCTTTAATAAAAACCATAAAATTAATTTTTAAGTAATTTTTATTTAAAAAATTACCGTCGTTCATCATTACAGCCTATACAGTCCACTGCTGGACATAGGCCCCCACAAGTTTACGCCAAAATAAAACGTGAACTCATGTGTTTTGCCCATAGTCACCACGCTGGGCAGGCGGGTTGGTGACCGCAGTACTGGCTTTGTCGCACCGAAGACGCTGCTGCCCGTCTTCGGCCTGAGTATTTCAAAGCCAGCAGTTGGATGGTTATCCCGCCATCGGTCGGCTTCTTGAGTTCCAAGGTGGTTGTGGAACCTTGTTATCCCTTAGTCGCCTCTTACGACACCCACGGGAAGAGAGGGGGTGGCTAAATTCTTTAGTGCCGTAGCCACACAGCACGTACCGTCGTTCGTATGTATGTAATGACCGAGTCACCTGAGTTTTACAGTTGAGTTGGTTATTTGCAGCATCTTTACCCATGTCTACTCAACATTTTATTTTTCAAATATATCGATCTTAAAATTACGTAGTAATGAGCCGCACTTACTTACTGCTTTATTTTTTCATGGTCCTAAACGGAAGGACGCTAGTTTAATAACACCTTGTATAGGTACCTATAGTAATTTCTAAACAAGGTAATTTTAATTTATGGAGTGTATATTTGTTACACTTTCACACAAGAACTACTTTATTGATTGTAATTAAACTTGATATGTACATAGCTGGGGATCTAGATATTGTAGGCCACTATATATCCCGATATTCCCACGGGATCAGAAATCACAAAGGTGCAAGCATTTAGAAACAAAAAATGCTTTCAAAAATTATTAAAAACTAAAGTGATTGATTTTAAATAAAAAAAAAAAAACTTTAAGTGTTAATATAAGTATAGATGATGGCAAAAGAATCACAAATATTTTACATATGGTGTTTTAGTACGCGTCCTTGGCAGAGTATGGCGCCAGTGTCGCCTACGCCTTGCTAAGTCCGGGTTCGGATCCAAGCTAGTCATACTTAAGGCGAAAACGTACCAACAAAAATATTTATTTACTATGGAAATGTCTCTTAAAAAAACACGCTTATCGGCAATCCTTGAAATAATTAATTTACATATTATATTTTTATTTTCTTATTTTACAACAATATTATGAAATGTGTACTGTGTGGCTACGGTACTAAAGAATTTAGCCACCCCCTCTCTTCCCGTGGGTGTCGTAAGAGGCGACTAAGAGATAAAACAGTTCCGCTACCACCTTGTAACTTAAAAAGCCGACCGGTGGCGGGATAACCATCCAACTGCTGGCTTTGAAATACACAGGCCGAAGACGGGCAGCAGCATCTTCGGTGCGACAAAGTCAGCCCTGCGGTCACCAACCCGCCTGCCCAGCGTGGTGACTATGGGCAAAACACATGAGTTCACGTTATTTTTGGCGTAAACTTGTGGAGGCCTATGTCCAGCAGTGGACTGTATAGGCTGTGATGATGATGATGATTATGAAATGATTTATTTTCAAACAATTTTTTTACCACTTTTTCATGCTTTAATCGACTGTTTGTTTAAAATTACTAAATACTTCATCTATACTAATATTATAAAGAGGTAAAGTTTCTAACTTTGCTTGTTTGTAGGGGTAATCTTCGCAAATACTGATCCGATCACGAAAATTCTTTCACTTTTCAATCCGCGTGTCACAATGTTAGTTACAATACTCCTCCGAAACGGCTAGACTGATTTTTATGAAATTTTGTGAGCATATCGGGTAGCTCTGAAAATCGGCCTTCATCTATTTTTTATACAGCTAAGTTTTAGGGGGTGGGATTAAGGGGGTTAATAACAGATATGGCAATAGAACGTTTTCGGGGTCAGCTAGTCTTCTATAAGACAAAAGTTATTTTATGACATTTTATATCTTGTATGTTGCATTTTGTTAATATTAATATTTGCATGATATGACTAATTTAATTTTTATTATTTTACGCTTATTTTTTATTTTATTTTTTTGGTCGTATCAAACCAGTGTGGGACGTCCTCCGGCCCGTTGGACCGACGATCTACGTAAGATTGCCGGTGTAGGCTGGATGAGGATTGCGGAAGACCAGGATATGTGGCGCGAACTTGGGGAGGCCTATGTCCAGCAGTGGACTTCGATAGGCTGAAGTGTGTGTGAAACCAGAAATCTTTGTTGGCACGTGCACAACACTTTGCTGAAGATCATGACATGATCAAATTCATAGTTCACGATTCTATATAGGACATACAAACATATATATATATAACAATTGCAGAGTTTTTTGCCGATCTGCAAGACCTACATTCCGAATCTGTGGTAGCTTTACTTTTAACTATAATTATATAATTATTAATTAATTAATTTTAAAATAAATATATATAAGTAATTTTAATTTCTAATATGACAATTCAAAAGTGGTTTCAAAGCCTACTTCTGTAAGATTTTTTTTTGATTTTGATTTCACATTATTCATAAAAAGTATTTAATAGTTCTATAATAAATAAATGAGGAATTTTAAGCATAAGCCTTTTTATAAAGAAATGTCTTCGCCTTAAAAAAATAAGCGACCATTTTGAGCAAAGTTTAAAAATAACAATGCATAAAGAAATGTAGTAATATTAAGTTCATCCTGCATTCCTTTATGGAGAATATTTAAAAAATATACGTAAATAACAGGTTTTAACCGGTTATTATTTTAAATTTTTAAATTGATAACGTTTGAGAGACAATTTTCTCCGGTCTGCAAATGAGGATGTTCTTTATTCAAGAGAATATATGTTGTTATTTTTGTCGAGATTGTAAGAATAATTTATAATAAAAAAAAATCGACTTGAACCCGAGGTGTCGTGAAACACTCGACAGGAACGAAGTTCCTAATAATAATATATTAATGTCAATTTCTATTCGAGGTATAAAGAAAATAATTGTTCAGGTATACATTTTTTATTATAATTTTTTTATCGATAAAAAAACTAAGTACTTTACAAAATTATTTTAACACCTTTGTTTTATTTACAAAGATTTATAAAAATATATATTAATTATTGAATGATGAAAAGTAGTATAATTAGAGGAAGATGTACAAAGGCGGTCTTATCGCTAAAAGAGCGATTTCTTCCAGACAATCTTTGGGTATAGGACAGCTCATAGAAAGGCGGTTAGGAAGTGTACAAATAATTGTTATAGAAATTAGAATACATTACAATATAATATAAAATTATACATACATATATACATATGCTTACACACTTACATATATTCACATATACACATATACTCATATATATAAATATAAACAATTCATACATATTTATGTCATCCAAAGGTGAAAAGACAACCATGGCGAATTTAGCGACCAGTATACCCATCGTACATGACTATACTTTTTTTTTATGTCATTAGGTCGGCAAACAAGCGTAGGGCTCAGCTGATGGTAAGCGATTACCGTAGCTTATAGACGCCTGCAATACCAGAAGCATCGCAAGCGCGTTACCGACCCAATCCCCAATCCCCCCAGGAGCTCTGGTCACCTTACTCACCAAACAGGAACACTATACTGCTTGAAAACAGTATTATTTTGCTGTGATCTTCTGTAAGGTCGAGGTACTACCCCAGTCGGGCTGCTCCATATTTTGAGCAGAAAATTCTTGCTGCGCCCTACCTCAGTTAGATAAAAATATTACGCTTTTTTCAACGTTACGCATGTGTTGCCGGCTATGATACCCCTCCGCAACGCCCCATAAGGAACTTCGTTAAAAAATATAAATAAACAATACGATGCTCTCTAAATCACCCGATACAGTTTTTTGTTATAAAATGTAAACATTATCATTATAATCGAAGTTAAATAATAGTTATATTTAGCTACGAGTATTACACAAAAAGTACTTATTGTTAATCTAATGTTTACGCGAATTTCACTCATTATAATTAAACAACTTTTTCGGATTTTTTCGCTGCTTATAAGATTTTTTACACTCCCGACTTACTTTACAGCAACCATTAACTGATTGATGAATTTTTAAACTGAGGTAGGGCACAGCAGGAATTTCCTGCTCAAAATACGGAGCAGCCCGACTGGGGTAGTACCTCGACCTTACAAAAGATCACAGCTAAATAATACTGTTTTCAAGCAGTATTGTGTGCCTGTTGGTGAGAAGGGATTGGGGATTGGGTCGGCAACGCGCTGGCGATGCTTCTGGTGTTGCAGGTGTCTGTAAGCTACGGTAATCGCTTACCATCAGGTGAGCCGTACGCTTGTTTGCCGACCTAGTGACATAAAAAAAAAACATGGTCACGGGGGGAGGAAAGTATTCGAAACGTCGCGAATGTAATAAACCTAATAAACCCTGATAAAATATGAAAAAGTTGTTTCATCAAAAAGTTCTATCTCGCTTAGCTTTAAATCGGAACAAGTGACAAGCACCAGGTTTTGACTAAGAGCGAAATCGGTACCGTTGGAAAAGTGTGAGGTTATATTATAAAACAGTCGAATTGAGGTCCTCCTCTTTTTTGACGTCGTTAAAAGTGAATATATCATTTATATGAAACGTAAATTTAACTTAAGTTTAAATAAATAAATAAATAATAGATAATAATAAAAACTTGTAATGTCAAAAAAAGTAAACCTGATAGCGATTGTTACTTACAGTAGGGAAAATATTCGCCAACCTGCAGTGGAATAATGTGGTGGATTAAGCTCTGATCCTTCTCCTACATGGAGCCCTATGCCCAACAGTGGTATGTTACAAGCTAAATGCGAAATAATTAAATATTATATTTAGCAGTGTGCCTGTGTTATTTATTGCTTGTTTCCTTGGCGAAGACAATCTTATTTATTACAATTTATTTATTTATCTCATATCTTCCTAGTATATAAAGAGATCCTATTTATATACTGTCTGACACAACTATACATTACGGAGTGAAGGTTTGACCTTTCATGATAAGATTTGTAGTATTTGAATACGTTATTTTAATGCTAAGTTTGTATTTCATTCTCGTCAAAGTCGGTTAAATGTTAACGTATGTAAACGTTTTAGGTAGCTCATGACATGACATTCGGTCAGTGAGGTAGGCAGGTGTCTATTAAATCTCTTTGATATATAGCTGTGTTTGTTATTCAAATACATAATTGTGTTTGCTCACAAACGAAAAAAAAAAACGAATTCAATTTAATCGACAAGTAATACAACGTAGGTAGACGAAAAAATAGTCAAGTACGAGTAAATACGCGTTATCAAAAAAATTCTTAAAAAGTATTCATCAAATCTCGTTCAAATTTAAATGGAACATGACAAGTATCAGCTTTTGATTAAAACAAAAATCATCAAATCGTACATCCAGTGAAAGATAATGCAGTATAATACAATGTAGGTCGACGAAAAAATAGGCAAGCAAAGATATCAATTAAATTTTAATTGAGGTAGGGCACAGCAGGAATTTCCTGCTCAAAATATGGAGCAGCCCGACTGGGGTAGTACCTCGACCTTACAGAAGATCACAGCAAAATAATACTGTTTTCAAGCAGTATTGTGTTCTTGTTGGTGAGTAAGGTGACCAGAGCTCCTGGGGGGATTGGGGATTGGGTCGGCAACGCGCTTGCGATGCTTCTGGTGTTGCAGGCGTCTATAAGCTACGGTAATCGCTTACCGTCAGGTGAGCCGTACGCTTGTTTGCTGACCTAGTGGCATAAAAAAAATTAAACGGGACCACATGACACCTATCGATTAAAAAAATGTCATCGAAATCGGTCCTTGTCGAAAGTTCTGAGGTAACGTACATTAAAAAAAAAAAAAACAATTGAATTGAATATCTACAGGTGCACCTATTTTGATGATTTTTATTTATTCATCACTGTAATGCTACGATATCACTGAGTGATATAGGTAGGCTATATTTTAATAAAACGGAATCATGTAGGCAATCGTAAGCCACGCGGGTGAAACCACGAGGGTTAAACAAGTCTAGTATATAAAATTCTCGTGTCACGGTGTTTGTAGTTAAACTCCTCCGAAACGGCTTGACCGATTCTCATGAAATTTTGTGTTCATGTTGGGTAGGTCTGAGAATCGAATAACATCTATTTTTCATACCCCTAAGCTATGAGGGAGGGAGGGGGAGGATTAAGGGGGCTTATAGCATATATGGCAAAACAACGTTTGCGGGGTCAGCTAGTATACTATAATAGTCTAATTTTACAATTGTCTTAATATAAATTTAAAGAGTTTATTAAAAATAAATTAATAAATAAAGCTTATTATTTCGTGCTGACTTAGTGACGCTGTATTTCATGCAAGACATTACTAAGTTTGTAATAAAACACAGTTTATATATTATTTTCAAAAGAGTAACTGCGGAGTTTCTTACCAATTCTTCTCTGCTGAGTCTACATTCCGAATTAGAATTGGAATCACTTTTAAAATTTTAATTTGTAAAATGACAATTTGAAAGTGTTTTTGAAACCTATTCGAATACAGACATTTTTGATTTTGAATTTCATTTAATTTCAAAGCATAGATGTATTTTCAATTTATAATTCAGCCTATCTTTAGCCAATGTAGGCTTACACACGAAACACTGTCTCTATCTCCTTTATTACTATATTGTGTTAAAGAAAATTTTAATTGAAAAATAACAATATTATAAATATTACTATCTTAAAGATACAACAACCAACATTTACATTTTAATCGCTTTTTAACCGACTTCAAAAAAAGGAGGAGGCTACTCAATTCGACCGTATATATATATATTTATTTATTTATTTACTTATAAGGAGTGGTACACAGTACAGAACAAATTATAAAACAAACTATAATGAAATATAATCAAAAAGGCCAATTATTATGTATGTTCGGGGATAACTCCGTCGTTTATGAACCGATTTTGATAATTCTTTTTTCGTTGGAAAGAAGATATCCCTTATTTGGTACCATGATAAGGAAACCAGGGTCTGCTAATGGGATCCCAGAAAAATCCGCATAACTTTTTACTGGGTGTACCGATTTTAATAATTTTTAATTTAATCGAAAACCGATGTTTATCGTGTGGTCACATTTAAATTTCATCAAGATCTGATCACAACTTTTGGAGTAATCTTTGATAATGCGTATTTGCTTGACTTTTTTTCGTCTACCTACGTTGTTATTACTTGTCGTTTTAATTGAAGTCGGTTTTTCTTCGTTTGCCTGCAAACACAATTATTATCTTTATGAAACGTGAACTCTATCTTTAGGATTGCACACATTTTAGTAGTCTTCTTTGGTAACTTATAACTGTTATTATGCGCACATAGTATTTATTTGATAATTAATTAAACAAATAATTTCATTGTACTCTATTAATTGTAATTATGATTTTATTGAGCATAGCATTCAATTATCTACTATAATTATTACAAAATTTGTTGATATAATTGTTACAATGTTGAACAAAGAATATCATAATTACATGTAATTGAAAAATGCTATCAGCTTAATTTATTGTAAATCCAATCATTGTTTCTTTTATTTACGTTCTTTTAATGATATACAATGACTAGCTATGCCCGCGGCTTCGCCCGCGTTGAAATCAGTGAGTCGCAAAGTTTTCCCGGCAAACTTCCAGTGAAACTCTCATCAAAATCGGCTTAGACTTTCCGTAAACCTTCCTCTTCAAGCCCTCTCTCCATTGGTGAAACCGCATGAAAATCCGTTCAGTAAATTTTGAGGGAATCGATCACATACACTTTTGGAGACTTTTTGTTATAATAATAAACTAACTGTTGCTCGCGACTACGTTCGAGTGGTTATGAAGATATGCATTACCATCAAGATGTTTAACACAAATTATTTTTTATTTCAGTCACTTGAAATGCTTATCACACTGAGTAACTTTTTAAAAGGCACAATTTAGTACAATTTAATAGTTATTTTTATAAAACCGCTCTATACACCACATTTTTAGTTTTATTTTCAGGCTGCAGTATAAATAACCTATCAGGCAAACTTATAGCTGCTGTATATGTTTCATCCAAACTATCAACCCCAATTAAACCCCCTTAGCGGTGGAATATCGCAAAATCTGTTCTTAGCGGACGTCTACTAACTATAATCTAACTCCCTGCCAAATTTCATCTTTGTCCATCTTGGATGGATGGACCATCCAGCGGTTTTTGAGTTCTCGTGATGAGTGAGTCAGTGACCTTTCTCTTATATATATGTAGATTACGATGTATTATTAGAACACTTCCTCACCATCTATAGAGCATACATTTTAAATTTCAAGTCTCTTATTTCAAAAACATAGGACTTTCATACAAACTTCCAACCCCCGTTTTACCCCCTTTAGGGGTCGAGTTTCGTAAAATCCGTTCTTAGCGGATGTCTACGCTCTATAAGGAACCTACCTGCCAAATTTGAAGTTTCTAGGTGTTATAGTTTCGGAGATTTCGTGATGAATGACCTTTCGCTTTTATATATATTACTAGCTGTGCCCGCGGCTTCGCCCGCGTTGAAATTAGTGTGTCACAAAGTTTTCCCGGCAAACTTCCAGTGCAACTCTCATCAACATCGGCTTACGCGTTCCGTAAACCTTCCTCTTGCCAATGGTGGAGCCCTCTCTCTAATGGTAAAACCGCATGAAAATCCATTCAGTAGATTTTGAGCGAATCGTTCACGTACACTTTTGGGGACTTTGTTTTATAATACACTAACTATTGCTCGCGACTACGTCCTCGTGGTTATGAAGATATGCGTTACTATTAAGATTTTTAACGCAATTTTTTTTTTATTTCAATCACTTGAAATGCTTATCAAACTGAGTAACTTTTTAAAAGGCACAATTTAGTATAATTTAATAGGTTATTTTATAAAACCTCTCTATACACCACATTTTTAGTTTTATTTTCCGGCTGTATATGTTTCATACAAACTATCAACCCTAATTAAACCCCCTTAGCGGTGAAATATCGTAAAATCCGTTCTTCCAGCGGTTTTTGAGTTCTCGTGATGAGTGAGTTAGTGACCTTTCCCTTTTACATTTCTAGATTACGATGCATTATTTGGACCTCCTCACCATCTATAGAGCATACGAGTTTTGTAAAACCCGTTCTTAGCGAATGTCTACGCCCTATAAGAAGCCTATCTGGCAAATTTTAAGTTTGTAGGTGTTATAGTTTCGGAGATTTCGTGATGAGTGAGTAAACCTACTATCCCCCGTTTTAACCCCAAAATGGAGTTGATTTCTAAAGATTCATTATTTGAACACTTTCTCATCATCTATAAGGTATACATTTTAAATTTCAAGTCTCTTACTTCAAAAACATGGGACTTTCATACAAACTTCCAAACCCCTTTTTACCCCCTTAAGGGTCGAATTTTGTAAAATTCGTTCTTAGCGGATGTCTACGCCCTATAAGGAGCCTTTTTGCCAAATTTCAAGTTTGTAACTGCTATAGTTTCGGAGATTTCGTGATCAGTGAGTCAACCTACTATCCCCCGTTTTAACCCAAAAAGGGGTTGATTTCTAAAGATACATTATTTGGACACCTTTTCACCATCTATCTATAGAGCTTACATTTTAAATTTCAAGTCTCTTACGTCAAAAACATGGGACTCTCATACAAACTTCCAACCCCCATTTTACCCCCTTAGGGGTTGAGTTTCGTAAAATCCGTTCTTAGCGGATATCTACGTCCTATAAGGAGCCTACTTGCCAAATTTCAAGTTTGCAGGTGTTATAGTTTCGGAGATTTCGTGATGAATGACCTTTCGCGTTTATATATATTATAGATTATAGATAATATAGAATATAGATTAATATTTTATTATACAAATGATATACAATGATTAATATTTTATTATACAAAATTAAAATTTAACATTTATAGTAGTAGTTGTTTATAGATATATACATGTACTTTTTGTATGTGTATATGTATATATCCCCGTTACATAAATGTCCCCATCCAACACTCCCTATGCTAGTCCTCTGCCCAAAGGTTGCCTGGAAGAGATTGCTGTATTAGCTATAAGGCCGCCTTTTGCAACTGATGCAACTTGTATTTTCTTATGTCATCTATTGTTAAAACTTTGTATTTGTGTGTGAAAGTATGATTAAATGAATAAAATAAATTATTCTTTTATTTTTTTTTATATTTATAAACCAAAAACAAAATATTTAAAAATAGTACTCTAACGGTGGCAGGTTGAGATCCTTAACTACCGGCGGCAACGCCGGTAGTTAAGGCTTCAAGCTGAAGAACCTCCTCACACTGTGGACACAATCAAGCGACACTGTCCTTAGATTCCGACTCTTGAAGCCATCCTTCTATCCGTCAGTCCTTAAAAGTCATAGGCCTCCCGTAATATTTGCCATTCCATCTGGTCTTGCGCACATATGCTATATGGGAGGACCTCCAGCGCCTCACAACGGGCGGGTCTTAAGAGAAACATGGACAAGGCAAAGATTATGTCTAATGTCCATGTTACACCCATACCTGTCGCTGTCGACATGGCTACTCTCAAAGTTATTGATGAGTACCTACTACATACTATTCGTACCTGGGACAACTGATCGGTATGGAAAAGTCCAACTTCGAGAGATTGGCGGCTCGTAGAATCAAACTGGACATAGGCCTCGACAAGTTCGCGCTAAAAATGGCGTGAACTCATGTGTGTTGCCCTATAGTCACCACGCTCGGCAGGCGGGTGTGTTTTGATCTTAGAAATTAGGAAAAACCTATTTATTACTTGTATTACATAAAACATGTACAAGGAAAAATAGAAAGCGTCACCTATTCCATAACTAAATAAATGCCTGCTTAAAATTCGTTCTCCAGCATCCGGGAACTACGAGTATGTAATTTTGGCTTTACCGCAAATAAATTTCATCTTAACAACGTGTCCTATCTCAGACGAACAGTCATTCACAGTAGCACTCAGTGCCGCAAGACAGGTTTTGTTCGCGTTTTTCGTTACCTGTTTTGGCTTACATTTAAGTTTATTATAATTTTTATTTTATTCATTGGATAAATATAACACTGCATATTAAATTCTATAAATGTAAAATTTGTTTTAATATTATCGAACTGTTCGCAATAATAATCGGTTCGTCACAGATTGCTTTTTAACTTGTTACTTACGTTTAAATTAAACATAAACAATAGAAATAGTCAACAACAAACATAAAACTAAAATTAATAAATGAAAATCTACCAATAATAATATTTTAATAATTATTTAGCTACAACTGTACTTGTAAGCTGTAAATAATTTTGTCGCTGTCAGAGTGTTTTTGTTAAACGCTTTTTATTTAGCGTGCCATGTTTGTTACCCATATACTTGAATCGGTGATTGTTAAAACCCCACAAGTAACACTTTTTTTTAAATTATTTTTTTTGCATTTTTGTATCCCTTGTCTATGGTCAAATTTAGAATGAGTATTTTAACAACACAACTGCAGTCAATTCAGTACAAAAAAACGATCGTCAAAATGCCGTTGATTGTTAAAACAACATAACTTTTTCAAATATGTTGTTTTGACACTCAAGTTGGCAACACCGTCACTTCGCACGCACAAATAAAAAAAGTAGATAGGATCTATTCATTGAGGCAAATCACGAAAATTATTATTAGTAGCTCTCCATCAAAATTTCTTGTCCATCTTGTACAACCAAGTGACATAATCAACTTTAAAATATGGTGGAAGACATGGTTTAAAAAATCTTGTTTGTCAGAATGTTCATATGGGAGAAATGTGCCCAAAACTCAAAAGATAATTTTTTTGATCTCAAAGTATTCTCATTTCATCCACACAGCAGATAATCCTGGAAATATTAAAGCATTGGAATATATTGACAATACAATGAATGCTTTAAACTTCCATTTGAGAATTTCCAAAAAAAGTTGTTTGCCTGAACAGCTCACCCTTCCCATCATCCTTGCTTATTCAACAAAAAAGCCAATAAACTTTAAAAAAATTGGGGATGTAAGAAAATTAATACCCTATGTTCCTATAAAGTACAAAGAATTTTATGAAGATCTCCTACAATGGCCCACTACTAATTTAGAATGTACAAATGACATGGAAAGTGATTGCGAGTAACTGTTAGTGTGTTTATGTGCAAAATTTAAAGGTATTTCAATAAAATTAATAAGTAATCTGCTGTGTTTCATTAACTTTTCTTGCTTTAAATGCCTTGATTTATTTCAGTTGTGTGTTAAAACAAAACATGTAACACGTTGATTGTAAAAACAACACAAGTGAAAAAAAAATGTTTAAAATTAGTATACTAAACAAATTTAAAAATTTAAAAAATGTAAGCTATGGCTATGTATATAAAAGAACTATAACATATAGCAATTATAAATATTTATATACAGTATATTATATTTAAATAAATAGATTTTAGTCTCTCCTGAAAAATTTACTCAAAGTTACTTGTGGGGTTTTAACAATTGCTAAATCACTTGTTAGGGTGGAATCTTGCAACTCAATTTTGAAGCACATAATTATTATCTTCAACCGATCGAGCTGAAATTTTGTATTCACGTTTAATTTGGATGATAATGCATGACTAGCTACGTGACGTCATTCAAAATTCAACATGGTGGAACATCCAAGATGGCGGACTAGTTATTTTAATTTCTTTTGGTTTTGTGTGTTTCCGAAACGCCGATACATAGTGCGAATGATAATCTCATCCTGCAGGTGATGAGAAGGAAGTGTTAAGTTATTAAAAGTCGTATCCCGTGTCTTGGCATTTACATATTTTCATATAAATCGATGTTTTTTAAATTTTCTTTTATAAAAAAGCCTCGATTTATTTATATAAATAATTTAATAGTCAATTTTTAAAATAATCAATTTCTGTACTCAAAAGCAGAATCACAGAACAACCGATCATATTTTTAATAAGATTAATAAAGAATTAAGTAAATGCGATGAATCCATAATTAATCGTTTGTGAACGCAAGAATTACGTTTAGCGAGAAAATATTACGATATTTCCTTGTTGACATCCGGCTGATGGTCAGCGATGCGGTTGAATAACGGCCTTATATATTGCATTACATCGACAAGTAATACAAAGTGTAGTCATATAGTCATAGGATATGTCTACTAACACACACTACTACACCAGAATTGCAGCATGCAAAATTAACGCAAGTTTTCTCCCGACCAAGTTAGTACAACTTCGGTTACATGGAGTATGTCCGATTCACAGATTAACATTTATTGAGACATCAGTCAAGATAATTCAAATATGTAGATTTAGATCGCAATCAAAGTCTCAATAGGTGGTCCGATTATGATATGTTGGTGATTATTTATCCTGTATAAAAATATGCTGTGTGGCTACGGCACTAAAGAATTTAGCCACCCCCTCTCTTCCCGTGGGTGTCGTAAGAGGCGACTAAGGGATAACAAGGTTCCACAACCATCTTGGAACTTAAGATGCCGACCGATGGCGGGATAATCATCCAACTGCTGGCTTTGAAATACACAGGCCAAAGACGGGCAGCAGCGTCTTTGGTGCGACAAAGCCAGTACTGCGGTCACCAACCCGCCTGCCCAGCGTGGTGACTATGGGCAAAACACATGAGTTCACGTTATTTTTGGCGTAAACTTGTGGAGGCCTATGTCCAGCAGTGGACTGTATAGGCTGTAATGATGATAAAAATATGAAAATTCGTTCTTAGCGGATGTCTACGCCCTATAAGGAGCCTTTTTGCCAAATTTCAAGTTTGTAACTGCTATAGTTTCGGAGATTTCGTGATCAGTGAGTCAACCTACTATCCCCCGTTTTAACCCAAAAAGGGGTTGATTTCTAAAGATACATTATTTGGACACCTTTTCACCATCTATCTATAGAGCTTACATTTTAAATTTCAAGTCTCTTACGTCAAAAACATGGGACTCTCATACAAACTTCCAACCCCCATTTTACCCCCTTAGGGGTTGAGTTTCGTAAAATCCGTTCTTAGCGGATATCTACGTCCTATAAGGAGCCTACTTGCCAAATTTCAAGTTTGCAGGTGTTATAGTTTCGGAGATTTCGTGATGAATGACCTTTCGCGTTTATATATATTATAGATTATAGATAATATAGAATATAGATTAATATTTTATTATACAAATGATATACAATGATTAATATTTTATTATACAAAATTAAAATTTAACATTTATAGTAGTAGTTGTTTATAGATATATACATGTACTTTTTGTATGTGTATATGTATATATCCCCGTTACATAAATGTCCCCATCCAACACTCCCTATGCTAGTCCTCTGCCCAAAGGTTGCCTGGAAGAGATTGCTGTATTAGCTATAAGGCCGCCTTTTGCAACTGATGCAACTTGTATTTTCTTATGTCATCTATTGTTAAAACTTTGTATTTGTGTGTGAAAGTATGATTAAATGAATAAAATAAATTATTCTTTTATTTTTTTTTATATTTATAAACCAAAAACAAAATATTTAAAAATAGTACTCTAACGGTGGCAGGTTGAGATCCTTAACTACCGGCGGCAACGCCGGTAGTTAAGGCTTCAAGCTGAAGAACCTCCTCACACTGTGGACACAATCAAGCGACACTGTCCTTAGATTCCGACTCTTGAAGCTATCCTTCTATCCGTCAGTCCTTAAAAGTCATAGGCCTCCCGTAATATTTGCCATTCCATCTGGTCTTGCGCACATATGCTATATGGGAGGACCTCCAGCGCCTCACAACGGGCGGGTCTTAAGAGAAACATGGACAAGGCAAAGATTATGTCTAATGTCGCAAGAATTACGTTTAGCGAGAAAATATTACGATATTTCCTTGTTGACATCCGGCTGATGGTCAGCGATGCGGTTGAATAACGGCCTTATATATTGCATTACATCGACAAGTAATACAAAGTGTAGTCATATAGTCATAGGATATGTCTACTAACACACACTACTACACCAGAATTGCAGCATGCAAAATTAACGCAAGTTTTCTCCCGACCAAGTTAGTACAACTTCGGTTACATGGAGTATGTCCGATTCACAGATTAACATTTATTGAGACATCAGTCAAGATAATTCAAATATGTAGATTTAGATCGCAATCAAAGTCTCAATAGGTGGTCCGATTATGATATGTTGGTGATTATTTATCCTGTATAAAAATATGCTGTGTGGCTACGGCACTAAAGAATTTAGCCACCCCCTCTCTTCCCGTGGGTGTCGTAAGAGGCGACTAAGGGATAACAAGGTTCCACAACCATCTTGGAACTTAAGATGCCGACCGATGGCGGGATAATCATCCAACTGCTGGCTTTGAAATACACAGGCCAAAGACGGGCAGCAGCGTCTTTGGTGCGACAAAGCCAGTACTGCGGTCACCAACCCGCCTGCCCAGCGTGGTGACTATGGGCAAAACACATGAGTTCACGTTATTTTTGGCGTAAACTTGTGGAGGCCTATGTCCAGCAGTGGACTGTATAGGCTGTAATGATGATAAAAATATGAACGGACAGAGGTCGCTAGTCATAAATAAATTGAAATATGATGATGATATAAGAATAATATATCAAAGAAAAAATTTTGGGCATATTAACTACTTATTTTACTGTTTCTCGGTCAATTTTTTTTTGTTTATTTATTTTTATATTGATATAAACACATTATAAAACCAATATTAAAAAAAAAGAAATTATAACAATAAGTAAAGTAGTAAGTAAGTAGTAAAGAAATTATAAGCTTTTATCCATATTATATGTATTTCGTTTATATGTAGGTATAGTATTTTTATGCGTATGTATATATATGTTTGTATGTATGTATCTATGTATGTATTGTGCTGTATATGTAGATATGTGTATTTGTACTCGATAGTTGATATTGTTCTAGGTGACACTAATTGTCACTTCTCTGTGTACACTTCCCTACCGCTTTTTCACTACGCTGTGTCCTATATACCCAAAGGTTGTCTGGAAGAGATCGCTACTCTAGCGATAAGACCGCCTTTGTACACTGTTTTTTATTTATTTGTAATATGTTATTGTGTTGATCGTTGTTGTGTACAATAAAGAGTATCTATCTATCTATCTAAGTTTTCTTATATTGTTTTCTAATGTTAACGCGAATTTCACTCAGTACAATGAAACAACTTTTTTGAATTTTATTACATTCCCATTCCCATCATTTTTATTACGTTTCGAATACTTTACAGCAACCTTGGTCACGGGAGGACTGAACTAATAATTAAATAAGTTTTCTTTTAGACATATTAAAAAGATCACCAAACATGTCAATGCCAGATAAATATAAATAGCGTTTTCACAACTGGTGAAACCGGCCCCTAATACATATTTATATATGAAGCGTATATTTAGTATTTTTTGTTTATATTTTGTATATACATATTATATTTATTGACAGATTTACTTTAGGTGATATGCTTCTGTATAGCACAGCCCATTCCTTACGCTACTAAATTGTTTCAAAACTAGCCCGTTGTCGCAATAGACAACGACCACTTCTGTTTATGTATGTATATGTAATCACATTAATTTTATTTATTTATTTATGTTCATTGGAAACAAACAGTATACAATAATTTTTACAAATTAGCACATATTTGGAAAATCATCACCCGAACAGTTTCCAACGACTAATAACACATAACAAGTACCTACGCGGCGTAGATTCGCCTCAAAACCAAGCAAACTTACATGAGTCAATAAGATTACAGAGGGTGTGAAACTATCAAATATCAAATTTACAGATTACAAAAAATATAAATATGTACCTAGTCGGCTGTAATCTAAAACACAAAGAGAACAATTTATTATATTAAGCGTAATATAATCTACCAATTACTTAGTTTTAAAAATTAAAATACAACTAAAACCCACGAATCTACAAAAACATCTTCAAAAAGCACTCTTCACGCTGCGTTACGCTTCCATAATCACGGCTAACGACACGTCACCGGGTAATCATCAGACAGTACAAGATAACAATAAAATAATTACATTCGTCACTTTGGATCCGGGAAACTTAGAGTTTTTAAACTTGTGGTTTTTTTCGGAAGAGTTAAATACTTTAATATATTCCACTGATTACAAAATGCGAGCTCCGGCTAATAATTTTAAAACATATTTAAAACTAGTTGAACACTGCGCGCGTTGCTACTCTTTTTTTCTCAGAAACTCAGAAATCTTTATGTCACAACACTTTGCTGAAGATCATGACATGACCAAATGCGTAGTTTACAATTCTATAAAGGACATAGAGACAAACACACACATATATATATATATATATATATATATATATATATAGTCTAGTGTATTACAATTGTCATGTCTAATTGTTACTCAACTTTTTCGAAACGTCTTGATTTTTATGACTTTTTGTTTATATCTTTATATATATATTTCTTGTGTGCGTGTGTATGTCACTGAACTCCTCCCAGACGGCTGGACGGATTTTGATGAAATTTTTTGTGTGAGTTCAAGGGGATTCGAGGATGGTTTAGATTCACAATTTGGTCCACTGGAAAATGTTTATTTAACTAATTTTTCATTTATAAGTATCTAGTTGTTAATTTTGGAATGTTTTACATTGGATCCAGTAGACTGCGCTACCATCGCAGCATCAAATATTAAATCGACTGTCCCTACGTACAGTATCGAAACTGAAAATTTTCTATTTGTTTATTACATGAAAAAACTACTTTTTATGTATATTTTCAAAGAAAAAAGAGAAAATGCTATAAAATACACATAAAATCATATTTTCCATTTGAGTTTATACTCATTATCGATACTTAACAAATCATTCAGCGTAAAAAATGTAAAGTGCCTTTTTTCAATTTCGATATTATACGTAGGGACAGTCGAAATATTATTCTATTTTAATTTCAGTTTGACCCGACAGTTGGTGCTGCGATCAAATTGAGAAAAATATTTGAAATTTTGTGTTATGGCAAAACAACGTTTGCGGGGTCAGCTAGTTTAATATAGTTATTATTAGGTTCGAGAATACACAGTAGGCTAGGTAGGGTAAGCGCATAAAAAAAGGCAGAGGTTGTTATTACGATCCTAGATGATAACAGTGAAAAAATCAAAAACAACTCTATTCAAACAGCACTTTCGAATCGTCATTTTACAAAATTAAACATTTTAAAAGTAATTATTATTTTTAAAGTAAAGCTACCACAGATTCGGAATGTGGATTCTGCAGAGAAGAATCGGCAAGAAACTCCGCAGTTCGCGCAGTATAGAATTACTATTATCTTGCATGAAACACAGCCTCACCAAGTCCACACGTCTTTGTTAGCTATGTCAATATCGATAATAGTGTCCACATGGTAGAAGAATATTCGCCGGCTCAGGTAGTACTTGTTATAAGTTTTATTGTTACCACATCTTTATAGAGATATGGTACGACAGTGAATAATTTGCTCAAAATCTTGAGGTAGTAACTAAATGTGTCATCAGAAACTGATAAATAATACTGCTTGATATAATAGATAGTGTTGTATTACTGTGGTAAGGTATCCAAAACTCCTGGAAAGATTGTAATTAGGGCTGGCTAAGTCCTTGCGTTGCTCTGGTATCCAGGCGGCCATAAGCTACGGTACCAGCTTACCATTAAAATGGATTTTCTGTAAGGTTCAGTTCACAATTCTCTGCTCCAGATTTTAAGCGGGATATTCTATGCTCAATCTCATTAAATTTCGCATTATAAATAATATTAAAACGGTCAATTTTTTTTAAATAAGTAAAGGGCATCATTTTAAACAGTGGCAGGAAACAAACACTACTTATACACTCATTTGTCCACTTTGTGGTCAAGTCGAGTGAATCAGTGACTTGAAGGACACTCAATATTGACATCGCCTTGCTAAAAGTGATTCATTTCAAAAGGATTAACCGAAATATCATTAAATTATTGATATGACACTTGAATTATTTGCTTAATATTTTATAGTACACTTCAAAAGTACATAAAATAATTATACATTATACAAACTTAACTTTTAACGGCGGTCTTAAGCAAATTCTCATAGATCTCATTGCCTCTTAAAACACTGTATCAGAATTTGGTCTATATTTGTCCATGTTTTAATGAGTTTCATGAGATTTTTAAATAGCGTATCACTGATAGTGATTTCTTTCAGACGACCACTTTTTACAGAGGAACCATTAGGACCAATCAATATTCACATAGTCCCTTAAAGAAATAAAAAATCTATATATAGTTGATATCAATGTCGTTAAGTTAACAAATAAAAAAAATGGATCTAAATTATCTCAGATTAAACATATTCAATAAATAAATCATATTACACCCGTACATCTTCAAAACAGTATTTATCTTTTAAGACATGTTTCATTTAAAAACTTCTACATATATGTATTCTATATATCTATGTATGTATATTCTATATATCTATATATCTATTCTATTGGTATATTGTTTTTATTTATCTGTTTGAACAAATATATTTTGTATGTATTATATTACATATGTGTTTATATGTTTATGTAGGTATATACCGTTTAAATGTATTGTAAATTAATTTAATTATATGTACTAAACTTGCATTGTTGATTGCGCACTATAACCAACATATTTTTCTTATACTAATTTTATTAAAGGTTGCCTGGAAGAGATCGCTATAAGCGATAAGGCCGCCTTTGCATACATTAAGTACCTATTTGTCTTTGTATCTAATGGTTCTAAAATGTATTTTCTTTTTTGTGTGTGCAATAAAGTTTAATAAATAAATAAATAAAAAATTCCAATTGAAAGAAAAATCACAGAAAATAAACAGATTAAAAAAAAAATGTAGTTTTTTTGATCAATTTAAAAAAATAAATAAATAATGTATTTAATTTTTTTATTAGACTAAACGTATTTAATAAATTAATCACATTAAACAAGTATAAAGATATCTTAAAAACAGTATTTATTTATTAAAACAATAAACGAATAAAATAAAAAACTCAACTCAGAAACTTCTAGTACAACAACAAAAAGTGACAGATCAAGCACAGATTAAAAATCATTAACATAATTTCTGACAACGGAACTTAACAGAAAATTAAATCATTATAATCAACCTTCTTTTTTGCCACAATGTAATCTGTTTTATTAGATTGTGAAACGTACAGGCCATTGTATTTCCATTGATTATAAAGAATTATCTAAATTACTTGTTAATAAATCATTACAGAGAGACATTCAATTGTTATATCATAATCATCTTTGTACGAAGTAATTGTAATAAGAATTATAGATGTTATGATTTGTATGTCCGTGTTTCTAGTTATTAGATTACTTTGTCACTGATAACGCTACCTGACGTATTTATTGGATAAAAATGTATATTATATATTTTTTATATATACCGGTTTACAAAGGATGTATTGATATTTCATTAATTATTATCGTTAATGTGAAGCTTCTACCATCGTCAGATTCTGATGAAAAAATCGGTAATAAAATAATGTCTGTGACTATTACGTACTTTGTAATATGAAGTATTATTCTTGATATTTAATACTAGCTTTGCCCAGCGATTTCACCCGTATTAATAGGATGAATAAACATATTATATAGCCTATAGCCTTCCTCGGGAAGTGGACTATCTAACACAATAATTGTGTTAGTGTTGCAGGAATAACGAAAAATAAAAACAATTTAAATTACATCGATAAATAATACAACGTACATGAAAAAATGGTCCAGTAAATACGTATTATTAGATATAGCTCGAAAAGTACCTACTTGTCAGACCTCAATTAAATTTAGATGGGACCACATAACATGCACCATCTTTCAATTTTAAAAAATATCATCGAAATCGGTCCACCCATTTAAAAGTTCTGAGGATTACCTCATGTATGTATATTAATATGTATGTATTAATATACATACATGTATATTTATGTATTAATATACATACATACATGAGGATTACCTCATGTATGTATGTATATTAATACATAAAAAAATACAATCGAATTGAGTACCTCCTCCTTTTATGGAAGTCGGTTAAAAATAATTTTCAAATTCGAAGCGATAGTTCCTGAAATTAACGCGTTTAGACAAACAGACAAACTTTTTAGCTTTTTAATATTAGTATAGAAATAATATTATTCTAGATGGTATGCCCTAACATCAACAATATCCTAATAAAATAATGTAATATTATGTATCATTAATCATTAAGTCTGATGACAATAGTAACTGCATTACTCCTACATGTGACTCATAAGAGGCTGTGCGAGGTCGAAAGAAATTCCAAATCGCTTCACTTTCCGAGGTCAAATTATTCATACGACTTTTGCTTTTATACTATCTAGTGACGACCATTTCACGAAAGTCAGATCAATTATCCTTGTGATACTTAATTACATCTACATAAATAACTAGCTGCCTCGGCAAACGTTGTCTTGCCGCTAAACGCTATTTAAAAATAGGGGTTGGTGGTAGTAGGGTGAAAATTTAGGGTTGTATGTATTTTTCAACGCCAAATCATAATAAAATAAATAATTTATCTAGAAATAAAAAAAATTTGGAGTGGACTACCCTTAACATTTAGGGGGATAAAAAATAGCTATAGTTCGATTCTCAGACCGACCCAATATGCACGCAAAATTTCATGAGAATCGGTCAAGCCTTTTCGGAGGAGTTTAACTACAAAAACTGCGACACGAGAATTTTATATATCAGATAATGGATCGCTTAAATGTATGTACGTGTAGAATTTCCAAGCGATAGCACCAAAACAGATTCATATTTTTGTGTTCTTTGCAATAAATGCATTAAATAGGTCCGACATGTGACTGAATTGTACTCTTTAAGAAGTATTACCATATTTATTACATATAGTACTGTATATAATTGTATGTATGTTCATAGTTATCGATTCGACATCGCTTATTTACTTCAGTCTGTAATATCCCACTAGGCATAGGCCTCTTTCCTCATTTTCACCCGGTTGCGTGTTCGATTCCCGCTCGGAGTGGATATTTGTGTTTATACAAATATTTATTTCCGGTCTGGTTGCCCCGCAGAGCACGTTAAGGTGTCGGTCCCGATTGTTATCATGTACACCTGATCGTTATTCATAGTAGAGAATATATCCGCCAATCCTCATTGAAGCAGTGGTGGATTCAGCTGTAGTCCTTCTTACTATCACAGATTGGCAAAAGAAATTTCTTCCAGAGATAAGTCCACCGTTGCTAACTTTTATCTACAAATAACTTTACAAAAAATTTAAGTATATTGAAGAATATGATATGTTATAAAAATATAATATTTATATGTATATTTAAATTAGCTATAATACTCATATGTAGTCAATAAAACTATTTCCCTATACACCAATCAACTAGTTTTGGTCCAATTATTAATTTTATTTGTCATTCATTTGTATTGTTTAGTTTTCGTACTAAAACTTATGAATTAGGAAGTCATTGAGACGAATTTTTAATTGTTCCATTTTGTATAATTATATAAATTTAACTAAATTATATTTTATTATATTTTATACTGCGTTTTAATGATTTCCTTTAAAAAAAATCTTCATATGTTTGTATTATTTATGTTTTCATATATATAAAATTCTCGTATCACAATGTTATTTACAATACTCCTCCGAAAGGGCTGGACCGATTTTTATGAAATTTTGTGTGCATACGGGTAGGTCCGAGAATCGGCCAACATCTATTCTTCATACCTCTAAGTTATAAGGTGAGGGATTAAGGGGGTTATTAACATATATGGCTAAACAACGTTTGCGGGGTCAGCTAGTATATATATATATTATTTATATAAATATTCTTAGTCTATTTACTTCTTTATTTTTTTTTAATAATAACTCAATAGCTCCCAGTAAACTATATAACCTGTTATGGGGGTCCAAACCAGACGAAACGCTCAGACCACGGCAAACAAATGTATGTTATATATACCTAATGTTAATTGCGCCACACGGTTCCATCCGCGTAATTATCGATCCCGTGGGAATGCAGAGATAAAAACTATTCTGTGTATCATTCTGAATCTTCAGCTGTCTACGTACCAAGATTTATTACAACCAGTTCAGTAGTTTATGCGTGAAAGGGTTACAAACATCCGTACATTCTATCAAATTTTAAATAAAAACACATATCATAATTATGCAGGATAAAACCCGCGACTGCTTATACAATTGTTTATTGTTTTTTGTTGTCATTGAGTCAACGCACTGCAATATGTTATTATCAAAATCATTTTTAATTTTAATTTTACATTTTAAATTTTATTATAAAAACATTTACATAAAAAATCGATTTAAATAAAATTATCTTATTAGAATTAAAATAAATTACCTTTATCATTTTATAAGTCAAATACAGATAAGATATTATCGTAACTAGGAATTGCATATGTATTATAATTTAGTGGAAACTAGACTTTTTGACTAGCCCGTTGACGCAGTTTGCAATGACCCTACTTTCTACTTCAGGGTTGTGGCTTGGTCCCGCAGTGGTTTGTAAGTGCTTTAGCTTTGATATTTACAACTTTCTGCGTAATTACCCTAATTTTTAATTCCGTAAAAACCTTCTACACAGTATCAATAAACTGTAGCCAGCCATTTCGTGTTATGCGCTTAGCAACATATGAAGTTATTCATTTTTATTTATACATTTTTTATTTACCTGGCTGGTTTACCTGGTGGTGAGCAGTCATCGGTTGCCAATTCTAACGCTGGTAATACAGCTCCTGGATCTCACCTGGAGCTCTGGTTACCTAACACACTACAGGAATACAACACTATTTGAGAGCAGCATTACTTAGTTGTGATCTTCTCCAAGGTCGAAGTACTTTCCCATTTGGGCTGCTCCAGATTTTAACAAGGATTTGGATGGTTATCCCGCCAATAGTCGGTTTTTTAAGTTCCAAGGTGGTAGCGGAACTGTGTTATCCTTTAGTCACCTCTTACGACACCCACGGGAAGAGAGGGGGTGGCTATATTCTCACTGCCGTAACCACACAGCAACGTATGATTGTATATGTTTAATTATCTGAATAATTATTATAAATTTGTTGTAACTTGTACACCTATGCTGACGCTAGACCATTTCTTTTGCCCTAAGGTTGCCTGGAAGAGATCGCTTTTTAGCGATAAGGTCGCCCTTTGTACCTAATGAATATATTGTTAAAATTTATCTTTTTTTGCTAAGTATTATTTCTGTTTTTGGCGTATAATAAAGTGTAATATTATAATTATCACTTTTATTCAACACATATCCTTATTATTAGATTTTTAAATAATATATTTATAAAAAAACAGATAAAAATATTAGAAAATATAAAAATAGTAGTCCTTCGGTGGTAGGTTGAGGCCCAGGCCGCCGGTAGTTAAGTTTCAAGCAACTCGGCCTTTTGAATTCGACCCTTGATCCAACAGTCAAGCGAGAGTTTCATAAGGTGTTGATCGATACTCTTCGCTAATAAACCATTGACTGACACAACAATAGGAACAATTATTGTTGACTCTACATTCCACACGCTGGCGATCTCGTGTGCAAGGTCTAAATATTTACTTAAATTTTGTTTTTCCGCCTTTAGGTGATTATCGTCATGTATAACTGTAATGTATTATTATTATTTTTACTTCCTAAGTCAGGTCAGTATTTGAGTAAAAAACACTTTTCAATCTTGTCATCAAATCATCGTGACACATTACAAAAGAACTCTCAGAAAAAAACCTAGACCCAAATTTATAATAATTATAATCACATATTTTATATGATACAAAAAGATTTTGTCTGGAAGTTAAGAAATATTTTTCAAGGTTTCAATTAATGTTATAAATATGAAAATTTCGCGGTTATATATTGAACTTTTCTCGCTAAAAAATCGCTAATCGGATTATGGTGAAACTTTCCGATAATAATATTGATATCAAGGACAGTATTGCAAGGTTTTTGAATCTATACAAATTAATAAAATTAGAGTGTCTGTTTGTAATAATAAAATAACCGCTTTTTACTGAATGCATATGGTTGTGTACACTGTACATATACCAAAACAATATTTTTATACAATTTTTGTCTGTTTATTTTATCTCTTGTTAATCTCTGAAACGGCTGGATTTTGACGGGACTATCACTGGCAGATAGCTGATGTAATAAGTAGTAATTTATGCTACTTTTATTTTAGATATTTATTATTATTATTTAATTGAACAGATGAGTTCACGTTATTTTTGGCGTAAACTTGTGGAGGCCTATGTCCAGCAGTGGACTGTATAGGCTGTAATGTTGATTTATTTAATTTTATAACTCTGCTAACTGAACAAATACTTTTTTTGTAAAATTCCACGCGGATGAAATCGCAGGCACAGCTGGTGAGTTAATATAAATCATTATAATAATGTCGCATTGGTGATATAGTTGTACAATTCATATTATTAACAAGTAATTTTATATTTTAAGGAAAGTCGACTTCAAACAGTTTTTTATTTTATTTATAAGAGGCAAATAAACACATTTTTTTGCGCATATATTATATTTATTTTATTTTATACTAGCTGCCCGGACAGACTTCGTTGTGTCAAAAGTAAATAGTAAAAATTTATTATTTTTTTTAATTCTTTTTTTAGTATTAAAACCTTCTGTGGGCTTTAAGGAACATACAAAAAAAATAGTGGAATTAATCGAGCCATTCTCGAGTTATGCGCATAACGACATTCATTTTTATTTATATATAAAATATAGATTATAGATTAAAAAATCCGTGGCCTCATTATTGGCCGAGCCTTTCTTCAAAAATATTTAGCATTTCAATGCTTATCCGCGAGTGGTTTTGGTGCTTCACGCCAACAGTCCTCAGGCTACCTGGAAAAGCTTATGACATGATATAACAATGTGACGTTTTTCTGTTACTGTTTACATTCGTTGTTTTTGATTATTGCTATATATTTTTCAATTTTTTTTTCTTTCGAATATAGTTAGGGCAACGCTATCGACGTATACGGTTCGTCATGTTTTTTTTTTTTCATTAAGTAAATAACAGTATTTTTAAACATAACATTTTCGTTGACTCTGATGTGCGGATTCTTTGTAATAGACCTTTCTAGAAAAAAGTGCTTTCAGTAGATTTGGCAAAAGTCCCATAAAGCAATCCACGCGCCCTTTCATTTCATTTTCCGTTTGATTCAGAGCCAAGTTGATGCATCTTTAACCTTACACAATACTGATATTGAAAAGTTAAAGCCTGCACGTTTGTTTATACTCAGTAATCTCGAGATTTTTTTTATATAATTGATGAAAAAAATTTAAATAGCATCATTGGAGCAGTTTGCAGTAATCCTACTTTTTGCTCCGTTGGTTGCGGAATCGAATTTTGTACCAAGTCTGGGTGTAATGCATCTTTATTTATATATGTATTATTTATATGTAAATTTATTTAAAAAGTATATGTTTTTATCGGTCGGGTGTTACCTTATGCACAGATTAAGTTGCTTTACTTTGTAACAGACGATCGTATGTCTATGATGTCAAAAATTCAAATAGGCTTAAAAAGCACTTTCGAATCGTCATTATACAAATTAAAATTTAAAAGTTATTATATTATTTAAAAGTGAAGCTACCACGGATTCGGAATGTAGATTCTGCAGAGAAGAATCGACAAGAAACTCCGCAGTTACTCTTTTGAAAATAATAGTCACTAAGTCCACATATCTTTATCATCTATGTAATCCTGCACCGAATAATACGCTTCATCTAATAATAATTTCTTCCAAATAAAGATTTTAAATTTATGTTGAAACAATTCCGAAATTGCTTATGAGATTTTATTATACATGCAAGTACGATAACCCAGAAAGGAGACGTTTACTTTGCGCAGTCATAAACTTTTAAACATTAATATGTTGAAGAGGAAATAATTGTTGGATTTTAACTCCTTACGAATCGATTTTCATATAAGGCCCTCGGTATGAAAAAGATATGAGGGGTAAAATCTATTGAACGAATGACCTCGTTACGTTTTTGTCAACGCCATCTATCGGAACCCCATACAACGTTTTAGTATTAATCTTTTTCTTAGACTAGTATACCTTGGAACTTAAAAAGCCGACCGGTGGCGGGATAACCATCCAACTACTGGCTTTGAAATACACAGGCCGAAGACGGGCGGCAGCGTCTTCGGTGCGACATAGCCAGCCCTGCGGTCACCAACCCGCCTGCCCAGCGTGGTGACTATGGGCAACACACATGAGTTTCACGCATTTTTGGTCCGAACTTGTGGAGGCCTATGTCCAGCAGTGGACTGTATAGGCTGTAATGATAATGATTAGACTAGTAAGCCTTTTTTGTGCCTATTTAGACAGTCGATCTGAAGGAGTAAACTACAGTCGTGCGTCGGAGCTGAAACACACATTTTTTCCTTGTTGATTAAATTATAAAATAGCTAAAACAATTGCAATAATGATTCCATTGTTAGTGAACTACTTACTTCTAAGAATAATAGGCTAATTTAAATCATTCCACGTGTGCTATAGGGTACCTATAGCTATTAAAGCGAAAACGGGACTTAATCTTAACGTAATATAGGCTTCAGAAATAATATTTATACCGTGATATGAGTATGATACATTACGCTATGGCTCATAATAACAAACAGCTAGAAAAAGTCTGGTTAGTTACAAAATTAAATTCTCAGCGGGCGACACCGAATACCTTAGCTAGTGTTTTTTTTTATTTCATTTATCCTTTACCATCTTTGAAGAGGATAAGGAAATAATTTCACTAAATAGCTTTCTCCTTGTACGTTGATAATGCCTTTTATACCGGTATAAACATACATATAAGTGACTAAAGAATTCATTTATTTAAAGATTTTAAAGGATACAAGCGTGAGGTATTAAATTAAGCCACATACCAAACACATAATTCACGCTAGGCCTCTTTCTCCAAGTAGAAGGATTGGAGCTTAACCCACTACGATGCTCTACTGCGGGCTGGCTGCTATTAAGTTATTCGTAGTCGGGGATATTGACCGAAGTAGGGCACAGCAGGAAATTACCTGCTCAAAATATAGAGCAACCCCACTGGGGTAGTAACTGTGGGTAAGTAGAGTTTGTTGTATCATAAGTGTCCTGGGGGTAATCGGGGATAAGGTCGGCAACGCGTTTGTGATGCTTCTGGCGTTGCAGACGTCTATAAGAAATGGTAATCGCTTACCATCAGGTGAGCCGTACGCTTGTTTGCCGACTTAGTTATATTGAAAAAGTATCTATGACAGCACAAGAGACTAAATACAAATACATGCCGAGCGGGAATCAAATCCTCAGTCTCCGATAGTTGAGAGCCTTCACGCACCACTACACCGGCTGTCGCTCTGTTCAAAAACCCAAAATTTGTTTGATAAAGTAAATGAATCATGTAGGATATGTAATCTTTGGCATTGATTTTTATTAGTGTTAAATTAGTCATCTCTCCTTTGACATTGAAAGTTACGAATAATGCAATATCTCTGTGAAGGGTAAGTGACTCAATTAAAAATAACTCTACTCATAATAACTGATCCAATTCGTTGTATCGAAGATATTTTGAAATAATATCTTTGACGGGTATTTTATTATTCGACCCGCTTCGGCTTCGCACGGATGCAATGCTAATTTAGCAACGATCGCACGCGTTTATTATCAGAGCTCTCTAGCGAGGAAAATAACAATCACTACATAGTATAAAACAAAGTCGCTTTCTCTGTCCCTATCATAGATGAAGTAAAAAAAAGTAGATAATGCGCGCCCTTTGTTGTTAGTGAAGCCACAAAACTCGGCTCCTTCAAGTAAACACACGCCCTCACGCACACATATGCATCAAACTACGCTCATTTTCGTTAGTATCTCACGAGGCCTCGTACAGTAACTTTGCCTATAAAATGCCGTTCTTTTGTAATTAAATGGTGCAAAAACAATACCAAAGTGAACAAAAAGTCTGAAGAAATATCGTTTCACACGTAAATACATACAAAACTTTATATTTTTTGTTATTCCAAAATAATATTGAGGTTATTCGGAACTTATAATTTCTATGCCCCGAAATGACGTACTGAGGGAGTGTTACCAGTAATTTTTATTTCCATTAACCCAAAATGCGGGTAAGTAAATTGTAGGCAATCATAGAAAAATAATTAAGTAGAAAGTGGACATCATTATTGTGTTTTTTTTTTATCGTGTGATTTTATGTTTTACCTAAATTGAAGTCAATATGAATTTTCAACTCGTTTTTGTCTGTTTAAATTTGTGAATTAACTACTCATATTTTACTACTAAATATCATGATTTTAGGTTTCCAACGAATATTTTAATAGGAGATAGATAGAATAGGTAGCTGCTGTGCGACTGAGCTGAAATGAACTACAACGACAGCCATCCTCATCTAGTGTGGTTTGTTCAAACCATTTTGATAAAGCTGACATGTACGGTACAAAACGTGGACTTCGCAGAGTACCATCACGTATATACTACTACTTACTATTAGGTATTTTAATGTTGAATTTTTTGTTCTAGGACCTACCGGATGAGTCTTAAATTAGTCGTTAACCAAGATTCAATCTTTGATACACCTAGAAAACATAAACTAAGAGAAAAGTTAAAAAAACAGGAACTTTATTTAAAAAAAAAATGTAAAAAAATTAAATCATTACAGCAAAGAGTTAGACGTCTTTAAAACAGGAACTTGCCCTTCAGAGAAATCTTCAATTACTTAAAAACGCAATTTTCATTGACACAGATTTATATAATTCATTAAATCAAAACATGGCTGCAATAGATTTATTTAACAATTTGAAGCAAAAAAGGAGTAAATATATTTTAAACTATAAACAGATTTTTATTTTCGCATACCCATTTTACCTATATTAAATTAATTGTGTTTAATCCCATTTAATAAAATTTTCAGGGTCTTTTTTTAAAAAGTGTCAACACTTCACTCACTCACACATATTTAAAAAAGTGGCTTCACTTTTTTGTTCTAAGTGCGTTATCTATTCTTTTTACTTGATCTATGGTCCCTATGTCCCTATGTATGCTTAAATCTTTAAAACTACGCAACGGATTTTGATGCGGTTTTTTTAAATAGATAGACTGATTAAAGAGGAAGATTTATATGTATAATACAAGCGTAATATAATAGAGGAACTTTGATAGTTTTTGCAACCGTGCGAAGCCGGGGCGGATCACTAGTACTAAATATACTACAGAATGTCTTTAATTATAGTGTGAAGCTAGCGTATAGCATGGTTATTAACATAATAACAACAACATTCAAATATGTGTCTTTAGATTACACGTTGTTACAGAATGCGTTGAAGAAATAAAGGTTCATTGCTCGTTCCCCGTAGGCGATAGTCTGATAATATGTAGCCTATATGTTGACCCGACTTCCGAAATTTGAAGTAAATCCATGCAGCACTTTTTAAGTTTATCCCGGACATACATACAGAAAAACAGACAAATAGACAAAAATTCTAAAAACTATATTTTTGGCTTCGGTATTGATTGTAGATCACACCCCAAGTATTCTTTTAAAAAAATATTCAATGTACAGTTTTGACTTTCCTACCATTTTATTATATGTACTCGTATAGATACTGTAGCATAAACTTTGTTTTTTAACTATTTTTATAAAGTTGAGTAGTAACCACCACCAATAAACTTTGCAAACATCATGAAAGAACTTGTTAAGGGCAATCATTGTCAAAAGTAAGTTTTTTTTTCTTTTGTAATCTGTAATTTTTGTATCCTCTTTTGTAATCCTTTTTTTAAGTAATTAATTGTTTTATTTTGTGTTATGCAAGCTGAAAAAAAATTGAATGTTATGCTAGTTACTGATATATGTATTAAGGACCTTACCCTATACCTAATGAGTTTATATCAATGTAAAAATATGTTTATTGTTAATATGCTTAAATACGCCGCGTGGACGCAGCGGTCACAGCCATGAATTGTACCTGTTGCCTTGGTGGTTTTGGATTCAATCCCCGTACATGACAAACATTTGTATTAGCCATACAGGTGTTTGCCGTGGCAGACCACGGCAAACACCTGTATGTTGTATGGGTGTTTGTGCAGTCCTAGTGGGTCTCCCCACCGTGCCTCGGAGGGCACGTTAAGCCGTCGGTCCCGGTTGTTATCATGTATACCTGATAGCGCTCGTTACTCATAGTAGGGAATTTATCCGCCAACCCGCATTGGAGCAGCTTGGTGGATTAAGCTATGATCTTTCTCCTACACGGGGAAAGAGGCCTATGCCCAGTAGTGGGATATTACAGGCTGAAGCGAAGCGAACGCTTAAATAAATTAATAAATAAAAAGTAATGTAAAAAAGCATCAAACATTAGGTACATACTAGATTCTGTGCGCAGTTTTACTCGCGTAAGTTACGATACCATTCAAATTACATAAATAGTAGATTTATTTCTATTTGTACCTTCTCTTCTTTCAAGTATACATTACAATGAAACAAACTTTTCGGGTTTTATAGCGATTTATTAAGTTTTTTAGATGGCCAACATTCTGAATACTATACAGCAACCATGGTCATGGGAGAACACGGGGTTCTCTACAATAAATACTGAAGGCCACACAGTATATTTATAATTAACTAGCTGTGCCCGCGACTTCGTCCGCGTGAAATCTAACAAAAACGTTGTAGGTCAATTTGCAGCTATAAAAAAATAAAGTAGCCTAAGTTACTCCTTATTACATCAGCTATCTGCCAGTGAAAGTCTCGTCAAAATCGGTCCAACCGTTTCAGAGATTAGCCGGAACAAATAGACAGAATTGTAAAAAGTGTCATTTTGGTATATGTACCAAATGTCATGTTAGTGAAAAGCGGTTATTTTAAATTTACAAACTGACAATTCAATTTTATTTATATGTATAGATATTAGGAATATCTTGTAGTATAGGTGGCTTCATTATTGCCTCTCGTCTGTATCCACACTATATTAGATTGTGAAACAGTACACAGCATCTGGCTCATGCATATGTAAGTATTCATTAATCAAAACTACGAAAAATATAATATAAATCGGTTCAAATGTTATGGTACAGTCAAGGTGACGGAATTCGGAATGAGGCGTAGAATAAAACAATTGTTACCGATTCTTAGCCTCAATATTTATATTCTTTGTAAACGCCTCGATGTTTTTTTGGAGGTCAGAATGTGAGGTGTTTTTGACTATACGATATCAAAACCCTTTGTTTACTTTTAAAAATATTTATTTAATCAAAATTTGTAACCGAGGTAGAAATTTCCTGCTCAAAACATGGAGCAGCCTGACTGGGGTAGTACCTCGACCTTACAGAAGATCACAACTAAATAATACTGCTCTCAAGAATTGTTGTGTTACTGTTGGTGACTAAGGTGACCAGAGCTCTTGGTATTCTTCAGATGCTTCTGGTAGTGCAAGCGTTTATAGGTTACGGTAATCGCTTACCATCAGGTGAACCGTAGGCTTGTTTGCCGATCTAGTTGTATTAAAAATAAAATAATCGGTGCGGAATTCGAATCTATAACCTCTGGAGCAGAAATTAGGGTCACTGCAAACTGATAAAAAATTAATGCTATTTAAATTTTTTTAATAAATTATGTACATCGATTTATGTTACATTGTTTTTTTTTAAACGTAGTTATTTTATTAGCTATCATAACTATTATTAGAACTTTGTCGCTGATATTACATACCGTTGTTAGGGCGAAGCGTAAAAAAGCTGTAGATTTTTTACGTTTTTTTTTAGGTTTTGGTAAAAAAAAAGAGCAACATGGTTTCTATCTAAATTTATTTCAATACGTCTGAAACCATTACTTGAAAGAGTCATTTACGAAAAATCGATATATGCCAAATTTATAAATAAAGTAACATTTTATTTCTAAATAATATTTTTTTTTTGCAAAATATCGTATAGAGGATTTAGATTAGCAAATACTAAAGTAAGTAAGTCGTAAGGTTGCTTGGTTGAACTCTACAATAACTGATTTATTTAATCAACATGCTCCTTTAAAAAGAGTAAAACTGAAACATAACCCAGCGCCATGGATTACCCTGGCAATAAGGCAATGTATGACCAAGCGTGATAAATCAAAGTCACGCTTAAGAAAAAATGCATCTGATTTCAACTTGGATCGGTACAGGTCCCTACGTAACTTATGCAATAAAATGTGTCGTGAGGCGAAGCGTCGTTATATTCACAGCACTATTGAAAGTTCTGACGGTAAACATGTCTGGAAATTCCTTAAATCTTTTGGTATTGGAAAATCTCCATCTTCTTGTGACAATTCTGTAGATATCAACGCTTTAAACTCTTACTTTTCAACTTCACCTATTTCTTTGGACGACCACAAAAAATCAAAAACTATATCGGACTTATCCAAATCTTTATTACCAAATTGTTCTTCTTTTGCTTTGCAACCGATTAGCGAACACGAAGTTAAAAAACATCTTTTATCTATAAATTCTACTGCTGCTGGTCAAGATGGAGTATGTTCCAGAATGATAAGTATCATTCTTCCAGAATTTCTTCCCATACTAACTCATTTATTTAATTACTCTATCTCTAGTTGTGTTTATCCGTCAGCATGGAAAAAAGCCCACGTTGTCCCTTTATCAAAAATTAACAAACCTACTTCACTAACTCATTTTCGTCCCATCTCCATACTTCCTTTCCTCTCTAAAGTGCTGGAGCATATTGTGCATGAGCAATTGTCTCGATACTTGCTAACTAACTGTCTTCTGAACCCTTGGCAGTCTGGATTCCGATCGGGACATAGTACTGTTACTGCGCTTGTGAAAGTTTCGGAGGATATCAGATTTGCTATGGAGAATCAGTATCTTACGGTTGTTGTTTTGCTGGATTTCAGCAATGCATTCAATTCTGTGGATTTTGACATTTTATTAAGTATCTTAAGATCTTTAAATGTTTCTTCCTCTGCGTGTAGCTGGTTCGATTCTTATCTCCGGGATCGTTCACAATGTGTTTGCTTGAGTGAATGTTATTCAAATTGGTGCACTCTTAGGACGGGTGTTCCTCAAGGTGGAGTTTTGTCTCCCTTACTATTCTCTATTTTCATAAATACAATTGCAACGGTAATCTCTTCCAATTTTCACCTCTATGCTGATGATCTACAACTGTATCGACAATTTAGTGTTGCGGATGTAACGGCTGCTATTGGTCATATAAATGAAGACCTTAATCGTATTAGCTACTGGGCTGAGTGTTTTGGTCTTGTCGTCAACCCCGAAAAATCACAGGCACTGAATGTTGGTAGCCGTTATATGCACTCTTGCCTATCTACTTATAATGTTCCTACTGTGACGTATAATGGCGTACTTATTAATTATGTCGACACGGCAAAAAATCTAGGTCTTCATTTTAGCCGCGACTTGTCTTGGTCCAAACATATCAGTGAAATCTCTAAAAAAGTACATTATTCATTTCATTCACTAAAAAATCTCCAATACTTTCTTCCCATTAAAACTAAAACTATTCTTGTTCAATCACTTTTACTTCCTCTCCTTGACTATGCTGATGCTTGTTATCTAGATGCTACCGAAGAACAACTCAATAAACTAGAGAGACTACAGAACTCATGCATTCGTTTTATTTTTGGACTTCGTAAGTTTTACCACGTCTCTAAGTTTCGAAGTGAGCTCAAATGGCTTGCCATTAGGCTTCGCAGGAATACTCATATTCTTTGTCTCCTTTATAACATTTTATTTAATCCCTTGTCACCTAATTACCTTCGCGAGCGTTTTGAATTTTTACATCCTCCTGGTTCCTCGTGCCGATCCAACGTACAACTACTGTTGCGTATTCCTTCACACTCTTCTGGTTTCTATACTAATTCCTATACTGTCCACGCAGCTAGGCTGTGGAATTCATTGCCGTCATCAATTCGCACTTGCACGTCTATATATACATTTAAGAAAAAATTAAAAGAGCATTCATTATCTTTCCTTATCATAATTTTAACTATGTGGGTATAATATATTTATATTTAAATATTATTATTTTGTGTGTCAGCTATATATATTTTTTTTGTATGAGTATATATGTATATGGACTGTGTGAGTATATGTTTGCGCGTGTGCATGTCCATATGTGTCTGTATGTGTGTGTGTGTATGTGTGTATATATATGTATCTGTGTGTGTGCGCGCGTATATGTGTATATATATATATCAATTATTTAATATTTTCTTTTGTACGTCTGTCTACCTACTTTAATTTCTGTCTGTAATCGTTCCTTTTTGGGTGTGCTGGAAGAAATCTCTCACAGGGATAAGCACACCCATTATACGTGAGTCTCCATGACAAAATATTGTGTATAATCTTGTACGTATAAAAAATTGTTAAATAAATAAAAATAAGTAAGTCGTAAAGTAAGTAGTAAGTAATCTAACGGCAAAGAACCAAAAAATCAAATAATCTAAATAATATTTTTTTTTGTATTCGTTGACTTTGAATGCACTTTTTTATCGTTATTTTACAAAATTATAATATTCTTTAGTAACTTAACTAATCTTTTTTTAATGCTGGGAATTGCTTTTACTTAGTGTGGAACTTCTGGCAAAGACGGAACGAGCCAAAATAACCACATAAATCAAGGGGTGCCTTCATCGTCATAGCGGGACGTCACGAGAGCTTTCGCATGCTAACTTTCACTTAACTAATCTAGTTTATCAACATATAACCTTAGCAAAAAAAAAAATAACTCTTTAATCTCAGAAATAAATTTTAAAACCAGATCAGTAAGTCAGTCTACTGTTGGGCATAGGCCTGTCCGCTCCTCATGCCAGACATCCCGGTTTTCCGCAATCCATATTCAGCCACCACCGGCAATCACACGTAGATCGTCGGTCCAGTGGGCCGAAGGATGTCCCACGCTGCATTCGAAAAGACGCGGTCTCCACTCCAAGACAAGTCAGCGTCAACGGTCATCGGTCCTGCAACACAGGTGACCAGCCCTCTATCAATTCAACTTTCTCAAAACTAGGTCAACAAACTAATATTAGTGCCACTAAAACTTTCTCTTATTATATTGTTCAATTTAAAAGAGGATACGATATCGTATCGTACGGTGTTAGAGAGACTCGAGCCCTCTGATCACAATCGTTATATAACACAGGATGCGAGTTGAGCCTTGAACTTTTTAAGAAAGCAAAAGTAATATTTGTTGTGACGTCCCTTCCAAATTTAATATGCAAAGATTTCACATCGCCGTGCAAATGTTTATAAAAAAATAATTATATTTGAGAGTCACTTGTTAGCGTCATACTATCTCGCTCTAGCAGTGTTTGCGTCTCTGTTACACCATAACAAAATAAACAACTTATTTTGTATTATTTTATATTATTTTGTATACCTAAAAAGTGCATCGTCGAAATGTATTTACGAGAATAACTTCCCAACAGCTTCTTGGTTTGCAGCAGTTTCTTGGTCTGAGCAGAATTTATGTTTCGAATCGAATCGAATCGTGGAAGTACCTACTTTACTACAGTTAATTTATTAAAAAATTATATATGTATAAGTAGTTATAGTTACAAAAACGACAATACAATTCAGCCGGTAACATCCTACTGCTGCTTATTCCTATCCTTTAATTGCTGGGCATAGGCCTCTTTCTCCATGTAGGAGAAGGATCGCACCATAATCCACCACACTGCTCCGATGCGGGTTGATTAATAATACTTAAGATAATGACAATTCAAAGGCAAAGTTAGACGAAAATATACTATGAATATTGTATGAAGTAACTGTTCTAATGTGGATGTATGTTGATTTCCAAAAATGTTTGGATATGTATATCGCAATTTAAATGTGTACTTTAAATGTGTAAGAGTTAACCGTAATATGTCTACTATCTTTTACAGCCTCAAAAATTCTATTGAGGTTGCAATCTCGACCACACCGATCAATGTCCTTCATGTCATTATCCATTATACGTGACATTGGAGACATCATCTCTGCTATACTGGCGCTATTAAAAATACTAATTATTATTATTCATTGTATATTTTTTAAATGTAACCATATTTATTTAATCTGGAAAATACCAACTAAAGCAACAAAAAATAAATATATCTTAGACATAAATTTATACAGTAAAAACCGAATCGTAATGTACTTTACATGTAATGTGCACAAAGCGTAGACACCGTTGGTTTTTTTTTATTACAAAGGAATTCATTACAAGATCACTACACAACTTGATATCAGTATCATTTGTCTCTTTTCTATAAGGTTGAGGTATTTCCCCAGTCGGTCTTCTTCAAATTTTGGAAAAGGTATTTCCTGCTTTGTGCTTTTGTTTTGGTATCACAGGGTAACCCATTTACGGGTAGGCCCGGGTAGGCGGTTATAGACCGTATGTCGGCTTCAGCACTTGGGGGTGCAATACCGACCAAAGCCCTGCGGGAGCCTTTAGCTACTTTAACCCGGGTCCGGATGGTCCCGGGTCCGGGGTCCGATCCGGTCCGATCCGGGTCGAGGGTCCCGGATCTGCAGGCAGCAGGATCCCTCCAGCGACAGGCTGCTTTGTCCTACCGCAATAGAACCAATAAAGTCAACAGATTATTCCTATACTTTAATTGAAGTACGTATACGATTGTCTTGCAGTGTTGTTAATTAGCTGTGATCCTTTCTGTAACTTTAAAGTATTTACTCAGTGGGGTAATTTCAGATTTTTTTAGTAACATTTTCTACTCTCCTTTACTCCTTGGACACGCTGTGTTGACAAAGGTGAACAAGGTCGGTAATGCGCGATGATGCTTGAAATTGTGATCGCACTCTTGTTTGCCAACGTAGTAATACAAATAACTGTGTTTGCTCGCAAACGAAAAAAAAACCGACTTCAATTACATCAACAAGTATTACAACGTAGGTACACGAAAAAATAGTAAAGTAAATACGCGTTATCAAAGATTACTCAAAAAATAGTCATCAGATCTCAATATGATATAAGACTAGTTGTACCCTGCACGCGTTGCTACGCTTTTTTTTTGTCGTACCAGCTCAGAAACCTTTGTGGGCTCATGCACAACACTTTGCTGAAGATCGTCATGATCAAATGCATAGTTTACGATTCTATAAAGGACATACAGACAAATATTCATTTATTTATAATATGGCACGGTACGGTATAGATATTATATGATAATATGGCCGACGCGGCGGCTTGTCCGGATAAGCTCTTGTGAGTTTTCGTGGCAGGCTTATGTATAAGTGTTAAGTATGTGTTTTTTGTGTTAAACAAAATTAGACGCAAAAGTCTATTATATACACTTGTAAATACAAATTGTGAATTGATTACATTACCGTGAAATAAAGTGAATACTTTGTCGATATTTAATTAGCCAAATATCAAAATATATAATTCCGCCAATAATGCTATTGTAACCTACTTCCTGTTGTGTACATTTATATATTTAACGTACAGTTGTTACAACGACAGTTGGGAGGTCATCTTTGTTAAATTAATTTATCAATTGAATGTCTATAGGAAAAATAAATTGATATATGTAAACTATACAAATAACGTGGTGCTTGTTGTGAGAATATTTTTTAAGTAAAACTTTTTAAACACGCTTATCTTTGGGAATAAGCTGGTGAATTCGTGACGAGAGTGTCGAGAAAAGTGTGGTGAGGCGAACGGAGGTTGAGAGGGAGATAAGTTAGTGAAGATAGAAAGAAAGAGTTACGTTTCATAAGTTTAACTTCAGTCGTGTGGTCTAAAGCACACTCGTTTGATAGTAAACTTTGTAAATGTATGTAATTAAAATTAATTTCTATTTCAATTTTACCATAACTTTAAATTAACTGAGGTAGGGCACGGCAGGAATTTCCTGCTAAAAATATGGAGCAGCCCGACTGGGGTAGTACCTCGACCTTACAGAAGATCACAGCTAAATAATACTGTTTTCAAGCAGTATTGTGTTCCCGTTAGTGAGTAAGGTGACCAGAGCTCCTGGGGGGGATTGGGGATTGGGTTGGCAACGCACTTGCGATGCTTCTGGTGTTGCAGGTCTATAAGGTACGGTAATCGCTTACCATCTGGTGAGCCATATGCTTGATTGCCGACCTAGTGATATATATTTAAAAAAAAGCTATTTAAAACTCTGTAGTTAATTATTTTATTTAATACATCTATATCTATACTAATAAATGGAGAGCCGGTGTTTTTGTTCGGTTATACTGCGAAAACTACTGAACCGATCGGAATAATACTTATACCATAAGATGCAGCGTGTTTCGGAGAAAGTTTTTAATATATGGTATGCTGGTTGACATAGCTAGTATCTTTGTATTTGTGTAAAAGATGACAAGTTGCAATTTCGTTCTTAATAATTATTTTTGTCGGCCCATATGAATCATAATTGTATAACAGAGCCTAGATAATTATAGCCTATATAATTTATATACATAACGTAGATATATTTTTTTTAGGATTCGAATACCAATAGTTTATTAAACATTATACATATTATATGTAGATATGTATCTTGATGATAAATTTTCTAATAAATAAACTTTTTAAAGCAACGTGCAAAAACTAACGTCCTTTATGACTGTTTTGTATGTAAAGGTTTTTGTGTTATATACGTTTGAGGAAAATAAAATTACAATTTATCAATAAATCAATGTTTATTAAAAGTTTGACGGATCTCACAGACGAACATCGTTTTTGAGATACAGGAAATGATTACACATCTTTAATTTGTAATTTATACTATTAAAAATGTTTGTATACATGTTGTAGGTATTTTTGTATCACTAGGTGGCAACAAGCGTAAGGTCCGACTGATGGTAAGTTTTTTTTTTTTTTAATTAAGTGATATATCCACAGGCTTATAATGCCCGTGCTTTTGTTATTCCATATTTTTTAATTTTTTTCTTTTAAAACATGTATCGGTACTTCACTGCAACTTTAAAAAACTTAATAAACTAGGCTTAGAATCTCTAAAAATCGACGTGTGATGTTAACCGTAAGGTTAGCATACTTGAATCCTCCAGTCAAGCGCTGCTCCAAAATTTGACAAAGCTATTTCCACTAGTTACCCTAAACCATTTAAGAAATGTAATTTAAAAAACTATATGAGTCAGCTCTGATGTACGACTAGAGCTTACTCCTTTAGGTCGACTGTATAAAATAGGCACAAAAAGGCTTACTAGTCTAAGAAAAATATTAATACCATATCAAATGGTAAATAAACGAATCAAATAACGCCATCTATCGGAACCCTATTGAGTTCCAATAGATGGCGTTAACAAAAACGTAACGAGGTCATTTGTTTAATAGATTTTACCCCTCATACTTTTTTGATACCAGGGGCATTAAATGAAAATTGATTCTTAATTAGTAAACTGCTAAAATAACTTTATTATGTAGTATATATGGTTTGTGTATTCAAGAACTTTAAACTCGAAAATTGTCAATTTATTATTAAATGTCCGCCCCGGCTCCGCACGGGTACAATGTTGATATTAAATATAAAATATGAAATAAATATTTGCAATGTAAGCGCAAAAAAATGTGTTTATTTACGACATCAAATTAGAAACCTGTAGACATCCATATGCATGTGGCGTATCCACCCATATACAAACTTTTTATATCGGAATAATAATCAAACCTCATTTTGTTTTTATATTTTTGATAGATGTCTATGTAATAATATTACTAGCGGACCCGGCATACGTTGTCCTGCCCCGAAAATAGCTACTAAATTTGATTGCTTACATACCGATAGCAGCGTCACCTACCGGGTCCAATTGATATAAAAACTACCCTACCTCCCAAGTTGGACCAATTTACAGATGCTTACAAAACTTGATAAAAATTGGTTCAGTAGTTTCAGAGTTACATACTGATAGCAGCGCCACCTACTGAGTCCAATTGAGATAAAACTATCCTATCTCCTAAGTTAGATCAAATTACAGATGCTTACAAAATTTGATAAAAATTCGTTGAGTAGTTTCGGAGTTTATTGCCCATATACATCGTGACACGAACCTTTTATATATATAGATGCTTTACAATTTATTCATTCGATTATATATTTTGCTACATGAACGTTGTTTTTGATTGTATCATTTTTATATATCTAATATATAAAATTCTCGTGTCACAACGTTAGTTAAAATACTCCTCCGAAACGGGTGGACTGATTTTTATGAAATTTTGTGAGCATATCGGGTCGGTCTGAGAATCAGCCAACATCTATTTTTCATACCCCTAAGTTATAAGGGGTTAATAACATATATGTATGGTAAAATAACGTTTGCGGGATCAGCTAGTATAAATATAAAAGATTTTACGAGCTAATCTGTTCCGTTAACTAAAAAATGAACAACGAACACGAATCTCTAATTATTTATAGTAATTATACGTATTCTAAGCTATCATAATGTGTAACATAATAAAGGCGTTCACAATAGAACAGTATGCATCAGCGTCTACCGTTCTGTCACGACATGAATGATGAATGCCTGCGGAATGATTTCATAATTCTACTTAGTATATGAACTTAAGATTTAGTTATTTATTTATTTAGTTATTTATTTATTTATTTATTTATTGCAATCACAACTTATAACTATCATTACAGATACTACCCAATTCGATAGTGAAGCATACATAAATTAACTTATATAACATATAACGCTATCCTTGTGAATTCATTCTGTGTACATGTGTTTATTTTTCATGTGTTGTTTTGTGTATTATGAATAGACAAAAAATTGAAGTTGACAGGGAGATATAAGTTAATGAAGATAAAAGGGAGTTACGATTTGTATATTACTGTAGGGGCAAAAGAAAATTTACTTCAGTCGTGTGGTCTAAAGCACACTGGTTTTTTTATATAAATTTTATTCTAAGCATTTTTGAATATCATATCAAAAATTGACCGTTCCAGCGGGGATCGAACCTGTATCTCCGACTGACCGTATCGGTGCTCTAGCCAATTAAGCTATGGAACGATGTACTCACTAGATCGAAATTCTTGATATGATGATTTTATATTCGGTCTAAGCGACCGCGGTGGACCGTTTTTGATATGATATTTAAAAAAATGTTTAGAATTTCCTAATGTAACAGGTTGTTCCTAGGGAAACACAATAATAAAATCATACAAATTAATAAAATTAATTGTTTATTTTTTGGAGTTGCTTTGCATAATGTCAAGAAGTCATGCCAAACAAAATTTAAATAATATTAGAACAGATATATGTATATATATAGGGTATTTATATTTTCATATTATGTATTTTATATTTCAATTTCTACATATATTTATTTCTTATCTTTATTTTGCCATTTAATTCTTTTGATATCAAATCTGCTGACACTAATGTATTTTAGACATAATAATTCTAAATTTTATCTATTTCGTTTTTATTAAAACACGTCGTTGATACATAGTAATAAAATTTATATTTTTATCTAAATTAATTCTCATGTCAAGATATTGTATTACAGGTCCTAAGTATTTTAACTTAAATTGTGAATCTGATACATTTTTAAATTATAAAATCGTCCACACACACGTTTCAGCCTGTAATATCCCACTCTGGACATAAGCCTGTGTCTCCATGTAGGAGAAAGATCAGGGCTTAATACACCACGCTGCTCCACTGCGGGTTGAGGCTCCACATACTGTGCCACTATACGCTTTAGCCTGTAATGTCCCACTACTGGGCATAGTCCTCTTTCCCCATGAAGGAGAAGGATCAGAGCTTAATCCACCACGCTGCTCCAATGCGGGTTAGCGGATATATTCATTACTATGAGTAACGATCGCTATCAGGTGTACATGATAACCACCGGGACCGACGGCTTAACGTGCTCTCCGAGGCACGGTGGGGAGACCCACAAGGACTGCACAAACACCCAGACCACGGCAAATACCTGTATGGCTAATACAAATGTTTGTCATGTGCGGGGATCGAATCCGCAACCGCCAGCGCAACAGGTACAATCCATGGCTGTAACCGTTGCGCCAACACGGCGTCTACTATAATTAACAGATTATTAAATTATTCCAAAAAGGAGGAGAGTTTAAATTCGACTGTTTTATTTACGTGTCTGTCCTCATAACTTTATATTTTAACTTTGTATTTATATTTTATGTTTTAAATGTTTTTTTTTGTGTGACTGAAGCAAATATCTGTAAACTTTTGTGTATGAATAGTATAAAATAAAGTCACTTTCCGCTGTCTGTATTCTTAGATCTTTAAAACTACGCAACGGATTTTGATACGGTTTTCTTTAGTAAATAGAGTGATTCCAGAGGAAGGTTTATATCTACAATACATGCATAATATAGTAGAAGAACACTGATAGTTTTACAGGTTTCTAATTTGATGTCGTAAATAAACACATTTTTTGCGCATATATTAATATTTATTTTAAATTTTATGTTTAGTATCAGCACCCGTGCAAAATTGGGGTGGGTCGCTAGTTTAATAGATAAATAAGGAAATCGCTTAATTGTAACAAGTTCACACTTTATTCAGGTATTTAAACACAGATATTATAGATTAAATACTACCTAACTATGTATTTCATTTAAATTTTGCCCTTTTGTTTAAAAGTCAGAGTCGACAAATAACTAATGACTAACATAGTTTCATTATATATTGTTCATTTATTTTTGAGTTTGTAAAAAAAGCTTATTTCATAATAGTAGATAATTTGTTTTATTTCAATATGTAGGTCAATGAAACGTACTTTTAAGATCTTAACTGTCTAAACTAATGTTATAAGCGAGGACCTTTTAACCGACTCCAAAAAAGGAGAAGGTTTTCAATTCAACTATATTTATTATCTGTACCATATAGCTTTTTACTGGGTGAACCGATTTCGATGATCCTTTTTCACCCGAAAGGTTTTACTTGTCAGGTGGTCCCACTTAAATTTATCAACAAATTTAATACACACACGGTCATCTGTTCCTAAAGTAAGCAACTTAGCTTGTGTTATAGGTAACAGCGGACTGGTATAGCTACATTTTTTTCCGATAAACTTATAAATACTACATATATAAATAAATAAATATTTATATTACACCCAAACTTGGGGTGGGATTCGAACCCACAACCCTCGGAGCAGAAAGCAAGGTCGCTACAAACTGCGCCAAGGGCTAATCAAATTTAAATTTTTAATTCTACTGTATTTTTATGTGGACGCCATTTGGAATAATTTTCTTTGTCAATTGAAAAAAATTGTAGTGTGTTTGCCGCCCGGGGATGATCATCTCTCACCCCCCCCCTCCCGGCACCCCCCGAGCTATTCCACTGATTATGGGAAAGTTAAGGGATTGTAAAATATTGAACACAATGTAAATAACAAATTTCTCATCTATTAATAAGTATGATATTTTAATGTCAATGGCGTCGAATCAGAAAGTGACGCAATAAGTGTCTTTTTTTTAATATATAGACTATCGCTTGACTGCAATCTCACCTGATGGTAAGTGAAGATGCAGCCTGAGATGGTGAGCGTTTGCCTAGAAGATGCCTATTCCTTTCCTATTCACGATTTGAAGATACCCAAGTTATACTGCGGAGTTTTTTGCCGAATCCTCTCTGCAGAATCTACATTCCGAATCGGTGGTAGCTTTACTTCTACAAATATAATAATTTATTTTTAAAGTTTTAATTCGTAAAATGACGATTCAAAAGTGCTCATGGAGCTTATTTGAATAAAGCTATTTTTGATTTTGATTTTGATTTTGAATATCTATACCGATCATTATAGTTAGTTGGAAAAACGGATGCCTGAAGGGCATTCCAAATTTTTGCGGTGCGTATTAAGAATAAGGAATCAAAGCGCTTAGTGCGAGATCGAGGGATTTCACCCACGTAGCTGTGCAGATTTATGCTATGCCTTGTAGTTCGCTGGTAGAATGGTGACGGTGGAACCAATTTGTATAGTTCTTGGGCACACTCTCCGAAACATATCCTGCAAAACACCGACTGACAGGCAACCTTGCGCCGATGTTCCAGACTTTGAAATCTAGAGTCTACGAAACATTTACTTGAATACAAATGTGATACAGGTATTATATGCCAACTAACTGTAATTTAGAGGAAAAATTGCCTATAGCCTTTCTCGGTAAATGGGCGATCCAACACAATAATAATTTTTCAATTCGAACCAGTAGCTCCTGTGATTCGTGATTTTTAACAAAAAAACGAACTTTTCAGCTTTATAATATTAGTATAGATACAAAATTTAAACAATTTATCATACATTACCCTTGAGGTACAGCACAACGGACCATATCCTGCTCAAAACCTGGAGCAGCCCGACTAGAGAAGTTTATACCTCAACCTTACAGAGGATCACAGCTAAATACCTGCTCTATCAAATATATAATATATCATATAATATCAAAGTAATGTTATGTTTTGATGTTAAGTTAGAAGGTAAATTAAACATTACTCGTTTACAATTCATAATTTAAGAACTAAATATGTACAGATAGTTTTGATACAAATCATGTAAAATTATGCCAAGAATGCTGGCTGCATTTCAAGCAAGGTGTTATATCTCATTTCAAAAAATTTTTTAGCACTCCTACTCCAAGGTCCAAGTGTTTCGACAGCAAAAGGCACAGAGATGTAATGAATTGTTGAATTTAGTTAAAAATAAACATATGCAACTTTAAAAACAATAAAGACGTCGCCATTGGCACAAGCGGTCATAGGTCATAGACATTAGCTGTTGTGCATTCGAACCCCGCTCACAGTATATTTTGTATTGCCCATACAGATTATGATCGTGGTCTGGGCATATGTGCTTATCTGCTGTGTGTTTCTGAACCTCCGGCAGAGGAGTAAATCCTTCTGAAGGCCAAAAATATAATAAATATAATATTGTTATTAGTATATTAATAAAATTCTTGTATTATATTAATATATGGATTAATTATTAGCAATTCTAAATCAAATTCGACCGATTTGTATTCAAAATGAATTACTAAAACATTATACTGTTTAAAAAATATAAGATTCATTCTTTATTTGGTTTGAATTCGGCCAATCATTCACATATTCGCCATATTACAAAACTCTCAACTAGATTCTTACATTCTATCGATGTTATGAAATAATAGTTTTATTTTTATTCAAAAAGATTATTTAAATATTAAATTTGAGACGATAAATTTTATGAATGATTGAATGATTGAATTAAAAAAAATATTGATTTTTGAGGGACTTCAAATACAGAGGAGGTTCATTATTTGACTGTATTTTTTATGTGCAACCTCCAACTTAAGCTCATAACTTTTTACTGAGTCTAGCAATTTCCATGATTCCTTTTTTTAATCGATAGTTGGTGCTTTCATGTGGTCCCACTTAAATTTGATCGAGATTTGTCCAGTACTTTTTGAGTAATCTCAAATAATGCGTATTCACTTGACCGTATTTTACGTCTCCTTCCGTTGTATTGTCGATGTAAATGAAGTTTTTTTTTCATTTATATTTGTGTTTGTAATGGATAAACTCAAAAGTACTGAACTGATTTTAAAATCCCTTCACCAAAATGCTACGTTATCGCTGAGTGACATAGGCTGTGCATTTGAGGGTTATAACTTTACTATTTACCAACTAATTCCACAGAAATTGTTTTGTCAAAAATATTTTACTAAGTACATAATAGGAATATTTAAAAAAAAGTAACCGAATAGGTGCACCCGCACATGACAAACATTTGTATTGGCCATACAGGTGCTTGCCGTGGTCTGGGTGTTTGTGCAGTCCTTGTGGGTCTCCCCACCGTGCCTCGGAGAGCACGTTAAGCCGTCGGTCCCGGTTGTTATCATGTACACCTGATAGCGATCGTTACTCATAGTAGGGAATATATCCGCCAACCCGCATTGGAGCAGCGTGGTGGATTAAGCTCTGATCCTTCTCCTACGTGGGGAAAGAGGCCTATGCCCAGTAGTGGGATATTAAAGGCTGAGGCATAACCGAATAGGGCCTACATTATATGAGATATATTCGGTTACCTAGCCGCTAAGTTATCGAGTTTTGCGATTAGCTACACATTTAGTGGATAATTTTTATATAATACTAGCTGACCCCGCAAACGTTGTTTTGCCATATATGCTATTAACCATTTTGACCCCCCCCCCATTATAACTTAGGGTTATGAAAAATAAATGTTAGCCGATTCTCAGACCTACCCGAAGCCGTTTCATAGCAGTATGTTAATTAGCGTTGTGACACGAGAATTTTATATATAAAAAAACAAAAAAGTTATTATCAGTTCGCATTAGTTATAAATAAATTTCTTATATCAGCTATTAGTAATTAATTATATCAGCTATCTGCCAGAGAAAGTCCCGTCAAAACCGGTACAGTCGTTTCAGAGATTATCCGGAACAAACAGACAGACAGACAGACAGACAAAAACTGTAGAAAAAATATTTTTGTATATGTACCGTGTATACATTCACATGCATTTAGTAAAGATCGGATATTTTAATTATTATTTTAATATTACAGACACTCCAATTTTATTTATTTGTATAGATATATAATATATTACATAATATATTATATATCATTTTCAAATAGACAAACAGAAAAACAAAATTTTCTTTTTTATAGTATTAGATTTATTATGTTTGACAAATATAATCGAAATTTCTTAATTTTGCTTTATTGGAACTAAATATAAGTATAATATTTTTTATGTTAATTTTTTGATGTAAATATTTCTGACGGGTTGGCGCCAGAAAATATATAGCCATATTATTTGCTGGTCCATTAGCCATTATGTCTCAATTTATGTTTTTTTTTTTTTTTTTGAATGGACAGTAAAAATATTTATTAAAATAGAGCACAGCAGGAAATGTTCTGCTCAAAATCGGGAATACCCCGTCTGGGGAAGTACCTCGACCGTACATAAGATACAGCCAAACAACACTGCTCTCAAATAGAGTTCTGTTCCTGTGTGAGTAACGTTATGAGCTCCTGGACAGAGTCAGAGATAGACTCATTAACCTGCTTGCAATCATCATCATCATTATCATTTCAGCCTATTGCAGTCCACTGCTGGACATAGGCCACCACAAAATCGCGTCAAAAATGGCGTGAGCTCATGTGTGTTGTCCATAGTCACCACACTGGGCAGGCGGGTTGGTGACCGCAGGCTGGCTTTGTCGCACCGAAGACGCTGCTTCGCCCTTCTTCGGCCTGTGTATTTCAAAGCCAGCAGTTGGATGGCTATCCCGCCATCGGTCAGCTTTATAAGTTCCAAGGTGGTAGTGGAACTATGTTATCCCTTAGTCGCCTCTTACGACACCCACGGGAAGAGAGGAGGTGGCTATATTGTTTAATGCCATTGCCACACAGCTGCTTGCAATGCTTCTGCATAATATTTATTAATTTAGTACTTCGTTACAAAGTTAACCGATTATTTCATCGATTTAATAATCAAGATAGGTGTGGACAACCGTTCTGGTACATTGGTAAGCGTATTCGCCTAAAATATCAGCGGTCACAGCCTGCCATCTTTTAATATAGTCTTAATATTCCTGCCATCCTTTATCAAAAAAAAAAAAAATATTTCTCCTTTTTTATAGTAATGTACAATAAAATTTAAAAAGAGAACGAAATCGTAAGTCTTTTGAAGCTATGGCGTGACCAAAGTACATTGGGTATACCTACATTGGAATTCTTTTTTATGTACGTCACTTTTAAAGATAATTTATTGCCTAAAATATTTCCAAATTCCGTAAAATTCAAGATCTTGATCTCGTTACTATGTAAATATTACCAAATTGCGAGTTCTATGTATAATAATTGATGATAATATTTCAAGCATCGTCGTCCGCCCACGCTGTCACTAACAATGGAAATATCTTCACGTTAGGAGTTACTCAAGACCAAATATTTGTTACTATGATATACTTTGTATTTATAACTCACATTTTTGTTGGAATTCATATCGATGATAGGCTTTGGTTATTAGTTTTAATATGTCCGAAATTTGGGCACATTAAAATTCAAGGTCACATTTATTAATCTAGGTACAAGTAGACGGTTTTATCTTTTCCTTTTATACCACCTTTACAAAAATAAGGTTTGACGAATATTTTTTTTAAATAAAAATAAAATTTAAAGTCTAATTGAGAAATGCTTCGCGTTTGAAGTTGTTTAAAATGGGGGTTTTTAATTCGTCTGTATTTTTTCATGTGTAACTTTTTATTGGGTGTACTGATTTTGATGATCTTTTGCATTCGAAAGCTGGTCATGTGGTCTCACTTAAATTTGAGCAAGATCTGTTGAGTGGTTTATGAGTTATCGCTAGTAATAATGCGTATTTAACTTATTAAGTGTCAATGTACATTGAAGTGGGTTTTTATTTATTTAAGAACGAACACAAATTATTGTATAAACAGTTGTTTGCCTGTAGTTTTTTTAATCGACTTCCAAAAAAGGAGGAGCTTCTCAATTCGCTTGTATTTTTTTATTAATGTTACCTCAGAACTTTTGACTGGGTAGACCGATTTTAATGATTTTTTTTTTAATTGAAAGGGGGTGCGTGTCATGTGATCGCGTTTAAATTTAATTGAGATCTGACATGTACTTTTTGAGCTATAACTAATAATGCGTATTTACTTGACGATTTTTTCGTTGACCTACGATGTATTATACCGCATAACTTTTCACTGAGTGCACCAATTTTGATGATTCTTGATTTAATCGAAAACATACTTATATTACATTACGTATTATTTTTTTTTTTTAATATTATTATTTAAACCTTTTATATAATCACATGTGGTTAAGTAGAATAAGTGCACCGTGTTTGAGCATTTCATTGCTTTTTAGCAGGTCCTGGGCTTTTTGCACTTTCCATGGTCTTTATATGTTGATGTACTTCGGTTGCTTGTACTGAGCGAATTATTTCGGTAGTAGGAACGCTACTTGTAGTTTCTTCAATACAACTGTCACGAATTATTTTCTTAAGGTCCTTATGGTAATCAGTTGCCTGGTCCATTATGTCTAGATTTTATTATTAATTACTAGCTGAGCTCGTGACTTCGTCCGCGTGGAATAGTGACTTTACATATTCAACGTGATTCTTTAAATTGACATAACTTTTTTATTTATGAACCGATTGACATAAAACAAACACTAAATGTTAAGCTAAGCCTACCACACTATATTAGTAAAAACTGTATCTATGAGATGATATTAGCGTGCGCAAGGGCACAGACAAACTGATAAAAATTCTGACAATCATTGTTTTGTGTGCTATTTGCATTGCTAAAGGTCCCAATAATAATTTTTCTCATATATGTTAAATGTACAGATAGCGAATCATCATTATTATCATCATTACAGCCTATACCGTCCACTGCTGGACATAGGCCTCCACAAGTTTACGCCAAAAATAACGTAAACTCATGTGTTTTGCCCATAGTCACCACGCTGGGCAGGCGGGTTGGTGACCGCAGTACTGGCTTGTCGCACCGAAGAACGCTGCTGCCCGTCTTCGGCCTGTGTATTTCAAAGCCAGCAGTTGGATGGTTATCCCGCCATCGGTCGGCTTTTGAAGTTCCAAGGTGGTAGCAGAACTGTGTTATCCCTTAGTCGCCTCTTACGACACCCACGGGAAGAGAGGGTGTGGTTAAATTCTTTAGTGCCGTAGCCACACAGCACAGATAGCGAATATTGATTATTTGTTATAAATAGATAGATACATTATTTAAATACGCATTAGTAAATTTCAAATTACTAATAACGTCAAACTAAATTATATTATATAATTATATTACTAGCTGTACCCTGCGTGTTGCTGCACTTTTTTTTATTTTTAGTCGTACCAACTCGGAAACCATTGTGGGCTCATGCACAACACTTTGCTGAAGATCATGACAAGATCAAATGTATAGTTCACTATTTTATAAAGGACGTACAGACTAACATTTTTATATATAGATAATAGGAGTCGCGACTCAAAGCTGAGCATCGACAACAAGCTGCTCATCTACAAAGCCGTTCTAAAGCCGATTTGGACCTACGGCATACAACTGTGGGGAGTAGCGAGCGCCTCTAATTTGATGGTACTACAAAGAGCGCAAAATGGCATACTACGGCAGATGTCGAACGCGCCATGATTCCTCAAAACCTCGGAACTCCATGAACTGCTCCACATTACAACCATCAAAGAGGAAGTAGCTTTCTCGTATCGTAGATACAAAACACGATTGCAGAAACACCCAAATCAACTTGCGGGTCAGCTGACGATACCGGAAAGTAATCGCCGTCTGAAAAAGCGACGGGACATGTTTGACGATGAAGACGGCTGGTCAACCTGATTAGCTGTAGCATACTAGAGGGCTGAACTTCGATGGGAGTTGCACCCTACACATGATAGACCGACACCGCATCTGCTCATGGCCTACCAGCCGATTGCATGATTAAAACCAGAAAAAAAAAATATACATATATATATAGATAATATGTGATTATATATTAAAAGAAATTGCTTAAGTGTTATTAACAAGTGTGAATATTTTACGAAAAACACTTTGAAATGTGGTCCACAATCTTTATTTTCAAAATGAAATACCTACATTAGATAAAAATAAAATCCCGAACATAATAAAGGAAGATTCTAATTCCAATATATATATAATAAATTCAATTTGCGTTTTTTCTATAATAAAAGAGGTAGAAATAATATTGTAGTAGTCATCATTACAGCCTATACAGTCCATTGCTGGACATAGGCCTCCACAAGTTTACGCCAAAAATAACGTGAACTCATGTGTTTTGCCCATAGTCACCACGCTGGGCAGGCGGGTTGGTGACCGCAGGGTTGGCTTTGTCGAACCGAAGATGCTGCTGCCCGTTTTCAGCCTGTGTATTTCAAAGCTAGTAGTTGGATGCTTATCCCGCCACCGGTCGGCTTTTTAAGTTCCAAGGTTGGTAGCTGTGGAAATGTGTTATTCCTTAGTCGCCTTTACGACATCCATGGGAAGAGAGGGGGTGGCTATATTCTTTAGTACCGTAGCCACACAGTACACATTTTAGTAGAAAAGCTGGATATAGCTTTATGGGGGCAAACATATTTAGAGGTCACAACACGACCGCGGCTACACCAGAAAGGTTTTTACGTTATTATAGATCTCAATAAAAACATCTTTATTCTCGATGCTTAGTAATGTTTGATTCATTGGTTTTTAAATACGCTGACGCACTAAGCGTTTACTTTTAGACCTTCCAATTCATCGTTATCAAAGTTTTCCAAATAATGAATTTAATTTATTAGTATTATGTTAGTTATGTTTTTTTGGGTTCAGTGCCTCAAAAGGAAAATACAGAACCCTTATAGAATTACTTTGTTGTCCGTCTGTCTGTCAACACCATTTTTCTCAGGAACGCGAAGAGATATCAAGCTAAAATTCATACCAAATACACAAATCTACTGTGCCTTAGAGCTGTGAAAAAATCAAACTCCTAAGCCAACGCAATCAAAAGATACAGCCGTTTATTCTGCAAATTTTCGAAACTCGGAAGGGAATCAAAACGTATGGGGTACTTCCCGTGAACTCAGAATCTTGAAATTAGGTACGAAGCAACGTCTTATGGCGCAGATAAAGAGAAAATTGCGAAAAGCAAAAAAATTTAGTTACGTCATATAATAAAAATATCTTTTATAATTTTGTTTGTACGGAATCCTCGTTGCGTGAGTACGACTCGCACTTGGCTGTTGTTTTGTAATGAGATAATTTTTAAAACATCAATATCCTAGTCTATATAAGTTTATATATTTACAAATTATAAATACATCAATTAAATTTAAATACCCATATAAGTTTAATAACCGAAAAGTTTTCATTTTTGAATAAAAATATTGCGTTGCATTCACCGAGTCAGTTAGTATAACGGTATAAGGCTTTACGGTTCTAGAAAAGGTTTATAAAGGTGTAAAGAAGAGGTCCTCTATTAGCGTCATGTTTTTAGAAACTTTTTAACCCCCATTTATTGCGCCTTAACCAAAAACAAATGTAAGTTTTTCGTGAAATTTTTAGAATATTGTCTTTAAATACAGGTATATTTTGATAATTTTTTTGGATCATGCGCATGGTAGGATTCACTGGCTCACGAATACCAGCAGAACAGGACCGGACCCTGTACCTGAATTTCACGCAAGAGGAGAAGAAGGCGTTGATAAGTCGGGGATACGGAGCCGGGGAGGGGTCGAGAATCTTGACCATTCATGAGGCGCAGGGACAGACGAGTGAAAACGTCATTGTTATGAAGACGAGGGCGGAGAGGCTCCGAATCCATGATAGTGTCTCGCATGCGGTGGTCGCTCTGACTAGACACACTAACACCTGTGTCTATTACACCGACGACAAGAACGGCGCAATCGGCTACTTCGTGGTGGAGGCAAACCGTAGGCAAATTCGATCACAGCCTCAAAATGGCGATCCATAATAGGGATGTTAACGTTATTGAGGATGTGCTCGCGAAGCTGGCGGCGGGCGCTGTTTTATAAAAAACGAGTGTGGCCGTCGACAATGCAGTTAATTTAAAGAGCAAATGTGATAAATATTAATGTAATGTATAAAGCATGTAGTGTGTTATAAATAGTAATGCTTCTTCTTCTTCTATCTATCTTCTTCTTCTACCTATCTTCTTCTTATTCTACCTTATTCTTCTATCTTCTTCTACCTATCTTCTTCTTCTATCTATATTCTTCTATCTAACTATCTTCTTCTTCTTCTTCTACCTATCTTTATTTTCCTCTATCTTCTTATTCTATCTATCTTCTTCTTCTATTTAACTATCCTCTTCTTATACCTTTCTTCTTCTTCTATCTATATTCTTCTATCCATCTATCTTTTTCTTCTATCTTCTTTTCTTCTTCTATCTATCTATCTTTCTATTGAGTCAAGCAGACCATGTAGATAAGCTGTTGCATAAATTTTATATGATTGATTGTAAAGCCAGTGATACCCCCATGGAGGTTAAATTAAATACTGTTAAAAATGAGTGTCAGAAAAATGATAGTCCTTATCAGTAGCTTATATGGAGCCTTATGTATCCTGCTATTCTTACTAGGCCAGTTATTGCTTATTCTGATGGATACTTGAGTCAATTTAATAATTGTCACAGTAGTGAACATTGGTGTTATGCTAAAAGAGTTTTAAAATATTTAAAAGGATCTAAAAATGTGGGTAAAAATGGAAATGTTGATATTCAGGGCTATGTTGATAGCAATTTTGTGAGTACTCAAATTACTATTGTTGCTATTTATAAGTTATCTATGCGCATTGATATAATTAGTCTGTGGCGTGGTTTTTGTTTTAGTCTGTGCTATTGTTGTACTCTGTGTAAAATTAATTTAAATATATCTCTTCCGTTTTGGTCAGCACAAGTAAAAGCATGTTTTATTGAAACCTCTTAATTATAACATCTTATTTTTCGTCTATCTGTCTACTTCTTCTATCTCCTTCTTCTTCTTCTACTGTCAATCTTCTTATATCTTCTTCTTCTTCGTCTATATATCTTCTTCTATCATCTTCCTTTATCTTATTCTTCTTCTATCTTCATCCATCTTCTTCTTACTATCTATCTTCTTCTTCTTCTTCTTCTCCTATAGATCTTCTTCTTCTTTTTCTCCTATCTTTCTTCTTCTTCTTCCTCTATCTATCTATCTTTCTTCTTCTTCTCTTATCTATCTTCTTCTTCTTCTATCATCTTCTTCTATCAAAGATAGAAGAAGACTTCTACCTTCTTCTATCTATCTTCTTCGTCTTCTATCTTCTTCTTAATATCTTTATCTTCTTCTATCTTCATCTTCTATCTATCTTTCTTCTTCTTCTTCTCGTATCCATCTTCTTCTTCTTCTACCTTCTTCTAATTACTTCTTCTATCTTTCTCTTACTATCTATCTTCTTCTTCTATCATCTTCTTCTATCGTCTTCTTCTATCTATCGTCTTCTTGTTCTTCTATATATCTTCTTCTAACTATCATCTTCTTTTATCTTCCTCTTCTTCTATCTTCTTCATCAATCTTCTTTTATCTTCTTCTGTCTCCTTTTTCAATCTCCTTCTAATTTTTTCTTCTATCTTCTTCTTACTATCTATCTTATTCTTCTATCTTCTTCTTCTTCTTCTATATATCTTCTTCTAACTATTATCTTTTTTATCTTCTTCTTCTTCTTCTATCTTCTTCTTACTATCTATCTTCTTCTTCTATCTATCTTCTTCTTCTTCTTTCTATCTTTCTTCTTCCTCTATCTATCTATCTTTCATCTTCTTCTCTTATCTATCTTCTTCTTCTTCTATCTATCTACCTTCTTTTTCTAACTAACCTCTTCTTCTTCTATCATCTTCTTCTATCTTCTTCTATCTATCTTCTTCTTACTATCTTCTTTTCCTATCTATCTTTTTCTTTTATCTACCTTCTTCTTACTATCTATCTCCTTCATCTGTCTATCTTCTTCTTTTTTCTTCTCTCTTCTATCTTCTTTTTGCTATCTATATTCTTCTTCTATATTCTTCTATCTATCTATATACTTCCATCTTTTTTTTTAATATATAGACTAGCGCTTGACTGCGATCTCACTTGATGGTAAGTGAAGATGCAGCCTAAGATAGTGCGCGCTTGCCTAGAAGATACCTAGTCACTCTTGATTTGAAGATACCCAAGTTATAATTATTTGGAAAAACGGAAGCTGGAAGAGCATTCAAAATTTTTGCGGTGCGTATTAAGAGAGAGGAAGCAAAACTTTTAGTGCGAGAGGGGGGATTTCAACCACGTAGCGGTGCAGACTCATGCGATGCCTTGCGGTTCGGTGGTAAAATGGTGATGGTGGAACCAAATTGAATAGTTCCTGAGAACACTCTCCGAAATATATTCTGTAAAATACAGACAGACAGGAAACCTTGCGCCGATGTTGTAGACTTTGTAGTCTAGAGGTAACGAGCGGTTCGTCACCGATTAGTCTCCTGGTGCGTCGATCCACAGAATCCAAAGCAGCAAGCTGGTACTTGGCAGAGCCATCCCATAAGTGGCTGCAGTACTCCATACTCGATCGAACTTGTGCTTGGTTCAGACTAAGAAGCTGTTCCGGTGTGCAGTACTGCCTGACTTTATTGATGATACCAAGTTTCTTACCAGCAGTTTTTGCCATGGATTCTATGCATTGTCCGAAGTTCATATTAGACGAGATATTGATGCCTAGAAGATCAATACTATCGGTGATCGGTACAGATATTCAAAATCAAAATCAAAATCAAAAATAGCTTTATTCAAATAGGCTCCAAGAGCACTTTCGAATCGTCATTTTACAAATTAAAACTTTAAAAATAAATTATTATTTTTGTAAAAGTGAAGCTACCACCGATTCGGAATGTAGATTCTGCAGAGTAGAATCGGCAAGAAACTCCCCAGTTACTATTTTGAAAATAATATATAAACTGTGTTTTAGTACAAAATTAGAAACATGTTGTATGAAATACAGCGTCACTAAGTCCACACATCTTTATCAACTATGTAATCCTGCACCGAGTAATAAGCTTTATCTATTAATTTTTTTTTAAATAAAAACTTTAAATTTATGTTGAGACAATTCCAAAATCGTTTGTGGTATTTTATTATACATGCGGATACCATGACCCAGAAAGGAAACGTTTACTTTGCGCAGTCGGAAACTTGGAGTTACAATTTTGTTATTCCGTCTCGTGTTTACAATGCGATTATTACTATTTATTTTAAAACAATGAATATTTTGGTGGATATACATAATATTGTTATAAATATACTGCGACGCGATCGTTAATATGTCCACCTTTTGGAAAACATCCCGTAGGGAGACTCGAGCTCCAAGATCGTAAATGCCGCGAATAGCCCTCTGTTGCAAGATAAATATAGTGTCAATATCTGCAGCATTACCCCACAGTAACAGGCCGTAAGACATAACACTATGGAAATAGCTAAAATATATTAAGCGTGCAGTTGCAACGTCGGTCTTGTTGTTAGTTGTCGTACTTTTCTAACTGCGAATGTCGTGGAGCTGAGTCTACCATTCAAGGATGACAAATGATACACCCCGGAAAGTCGGAGTTAATAGGAATGGCGTCCGTTTAGCGGTGAAAAGACACGCTTGCGTTTTGGAAGCATTAAATTTGACTAGATTAGCGTCACCCCAATCGGATACCTCTTTCAAAGCCAAATTCATGCGTTCAACCAGAGCCTCTCTATGCTCAAGAGTTTTAGCCACACTAGCTCGGGGACCGGACATGTATCTCTCCGTAACAGTGCTGTCATCCGGGTATCCAAAGATACCAGGCCTGAGGAGGTCATTAATGTGAAGCAAGAAGAGGGTTGCAGAGAGAACTGATCCCTGAGGGACACTGGCATTAGCCTGGGGCACACTTATTACTATGTGTGTATATTTATGTAAGAACACTTCTTTAATGCTTTGCTCCTGTTTATCTTGTTAATATCTTTAATAGAGATTGTCTAGAGATTGACAAGTGTAGAACTGGAAAAAGAGTAAGTGCAGAGTTTCTCACAGGTTACTCTCTGCAGAATCTGCATTCCGAACCGTTTGTAGCTTCACTTTTAATTGAAATTTTAATTTGTAAAATGACGATTATGACGGCTTTGGAAGCCTATTTGAATAGTGGTTTTTGATTTATTTTGATTGTCCGTTTAACTATAAGACTGCATTTTGTACAAACATTTTTGAAGTTATACTTCTATTGGCGCATTACGGAGAAGTGAGAGTAAATTTTTACGATCCGTGCACACGCGGTCTAAAATCCGACACCCTGAAGTTAGCTAGTCAACGAAGAAGAAGTTAGCAACGTGAAGTTAGCTAGCCAATGAAGAAGTTAGCAACGTGAAGTTAGCTAGCCAGTGAAGTATAACTTCTTACGTGCGTACATAACACAGACACACACTTATTTTTCTACGTAAAAGGTATTTTATATCATTACAGCCTATACAGTCCACTGCTGGACATAGGCCTCCACAAGTTTACGTCAAAAATAACGTGAACTTATATGGCTACTTAAGGTATTTTATATATGTATGGTAAATTATAATAAAACACAGGTACGAATACAAATACATATTTAATATTCTCACAATAAAATTATTCTTATATTTACAACTTAAAAGAGCACAGTATACAAAACATTAAAAAAAAATTATAAAGCTAACAGCAGGATAATATCTAAAAATAAATTATCCCCAGTTTTAAGGAATAATACCAAAATTAAAAATCTATATTACCGATACAAAGAAGAGATTGAAGGCACTACTCTCAGGAACAATTTGGTCAGAATTAAATATTACTTCCAACTTATAGCTCTTTTGATCTCATTCATAGGCTATATGTAATAACGTTACGCGCAGTGTCAGTGATAAATGTTGTAAAAAATGGGACAAAATTATCAATTTTGATATACAATACATAGACATATGTAATAATATAAAAATATATACGCACCAATGAACGGTTGCAACTTTTTTTATTTTTATTAATTTTAATAGTATGTGATACTATTAAAAACTTGAAAGCGAATAAAGTACCAAGAAATAGGAAGTTAAAATTATAAAATTATATCAAATAATATAACTTTACGCTTCTAAGTATCGTTTGGACACTAGATTGGACTAGCGCTAGTAATCAGTCGAGTAGCGAGTAGCCATTTTTAAAGAAAAAAGTTCTGTTTCAGAAACTCGATTAATTTATATTGTTTTAAAAACATAGGACAGTAACGATCCACATTACTGCACTGCTGTGCTTAGATACAAGGCAGTATATTTCCATATGGGAATAAAAATCTAATAAACCTCATAAAAACAAGGACAAAGGGAGACTAAATTCTTATACCGATTTATGAGAGGCTATGAGACACATATACAAGTCCCCAATTAGTATGACACTAAGCGAGCGCCCCTATCCCCACTCTATCCCCTCCATTCCACGCACTTTATTACCTCTCCTCGCAGATTATATATATGAGATTTTTCCAAAGGATTTTAATTCTAATGTAAAATTTTGATAACAATTTCATTTTTACGATTAGAATTTTTTAATGTATGTAATCTGTATTAATATTATTGTAACATTTATTCATTTCAAACATATCCAAAACATTATTTTCTATTTTCTCAGATTACGATATATACACTTTAATGGCTTTTAAGCACTTCAATACCATATACACAGTATTAATATTATATATAAAAAAATATCCATAATTATATTAAAAATGTTTTTACTGTGGATAAATTATTATTAGAAATACATAAGATCTATAAACTAAGATATACACACATTTCGTTGTGTTTATTAGTACCGGCCTCGAAAACTAGATTAATAACTAAAAAGTCATTACATACAGACTTTTCTGAGTACTTTTAATATATATATATATATATATATATATATGGTGTATGTATCAAAATATAACATGACCTATATCAGTAATGACGTATTTAGCTAGAGTAGCTAACGTTACTAATGCCACTAACTAAATCTTGCATAACTATAAAATAATTATCACTGAGTGAACACTTTGTTTTACTAAGTATTTTCATTTGTCAATAGGCGTTATTAAATATCATTGCTTAGCTCAAAAATATCATTATTACTGTATGTATCTATTATATATTATCAAACACTTTTATATATTTTTTATGTAATTTTATATATTTAAATTGTAGAAATAAATTTAAAATTTTGTGATTACTCTAGTATTATATTACATGTTATTAATATTTATCATTATGCAACTAAATACGACCTATAGGCCATATTATATATCATTACAATTTGAATATTGTCTACTGTAAATCTTTTACCTTGATTGTACGCGATTATAGTAAAAATAGCGTAATGTTTCGATTGTAATAATTATTTAAAAAATGTATAAGAGTTATATGATAAAATATATTTATAATAACGATATTAATATATACCATGTCGTATAAAATTGAATTTAATTCCTGTTTAAATAAGTGATTTTGTCATCTTTGTGACACGTATGGCAGTAAAAATAATTTGTGTTATTTGATTGCTTATATACAAAATTAAAAATATTTAAAATTTTAACTATTGTCCATTAAAAGATTAAATGTTAATATTTTCATTCATACATTATATATATTTGTTATAAGCCGCATCAAAATCGATAAAATCTTTTTTCTAATACAATTTTGTAGGATCATTTTCTATCAATTTAAAGTGAATCAAAATTAAAAAAAAAGTTTTTTTAAATTTTTTTTTATTCTAAAGGAATGTTATTAATACGATTTTTTTTCATAATTTAATTTTATTTTAAAACTTACTAATAAAGTTTTAGACATAACATGTATGCGTTATTATATCAAATAATATTTTGTGTCCAAATCTTCATCAGTAAGATCATTACATTTTTTTACTACAGATTAAAAAAAATGAATATTTTTTAATAAGGCGTTAACAAACTGGCAACATTTCTACTATAAATTTACGACTAATCTATACTAATATAATAAAGTTGAAGAGTTTGTTTGTTTGATGCGCTAATCTCAGGAATCGGCTTCGATTTTATAAATTATTTTCGTGTTAGATAGCCCATTAACTGATGATATTATAGGCTATTAAATATTTAAGTGAATTTTTCCTCAAATTAAAGCAGGTAAAACCGCGGGACACAACTAGTACGATATGAAATTAAAGAAAATCTTTTTAAACATTTTTAATAAGGCATTTACAAGGCATTATCTCTATAATTATTTTAATAAGATATTAGTTTTTCAATAAGGCACCGTTTACACAATCAACATTACGCGACCAGATCTCTCAGTTTGGTTTTTAACATTTTAACTTTTTTATTGACTGCATTTTTATAATTTAACTTGTCATTTTTCTGATTTTGCGTTTTACTGCGGCTCTTGACTCTTTCGTGAAACAATTCATAGAAATTCGGCAGTGGGGTGTCGACTAGGTCGCTATTGACGTAATCGTTTGGTAGTGGTAGATCGTGGTAGCATGTCGCCATGTTTTGTATGAAATGGTTGAACATGGCGGTCTCTGTGAACCATTCCAAGAAATACTGAACTTGCTTCGAGCTCGAATTTTTGATGAAGGCTTCTTTCTGTAAGGTAAATTGGTTGGAATTAGTAATGAAGTTATTATTGGAGTTCTCTTTAGGAAATATATAGGTGTAATAGTATACCAGCTTTTATTATAATGATACAAATTGGCAAGTGAATATTTATGTTTTAATTTTAGATATACACACACACTTTTGAAGTAAAACTTCGTCACGCACGCTTAACTTGGGGAGTAAGCTGGTGAATACGTCGCGAAGACGTTACGAAAAGTGTGATTGAACGAGGCGAACGGAGGTTGAGAGAGAGATATGTTAGTGAAGATAGGAAGAGTGTTACGTTTAGTATATTACTGTAGGGAAAACTATAGAAGTTTTACTGCAGTCGTGTGGTCTAAAGCACACTAGGTTTTTTTTTTATAAAAGACATACATACATATAAAAATTAATATATTTTCCACAAACAAAATTTCTTAGAGATTTATTTCATTAAAACTACTGCATATAGCGCAACATTTATCGTAAAAACTAAACTTTAGCGTCTCATAAACACAAAACAAAGTAACAAAAAAGTTATACTCACATCAAAAACAACCCCGTTCTTCCCCAAATCCCCATCCCCAACCTCTCCGTCGCTGAAAAACTTCCAAAAATCACCCAAAATATCAACGAAGAACCTCAAAAACGCTTCCGATATCATAACGTTCCTTGTCTTCGTGTCTTCGTGCTTGTCTTTGTGTTTAATCGACTCCATTTGTAGCGAAGTTTTTAATGTTTTGTAGCTCGCTGTCGGAAGGATGGTGGATTCGTCTCCCTGGTAGAACAGGACCTTTGAGGGGTGGGTTAGGTCTATCAGCATGCCCTGGAAGAGTTTAAAACAAATTGATTAATACACACGGTCGTCTGTTCCCAAGGTTAGCAACTTAACGCTTGTATTATAGGTAACGCACGCACGCATACAGCCTGTAACATCCCACTACTGGACATAGGACTATTTCTCCGTGTGGAAGAAGGATTGGAGCTTAATCCACCAAGCTGCTCCACTGTGGGTCGGCGGATATGTTCTCTACTATGAGTAACGATCGCTATCAGGTGTACATGATAACAACCGGAACCGAAGGCTTAATGTGCTCTCCGAGGCAAAGTGGGGAGACCCACAAGGACAGACATCCAAACCACTATATTTGTACAAATACTAATATCCATCCCGAGCGGGAATCGAAACCGCAAACCCTCGGTCTTTTAAGTGACTACTTGCACCATTACACCAGAACGATAAACAGCCCTGACTGATAAAGCTAGTTTTTTCGATATAAATATATAATTATATTCAAAAACAGAATCGAGGCGGGTATCGAACCCAAAGCACCCGGAACAGAAAGATGACTGCATACTACGCCAATGGGCTAGTCAAAGAAGTTATAGGAGAAGCTTATATATATCCAAGAGATGCTTTACATGTGTGTTGTCACAGGGGTCGCAGTACTGCTGTATACAAAGTATGTCATTTGCGGGTTCAGTTCACGCTCACGACAAAGTTTTGTACAAGCCATACAGATTTGCTCTGCGCGTTTGTGCTTGTGTATTGTGTTTTCGAGTTTTATATAATTATTATTTAACTAGCTGACCCGGCAAACGTTGTTTTGCCTTATATATTATGAATAATCATAGCGTTGTATGTACTTTTCATTAAAAAAAATGAAAAAATACATTGGGGTGGGCCATCTTTATAACTTAGGGGTTTAAAAATAATTTACGACCGATCTTCAGACTTACCAAATATGTACAAAAATTATCATAAGAATCGATCGAGATTTCTTGGAGGAGTTTGGCCCCTAATATTGCGACATGAGAATTTTACCTATTAGATAGATATAGATGTATTTACCTCTTCGATCTGTGCCGGATTGTGATCAACTAGCATCGCGGCTAGGATAGGTAAGGGGGCGGTCAGAACATCTCTGGTGATCTGGGCCGGGATGCTGGATATCAAGGGTTGCTGCCATACGAAGGGGTACAGAGCGCTCTGGAGGGCCTCCATACATGAGGAGAGGACACTGGAACAAATTATATCTTATAAATTATAGGCTTATCGAAATCCTACGCAGTTTGGGCTGGGAACCTCGACTTTACAGAAGATCACAGCTAAATAATACTGCTTTCAAGCAGTGTTGTGTTACTGTTGATGAGTAAGGTGACCAGAGCTCCTGGGGTATTGAGGATTGGGGGGTAGGCGTCTATAAGCTACGGTAATCACTTACCATCAAGTGGGCAATTTTCTTGCCATAAAAATGGTATAAAAAACTTTTTTTAGAGTTTAAATTGATATAATATATTATTGTATAAATATTTATATATTTAAAAAGAAATTCCTTTACTAAAAAGGTTTTTTTAGTTTAAATTATGCCACTGGCTGGCTGTAATTAAAAACTATCTGTAGAGACAAAAAAAATGACGTCGCGTGGAATGTTTTAAAATTTATTTACTTATTGATAATTATCAGCATCAGTCAAGAAGAGTATTTATAGAATAACAAACTTGAAATGTGGTCTTCGAAGTGAAACTTCGATAGAACAGCTGTGATTTGATAAAGAAACAAACACATAAATGTATAGGAAAGAATGAGATAGAATACATTACACATTATTTTATATTCTCAGTGAGAAAAATCTCTTATAGGTTACTTTTCAGAAGTTAAACTTCTGCCGTGTGTGAATTGCACACACTTTTTTTTAATTTCAGAGCAATGCAAGTTATGTACTTACAATAATAAATAAAGAATCTGATATATGAAATTACATAAAATCACTTACCTCAGCTCGTCACCCATGATTATGATCTTCCTCTCCAGGAGTAGAGAACCAAAGACCTTTATCACCAGACCAGCTCCGAAGGTGTCCAATAATATTGATATGTTGTCTTCATCGGCTCGAGGGTCTAGTGGCCTTTTTATTATCATTGTCCTATTGCAGACGTTTTTAGTTAAATTACATTTGTGATTTTATTTCAAGTAAAGACGAGGAAAAAAAATTTTTTTAGGAATGTAATGTAAGACATTGAATTACATTTATATAAAGATGTAGTCACACGTCAAACTAGTGAATATAATATAAATCATATATTGTGGAATAACAAACACAGCCCAAACACAAAAACCAACACACCACAACAAAGCCAGCCCTGCGGTCACCAACCCGCCTGCCCAGCGTGGTGACTATGGGCAAAACACGTGAGTTCACGTTATTTTTGGCGTGAACTTGTGGAGGCCATGTCCAGATTAAAGTCGGTTTCATTTTTCGTTTTCAAGCAAACAAAATTATTAAGAAACTATTAAATTTAAAAACTTACCTAGACATATCTAAGCCCAACAATCTCGGCCGATTATTATTCTCCAAGTCGTAATACTCCGGCAATTCGTGGCTTTCCGTCTCAGTCGGACTTTCCTTTCGACTTTCCGCTCCAGTAAGGTCTTTCCTTACCGACACGTTCATTGAACTTTCGTTCCGTCTAGGATCTGGCATCGTCTTACACTTGTGTATATCTCCTAAACTCACTGAATTTCTCGTTTTTTCTTTGTTTATATTCGTGTACGTTATAGATACTTGTTCGCCTGTGTTCGGGAAGTCTGTTTCGAATAATTGTTGTAATATTTGATTAATTTCGACCTCAGAGTTGCCGTGATGCGATTCTATTTCTTGTAGTATCTGAAATTAGAAAAGGATTTAGGTTAAAACTTAGCTAACTTAGCCAGAAAGTTATTATTATGAAACTATCGATATTTCGAGACATTCAAAATAATGATTGTAATAAATCTCGTAAAATCAAAAGTATTCAGTGACCATAAATGTTCGAAAACTTATAGCCAGTCCCAAAATTCTCAGCTTTCTGCTTATTTTAGGATACTTCTGGTAAATTTCATAAACGTTTCTGCATTTTCATTAAAAAATTTCCACCCAGTAGTTACAGCAACCGGCTGATAACCAATGGCTACAATCTTGACAAATATTTGTATAAGCCATACAGATATTTGTCTTGGCCAGAACTTTTGTGGTCGTTTTGTGTCTTTCCTGATAATTGACAACGGATTCACATCCTACTGGGAGTCATTCAGTGCAGTATATATTATTTATTTCATTATATATTATACTATATATTTGGGTTTAACCAACCAAATCCGGCTTTAAGATTTCTAAACGAGAAACGAATGTTTATGGATTCATATGTATTCTAATTTAAGATTTCCCATTAGGAGTCAAAGTCAAAAAAAATATACTTTATTTAAATAAGCCTCCAAAGCACATTTGAATCGTCAATATACAAAGACAAATTATATCTGAGTTAAATATAATGTACTGAGGTAGGGCTAGCAGGAAATTTCCTGCTCAAAATGTGGAGCAGCCCGACTGGGGTAGTACCTCGACCTTACAGAAGGTCACAGCTAAATAATACTGTTTTCAAGCAGTATTGTATTCCTGTTGGTGAGTAAGGTGACCAGAGCTCCTGGGGATTGGGGATTGGGGATAGGGTAGGCAACGCGCTTGCGATGCTTCTGGTGTTGCAGGCGTCTATAAGCTACGGTAATCTCTTACCGTTAGGTGAGCCGTACGCTTTGTTTGCCGAACTAGTGATATAAAAAAAAAGTTACTTAAAACAGTAAAAAGTTTTAATGAAATTGGTAAATTACCAAAGATTTTGGCAATTATTGTACCTTATAATAGAAACCAGGCGCTCTGTACTTCCCTATAAGGCAATAACAGAGTGGGAGACAAGTCGTAGCCCCCTCTGGGAGTACTCTGCGACAGTAGCTGAAATGAATACATACGATACAACAGATTATAATTTACTTTTATTAATGATTATTCAAAATCAAAATCAAAAACAAATTTATTTAAATATATCCTTCAAAAGCAATTTCGAATCGACATTTTACAAATTAAAAGTTTAAAGTGATTATTATTAAAAAGTGAAGCTAACACCGATTTCGAATTTAAAAAAAAAAATATTGATAAAGCTTATTACTCGGTGCAGGATTACATAGTTGATAAAGATGTGTGGACTTAGTGACGCTGCATTTCATGCAACATGTTTCTAGTTTTGTACTAAAACACAGTTTATATATTATTTTCAAAAGAGTAACTGCGGAGTTTCTTGCCGATTCTTCTCTGCAGAATCTACATTCCGAATTGGTGGTAGCTTCACTTTTACAAAAATAATAATTAATTTCTAAAGTTTTAATTTGTAAAATGACGATTCGAAAGTGCTCTTGGAGCCTATTTGAAAAAAGCTATTTTTGATTTTGATTTTGAGATTCTGGGGAGAAGAATCGGCAAGAAACCCCGCAGTTACTCTTCGGCGCCAAAAGGCTAGGCAAAGTATGTAAATAAAATATATTACATTTAGACACATTGGGATTTGGTCTAGGTGCTCTAGGTTTGGTCTAGGTTTATCCTTATGGGTCTACAAATAGTAAAATAGCAAATATTCTATTCTATACTAAACTTACCCATAAGCCCTCTCCCCCCTCTCATCAGTAAGTACGAGCGAGTAGCACTGAGCCGCCTTCTCTGTCGCCCATTCGCCTATCGTTCCGGAACTTATCGTTTCCGGAAATATTAAATTTTCTATGTGAGGCGGCACTTGCACCTATAAAGAAAAAGCATATTAAAATAGAGGAAAAAGAGAGATGGAACTCCTGAGGGAAATGATGGTAAAAAGAGAGATAAAATACTCTTGATAACTTTGCTTGTGTGGTTACGGCGGTAAAGAATACATAGCCAAACCCTCTCATCTCGCGGCTGTCGTAAGAGGCGACTAAGGGATAACACAGTTCCACTAACACCTTGAAACTTAAAAAGCCGACCGATGGCGGAATAACCATCCAACTGCTGGCACTGAAATACACAGGCCGAAGACGGGCAGCAACGTCTTCGGTGCGACAAAGCCAGCCCTGCGGTCACCAACCCGCCTGCCCAGCGTAGTGACTATGGGCAAAACACTTGAGTTCGCGCTATTTTTGGCGCGAACTTGTGGAGGCCTATGTCCAGCAGTGGACTGCGATAGGCTGAAGTGATGATGATTATGATGATGATGATGATAATAACTCTTACAACTTTAGCAAGTAAGTACAAAATTACATTTTAGAGTTGGCACCGCTCTTGCGATGCTTCTGATGTTGCAGACCTCTATAAGCTACGGTAGCCGCTTACCATCAGATGAGCCGTAAGCTTATTTACCACCTAAGTAAATAACTGTAGCCTATAAAACACGACTATACGACTCTTGTGGCAGAAAAATAGTGGGAAGACACACGTTAAATAATCAATGTGATATCTACTCTACAATAATTTAACTCGCTGATAATTAGGAAAGTAATGAGAGCTAAGTTGAAAGTGGTCCCAAAAAAATTCGGGATAGGTTGTGCAGATTTTGTTGAGTCTTTTTTTTTTTAAGAGTTTTGCGATATGATTTTGGATGTTAATTCGCACAAAAGTTACTGCGTCTGACTTATTGTACACAGTTTAAAAACAGTATGTAGTATCTAAGATTTTTATTTTTATGTTACCCACATTAGGAATTCTAAACATTTTTGAATATCATATCAAAAATTGACCGCTCCAGCGGGGTTCGAACCCGCGTCTCCGACTTGCCGTGTCGGCGCTCTAGCCATTTTTTGATATGATATTCAAAAATGTTTAGAATTCCTAATGTGGGTAACATAAAAATAAAAATCTTAGATATTAAAAATATTCAAAAATGAACAGTATGTAGTTTAATTGCGTGGATCAATGTAACGCCTCTCGCTTGTATGGTAACTTGGCAAGTAACATATTAAAAAAAAGCAAATAAAAAAAAACTCACCTGACTTGGAAAAACACTCTTGACATACGCCTCCCCGGTCATATAGTTCAGACCGACCAATAAACACACATTAAACAAGCCCTTATCCCTTGGAACAAAGGGCAGATCGATATCCACACACCCAGTCTTCTCATCAATACTCAAATTGTCCAGAGAGTCATCACTGACCAAATCCTTCATAGACAGTATATTACCGCTCGAGTCGGTCAGGTTAATCTTGGAGTCCGTGGAATCGCGCCTCTCCATCTTGTCTCTGGTTAAGTTACTCTGTGACGTCCTAAAGCTTTTCCAAGATCGGAATGTGGAGTATGTATTGTCTAAGATTTCAGACTTGTACGAACAGATAGACGTTTGGTGTCTGAATCTAGACTTAACATTTTTGTCTAGATACGCCACCCTTGATGAGACGCGGCGTACGTAGTTCTTTCGCTTTTCAGTTAGGCTTCTTGTTAGGGTCACTGATTCTGAAATATGAGAAAATTGTGACGTGTGAAAATTGTCACGCGAACCCTTTACCAATTATCCTATTTTCTAATTTGGATAAGCATCTGTATGGAACATTTTAATGTGTTATAAATAAAGGTTTCTTATATACTTTCTTTTTGTAAGCATCAAATTTTAATTTTATCCCTCTCATTTTCCTATTCGAAGGACATGAAACCCAAATTTAAATTCAATAGTTAGTTGTTTGAGGTCAGATTAGCCTCAAGAGCTAATCGGTAAAAAATACCACAAGAAGATCCTGAATAATGACTGTTAAGCAAAATCACATTTATAGGAGGCATACCTTTTTTAAACAAAATATTTTTCTACTTCCAAGGACTATTGTTTATCATAATTTTTTACGGTCTACTCTGGTTTAGAAAGGTCTACTCTCGTCTACTATGGTCTACTAGGGTCTACTCCGGTCTACTCACCATCACTGTTCGCATCCGAGAGATCAGTGGGAAAGCTCCCCGGTTTGTTTTCGTCCATGTTGCAAGCTGCCTTCACTGTCTCGTAGATTTCCGTCATGAGACGGTTTAGCTGTAAAGAATAGAAGAATATATAAAAACATGATGTTAGACACTTAGTTGATCGTAAGATTTACGGTAGTTTGAGAAATTCGATTTGATTGAAGGTCAGATTTTGGAGTTACTTGTTGCGAGTTTAATCACTGTATGTGATAAATTTACAGGTCATCTATTATTTATGATAGTCTAGTCAGTTGTACTAAGTTCTGTGTTTCCGTACACCTGATATTAGACTACCACATCAGGTATTGTATCAGACTGTTATTTTTATTTTACTTTATAATTTTGCTAATAGACTATAAAATTAATGAGATATATAGAAATGTTAATATACGAAATATAAATAACATAAACTTATATGTTTGAAAAACAAATAAATAAATAATTATGCTACGCTTAATAGCAAAGCAAAAGGTCGTAAAGTGAGTAAAGCCGGGTTGTTTTAAATTAGAAAAATTCCACTAATTTCTAATTATGTACAATGGCGATAATCACACTATTTTATTGTTATGTAACTGATAATCTGTGACATCTGACCTTTCATAGAACGCCTAGTCAAATATAATTAACTAGATTCTGTCTTGGTACTCTTAACCATAGCAATATTCATCAGACGATATCTTAAATAAGATTTTTCCATGGTTTTAAAACCGGTATAAGGTCAAGGTTATTGCCATCTTTGATTGTAAATAAAATATTTCTTATTTAATAATAATAATAATAATAAATTTATTTGTGAAAACACACTGCATCAAGTTAAAATGATATAAAAAGAAAACACATTGTATATAATTTACAACAAGGACAAGGAAATACAAAGAGGATGCAAACGTACAACAAAACAAAAAAAGAGATACAATATAAACTTATCGATTAAAAGTATTTAACTAAGACATTTTTTTTATATAAGTTCGCAGCATGCCTCACAAAAAGGTGTGACCTCAGTTTAAGTTAGGACTGTTAGTCCTAACACTGGTGATTTCTTAAGTCTTCTAAATTACAGTTTTAATGGCTATACTTTAAGTTCAGTTGCAAATCCATCTTGGGCCCAAACTACTCCGTCGATTTGATTCATTTTTAATAAGTTTAAATAATTGTGTTTGCTCGCAAACGAAAAAAAACCGACTTCAATTACATCGCAGAGTAATACAACGTAGATCGACGAAAAAATAGTAATACTTTGTTCGTATTCCATATGACGCGACATTATAAAATTGTAGAATTATATAATGTTCTACTGTTATTTCTAACATTTTGTTAGCGATTGAAGGCAGAAATTTCATAAAAGGCCCGTCGTCGATTCGCGCGAAGCGCTGACATCGCTTATTACGGCGGGTTTTTTAGTTGAAGCGGATTTATATTGAATTACGGTTTATGTCTTTTTTTATTAAAAATATGTAATGTTCATGTTTTCACACAGCTCCGATGCACGACTGGAGTTTACCCCTTCAGATCAACTGTCTAAATACTAAATAGGCACAAAAAAGCTTACTAGTCTAAGAAATATATTATTACTATATCAAATTGTAAATAAATGAATCAATAACGCCATCTATCGGAACCTAATTGCGTTATTAGAAAACGTCTGAACGCCATCTCTAACAAGGTCATTCGTTCAGTAGATTTCACTGTTCAATTTTTTCATTCCGGGGCCTTAAATGAAAATCGATTCTTAAAGAGAAAACTCCAAAAACAGTCAAGTAAATACGCCATATCAGATATAGCTCAAAAAGTTCGAGTCAAATCTCAATTATATTTAAATGGGACCACATGACAAGCGCCACCTATCGATTAAAAAAAGAATCATCGATATCGGTCCACCCAGTAAAATAGTAATGAGGTTAATATAACGTTGGTCGACGTAAAATAGCCAAGTAAATACCCAGTATTAGCGATAACTCAAAAATTAAAAGCTCAAATATATTTATAACGAATAAACTGCTACTCTCTACTCTAGTGGAATATTGTAATTTGATCGATAGTGAACGAAGTAATTTCATTAAATTTTGATAGATGGCGTTGTGGCAAAGTATTGAACATGAACACAGTCGTCTTAACATCGTCATGTAAATACGTGTCATCAAAGATTACTCAAAAATTGCTCATTATATCTCAATCATATTTAAAACGGACGACATGACCAGTATTAGCTTTTGATTTATACAAAAAAGATCAAAATCAGTGTACCCAGTAAAAAGATATAACGTATAATACAACGTAGGGTGACGAAAAAACCGTCAAGTAAATACGCAATATTAGATATAACTCACAAATTACTAATCAAATCTCAATTAAATTTGAATGGGACCACGTGACGAATAGTAGCTTTTAATTTATATAAGAAACGTCAAAATCGGTGCACCCAGTAAAAAGTTATGAGGTATAATACAACGCAAGGTGACGAAAATAATGTCAAGTAAATACGCGTTATCAAAGATTAATCAAAAAGTAGTTATCAGATCTCGATAAAATTTATATGTGACCACATGATAAACATCAGCTTTCGATTAAAGTAAAAATTATCAAAATCGATGCACCCAGTAAAAAGTTATTGCGGATTTTCAAGAGTTTCCCTCGATTTCTCTGGGATCCCATCATCAGATCCTGGTTTCCTTATCATGGTACCAAACTAGGGATATCCCCTTACCCAACAATAAAAAAATTATCAAAATCGGTACACCCAGTAGAAAGTTATGTGGTATAATACAACGTAGGTCGACGAAAAAAGCGTCAAGTAAAAACGCATTATTAGATATAATTCGAAAAGTAGTTGTTAGATCTCAAATAAATTTAAATGGGACCAATCGGCACACACCACCTTTCGATTAAAACAAAATTTGTCGAAATCGGTCTACCTGGTCAAAAGTTCTGATGTAACATACATAAAAAAAAAAAAAAAAAAAAAAAAAAATACAGTCGAATTGAGAACCTCCTCCTTTTTTGGAAGTCGGTTAAAAAAGGTAGAGGTTCTCAATTCGACTATATGTATTATGTGTTATCTCAAAAATATTTACTGGGTGTTTTTTTTTTTCTTTACAAAACTAAGTCTCTAAGCTATTACCGTAGGTTACAGACGCCTGCAACAGCAGAAGCATCACAAGCGCGTTGCCGACCCTATATTTCCCCCCAGGAGCTCTTGCCACCTTACTCACTACAGGAACATAGCACTGCTTGAAAGCAGTATTATTTAGCTGTGATCTTCTGTAAGGTCGAGGTACATCCCCGGTTTTTTGTCCATTTTATGACAAGGTATAAAAGAAAATAAAAAAGATTACGTTACAAAAAAAATACGTACCCTACCCTGTGGAAAGGATCTCATAAACTTCATAAAATCATGGACGATTGCAGAATAAATTCTCTGATCGAGTTATGAGACGCTATTAGAGCTATGAGAATCTTGTCTGCGTTTGTTCGCGTTTTTACTTTATAAATCTACTACAGTACAGTGTACTGTTTCATTTAAAATTTCAATACCTAAGTGTGTAATTGTATCTGATGTCCCTTAACAGACTACCGTGTGTTAGGTCAATATATTTATATTAATTTTCTTTAACTATATCATAAAATTACCAATAAAATATGTACAGTTTTATTTTTGTGTTACCCACACATTAGGGATTCTAAACATTTTTGACTATCATATCAAAAATTGACCGCTCCAGCGGGATTCGAACCCGCGTCTCCGACGGACCGTGTCGGCGCTCTAGCCAATTAAGCTATGGAACGATGTACCCGTCAGAGCGAAATTTTTGATATGATGACCAATAAAATGTTACCTAATTTAATAATTTACTGACCTCTTAATGCGTAACATTTTTTTTTAGTTCAAAGTAACCTTCACGAAATTGTTTATTTTTAACTATCAGCGAGATAAGAGCACTTTACAACATCGTTTGATTTAATAATATAAAACAAAAAAAGACCGTTAATTTGATAATGTTATTAATTAAACATTAAACTGTAAACTGATATCTTATAGATAAAATTCAATACGTATGAGAATAAGTTAAGTAGTGGATGTCGTAAGAGGCGACTAAGGGATGACACAGTTCCGCTACCACCTTGGAACTTAAAAAGCCGACCGGTGGCGGGATAGCCATCCAACTGCTGGCTTTGAAATACACAGGCCGAGACGGGCAGCAGTGTCTTCGGTGCGACAAAGCCAGCCCTGCGATCACCAACCCGCCTGCCCAGCGTGGTGACTATGGGCAAAACACATGAGTTCACGCTATTTTTGGCGTAAACTTGTGGAGGCCTATGTCCAGCAGTGGACTGTATAGGCTGTAATGATGAGAATAAGTTATCGTGCGAGATGTACGGATAAAGATGTTAATATGCGATGCGAAACAGAAAAAAGTTAGTCATTTTTATCTGCCGGATACCGTTATACGTCAGATAGTTTTACCAGTAAACGGTGAAATAGGCTCTCAACTTTATCACGAATATTATTTACCTAGAACATATATTGATAAAATAGAAAACCGAGTGAGAACTTATTACAACGTAGTATACTAAAGCGCACGCTATATAAAAATTACTATAAATGTATAGCAATGAACTAACTCATACCAGCGCTTATGGCACAGCTATGACCAACAGAGTGATTTATTACGGCCTACTTTTTCGAATACTTTTTTTTTAATTTTAACAATTTATCTAACATAATAATATCAACAGAGTGATTTATTACAGCCTACTTTTCCGAATACTTATTTTTTAATTTTAACAATTTATCAAATATAATATAAATCACTGACACCGAGTTGGCGCAACGGTTACAGCCATGGATTGTACCTGTTGCGCTGGCGGTTGCGGGTTCGATCCCCGCACATGACAAACATTTGTATTGGCCATATAGGTGTTTGCCGTGGTCTGGGTGTTTGTGCAGTCCTTGTGGGGTCTCCCCACCGTGCCTCGGAGAGCACGTTAAGCCGTCGGTCCCGGTTGTTATCATTTACACCTGATAGCGATCGCTACTCATAGTAGGGAATATATCCGCCAACCCGCATTGGAGCAGCGTGATGGATTAAGCTCTAATCCTTCTCCTACATGGGGAAAGAGGCCTATGCCCAGTAGTGGGATATTACAGGCTGAAGCGTAATATAAATCACTATAATAACACGTTGAAATAGGCAATTTAATTAGTTATCTTAAGTTCATTAGCATTCCAGTTATTCCGTGATTAAAATCAAAACATTCTTCATTCACATAGACTTTCAAAGTATCTCAGGATCGTCATTTTACATTTACTGTACTCTTAAATAAGTTAATTATAATTAATGTAAGGCTAGCACCGATTCGAAACTCATATTTTTTGTTTTTATTTACCACCCCGTTGGCGCAATTTTTAGATGGCATACTCTCTGCTTACGGGGTCGTGGGTTCGATTCCCGCCTGAGTCTGAGTGTAATATTTGTATTTATATCTGCATTATTTCTATATATATTTTTTTTATGTCACTAGGTCGGCAAACAAGCGTACGGTTCACCTGATGGTAAGCGATTACCGTAGCTTATAGACGCCTGCAACACCAGAAGCATCGCAAGCGCGTTACCGACCCAATCCCCAATCCCCCCAGGAGCTCTGGTCACCTTACTCACCAACAGGAACACAATACTGCTTGAAAACAGTATTATTTTCCTGTGATCTTCTGTAAGGTCGAGGTACTACCCCAGTCGGGCCTGCTCCATATTTCGATCAGGAAATTCCTGCTGTGCCCTACCTCAGTTAACATTTATAAAAAAAAAAATTAGCTATATCAGCCGGCTGTTACCTATAACCAAAGCATTAAGTTGCTTACCGTAGAAACAGACGACCGTGTGTGTTTTTATAAGATATTTATAATCTGTTGAAAGAATTCGGCAAGACTGTATATTGACCTAAGTCAATATAAAACTTAAAAAAAAAACAACAACAACATGATAACTAAAAAAAATAGAAACTAACGGAATTGTCATTGGCTTTTTCCTTTCATGTCACAATCGATAAACAAAATATGTATGTGTAATCATATAGTCGTTCAGTCACAGCCGTAAGTCGTAATAATCAACACTATTTGAAGTTGGCTAGACATTTTACATTATGTTGATGCAAAAAAAGCGAATCAATACATAGAAAATAGTATAAATGATCAATTGTTACCTAAAACACACAGGATACGTTTAAAAATGTATAAAATTTCTTTCAATTACTATCAAGTTTAAGTTCGAACTCATGGGGGTTTGAGTAGACGGGTCCTAGAGTGGAGACCGCGTCTTGGCAAACGCAGTGTGGGACGTCCTCCGGCCCGTTGGACCGACGATCTACGTAAGATTGCCGGTGTAGGCTGGATGAGGATTGCGGAAGACCGGGATATGTGGCGCGAACTTGGGGAGGCCTATGTCCAGCAGTGGACTGCGATAGGCTGAAGTGACTATCAAGTTATATGGACCGATGATACACGTAGACAAAAATAAGCCACTTAACGTTAAGATGATTAAGACCAAGAAAGACGTGTAGTATTTAATCAAAACCAAAAATAAGTTAATCAAGTATACTACAAAAGTGAAGCTACCACCGATTCAAAAATCTAGACTCCACAGTTACTTGTTAAAAATACTGCGTTTTACTACAAATAATCCTATAAAACAAACACACTCACGCACACATAAATACCAACTAACATCATTATTAATACACACAAGTATAACACAAAAAAACAACTTTCTTTTAAAAATACATATATCACCTTGTACGAACATCTTGGACGGTATACCATTAACACAGAACCGATTAACGAAATTAAAAAAAAAAGTAATAATTCGAATTTCAAAAAAAAATTAAACTGTCAAAATATCCTTTGTACTGATCTCGTTGAGCATTCAGAGTAAACTATCTCGTATATTAAGAAAATATATAAATGATAATTAATGAGACGGTGTTATGCTGTATTACTCAATTAATTATATTTAATTTGATGTTATTTTTTAATATTACTGACTTCAAAAAATTAGGTTTCTCAATTCGACAGTATATATATTTCATCGTTTTGACCCGGTTTTGCTGATTCGTTTTTTTTTTCTTTTTGTTGGAAAGGACATATCCCAAGGATCCCAATGATGGCATCCCAGAGAAATCGAGGGGAACCTTCGAAAATCGTAGTGGCGACTAGTGCGTTTTTTTTTTTTAAATTTTCGTCTATCACTGTATTATTTGTCGATGTAATTGAAGTCGTTTTTTTTTTGTTTGTTAGCAACCACAATTATTGAGAATCACTTTTAGTGTTTATAGGTTTAAAACTTTTCAAAATCGTGGCATATGGATTGATTTTAAAATTCCGTGCATAAAAGATGTTATTCTCGACTATTTATTTGTACTGAGCCGCTCATTTGACATAATACTTCAGCCTGTAATGTCCCACTACTGGGCATAGGCCTCTTTCCCCATGTAGGAGAAGAATCAGAGCTTAATCCAACACGCTGCTCCAATGCGGGTTGGCGGATATATTCCCTACTATAAGTAACGATCGACATAATAAATATGTAGGCTCGCCAAATAAATCACAATTATAATTTATAATAGCAGTCATTTTTAAGCGATTTCAGTAATTCTCATAAGTTTTAAAGTCAAGCTTCGAATCAACCCAAATCACTTTCGGCCAAAAGAAATATGTGGAATTGAATATAGTTTTACTGTAATAAGATTTTATTATGATCATCATATATATTATTACGCTAAGGTTATATATGTTTGTCTCCATTTTTAGAAAAAAAAAAATGACAGTTACTCCACATAAATTATATATCATTTTTTAGATGATTGCTTGCCCTACCAGCATCAACAACAAAAAAATTATTATTGCTTTTGTTTTTGTAAATTAATTAATTATTAAAATTATATATATGACGGCTTTAATTTTAAAACAACGTCAACATGATTGACAATTATTATACTTATTTAGTGCGAATGTTCGCACGGGTATTGCTAGTATTTCTTAATATAATAAATTAAAACCATAAACTGCATAACACCGTCCCACACAAACGAGGCTAGGTCATCCAACATTGTACAATAACAATTACGATAACGTCAATTAGTGATGTGTAAACATTATATCGATACTAATTACAGGCTACTTTCGTGACAGCACATTGATTTGTTTTTATTTTCGATACAATTAATTATCTTATCGTGCGAAATTACTAGGAAGTCGTGGTTGTTATAATGATTAGGCAATTATGACGTCATAAAGTTCATCAAAGGGGTTGTTTAAATATGATAAATGGCCTTTGTCGAGCCCACTCACGCTGTAAGCAAAGCGTACTGGAAGTCTAGCGACAATTCTTACCACACGAACACAAAACACGCGAGAGCATTATTGGGGAGGTAGATGTAGGTAGGTAGGAGGGAGGCAGGTAGGAGGAGCTTCTATAAAGTTGATGATTTTTCAAGGTATAAGGTAAGGGTTCAAAATTCGAAATTATTAATTAATATAATCAGTGTAGAGTCGCTGTAGCGTGTAAAGTAGCTAGTCTGTTGATACGCTGTGTTGATAGCGGGGGTAGGGTCAACAACGCGCTTGTGATTCACTCATATGCTACGGTAATCATTTACAGACGAACCGCTTGTATGGATTGATCATTGTTTACACACGTATGACGTTCCACATCGATAACTCTCCACACATCACTATAAAACCGCGATAACTCTAAAACATCGAACCGTCAGACAGACAGACGCCGAATGACACAAAAAGAAATTTCTTCATAAGCACCGACGGTTATCTCTACCTACCGTCAAATTAGTACAGTGATTACGTACAAAGGAGCCGTTTGCATCATTAACTTTTACAAGAAATGCCGCGAATTTGTTTTCGTTTCACTGATATCATCTTTACATATACTTAAGATTACATATGTATAATTAGTTAGCGAATAACGTCGCGGTAATCGACATGTTTTATTTGATTATGTAATTATTAATTTAGTTTAATTTTTTTATATATATTAACGATATATTTTTATTATTTTTATTTTATTTGACTATAGTTATCAAGTATAATGATGAATATAGAATTTTATTGATTTAATACAAAACTAGATATAGCTTCAGGTTTTTCCTGGTATTCATTTACATACTTGGATGTTATTCTTTTTGATATTAAATACGCTATACTAATGATTAAGAAAGGCCAAGATATATCCAGCTCAAAATCTAAAACAGCTCTGAGCAGTCTGAGGATGTACCTCAACTTTACAGAAGATCACAGCTAGATATATGATACTGCTTTTAAGAAGTGTTATGTTCCTGTGGTCTTCTAATGAAATGAATCGAAATGAAATGAAAACATTTATTTCGTCATAAGGTGACACACTTAAAGAAAGTCAAAATAATGTCATTTACAGAAATAATAATACAACTAAATAAAAAAAAAACGACAATAGTAAAATAAACTTAAGGCAGCAAAAAAATCAAACAATAAAATAAAAATTTATGTCTTAACATTGGGTACACTACAAACTTAGGTAATTTAGTATATGGCATAATATATAGGTGTTATGTGCAACTTTAACTTAGTCAAAATAATCAACATATTAAGTTACTTAAAATTTCTAATGTCTCGGTAGACATTACCTTCCTATTATGTCCTCGGCTTTATTAAATATTACAAAAAATAAGATAAACTAATGTCCCTAGTGTAGGCCGAGGAAAAAAAGCCGATCTAAGATGGATCTGAGATGGTAAATCTCCTGGGATGGGTCTGGGATGGAGTGGGTATCAGAAATTATCTCGATCAGGAGGTAAATAGGCAACTATTTCATCACAAGTAATTAACCGCGACCTTTGGTTTCTTTCATGAATAAATAATGTGGAGATCGATGATGAAATATTAAATATATATTACAAATTAGTATCCATTGGATACCGTTATATGTGAGATAACAATGTGAACTTTTCAGCCATCAATGAAATAAGCTGCGTTTTGTATGTCTTAAGTATTTTTTTTTTTTTTAATAAAAAGGTGGCTAACAAGCATAAGATCTGCCAGATCAGTGGATACAAAACAAATACACTTTCTTATACATTAACAGAAGAAATTTTTACATCGAAAGGGAAACATAAACATGTACAAAAGGCGGTCTTATCGATAAAACAGCTCTTCCAGACAAGCTCAAGCATGAAAAGGACATGACAAAGAATTAGATGGCATGGAGGTGTACATACATATATAGATGTAATCATACACGTAAATATACATACACTATAGTCATAGCGGATACCGTAGACCATATACGCCTGCAACACCAGAAGCAAGCGCGTTAGCGAACGAGCTCTGGCTAACTTATCTGTCACAGGAATAACAATACTTAAGACCAGATTTATTAACCTGCAGTCTTCCATTAGATTGGGCTACTTATACACTGGGGTTGCTACAGATTTTGAGCAGGATGTTCTCTACTGTTCCCTACCTCAATCAAATTCCAGGAAATAGACAGATGAATACGCAAAATAACGTTAGCGAACAATCACGCAAACTATTCATAAAGTTCCAAGACTGGATTAAAATATACATAAATAATACTTGATAAACGGGGGTTATCAAAATCATTAAAACGCCTTTACAATATACACATCTTCCCCCCTATACATATCTTCCTTGTAATTCTTTGTTAAGTTTATTTTGAAATTTTAAAATTGCAAATGAAATATGTCACGGTTCTTTGGTTTAGTAAAAACGTATTTATTATTTTATTGATTAATAGAGCTTAATAATCAATTATTAATTTCATAAAACAACGAAAATCCACTGCAAACAAGTAAAAGAACAATCCTACGCTACATATTAATAAGCTGTATATATTTATTGTCAATTATTGTATACATTTACTTAATTTTGGTATCCGCTCTCTAACGCCATCTATCGGAGCCTGTGAACAAGCGCGTGTACAGCGCCATCTCTGATAAGTTCTCTTAAATAAACATATTTGGAACAGCACTAAACTACCCGCTGACAACATTATACCTATTTAATAAGCTCACCCCCGGGCTGGCTACCTTACCGCCCCCAGGAATACTATGAGAGCAGTATCATTTAGCCGTGATCATCTTAAGGTTGAGCTACTTCAAGCTGATTGCTCCAGATTTTGAACAAGATAATTCCTGATGTGCCCTACCTCAAACATCCTTTAGCTATTATACATTTCTTTTAAAATCGTGAAAAAGCAACTACACTGCTAGTGCGAACTAGCCTGTCACGCATCGAAGCACAGGTGGGGCGATTGCCTTAGGTCATGAAACCTTGACTCATCCCTCAGTTATGACTAAACCTCGTAGCTATATCTAGCTACTGTGTAGGGCGTTGTTCATTTTGTCATTTGATAATATTTCGTTATATCATATAATTGCGTTTGCTCGCAAACGAAAAATACCGACAATCATCATCAATTACATCGATCTGAATAATACGACGGTCGAAGAAAAAATAGTCAAGGAAATAAATCATCATCATCATCACTTCAGCTTATTGCAGTCCACTGCTGGATATAGGCCTCCACAAGTCCGCATCAAATATGGCGCGAACTCATGTGTGTTGCCCATAGTCACCACGCTGGGCAGGCGGGTTGGTGACCGTAGGGCTGGCTTTGTCGCACCTAAGACGCTGCTGCCCATATTCGGCCTGTGTATTTCAAAGCCAGCAGTTGGATGGTTATCCCGCCATCGGTCGGCTTTATAAGTACCAAGTTGGTAGTGGAACTATGCTATCCCTTAGCCGCCTTTTACGACACCCACAGGAAGAGGGGGGTGGCTATATTCTTTGATGCCGTAGCCACACAGCAAATAAATAACACAGGAAATAAATACGTACGCGTTATTAGAGGTAGAGTGAAAAGTATCAAAATTAAATTTAAACAAACGAGAAACACCTACCATACAGCTAAAGTATATAAGCACTATATTTTATCTCAAGTCAATGATAGCATAAAACTAATTAATAAAAACTCGGAATGTTTGCATAACAACCCACATATAACGAGTGAATGCCTACGAGTCGTCACTGTGTAGTGACGTCATCGCCCTTATCTTTACATCAGGTGAGATACGGCCTTGTGATGAAACAATAAGACACTGTTTTATGATGGTAAGTCATGGTAGGTTAATGGACTGCAAAACACACCGAAATGTAATGTACGAGCATAACTTGCCAACGTCTGCACAAAATTGGGTTTTCGAAGTAAGACTTGTTCACGCACGCTTGACTTGAGGAGTAAGCTGGTGAATGTGTGAGGATATCGTTACGAAAAGTGTGATCGGGTGGGGCGAACGAAACGAGAGAGAGGTACGAGCACACGTTTTCTTTCTCTCTTTCTCTCATAGCTCCACGTTTCGTATGATTGATTATCTAAGACGCAGTGCAGGCATATCGTGCAGGCCTAATGCAAAATAAGTTTTACTTCAGTCGTGTGGTCTAAAGCACACTCGTTTTTTTGTTATTTAAAAAAATTGACAATTACAAAAAAATATAGCGTTAGGATGTTCGGCAGGTCACCTAGTTAATAATGGTTGACAGTTTTTAAATGGGTAACACCTAAATTAAAAAAAAATCTATACAATACACCCAAAGTCGTCTATTTCTAAAGTAAGCAACTTCATGCTAGTGTTATAGGTAACAGCCGTCTGGTATAGCTACATTTTTTTTTTTTTTGATAAACATACTTATAAGTAATATCTATATATAAATAATAATTAATAATTGTGTTTGCTCGCAAACGAAAAAAAGCCGACTTCAATTACATCGACGAGTAATACAACGTAGATCGACGAAAAAATAGTCAAGTAACTACGCGTTATCAAAGATTACTCAAAAAGTAGTTATCAGATCTCAATAAAATTTATATGTGACCACATGACAAACATCAGCTTTCGATTAAATTAAAAATTATTAAAATCGGTACACCCAGTAAAAAGTTATTGCGGATTTTCAAGAGTTTCCCTCGATTTCTCTGAGATCCCATCATCAGATCCTGGTTTCCTTATCATGGCACTAACTATCTTCTTTACAACAAAAAAAGAATTATTAAAATCGGTACATCCAGTAGAAAGTTATACGGTATAATACAACGTAGGTCGACGAAAAAAGCGTCAAGTAAAAACGCATTTGTTAGATATAACTCGAAAAGTAGTTGTTAGGTCTCAAATAAATTTAAAGGGGACCAATTGACACACACCACCTTTCGATTTAAAAAAAAATGTCGAAATCGGTCTACACTGTCAAAAGTTCTGATGTAACATACATTAAAAAAAAAAATACAGTCGAATTGAGAACCTCCTCCTTTTTTGGAAGTCAGTTAAAAATATATATATATTACACCCACACTCGTGATGGAAATCGAACCCACAACCCCCCGGAACAGAAAGCAGGGTCACTACAAACTGCGCTAACGGACTAGCAGTTCTTTTTCTTCGTGACACTCTTGACAGAGCTGTCGTGGTCATCACGTAGAGACTTCTGTAGGGGCAGTTGTTATGTTCTTCACTAGTAGAGTTACTTTTAAAAATTTTAAAAAAATTAAATAATAAGTTTAAAAAAAACCGAGCGCGCCGGCCTAGCTATTAAAATAATAAAAATACATTTATGATGATAGTTGTTTTTGTTCGCAAACGATATAAAAATCGACTTTAGTTTGCATCGTAATTATTAAGATACCTCAAAAAGAACTCTTCAGATCTCCCATCTAATATAAATGGAACCACATGAAACACCATCCAACTGTTGGTTTTGAAATACACAGGACGAAGACGGGCAGCAGCGTCTTCGGTGCGACAAAGCCAGCCTGCGGTCACCAACCCGCCTGCTCAGCGTGGTGACTATGGGCAACACACATGAGTTCGCGCCATATTTGACGCGAACTTGTGGAGGCCTGTATTCAGCAGTGGACTGCAATAGGCTGAAGTGATGATGATGATGATGATGATGACATGAAAAGCATCAGATTCCGATTAAAAAAAAATCAAGTAAAAAGTTATAAGGTAACATAAAAATAGTCGAATTGAGAAACGTTTCCCTTTTTTTAAGCTCGGTTAAAAAGGTCGACATAAGGGTTAGTGTAGTTCACTCGAATGACAGTCAGTTTACATGAGACTAAAATATTCCTCAAAATAAAAAAAAAAACGCGTTGTAAGGAACTTAAATTTGAATGTTAATTAGATCTGTGAATCATACCGACGACGATAAAACATGGCCTCTACGTAAACACTTTAATATCAGAACAAAATAAAAACGAATATCTACTATGACGACCGTTCCGGTTTAATGGTGCGTGTGGCGTGTCGGCGGGGCGTAGACACCGACGGTGCTGGTTCGATTCCTGCTCGTAGTGGATAGTTGTGTTAATATATTTTTTTCGGTATTTACATAAATATATCTTTCTGGTTTACCACCACTTGGTGGTCCACCGTACCTCGGAGAGCACGTTAAGCTGTCGGTCTCAGTTTATATCATACACATCTGATCGCGATCGTTACTTATGCTGCGCCAACACGCAGTGGAGCAGCGTGGTGGATTAAGCTCCAATCTTTTTCCTTCATGGAGAAAGAGGCAGAAGCCCAGCAGTGGGATGTTACAGGCTGAAGCGAACTATGTAATCCTATACCTACACGACAAGTGTTAATATTGGCAATTTCTTGCACCACTACATCAGAGCATTCTAAATGAAGCGGTATACTCGTAGGTATCGGACCTTAATTGAGCGCTCGGCGACAGAATGAAGTCGTAAACAGATAAAACAGTTCTTCAGTTCAGATCAAATGCATAGTTTACGATTCTATAATGGACATAAAGACAAATATTCATTTTTATATACATAGATAACCGTGCCGATGAGCGATGACTATACACAAATGAAGTCCTCTAGGGGAAACACCTTAAACAATATATAATGATAGTTGATCACGCTCGTTGGTGAGCGTGGGTGGATGATAGCCATGGGAAATAATGGAATAATGTTTGAGTATATTAAAAAAAATATATCAAAAGAAAATATATAAAAAGAAATGGATCAAAACATTTTGGAAGTGATGAGGTTAAGATTATTTCAATATTAATTTGTTTACTATAGATATATTAATAAATATAACTATCATTTATTCAAAATAATTAATGAAATTCAAAATCAGCAAGGAACTCAGTTCCTTTTTACAAAAAAAAAAAAAACTCAATCGTTATAAATCTAGTCAAGTCTTGCATGAAATACAGCTATTCAACTTTAGGCTGAAATGGCAGAGTGATTCAGTTCATACAGCGGTACTTTTATCAAAACATACCAATTTTCCCGTAATTATTTCAATTCGGAACTTCGCTTGTGAAATTCGTTGCAACAATACAATTAAAACCGTTCATTGTCAATCGTTTCGTACCGGTGTGCCAAATTTAACTGTCGATCGATGCTTTGAACCGTGACAGACGAAAAAACAAACAAAATCACTTTCACTTTAACCCAATAATGGGCACGACTTCCGGTGATGTCGACACTTGTTCGTTTGGTCATGGTTACTATTCGATTTTTGGATCATAGGATCATATTGTTTTATAGGTCACAGCTACTGCTCAGGTTTTTTTTGGTCATAAAGTTACGGTTTACAGCCTATAAAGTTCCTCGAAATGGGATCTATTTGACATGATATGTTTAAAATAACAGTCTAAATAAACAACTGCCATTGTATAGATCAAAATAGGGCCATATTCTTTCGGGGGTTCAAAAATACACTACCATCTGCGAACAGCCAGACCGCAGCAAACTACGACGAGACCACAACTGGCCACAAAGCGAGAATCAAAGTTGTGACAGTCCCTATATCATGCGTTCTGGCTATTTTGTCTTCTTCGTCCCGGTTTTGACAGATATCAAATGATAACTATATGCGTCACCGCGTGTGCAAGTGTATTCAAATAATTCTGTTGAAGTTGGAAACAGTTTTGGTTACGTGTGTTTTATAAATTGTTACACATAATGTTACCTTAAAAAGTTATTTTTAAGGTACAAACGCGAAAACGCGATTGAATATTGATGCTGATTTGACTTTTATCCTCATCCAAAAATAAAAATAAAAAAAAAAAACAAGATCTAATGATCTTTTTTCTTTTAATAAAAACTTCCCAGTGTTCTTTCTACCTTGTGGCAGGAATTTAAATCAAAACGTAATCATAATTTTCTTTCAAATTAATTCAATAATAATAATGATACAACTTTTTTGGATTTTAGCGCGGTTATTAAGTTTTTTAAATGCCCGACGTTTCATTCAGTAAATTTATCGTTATACTTAACTAAGATACTCATTTCAGCCTATCGCAGTCCACTGCTGCACATAGGGCACCCTAAATTCGGGGAGGCTAAGATACAGACCGACGAAAATGGGAAAATTTTAAATTTTGCTTCAGTATCGATTATAGACCTTAGTTACGTCTATGTATATCCTTTACAAAATATATCCAACATACATAATCGGTTAATTACATATTCTTATATATAAATTTTTTTGTCACAGTTTTAGTTACCATACTCCTCCGAAGCGGCTGGACCGATTTTTTTGAAATTTTGTGTGCATATCGAGTAGGTCTGAGAATCGGCCAACATTTACTTTTCATACCCCGAAGTTATAAGCCCCCCTCCCCTTATATGGCAAAAAAAAAACGTTTGCGGGGTTAGCTAGTAGTTTTACAATAAGCATAGGTTCTATAATGACATAACTAAATAAAATCAAACTTAACCGTGGGATTTTCGCCAAGATACCAAAACAAAAACACCTATTTATCTTGTATATTACGTATGAAAGAAATACACAATTTACATAATTTGCTATATAACAAATATACCAGTTATAGTACATAGATTCTAAAGTAATTTAGAAATAAGTACATAATTAATTGTTTCCTGAAATTATGCCGCATCTTCCGCTGTCATTACGAAAGAAATAAACAACTTCTAGACGTGGACATACCCACATACATAGCAATACTAAACATAATATTAATTCTTGTATAGGATTCGTTGTAAATATCCCATTTTACAAATAAGTCAGTATTAGTGACCACGAAACTTGAAAAAGCTTATAAAATTAGGATGTTTGTTCAACTAGATAAAATTATATTTGACAAACTATCTGGTACATAATTGCGTTTGTTTGCAAACAAAAAGAAACGACTTTAATTGACGTAAATATAATAATCAATGTAAAAATATTCAATTAAACACGTATTATTTGGGATAAAAAGAAATGGTTGTCTTTAAAATTGGTTTAGAGACAATAGACAACGTCATAACAAAACGTCTCTTCGGACGTATAGGCCTATCAAGTGGAAGAGAGTTAGATGTGGCGCAAGCGTATATTGAGCGTAACGCTACAATGAGTCATCCTTTTTCGTGCATGTAGCCGGCGTTCATTTATTAGACGTTGTAAGTAATTGTCAGATGTCAATCAATTTTAAATGGGATCACAGCGTACAACCTTTCGAGGTTAATAAGGATCGAAAAAACATTAAAAACTATTACAGTCCAATTGAAAACTTTTTTGAAGTCTTTTAAAACTTATAATTTTGGTATGTTTGTACGACAAGATAAAATTGTTTTACAAACAAACTGATACAAGGATATCTACGTTAAAGATATAACAAAGTACTTACATATTAAAATTCAATTGATGTTTCAAACAATTACATTATAATGAAGCGAAGGTAATCACTGCACTGCGCAAAAACCGGTAGTTCATATAACCACATAAAAACCGTTTATTTTGTTATACTATCGATAAACACGCAAATTCAAAATGTAAAAAGTTGCTTATTTGATTTAGAACAACAAAATAGTTTCTTTATTGGCATCACATCACACCAAAATCGTTTTATATTTAAAATAAAATAAAAACTACTTTTTGTTTACTTGACTGTACTTGTTTAATTTAATGACACCGCACCCCAAAATCGTTCTATATTTATAATAAAATAATAAAATAAAATAATAACACAATCGATCATTCAAATATCAAATTTAAATTTAGAACACAGTTTTTATTTATTTATTATTACTTTTTAATTTTATTGATAGTACACACAAAAAGGTTAACACATCCAATATGGCGTTTAATATTTGACATATATTTTAGCGGGTAACGTTTTCACGAAACGGCTCGGAACGCCGTTCAATTTTGTACTAAACCGCTAGTTTGTGGAATCCTTCTACTTGTTTATGGTTGGTTTACATGGCGCTGTTTTTTTTTTTCATTCTTTTAAATTATATTCCATTGTTATGAGACAAATGTTGGGAATTTTACACGCTAATGTGGACAGTTTTATTTAGTGATTATAACCTACTTTTTTATTTTACTGTTTTATTTTTATGTATTAATAAAATATGCTATATTCCTTCTCCTACATGGGGAAAGAGGCCTATGCCCAGTAGTGGGATATTACAGGCTGAAGCGTGCTATATTAATAAGGAAATATTAAATATATATTTTTAAAGTTGCTTTAATAAAGTATTCCATTTAAAATATTACATTATTTGTATATCACATTTAAAATACACATATACAAAGTATATACAAGCGAGATTTATATTCTATATATACAAAAAAAACATGAAATAGTAGCAGCTATATATATAGGTATATAGGTAGTACATGTGACTTTATTTATTTGTATATATAAGCGACATATAACAAACGTTTTTCTATGCCATTTTTACTGTACATACCGTGACTCAGAGATAATAGCCGCTATTGTGTACATAGAACAACGCGGTGGAAATGGGAGCATTAAAATTTATCATTACCTGCGTTTATTTTATACAATATTATTTATTAAAAATATATGAAAAAGAGCGGAATCAAGCATATACTTTGCTTACAAAGATTTAGCGTGCAACTAACACACAAGATCAAATCGCTGATCCATCATAAACAAGTATCTTATCTTTTTATCTTGATTATCTTCTTTATCTTAATCCTTTAGCCTTTCAGGGATCATGAGTGTTTAGTAAAAAAATATTAGACGTCGTCGAAATCAATATACATTATAAATATCTACACAAAAAAGATAAGAATTAAAAAAGAAACGAGTGTGCTTTAGACCACACGACTGAAATTAAACTTACGAAACGTAACTCTCTCTCTTTCAACTTCCGTTCGCCTCGCCCGATCACACTTTTCGTAACGCTCACATCACGCATTCACCAACTCACTCCCCAAGTCACAGGTGCGTAAAGAAGTTTTACTTCAATAATTGTTTTGTTTTCTATTAATATCATAAAAATTCCAATTTCGCGTTTCCTAAACATCTCTGAAATACAGACATCGGTCACTTACAATTTTATTTTATGCGTCTAATTTTATTCTATATGTATATCTATAATGTCACAAACCAGCATTGCTTTTGCAACATTTTTCATTCATCATCATCATCATCATTCCAGCCTATTGCAATCCACTGCTGGACATAGGCCTCCACAAGTTCGCGCCAAAAGTGAACTCATGTGTGTTGCCCATAATCACCACGCTGGGCAGGCGGGTTAGTGACCGCAGGGTTGGCTTTGTCGCACCTAAGACGCTGCTGCCCGTCTTCGGCCTGTGTGTTTCAAAGCCAGCGGTTAGATGGTTATCCCGCAATCGGTCGGTTTCTTAAGTTCCAAGGTGGTAGTGGAACCTTGCCTTAGTCGCCTCTTACGACACCCACGGGAAGAGAGGGGGTGGCTATATTCTTTGGTGCCGTAGCCACACAGCAATTTCATTCATGCTTAGCTTCTATTGTTTGTAGTGTGATGCTATATGGCTGGCTATACATAGGTTTCCTCCATTAGCTATTCAGCAATAAAATATTTTATCAATTGTAACCAGTAACTTTCCTGAACTCTATGCGTTCGACCAAATTAACTCTTCAGCTTTGTAATATTAGAATAATACCACTTCCAAGATGTTTTATTCTATGGTTAAATTTCTGTTAGTAGTTTAGTACACTCAGAACCAGAACTGTTCTAAATTTTTGTGTACAAAAATTTAATTCTTCGAAAATCTATTCTTTATTAAACTGTAAAAGTTCCAATTCTGTGGATTAATTATATTTTGAAAACAATGAGGGTAGTCTATAAAACATACTGCAGTCTAAAGTGTATTATTTATTATTTTTGTCTGCTTTTTGGTCAAAAATCGAGTAAAAACTACTGAATTAATTTGAATGAAGCTTCGCACGCTTAAATTACTGACATCGTAATCCTCAGTATAAGCCGCCGATAGTCACCGGTTTTATTCCAATTTTATGTTTCTATGTTGTTATAAGTTAGTAATATTTGTTTTTTTTTTGTCTTGGTATATGTCCGAGCCTCGCTGAGCACGTTAAGCCATCGGTATCGGTTGTTATCATAGATACTTTATAGCAGTTGTTACTCATGGTAGGGAATAACCCACTCGAAAAGGAGCAACGTGATGATTTAAACTTCAGACCTTGAGAAATGTGTAGAGAGGAGGCCTTTGCAGTGGGACGTTTAGAGGCTTTTTTGAGGCATTCTGTACGTACATTTTTGATGTTATACATCATGAAAAAACCCACTCCCTAAAGAGACAACGAAGAAAAAGTAAGCAACGTGAAGCTAGCCAATAAAGTATCACTTTTTACGTGCGTACATAAGTACACACTCTTTTTTTAATTAAGGGGTACAAACAAGTGGATAGTACCATCTGGTGTTAAATGCCGTCGCCCATGAATATCAACAACAATAAAGAAGTTGCGGGTGCGCTGCCTGCCCAGATTAATTTAATTAAAGTACAGAACAAAGATGATTAAATAATTTTCGTGTAACAAGTTATCTTGTATAATTTTCTGCCAAGATCGAAACAAATCGGTCAAGGTTTTGCGATTTTTACTTAAAAAAAAATATTCATTAAAACTGTTCTACTTTTATGATAATTATCTCATAAAGTTACCGTTTAAAAGTGAATTAAAAAACGTCATAACCTTTATTCGGAAATACCTTAAGAAAGGTCACTTTGAGAACCTTATGAATGTATTATTGGAATTTTTAAAAGTATGCGAACTGTTTGTGAGAACATGAATGGACACAGTTTTTTGATATTTCTTGTAATTAAATATTTGTCATCTATAATTGTACAAGCAAGAAGCATTTAATTACCCCACATATACTACACACCACTTCCAGTGGCGTATTTTAAAATTCAGCGCCCCGGACCAATAAAGTTTGCCGCTCCATAAAAATATAAGTGAATAATTAAAGTGTAGATTTATTTTGGAATTTTTCGGCTGACCTTCTTCACCTTTTTTGGTCACACTCTCCATAAAATTTCCGCATATTATATTAGGTACAAATCGATTACAGCAAATAATTATCGATTTTTGTACAATTCAATATTTTTTTTGACCTTTTTGGCCCTAGTAACACGGCCTTGACCATTTTTAAGCTATACACAAGAAAATAACTATACAATAAATCTTAACGCTGAGTGGCAGATATATCTTTAGCCACACTATTCAATCAAAGCGAGTTATAAACTTCATTCTAGCTTTAAAATCGTAATTTTACAAATTATAATTATACTAGCTGTACCCCGCGATTTCGGCCGCGTTAACTTGAAGGAAAAAACGGCCTTAAATATTATTGTATAGCTTACATCCTCCTCGATATATGAGCTATTCAACACAATAAATAATTCATTTCAAGCCAGTAGATACTAAAATGATTGAAACAAACAAACAAACATTTCAGCTTTATAATATTAGTAGATATTGTCTTTGATAAATTAATTATAGTTGAGGTGAAGCCCCCACTAGGATTTCGGGATATAGATTCTGGTGAGAAGAATCGGCAAATAACAGTATTGTGTAGTTCAATCAGTCAGTCAGTTCAATCTGTTGCAGTCCACTGCTGGATATAGGACTAACCTGTAGAGTTATATTACTTATATTACTATTATTTTATTAAAATAGTGTAATTTTAAAGCATTTATTATTATAGGCTGCAATATATTTCTTTTCTTTCTTCTTCCGAACGTTAAAAAACAAACATTACGATTCAGCCCGTAACATCCCACTGCTGGGCATAGACTCCTTTATCCGTGTAGACGGATCGGAGCTTAATCCACTACGCCGCTCCACTGCGGGTTGGCGGATTATAAATAAATAAATATTACTTAATTGAACACTTTTCCATTCATCTATACACGAATCAATTAGCCTAACTAAAATGGTTCTATCTCTGTCATCCACAAACAAAACTATCATCTATCTTTTTCATACATATTATAAGTTTGCAGGACTTTCTACTTTATTACCATTATAATAAGCACCATTTTCTATTAAATAATATTAAGGTTATGAGTATAGTCCCATAATTGAAGATCATTAAGACAATGGAATACGATAGCAACAAACGACTGCAACTGTATATGTATATATATACGTGTATGTTTTGTGTGTGTGAGTGTGTGTGTGCGCGTGTTTGCGCGTGTGTGCGCGTATGTTTTTGTGTGCGTGTGTGTGTGTGTTTGTGTGTGTGTGTGTGCGTGTACGTATGTGTGCGTGTACGTATGTGTGTGTGTGTGTGTGTGTGTGTGTGTGTGTGTGTGTGTGTATGTGTGTGTGCGTATGTGTGTGTGCGTATGTGTGTGTGCGTATGTGTGTGTGCGTATGTGTGTGTGCGTATGTGTGTGTGCGTATGTGTGTGTGCGTATGTGTGTGTGCATGTGGGCGTGTGTACGTGAGCATGTGGGCGTGTGTTCCGCAGTGTCAACACCCTAGCGCCATCTAGTGTTTGGTCAGTGACTCTAGGTTAACGGAAACGTCTTTGTCACATGTCGCGGTCCATCTTTGAACTTTTTCATACAAAGATATTTTTCTTCTTTCATCTACCCACCGTACTCCATAGCTTCTAATGTCATCAGTCCGGTCCAATGCAGTGATTAATGGTGACTATAAGGACGACGACGAGGAGTCATCACCGGATTGATACCCCCAACGGATACAAAGTTACTAACCGAACAAGACCACCATATTTTAAAAAGGCCATGATACTCATAAGGCGTCTCTTCCTGGAGGCATGTCCTTGGCCCATTGGGCCTGTCTGTCTATTTGTTCCGACTAATCTCTGAAACGGTTGGACCTATTTTGACGGGACTTTCACTGGCAGATAGCTGCTGTAGGAAGGAGTAACTTAGGCTAATTTTATTAAAGAAATGTATTTATTTTATAACTCAGCGAACGGAACAATAACTCTTTTGTTAAGTTTCACGCGGACGAAGTCGCGGGCACAGCTAATAAAAAATGCATTAAATCAATAAAAAAAAAACATTATACACACTACCATTTATTTGACACACGCGCGTCAATCAAATTGAGAATCTCGGAAACGGCTCCAACGATTTTCGTGAAATTTAGTATGCAGGGAATTTCGGGGGAGATAAATAAATCTAGCTAGGATTCATTTTTAGACAATGTGGTTTAATCCCTATTTTTAGGCAGTGAAAAAATGGCTACAATATCGTTAGAATACGAAAGTAAATTTCGCACCTGTCAATAAAGTAATAGCTCAGAGGAAATCGGCCGGTCGCGATCGAGCGAAAAAAGCATGGTTCCAAATCCTAAAGTTTCCGAGATCGATTATCATTTTTTCTTTTTTTTTTCTAATTACACTCGTTATTTTTTATTTAAATAGCCAGTTCATATTTTTTATTATTATGTCGGTAAAATCGAAAAATATTATTCATATTTTATCTTTATTATTTTTTAATAATTTTTTATTTTTGACTTTTTAAACCTATTTACTTATATTTTTTATTATTGTCCGTAAAAAAAAATATTATTGATATTTTATAAATATGTAATTCGTATTTAAATATGATTTTCAAAAAACACGATTTACTAAAAATACCGAGCTTAGCTCGGTCACCCAGGTACTTATATATTTAAATTTACAATTTAAATAATAATGGTCCCAATTCGACCACTGAGCGACCACTAGTATAATTATAAATAAACTAGCTGTCAAACCGCCACTTCGTTCGAGTAAACTGCACTAAACCGTTTGTCGACCTTTTTTAACCGACGTCAAAAAAGGGGGAGGTTAACAATTCGACTGTATATTTTTGTGTGTCTACCTCAGAACTTTTTAATGGGTGGACTGGACTGATTTTGATAATTCTTTTTTTATTCGAAAGCTGGTGTTTGTCACACGGTTTCGTTTAAATATTTTAGTATTTTGTTTGCAATGGTCTGGACGTTTATGCGTGTGTGTTGTGTGACCCTGCCACAGATGTTAATCCTAGTGGGGGTCGATATCTGAGTTAGGTTAGGGGTAAACGATATCAAGGTTGTATACCGCAAATGAGGCACAAGCTGACATTTTCCTGTTCAAGTACCTACAAGTCTTTGTGAAAACTATTCCCGTCACAAAAAATACGCGAATTAACCCATTTTATAAGGTCAATAGATTTCCTCGAATGCTTGTGACATATACATTTTTCAATCATTACAAATTCACTCGTACATTTAAACCAGCTTTATTAAACCCATATCTTTGTCATTTATATAATCTTGTACCGGAAAATAATTAACACCACCAACATATACCTACTCACAAGAAGATACACCGTTACAAGAAATTCATATCGCCTTCACTAATGCCCTGACATCTGGCGTCTTGATCACAATCATTTAATTGTTCTATATATTATAAACCAAAAATATATTGCAATCAAAGGTTAAGAATAGTTACTGATTGTGGGCCGACTTATGGCTAATCAGCCCTTTCTTTCAGGTATCCCAAACACGAAAAGAAAAGCTTAATATCAAAAACGGGCATTTGGTACGTATTTACGTAATAAACTTACGCATATGAATGAAAATAAAAAATAATACAGAATGTATCCCCGTTATAAAATAATAAATATAAATGGAAGATGTCTACGTAAAATCGCCTTCGGGGACTGGATGAGGATTGCGGAGAACCGAAATGTTAAGAGCGAACTTGGGGATGTCCAGTTGTGGACTATGATAGGCTGAAAAAAGTCTACCTTAATTGATGATTGATGAAATTAAAATGTACTCACATTCTCTCTATCCACATCGAGCTGAGACTCTCTCTTCGGCAAGCTGAACCCCCTCCCTGAATCCTTCTTCTTATATCTCTTGATATCCGTCGCAAACTTCTTCTCCACCTGTCTTCTAGCGTTTTTGAACTCATCTGCGACATTCTCACTTGACTTCCAGACTTTCTTACTTAGTATCGGTTTAGGGATTAATTCTTCCTTTTCTGTTTTCTGTGATGCGTTCTCGAAGTTCTCTCGAAGTTTCTGGAAGTCCGATTTGGTTACATCCGGTGTCGGTGAACGGGACACTTCGTAGGGTACGTCATAGATTTTTTGATCCTGAAAAAAAAACATAAGCAACTTGAGTAAAAAACAATCATTACATATATAATGCCTGTGCTATGTATAAAGTTGAATTAATCGTAACTTTTTTTGGTATTTTTTAATTTACTTAGATTTTAATTCCATAAAACCTTGGGTAAAGCTTTAGATTAGGTAAAACCGAATTTCGGGACAGTGGGGGGATGGGGGGGGAGAGGGTGGAGAACGCTACCCCTAGTACCACTGTCGCACCTCGGAACCCCATGGTTATGGAGATATCCATGGTTAAAGTTTTGAGGTTAGAAGAAGAATTTCGAAAGTTAGAGGAACGCTTGGCTCCGGCGCTACGGGAAGTGCAGCCCTTCCGCCCTTGCGTGGACGGCGGGCGAGGGCTGCCCTCCCTTCGCGCCTCCGCGGCACAAAAAAAACACTCTAGGGGTAGGACAGACCAAGACCACGTGGACAGTGGGGTGCTCCGATTCGGTTTTGGGTATTTTTCGAATTTCTAAACCTATATTCTAGCACGCAATGTTACTAATTTTATTAGAATATTATGTCTGACGCGTTATTTTGTTTAAAAGTGTCGATTTGTCACACAATGCAAACAGTACGAGCTCAAAGGTATTATAATAGCTTTAAATTCTTCTTCTAACCTCAAAACTTTAACCATGGATATCTCCATAACCATGGGGTTTTGAGGTATGACAGTGTTACCTTGTATAGATTCCCCTACACCCTCTACCCTCCACACCCAAAAACCCCATAATTCGTTTTTTTTTGTACGGAGCATGAGTGAGCGTGCTTTCTCGCACGCAAGGGCTGCACTTCCCGTAGCGCCGGAGCCAAGCGTTCCTCTAACTTTCGAAATTCTTCTTCTAACCTCAAAACTTTAACCATGGATATCTCCATAACCATGGGGTTCCGAGGTGTGACAGTGGTACCAGGGGTAGCGTTTCCCACCCTCTTCCCCCCCATCCCCTCACAGTCCCGAAATTCGGTTTTACCTAATCTAGATCTTAGCCAAACCTTGCAACAAGGTGTTAGAAAACTTATAAAATAAGGCTAGAAATTCTTAATCTAGACGTTTTTAAGTGTTGTGCTTAGCAAAACTTTTGGCGATTAGTTTTTATTTATACATATTATTTTTAAATGGGTTTTCAATTAAAGAAATTAGTATTTTTATAACCAAAACAAATAAAATTAAAAGACTTGACAACGCGTTAGCTTAGTGGTCATAATGATGTTTAATTTATATTATTTTGTGTGCTCGCAAACGAAAAAACCTGACTTTAATTCACATCGACAAGTTATATGTAAAACGTGGGTAGTTGAAAAAAAGACAGATAAATTCACATTATTACAGATAACTCAAAAAATACTTGTCATATGACGCTGAAATTTAAATGGGATCACACCGGATGGGATTAAGCTCTGATCCTTCTCCAGCATAGGGCAAAAGGCCTATACCCAGCAGTGGAATATTACAGGCTGAAAGCGTATATACATCAGGCGGTTACAATTTTTTATAAGTATTGATTACATTACCTAGTCTCCACGCCACTTGGCATTAAATAAATCATATGTGCTTTTTAACTCATTGATAAGCTGTAAACCCAAGTTATGGGATGGTTTCGTTGTTATAAATGTTATGATCGTTATTATATCTCCTTTCAGAAGCATACTTTCTGTTTAGTTATTCCATTACAAAACAAACACGCACTGTTATGCAGACTTCCGGTGTAAATGAGTCAACGTTACACATGGGATGTTATCACTTAGACGATAGTGATGTATTTATCGACAGCGTCTGACTTTTTAAACTTTCACGGTCACTGATGAGTTCGAAAAAAGCATTGCTTTTTTTAATTTTTAAGTCAGTAAGTAAGTAAATTATTTAATAATCTTAAATATGTTAATTAAAATTTATCATAATAAATTTATTGCAAAAAAAAAAATGAATATTGTATAATATAATTATGTTGACAAGCATTAATTCCGCCGATAAACTGTTACGAAATTTGGCGGATTATGAAATTGTACATTATTTGGTCCAATAAAGAATTTATTATTTGTTTATTTATTTAGTTTTGATACAACACTATGATTTATAATTAAAATGGGATGTTTACCATGTTGTTAGTTATCTATACAAATAAATAAAATTGGAGTGTCTGTTTGTAATATTAAAATAGCTACTATAGCGCTTTTTACTAAATGCATATGGATGTATACACGGTACATGTACCAAAATAACATTTGTTATGTTTTGTCAGTCTGTCTTTCTGTCTGTCTGATTGTTTCGGTTAATCTCTGAAACGGCTGGAGCGATTTTGACGGGACTATCACTGGCAAACAGCTGATGTAATAAGGAGTAACTTAGGCTACTTTTATTTTAGTTTTTTGTTATTATTTTATAACTGCGAACTGAACAATAATTATTTTGTTAGATTCCACGCGGGCGAAGTCGCGAGCAAAGCTAGTAAATAATATTAATCTTAAAAGAAAAATATATATCGGTCAGACAGTGTCGACAATTACTTAAAACACAGACAATTAAATTACCTAAAGAACAGACTACCGTTTGTATTTAAACATTTATTGGTATATATTTTTGCCATCGATTGTACCATGTGAAGACATTATTTCCACATTATTGTCATAGCTCCGGAACTAGATTCTATTGTGTTTTACAATGTTACTACGTTTGACGAACAAGACATAATGACTTTGGAAAGTAGACGCTTCAAAATGTCTTTAGAAACTTGCTTGTCACTTAGGTGACATTTTGAACTGAACTGAATAATGAGGATCGAATCGTATAATTTATTTTTGTGTTATCCACACATAAGCGAATTCTAAACATTTTTAATCATCATCATCATCATCATCATCATTACAGCCTACGCAGTCCACTGCTGGACATAGACCTCCACAAGTTTACGCCAAAAATAACGTGAACTCATGTGCTTTGCCCATAGTCACCACGCTGGACAGGCGGGTTGGTGATCGCGGGGCTGGCTTTGTCGCACCGAAGACGCTGATGCCCCTTGTCGGCCAGCAGCCAGCAAACATTTTTAATATCATATCAAAATCGACCAATCCAGCGGGGATCGAACCTGCATCTCCGACTCACCGTGACGTAACCAATCCTACTCCCGACCCACTCCAGGAGCTTCGGCTGCCTTACTCGCCACAGGGCTAAGTAGATCAATCTTACAAAATATCATAGACAAATTATACAAATCTTAAGCAGTGTTTTGTGCCTGTGGTGAGTGGGGTAGCCAGAGCTCCTGGGAAGGCTCAACGCTACGGTCTGGAACGTACTTATAATGCACCTGAAGCTACAGACGTCGTGAACTGCGGTAACATCTTACCGTCAGCCAGAACCGTATGCTTGTTTGCCATCTTTGAAGTTAAAAAAAAGTGGCCAGAGTGAGTGTTGCTCCTGTTGTGCATGCTCCTGCAACGCGCAGCGCTCCAAGCGTTGCGCGTTGCATTAGGTCGGAAGTTAGGATTCCTACGCTTACTTACACTATAGCGGTGTTAACAGTACAGACAAAAACCAGATCGGCCATAACGCCAATAAGATAAATCGAAGAAATGTCTAAAATCTAGATATAAACTGCAGTATTATGAAATGTGATCTCGATCTGCAGTAACACAACACCGGTGACCGCAAAACGACCGCACGGGTCAGTGAACCCTAGTCACTATTTCATTTATTATTCCTTCTGAGGAATTCTCACATACATATATAGCGATGATAAAAATAGTTTTTTTTTTTTGGGTACAGAACAGCAGAATATATTCTGATCGAAATCTGCAGCAGCTCGTCCGGGGAAGTACCGCAATCTTACAGAAGATCACAGCTAAATAATACCACTTTCAAGAAGTGTTTGTATTCGTGTGGTGAGTAAGATGACCAGTGCTCCTGGGGAGGGCATAGGGTCGGCAACGCGCTTGCGATGCTTTTGCTGTTGCAGGCGTCTATAGGCTACGGTAACTGCTTACTATCAGGTGGGGCCGTACGCTTGTTTGCCTAATTCGATTTTATTTTTGAAAAAAAAAAATTGTTTGTTTCAATTATCAAAACTAGATACCACCCTACTTTCTGAATCACATTTTTGTTTCGACAATTATATTATACACAGTTTAAATTAATTTGAACAAAGTTTCATTGTAATAACTCTATTGACCAAGAAACACTATAGTTTGTGTGTATATACATATATTAAGAAAACGCTTAGAGACTGTGTTATCGGTTGTGGATAACGCTATTTAACGGGCGACGGTATCGGTATATAACATTTTTGATATATTAACCTTTATTACCACCGAATTCCAATATACTTATCAGCTAGTTCTATTTGCAGCTATGAATCTAAAAGTTGCAGTTTATTATTTGATGATAAACGCGTCCTAATGGCCTATTCTACTACCTGCTGTTGAAGTCTATTCGTAACTTTTTTTTTTTTTTTATGTCACTAGGTCGGCAAACAAGCGTACGGCTCACCTGATGGTAAGCGACTACCGCAGCCTATAGACACTTGCAATACCAGAAGCATCGCAAGCGCGTTGCCGACCCAATCCCCAATCCCCCAGGAGCTCTGGTCACCTTACTCACCAACAGGAACACAATACTGCTTGAAAACAGTATTATTTAGCTGTGATCTTCTGTAAGGTCGAGGTACTACCCCAGTCGGGCTGCTCCATATTTTGAGCAGGAAATTCCTACTGTGCCCTACCTCAGTTAACTTATTTGCTGGATAAACTTTATCCACAATTAGTAAAACCGGCCCTTAATATTTCACATTATTTTCAAAGTAGGTATAGTTCTGTTAAAATTACAAATAATTTAAGATACAGTACACTGTGTAATATACAAGAATCATGAGTACATTTAACCTGCGTACATTTTTTTTTTAATTGGTTATTTATAATTTAAATTTACTTAAAAATAGGGAATAAAGCATAAGAGATTTTATATATAAAAAATGATTTTGGAATCTCACCAACCATACAAGCAGAAAATCAAAAATCAAAAACAAATTTACTCAAATATGTTTAAAAAGCGCCATCGAATGGTCATTTTTTAAATTAAATTCTTAATTATAGTTAAAAGTGACGTTACCGCCGATTCCAAATTGAGATTCTGCAGAGAAGAATAGGCAAGAAACTCCCCAGTTACTCTTTAAAAAAACTGTAATCTATATAAATAATAATTGTGTTTGCACGCAAACGAAAAAAACCGACTTCAATTACATCGACAAGTAATACAACGTAGATCGACGAAAAAATAGTCAAATAAATACGTATTACCAAAGATTACTCAAAAAGTAGTTATCAGATCTCGATAAAATTTAAATGTGACCACATGATAAACACCAGCTTTTGATTAAATTAAAAATTATCAAAATCGGTACACCCAGTAAAAAGTTATGCAAATTTTCGAGAGTTTCCCTCGATTTCTCTGGGATCCCATCATCAAATCCTGGTTTCCTTATCATGGTACAAAACTAGGCACATCTCCTTTTCAATAAAAAAGAATTATCAAAATCGGTACATCCAGTAAAAAGTTATGTGGTATAATACAACGTAGGTCGACGAAAAAAGCGTCAAGTAAAAACGCATTATTAGATATAACTCGAAAAGTAGTTGTTAGATCTCAAATAAATTTAAATGGGACCAATTGACACATACCACCTTTCGATTAAAAGAAAATTTGTCGAAATCGCTCTACCGAGTCAAAAGTTCTGATGTAACATACATAAAAAAAATACAGTCGAATTGAGAACCTCCTCCTTTTTTGGAAGTCGGTTAAAAATGCATGTTGCTAAGCGCATAACTCGAGAATGGCTCGACCAATTCGGCTATTTTTTTATACGTTCCTTAAGGCCCATGGAAGGTTTTGAATACTAAAAAAAAAATATAAAGTGTTTACTGCAAAACGTTACACTTACTTAATTTTTAGCATTAACTTTTTACAGAACGAAGTTTGTCCGGGAAGCTAGTTTAATATGAAATTGATAATGCTCATGAATGCAGAAATTGTCTTGAATAAGAAGATTTTGAAACCATTCAAGATTTCTATGCTCACGTTTAGATTATAACTTTACTACCATACTTGACTTTTTTGTGTATTTGCCAACAAATAAATAAATAATTTTGAATAAGATCATTATTTTACGGGACTTATAGTGTACTAACACTAAGTTGGTACACAATAAGTGCGTTTGCTTGCAACCGAAAGAAAAATGACTTCCATTGTTATCGACAAGTAATTAGAACATAGAACGTCGAAGAAAATAATAATCAATAAGGATAGCTCAAGAAGCCTCGTCAGATTAGTATTATGCTCCAATCCATGGAGAAAAAGACCTATGTCCAGCTGTGGGGTGTTACAAGCATCAATCGTATAGACAGTATTAAGTTTACCAACATGTATTTATAAATACGGCACAAAATAAAATCGCTTACAGCAAACTATTTGAAAGATATACGCATACCCGATGCCACATCCAACAATCTTAAACATCAGTTCTCCAAGTCGTAACAACCTAGGAACATAAAAGGAAGCGGTGAGAGCCACTTTCTACCGCTAAACGGTACTTGAAACAGTTTCCATGTTTATTTTTTTTTTACTTTCTAAATATATATGGATAGAGTATTATAACATATTTGTTAAGCTAATAAGATAATCACTAATATCAAAAGTTCGTACAAGGTTAAAAATATCTTTAGCCGAGTAGTCAGTCAGTCAGTCAGTCAGTTCAGCCTATTGCAGTCCACTGCTGGACATATGTCCAGAAAATAAAGAATTGTCTTCAGAAGTTCGCACCTAAAAAGGGCGTGAACCCATGTGTGTTACCCATAGTCACCACGCTGGGCAAGCGGGTTGGTGACCGCAGGGTTGGCTTTGTCGCACCGAAGACGCTGCTGTCCGTCATGTATATATATTATTCTTTTTATTTATGTATGTTCGGGGATAACTTCGTCGTTTATAAACCAATTTTGATAATTCTTTTTTTGTTGGAAACTAGATATTCCAAGTGTTGTATCATGATAAGGAAACTATGATCTGATGATGGAATCCAGAGAAATCGAGAGAAACCCTCGAAAATCGTAGTGACAACTAGTCCGTTTGTAATTTTTTTCGTCTAGTTATTAGTCTTCAATATTTTGCCCATACATTACAAAATTGAGTTATCATCTTCATGAGCAAACATAAGTATTAAACCCCGTGTAACATACATCTATACATATATATTCAGAACATTATTATAATATTTATGTAATAACAAAATTAGTTTTACATAATAGCAATACATAACAAAGTAAATATTTACAATTTAAAACATATTTATTCATACGCATAACGTCCGCGAGGAATTGGGGCTATAATGGATATTAGAAGTCATGTAAGCGCTTTCAAATCTTTTCTGTATACGAAACACGCTAGTTTTATGCAAAATTGTTGTGTATTCTCGTATTGTAAATAATTATGTGTTTGCTGTGTATTTGTTGTAATAATAATATTATTATATATAATTATTATATATATAATATTATTATATGTAATAATAATATTATTACAACAGATACACAGCACACATACACTTTATGTTTGTTTGTATGTCTTGGTTTTTATGCTGGAAGTGCAATAAATGTTAGCTGAAATAATTCTATACAAATAAATAAAATTGGAGTGTCTGTTTGTAATATTTGAATAACCGCTTTTTACTAAATTTATATGGATTATACACGGTACATTTACCAAAATAATATTTTTATCAATTTTTTTCTGTCTGTCGGTCTGTCTGTTTGTTCTGGCTAATCTCTTAAACGGCTGGACCGACTTTGACGGGACTTTCACTGGCAAATAGCTGGTGTAATAAGGAGTAACTTAGGCTACTTTTATTTTAGAATTTTATTTTATTTTATAACTCTGTGGACTGAACAATAACTAATTTGTTAAATGCAACGCAGACGTAGTCGCGGGCACATCTAGTCTATTAATAAATGTAAACACAATATATAAAATACATATTATATAAAGAGTCTTCCTCAATTAAAAATAATATTATAATGTAAATAAACTTTTTTAACTTTTAATTTATTTTCCGCCGATAATTTATGATTTTTAACATTGTTTCCTACTATAGACAATTGTTTAATTAATTTATTTAGACATTTACTATATTCTAAGTGTAATATAAAAATATTTGTAAAAAATTAAACAATTATACAAAACTAATGGTTTCCCAGTGGTCGAAATTCGACCACAATTAATTTAATTTACAAGTTTGGACACTCTAAACAAAAGAGTAGGTATATATAGGTACGCGTGTGTGTGTATACATGGTAGTGTGTGTAGTGCTTTTTATAATTTATATTATGTCTTATGCATAATTAAAGAAAAACATATACGAGCATTCTATACTCGTCTATATAAACTATAATTAACAGATTATACCCTTATTTAAATATAATGTTCTGAAATCTTGAGCATAGTTAGACACGTGATATTTGGTTATGACGGTCGCAATTACAAATAAATAAATATCTACGAGTACAACATACACACACGGGCCTATGTTCCTACGGTAAGCAACTTAATGCTTGTTACAGGTAACAGTCGGCTGATATGACTATATATTTTTTTTTGATAAATATACATAGAAATATTACATATATAAATACAAATATTACACCCAGTCAGGCGGGAATCGAACCCACAATGCACAGCCACAAAAAACCACGAAAGCAAGGTCACTACAAACTACGCCAACGAGCTAATCAAATTACAAATGGGGAAAAATAAACCATTCACGTTGTTTTTATTTATTTTAGTGTTACCTACATACACATTGGAGAATCCTAAACATTTTTAATAGGTATCATATCAAAAATCGACCGTTCCAGCGGGGATCGAACCTGCATCTCCGACTCACCGTGTCGGTGCTCTAGCCAATTAAGCTATGGTACGATGTATCCGTTATGTCGAAATTTTTGGTATGATAATTTTTCGTTTCGGAGCCTATAAGATTCCACAGCTGTGTAGTAGAAGAGTCAGAGCTTAACGCACCTTTCTCTACAACGGGTTGGCGGATAATTAAGCTATGCAAGTATCAGCCAGTGTATTCATTAAACGTCATAATAAGCCTCCTACATCAACTCGATGATTAACAATTAATCACAACGATACGAAAACCACATGACGCAAAACCCAGCAGGAATTGTATAAAATCGTTCACTAATTTCTTCCCTATCTTCGTCATACGGTCAAATATATATTAAAATCCAACTTATATTATATTATAGATGCGAAACTTACCAAAACTACTGAACTAATTATAATTAAAGTTGGTACGTAAATAGCTGGAGGTCTAGAATAACTCTTAGGCTTTTTATACCCTCATTAACACGAGATCGAAAATTGATTGCGGGTAAAATAATAATAATGATAATAAAAAAAACACTTATCGGATTCCAGTAGGATAAAATTTTGTGCATTGGATACAAAAACACAATCCAAACACAAACGCACAGATCATAACAAATATTGTATGACATATACACATATTCATATCATCATAGAAAGGAGGTTAAAATCGCACACGACCAAAAATCATGAAATTATATTTTCACTTTGAAAATATTTCTTGAAATGTTAGATCTGAACGCGTGAAGCTAAAACCAATAAAGTTTTTTTATTTCAATTTCATTTTAAAATGCAAATCCTGCCAAGAATAAGCAGCAAATAACAACTCTTATAAAACTACCCTCAATACATCACTAAGACAGTAAAAACTCAGTTATCCTCTACGAAAGCCAATTTCACTTAGATTTATAATATAGGGGAGAAGTGGCATGAAAGAGCCAGGTTTTGAAAGAGCCACTTCTATTATTTCGGTAGTTTAGGAACGGATTTGCTTGGTGATTTTATTTTTAAGTGGCTACACTGATTCCCCGTCACCTACAAACATTTGGTAGTTCACCGGTATCAACGGACGCCGGTGCATTGAGTTAAAGTTTTTGACACTAAAAAGTAAGTATTTTACTTCATTTAAGATGTTTTTTGATATTTTATTGTAAAAAAATATAGGTAAATGGATTGTAGACTGAGTTTGTGGATATATTTGGCTTTGCAGCTGCGTAACAACTGAGTCGCAAAAGTTTTGATATTGTTATTATTTTGAAGGTTATATTTTTTTTAAGAATAAGTTGTGAAAGAGCCGGGTGAATAGGCCATAAAAGAGCTGGCTCTTTCGTAATCGGCTCATTCATAACCCTGCATTTGAAATTTACAAAAATACCTGAAGCTCAAGAGAAGAGAAAGAGGATAATGCAAAGAAAACAAAGAATATTAAGAAACTGACTACAATACAGTCCATAAAAACCATTAATACAAAATCAACAATAAATCAAGAAAATTCCGTACTGCAAGGTGACTGATTTGTCTGACTCTATCGTATTGGCTGAAGTAAAAAAAAAAAGGTTGTTCGAGGAAAAACAAACTCCAAAACAAAGAGAAATAGTGATGATTGCGTACTTTGTCACAAAACATATGAAAACAGTGATGAAGATTGGTTTAAGTTAAAGTTTGTTCTGTTTGGGCTCATGAATCCTGTGGCATTAAGGGGAAATTTAACTTCTTTTGCAAGACATGCTTCTAATTTTAAGAAAATGACATTATATTCTAAAGTTCCAAAAAAGTCTGAATCTCAAAGTTAAGTAAATTCATAGTTAACACTTTAAAGCTCAAAGTGAGAAATATTTTTTTTGAAGATGTTAAAGATTTAACGATGTTGTTTTTGATAGAAGATATTAGTTTTTTGTTTGTTAAATTTTTGAGATTGTTATTAATGAAAAATAATCCGCCTCTAATATATTAAGATTATATATATTATAATAGTTATGACTAAATAATATTTTAAGATTAATGACTTAAAATGACTGATAGAATTATTATTTTTTTAAAGTCAATTAGTTTATAATGAAAAGAATTTGTTAGAATTGTCGTTTTTTTTTTTATAGGACAATAATTATTATTCTGCATAATTTTCACAATTACACTTTATAATACTGACTGGCTCATTCATAACTTTTGGTGGCTCTTTCAATACCGAATAGTTATGAAACAGCCAAAAGACACATTTTTTAAAAATGAATACAGCACTAATTTTTGTAATGTTTTTAAGGTTTTTTCGTATGAAATGACATACTTTATTAAATAAATAATAGTTTGACAAAAAAATATCGTTATTTTTTTCATTAAAAGTATATTTCTTTGCTCTGTTTAGTAAACTGGCTCTTTCATGCCACTTCTCCCCTACGTGTTACATGTATTATATGTACATATTAGCTGTGCCCGCGACTTCGTCCGCGTGGAATTCAATAAAATAATTATTGTTCAGTTTGTAGTTATAAAAAAAAAACTTAAATAAAAGTTACTCCTTATTACATCAACTATCTGCCAGTGAAAATCCCGTCAAAAGTGGTCCAGCCGTTTCAGAGATTAGCCTAACAAACAGATAGACAGACAGACAAACAGACAAAAATTATAAAAAATGTTATTTTGGTATATGCACCGTGTACCGAAAAATCAGCAACGAACCATAAAGTTAATCTTTTAAAACTACCCTCAATAAATCAGTAAAACTAAAAATAACTAAAACGTTGTCATGTAAATCATAGTCATTGTAATGTACATATATTGTCTCATAAACCAATTCGAGACTTAAATTCTACGAGAAGAATCAGCAAGAAACAGTTACTCTGTTATGTTACCCTCAAAACATCACTCGAAAAAGAAACAATCATATTTTCCAAATGAAATCCAATTCAATAGTCCATAACTTCATATTCCCATGATATTACGTTACCTCGTAACATTGTTTATTAATCCGCAGAGTTATTTCGAACACGTCACAGCCTACATAGATAGTCATCTATCGGCACAGTTTAAGAACAATGAGGTACGTGACCATCTCACACTATTGTTTACGATAATATAACTACTTATTTTATTCTGTTTTCTTCTTGAATTACCTATTTTCGTGCTCAGTTCCAGAGTATTCTCAAGTCTATTCGCGTTAAATTTTTTGTTTTCCAACAAAAGGTAAAGTTACTATGGCGTCGATATGACGATAAGTCACTATTTTCTTAATGCCAATATGCTATAGACATATTTTCTTGCACTGTAGCATTGTTCTTATGCGCGTATATTTGGACCACTTGGAATTATGTTACAAGTACCAATTATGTTTCTAATAACGCTAATTGTTTCAAAGATGACTGCTACTCTTACGCTTCAGCTTATAATATCCCACAGCTAGGCATAGGCCTCTTTCCCCGTGTAGGAGAAGGATCAGAGCTTAATGGACCACGCTGCTCCAATGCGGGTTCGCGGATATATTCTATTATTATAATTTAATTGTCTTCGTATAAGTTATTCAGTAGTCAAATATAAATTCTTGAGTAAATAGAGAATCTCAAAATTATATATTATATATACACAAACAACATGTATTATGCAAAAGCCCGTACAACTCGCAGTTTCCAAATTACCATATTCACCAACATGAACACAACGATGCTTGAAAGCAGTATTATTTAGCTGTGAAAATCTGTAAGGTCGAGGTAAAACCCCAGTTGGGCCGCTCCATATTTTGAGTAGGAAAGGGGACTGTCCACTTTGTATGGAGGTTTCGGCCCCGAGTGGATAGTCGCTGAGAATAATAATTATATATTAATTAAGTAGTACTAACAAGTAGGAATTAGAAAAATGATATATTTTTGTATCCAGGTGTTTCATTTTTTGTTTTTTTTTTTTTTTTTGAGGATAATACAAGAAGGTTTCTGAAATAAAAATCATCGTTTTTGTTATTTTTGTTTTACTAATCGGATTCGTACGTTAACAGAATGTTAACTAAAAACTAAGCAGGTGGATTTATAAAATCTTGAAACCTTTTCCAGCCTAAAAACCTTTTTTTTTTTCTTTGTTTTGTAAAATTGTCATGACATGGGCACAACCTACTGTCCGTCGACCAACCATGCAGTTACAATATTTTTTTATGGCTTCTCTGCCTGACCTTTATTGTTTACATATAAAATAAATACAAAATATATTTTCCTACTTATGTGCCTACTGTGTATTTTACGTCGCAGTAGTGATGAATTCTCAGTTGACGGAAAACCTTTCAGTAGGTTGCTAATAGCAACTTGCTATATTTCCTATATATAATAAAGTACTCTGTGTTGCTATATCACTATCACACTATGAAAGCAATATGGAAGTCAAATGAATGTATGTCGCAAAAGTCTGTAGTTTAGGTCTGCCATAATAAATAATATTTTCAATAAACAAATAAATCGATTAAATCGATAATCGAATTTAATATAATTAATTGCTTGCTTTTTATTTAGTCAATAACAATGTTTCTAAAATAGTTTTTTTTTTCACCAAAGTTAAATGTATTTTTACTAAATACACTTTTATAGATAACTTTATTTCTTTATTAATTCGATTTAACAATACTTTTAATCGATTTTAACAAATAATTGATTTAAAAATATTTTAAAAACGATTGTTCGTTAATAATTATTGTTTGTTTAAGACTGGCAACGTGGTATAATCAAATCACCAACCGAAAATAAAGTATATAATTAATGAATTAAAATACTTATTAAATAAACTTTTCATCAGTTTATATTGATACAACTGAAAATCACGAATAATTATGATTTAATATATGAAAATTTTTGGTATATTTGTTTTTTTTGTATGAATTCTGTTCACGCTGGGCCGTCGTTCAGTACGATCGATTCTCAAAAATTTTATTAGAATATTTTCACACCGTAAGTAGAATTTGTCTGGATTATGTGTGTTCTTGCAAATAAACGACGATTATTATTATTCTAAAACTTAACGATTTTACATTTGTTTACTGGACGTTTTCAAGTTCTAAAGACATCTAACATTGAACTAAAGCTGTATACTAATCTTGTGACATTGTGTTATTTTCAATAGTGCGGGCCGTGGCCTGAGATAAAAACAGTATAATTGATTGATTAAATTAATTAATTAACTCATACTGCCACTAGCTTCTGACCGTAAGTTCTCTTATCAATTTTTATTTTAAGAATTTTATGTAAATAAATTTGTAAACCTAGAAAAACTACAAAATAGTATTCAAAATTATATTGAACATTATTTGTTGACAAGTAAAAAAAAAACGACTAATTTACATTGACAAGTAGATATAGTACGATACACATTTTTAAGGATATCTCAAAAACTTTTGTAGTCTTTATACACATAATAACATTATACATATTTACATTCACAACTTAAGAACTAAATATTTACAGCTAGTTATGGTACAAATCAATCGCGTGGAATGGTGCCAAGAAGTCCACGTGGAATGGCAGTTAATTCCCCGTTGAATCGCTATGCCGATTTTATGGCCAAGAAATGCACCAGCCCTATTGTTACTAGTGGAGGCAAAAAAAAGGAATTGCTCAAATTTGACACCACAATAAGCACTAATCTTTGAATAAAAAAAAAGAAAGATCGAAATCGGTACACCCATTAAAAAATATGAGGTAACAGATACTAAGCATACAGTCGAATTGGGAAACTCCTCCTTTATTTAAAGTTGGTTCAAAAAAAGACTGTTTATCTAATTTCGTGCAAATGCTACACAAATCACTGATCAAATAAGCAGGAATTCTAGCCTACTATCAACGTGAATAGCTTTGAAAATTCCAAAAGCAAAAATCGGAAAACCAAAAATTAAATTTTGACTTTGGTCACAAGAAAGATATCTTCAATATAATTATGATAATAATCGTTTTCTGTTACATCTTACAGTCATCATCATCATCATCATCATCATTACAGCCTATACAGTACATCGCTGGACATAGGCCTCCACAAGTTTACGCCAAAAATGGCGTGACTCATGTGTTTTGCCCATAGTCACCACGCTGGGCAAGCGGGTTGGTGACCGCAGGGCTGGCTTTGTCGCACCGAAGACGCTGCTTCGCCCGACGCCCGTCTTCGGCCTTTGTATTTCAAAGCCATCAGTTGGATGGTTATCCCGCAGTGGATCATTGTCCAGCAGTGGACTGCGAAGACGCTGCTGCCCCTCTTCGGCCTTTCTCTACATCACACATCTTACAGGCTGAATCGTATTGGTTATAAATAAAGAAGAATAGAGTTAATTCGAATTTTACACGCGTATCTCGACATTATTACTTTTCTCCTTCTTTAAAAAGCAAAATCATTTCTAAAAATTTTAGATCTCTCGATCCCAATAATAATTTAAAAAAACATACGAACAGACTCTTAGACCTTGTTATTTTAATACAGATTATGATAACAATATTATTAGTACCAAGCGTTACGTCTTGAATGATTTATATTCATTTTATCGCGAAAAAATAAGGTTCAAGTTAAAAGTCTTAAAATTGTAATGTACACTTTAACCTCGTCCTAATATTTTTTTATTCTAAACTTTATAATTTTAAGGACTTTTATCTTTATATGGATATGTCAGCTTTATCATATACTAATGTACCTATATAAATAATTACATTAATTGGTGGATTACAACATAAATAGATTTTTGAATAACGTAATATCTGGCGTCATATACTGACGTCGGTCACTTGTATATCGTTACTAGCTGTACCCTGCGCGCGTTGCTACGCTTTATTTATTTATTTATTTTGGTTGTACCAACTCAGAAACCTTTGTGGGCTCTTGCACAACACTTTGCTGAAGATCACGACATGATCAAATGCATAGTTTACGATTCTATAAAGGAAATACAGACAAACATTCATTTTATGTGTATAGATTTGTGTTTATTTTTTTAAAGGATCAATTTTACCAGTCACTAAGAAAGTTTCAGAGTTATCGGACATATGGCTGCCTCGAAATGACTGATTCAGATTTTTTTTATATAACTAGGTCGACAAACAAGCGTACGGCTCACTTGATAGTAAGCGATTACCGTAGCCTTTAGCCGCCTGCGACACCAGAAGTATCGAAACCGCGTTGTCAATTCTACCCCCTTCCCAGGAGTTCTAATCACCTTACTCACCACAGGAACACAAAACTGCTTGAAAGCAGTATTATTTTTATATAATCTTCTGTAAGCTCAAAGTACTTCCTCAGCCGGGTTGCTCCAGATTTTGAGCAGGATATTTCTTGTTGTGCACTACCTCAGATATCATTATTTTCCGTCATCAAACTCTGCTTTACCTATTTTTCTATTCACAGCCTTCGAAACGTCAAAAGTTGTCGTTTATCAGTCGATTTCACTACGACGCAACAGACCCAAGGCCTGATTTTATCCCCTACTGAGATGATAGCTTTTACTGAGTTAGGGTGAGATAATATCTTGCTTAAAATTGGAAGCAGTCCGACTGAAGAAGTACATCAACCAAGGCTCAATAATATTGCTATCAAGTAGTATTGTGTTTATGTCGTAAGGTAGCCAGAGCTATTGGGGAAGGGTCGAGCAAGAATCGGCAAAGCACAAATAGTGCTGCTGGCATTGCAAGCGTCCAAAGTCCACAGTATCCGCTTATTTAGTATATATCCGTTTATAGTCTTTTTTTTAATCTGCCAATCTGCATTGGAGCAGCGTGGCAGATTAAGCTCTGATCCTTCTTCTACATAGGGAAAAACATAGGGATGTTACAGACTGAATCAAACAATCAGTCAAGTCTTCAATACATTTTGCAATCATTACAAATTTAGTTGTTTCAATTATTGCAACGGGATATTGCAGGCTAAAGCGTAGCACGTACCGTATAGTCGTTTGGACACTTACGTGGAAGATAAATTTAATTAGCAGTTGGAAAAATTGGATCCAAATTCTGTCTCAATTTTCGTACTGGTTTTTCCATTTAAAAATGGGATAACCCGAAAGACCTCTAAGACATTTGTGTTAAGCGTTATTTCCGTGACATCTTATAACATTTTTTTAATAAGTGATATAATATAATTTAAACTTATAACAATGGAGAGGAAAATCCTTTAATAAAATGTAAAAACCAATAATTTAAAAAACCTGATTTAGATTCCACAAATGATGTTTTTAATAAAAATAATCTTTATATATTTAATAATCATACAAACAGTTTTTTTTTCACAGGTGAACTTTAGTTTTAGATACCTGAGGAAGATCTAATATAATATTGAAATGTCGCATGAATTTACCATTGGTATTTTGATTGGCACCTTATGTCCATTTTCCTGAGAACTCCAATAGTGTAATAACGAATGGACGCAATGACAAATAATAAAAACAATATTTAAGCGTCTCTAGGTAAATAGAGGAAGCATTTTCGAAAAAAAAAATTTTTTTAAGAAATTACTTATTTTGCCGTTGGCGCAGTCGTCCTGCTTTCTGCTCCAAGGGTTCGATTCGTAACCTGATACTACGTTTAAGATCAATTTATTTATGTATGTATTTTTAGATTGTAAATTACAATACAATATACATCTGTTGCCTATAGCAAAGGCATCTAATTGCCTAATGAATAGACGACCGTGTGTGTATGTCAAAATATCAATGTATTATTATATGTAACAAACGAAGACAAAACACATTAACATCACGGATTCAAATTCAAAACATTGAATAATCTGATATTTTGGCCTTATGAGTCTCCCCACCGTATCTCAATTTACATTGGTAAACAAACGTTAATCATTGTACAGAAATTATTGGCCGACCTTCAATGGAAGATTAGTGGAAGGGTAGGCTTCTCTATTAGGGCTGTGCAAGACCTTATGCATTCGGAAATACTTCTTTTTCGTCCAAAAGGCCATATCATGAAAACATTCGTTTTAGAATTGCGTTTTTCAACTTTGGGAGTGTGACGGAATAAGGTGTGAAGTCCCTCACCAACCGTAGAAAAGGGAGGATCCTCCGACCACACGGATGTTGTGTCTGGTGTGCTACCCCTACGGTTGTTATCGGGTTCTTGTATATATACTCAATCGCTCTGATAACTTTGATATCGCGATGTAAGATACGTCAGTTTTCTCTAGTTTGTATGTTGCGAGATAGATGCCGCCACACATACATACATACATATAATCACGCCTCTTTCCCGTAGGGGTAGGCAGGAGACCATTTCTTTCCACTTGCTACGATCCTTACATACTTCTTTCGCTTCGTCCACTTTCATTATTCCCTTCATACATGCTCTTCGGTTTAGGGTACTCTTGACCTGGCCTTTTTTCAAGGCGTCCCTTATTTGGTCTCGGAACGTCCGCCTAGGTCTACCCCTTCCAACCGTTCCATCCACACTCGCCTTATACACTTTTTTCGTCAATCGTTCTTAACTCATTCTCTCGACATGACAAGCCGCCATTGTTATTTTTTTTTCTTTTTACGAATGCTTAGATATTTGATATAGCATATAAAAAGAGACAAAGGTGATTGAATATAACGTATTATACTTGAATACAGTGATACAAATATATCACTTTCAAGGTCAAAAAGTCTAACAAAATCAACACGTGTAAAGCGGAAGTTTTGATTTGCTTTTTAAAGCAAATGGAAAATGTGTTATCTAAAAATATATTATGCTTAATATTTTGTTCTTTGTCATTTTTTCATTCAAGGACTGGACTTAATCACTACGTAGTATAAAACGAAATCGCTTCCGGTGGCCTGTATGCTTAGATCTTTAAAAGTACGTAACGGATTTTGATGCGGTTTTCTTTAGTAAATAGAGTGATTCTAGAGGAAGGTTTATATGTATAATACATGCATAATATAGAGAAACTGATAGTTTTAGAGGTTTCTAATGTCATGTCGTAAATAAACACATTTTTTTACCCATATAATATATTATATTTATTTTGTTTTATATTTTATATTTAGTATTAGCATGGTACCCGTGCGAAGCCGGGGCGAGTCACTGGTAAGAATTAAAATATAGGGTTGCTATATATACTCTACACCTACATATATATAGAAATTAATAACCGAAATGTGTAATAGCACCATTTTTTAAGTTTTTCACTGCTGGGAGATAGTTTGTACGAGAAAATTTAATATAAAATCGGGTAATTTACGTAAGTCCAACGGATCAGCTAGTACGCCGGATAAGCTTTTAAGTATTTAGGAAACTTCCTGACATGAGACATGACAATCACTATTTTGTTTTTATATATTGCCTGTAACTGAACAAGTAGCATTTGATTGATATGACACACAATAGCGATCTATCGGTCAACTGGTATCAGTGAATGATAGGAGGTACTGTGTGTCATCCATGTTTGTGATCAATTCGATTAAAAGACTCCTGTTTTCTGTTATATTCGTCATATTAATAAATAAATAAAAAATGTGTGTCAGCAGCGACATGCGACTAGAGGTAACTGTTTAAGAATTTCCTGGTTATCCATAATATTTAAAAATATACATATTTATCTCAGTAGGGCACAGCAGGAAATTTCCTGCTCAAAATATGGAGCAACCCGACTGGGGTAGTAAATCGACCTCACAGAAGATCATCACTCATCATTTCAGCTTATTACAGTCCACTGCTGGACAAAGGCATCCACAAGTTCGCGCCAAAAATGGAGTGAACTTATGTGTTTTGTCCATAGTCACCACGCTGGGCAGACGGTTTGGTGACAGCATTGCTGGCTTTGTCACACCGAAGACGCTGCTGCCCGTCTTCGACCTGTGTATGTCAAAGCCAGCAGTTGGATGGTTATCCCGCCATCCGTCGGCTTTATAAGTTGCAAGGTGATAGTGGAATGGTGTTATCCCTTAGTCGCCTCTTACGACACCCACGGGAATTCCTTAAATTACATTTATCAAATTCACTTGATGAAGACCACAGCCAAATAATACTGCTCAATAATTAGTGTTATGTTCCCGTGACTATATTCTTCATTACCGTAACCACACAGCGTAGCTTTAGCAATAGGCCTACCCAGTGTCTTATATATACGAAACGTAACTGGTTATGAGAAAAAGAGAGAAAGAAAATGTGTGCTCGCACCTCTCTCTTGCTCTGTTCGCCTCGCCCGATCACACTTCGAAACACTCTCGTCACACATTCACCAGCTTACTACCCAAGCCAAGCGTTCGTAAAGAAGTTTTACTTCAAAAATACAGTCGATTGAGAGATCTCCTTTTTTTATAATCGGTTAAAATGGAACACGGAATAACAAAAAATATTTTCTAGGAAGTGATAACAAATTACGTATTAAAATAATTTTAAACAGCATTTAACCTAGATTGCGCAAAAATCGGTAATTCGTTGTTACACGGACGATAAGCGTCAATGATGAGTCATTTTACTGTGTAGGAAATCGATTTATTATAAACAATTGATAAGCTTTATTTATATAACAGGTTTATATAACAATACTAGAAGAAAATACATGATCGGTGTTGGTTCACTTGACGTACAATTTTGATGTTTTGTCAGATTTGTGTTAGAATTTCCGGTAAAGAAGTACCAGGTAATGCAATCAAGATAGCTTTAGATTACGTAAATATTAAAATATTTACTTAATGCAAGCAAAATTTAGAGCAACCTGTGTTCCTGTGGTGAACAAGGCCGGAGCAGAGGATCGGCAACGCGTTTGTGATGCTTCAGATGTTGCAGGCGTCTATAAGCTACGAGAACCGCTTACCATACCAGGACCAACGACTGGAGCTCCCTTTTAAGCATGTTAATGCCTATTCCTGGAGACTCCACTTTTACATTGACATAACAAAATAATAAAATAACATATATACTAACATATAATATACCTTATATATAAAATTCTCGGGTCACATTTTTATGAAATTTTGTGTGCATATCGGGTAGGTCTGAGAATCGGCCAACATCTATTTTTCATACAACTAAGTAATAGGGGGGTGGGGGGGTTAAAAGGGTTAGTAACATATATGGCAAAACAACATTTTCGGAGTCAGCTAGTATTACTATAGATATACTAGTACTTAAACTGTTTGTGAAATAATATATTTATTCAACATCAAAGCATTTCTATTTTCCCGCCTAACAGACTGATGACCTTATCTAGTTTTATCAAACAATTAGAACTTAGGTCGCTAGGTCCTACTGCGTCATTTATTTGTTTGTTCCTAACTAGTACAGAAACTATAATTATACTTAAAACTTCAAGTTTACCAACTTTATAAAATAATTAGATCTGTAATGTTTAAGCCGACATTAGATAATTGTGTTTGCTCGCAAACGAAAAAAAACCGACTTCAATTACATCGACAAGTAATATACAACAATAATAATACAACGTAGATCGACGAAAAAATTGTCAAGCAACTACGCGTTATCAAAGATTACTCAAAAAGTAGTAATCAGATCTCGATAAAATTTATATGTGACCACATGATAAACATCAGCTTTCGATTAAATTAAAAATTATCAAAATCGGTACACCCAGTAAAAAGTTATTACGGATTTTCGAGAGTTGCCCTCGATTTCTCTGGGATCCTATCATCAGATCCTGGTTTCCTTATCACGGTACCAAACTAGGGATATCCCCTTTCCATCAAAACCGGTACATCCAGTAGAAAGTTATGCGGTGTAATACAGCGTAGGTCGACGAAAAAAGCGTCAAGTAAAAACGCATTATTAGATATAACTCGAAAAGTAGTAGTTAGATCTCAAATAAATTTAAATGGGACCAATTGGCACACACCACCTTTCGATTAAAACAAAATTTGTCGAAATCGGTCTACCCGGTCAAAAGTTCTGATGTAACATACATAAAAAAAAAATACAGTCGAATTGAGAACCTCCTCCTTTTTTGGAAGTCGGTTAAAAAAAGAGGGTTACCGTAATTTCTGTATTTTATTTTATTTTTATATATTGTTTTTGTAAACTACCGATTGCTTTTACCATGACTAGTGAGCATCGTTATATGAAAAACAAGCAAAGCAGTAGTCATTAATTTTTATAGTTTTATGTAATTAACAGGCCTACATTTTATCATTTATTTAAAATAATTAAACAATTTTTCATAGGAAAACTTAATTAAACTTATATGTACATTTAGCGTCTTCACCAACCCGCCTAACCAGCGTGGTGACTATGGGCAAAACACGTGCATTCAGGCCATTAGCGCGAACTTGTGGTGGCCTATGTTCAGCTGTGGACTGCGATAGGCTGAAGTGAGTGAGAAGTGACTTAAATAATAATAGTCGCGGTAAGTCCCGTAGAATCCAAACTGTTCATATAGTGAGTCATAGAAAGTTTAAAAACTTGGAATGTAGCTGTTTGCACCGAGTCCCTAGTTGCGTTATGTTACCAATTTTTCTTTTACAGACAAGAGTTGTGTTAGAAGTAAAACTTCTTTACGCAGGCTTGACTTGGGGAGTAAGCTGATGGCTGCGTGACGAGAGCGTTACAAAAAGTGTGATCGAGGCGGACGGAAGTTGAGAGGGAGATATAAGTTAGTTAAGTTAGTGATGACTCGTCATCAGCGGTCAGCGATAAAATCCGAAAAAGTTATTTCATTGTATCTCCATACGTATACAAACATCATCAATTGAAGATAAAGGGATGAATACCCGTATTCATAGCTGCGGTTGTTTATCGAGTGTTACTATTTATAGTTAAAATTAAACAGCTGTTCAGTCTATCTATAAATATACCACATTCCCTGTTTATAAGGGTCGGTAGATATTTAGTTTTCTTAGGATACCATTGATTAAACATTAATCAAAATTTACTTTATTCATTTAGGTTTTAAGATACTTTCAAAGCGTCATTGTATAAATTAAATGATTTTATTTTATTTATTTGTATAAATATCTATATAACATATTATATGCTAGCTTATTTCCACTGTTTGTACATACCTCTCCATTGCATATTTTTATCTATTTGCTTATGTATGTGTATTTATATGTTTAAGTATTTGTGTGTATATATATATACATAGTATTATAGTATTTATATTTATACTAGTTGTGCCCGCGACTTCCTCCGCGTGGAATTTAATACAAAAGTTGTTGTTCAGTTCGCAGAGTTTTAAAATGAATAAATTTCTAAAATAAAAGTAGCCTAAGTTACTCCTTATTACATCAGCTATCTGCCAGTCAAAGTCCCGTCAAAATCGGCCCAGCCGTATCAGAGATTAGCCGGAACAAACAGATAGACAGACAAAAATTGTAAAAAATGTTATTTTGGTATATGTACCGTGTATATTATATATACATTATGCATTTAGTAAAAATCGGTTATTTTAATATTACGAAAAGACACTCCAATTTTATTTATTTGTAAGTATGTATAGATGTATATATGAATTTGTATGTGTTTTGATTGAACTTTATAACCGAAGCGCTAACCCATTACATTGCTAGCTCCTTCCTGTTGGGTAGTCTGGAAGAGATAACAATTTAGTGATAAGACCAGCCATTGCACTCTCTGTATTTAATATTAAGGTTTGCAATGAAAGCTAGTTTTAAGTGCAATAAAATTGTTTATTATTATTAACATACATACACTATAATTATGTATCTTTTTTCATGAAATATATATAGGCAAAGTGAAGCTACCACCGATTCGGAAAGTAGATTCTGCAGAGAGGAATCTGCAAGTTGGCAACGACAGTGTTTGTTTTTGCACATGTAAATTTATGTATATCCATACTACATAAATATATAGAAATTAATCGATTAAATGTTTGTAAATTGGAGTTTAACATATATAAAACCTCTTTCAGCTTCGGAGGTTAAAAACACGAGAAGCAAGACATATTGGCACAAGTATCTACATGCAAATAGGCATTTATCCTTTCCTGTAAATCAAGAATTTGTATTACTACCTTCCTACATTCCAGTACTTATATATAGTCACCCTACTTCACTCCTAATTTAGATGCCATATTGAATCTATTATAGAGCACCTAAAAATAACCACACAAGCCCGGCCTTACTGAACTAAATACACTACTAAAATAGTTTCAGATCATTCAAATAGTAAGCACGATTTATTATTATTATTGTTGTTAGAAATTATAAAGACAATATTTTTATTTTAATCCCCCAATGTTACAATACATAGGCCTTAATATTATATACTTTCAAATAAGTATATATAATATTCTATTTGAAAAAACAAAGACACATGAGTTCACTCCATTTTTGGCGCGAACTTGTGGAGGCCTATGGCCAGCGGACTGTATTAGACTGAAGTGATGATGATGATGATGATGATGATGAGTAAATATTCTACTAAGTATTTTTTTATACAACTAGGTCGGCAAACAAGTGTACAGCAGACCTGATGGTGAGCGATTACCGTAGCTTATAGACGCAATACCAGAAGCATCGCAAGCGCGTTGCCAAACAAATCCCCAATCCCCCAGGAGTTCTGGTCACCTTACTCACACAGGAAGGCAACACTGCTTGAAAGTCGTATTATTCAGTTGTGACCTTATATAGGTTCCCCAGTCGGGCTGCTCCATGTTTTGGGCGGAATATTTCCTGCTGTGCTCTACCTCAGTTAATATTAAGTAATATCTATACATATGATAAAATGGTAGGAAAGTCAAATACTATTCATACTCTTCATCATTCCACTGCTGGACATAGGCCTCCACAAGTTTACGCCAAAAATAACGTGAACTCATGTGCTTTGCCCATAGTCACCACGCTGGGCAGGCGGGTTGGTGACCGCAGTACTGGCTTTGTCGCACCGAAGACGCTGCTGCCCGTCTTTGGCCTGTGTATTTCAAAGCCAACAGTCGGATGGTTATCCCGCCATCGGTCGGCTTTTTAAGTTCCAACGTGGTAGCGGAACTGTGTTATCCCTTAGTCGCCTCTTACGACACCCACGGGAAGAGACGGGTGGCTATATTCTTTAGTACCGTAGCCACACAGTACACCGTACTCTTTACTCATCTTAAAAAATTAAAAGTACTAACACACTCTCATCACATAACGCGTTATCGCAGTTAACTATGCGTTTATAATCAGTTGTTTGTTGGTTGTTCCGTATGAAAAAAAAAAATCGTTCCAAGCCTGCACACTTTACAGGGTTGGCAAGAGTTAATTTTAATTAATACCAAGTGATCCGGCGCACTTCGTATCTTAGTTTTGACGTGACAACGTCTACTAAATCGATGAACGCCGGCGGCATGCACGAAAAAGGATGACTTATTGCGTTACGCTCATAGTCCCGTTGTCCGGCTTGCGCCGCATCTATCTATATTCCATATACTATCTCGATTGCCCTATACGTCCGAGGAGATGTTTTGTTATGACATTGTCACGTTAAACTATCGTCCGTAAACCAACTTTACAGACAGCCAATTCTTTTTTTTTTTGTGGGATTTTTTTTTATATTTTCTTTCATACAAATCTTTTCCCGATAATAACTAATACATAAAAGAATTACCAAATTTGGTGCAGTCGTTTGGAAATTATGCGTGTACATACATTTCGTCGGTTCAATTTTATTTATATAGAAAATATAGATTTTATTAAATATTAAAAATAGTTATATTATACAACCCATTTGCAGTTAATTAAATTAAGCACTTTGAGTTAATTTACTGAAGTAAAAATCATACACACATTGTAAAGTAACGATTTAAAAGTGCTTTTGAGAACTACTTTAATTAAGACATTTTTGTTTTTCGTAACATTCTTAACTTAACTAATAATAATATATATAATAGAAGATAGATAAATAAATAAATGGGTATGCAGTGACAACCCTATCGTTCACTTTCGATGACCACCTACACGCGATCCCTAACAATTGACTTTCGCTTGCCAATACCGCTGTAACGTTGCTTCATACGATGTTCTGACAATTATATTTTATTATCTATGAATAAATTTAAGATACATACGTATTCATTTATACTACTTCAACGGCAAACAAGTGTACAGTCCACATGATAGTATGCAATACCGTAGTCTATGAACGCCTGCAAAACCAGGAGTACCACAAGAATGTTGCCGACCTTACAACCCCTTCCAGAAAATCTGATCACCTTACTCACCACAGGACCACAAGATTACTAGACAGCGGCCTTACCTGACTTATCAAATAATCTTTGTGTACAAAGCGTGAAAATACCTTGCCCATAATTTGGAATAACCCGACTAGATGTACCTGAACCTCATAGATCAGAAACAAATAATACTCCTTTCCAGTAGTGTTGTGTTACTGTTGTGAGAAGCGGGGATATGGTTCTCCGGGGATGCGCTGTATTGACAGCAGGGGTAGGGTTCTAGGACCCTTTTGCGGTCGTCTATACGCTACGGTAACCTCTTACCACCACGCGGTCTGTACGCTTCCTTACTTTCTACTACTACTTCCTAGGGTTATATGTACCTAACATTATATTTTTATCAGTGTTAGTTCATCAATACATATAATAAAAATGTAACAGATCGCTATCTGTACGTGGAAGATATATGAGAAAAAAATATTATTGGGATCTTTATCAACGCAAATCCAATCTGTCTGTGTGCGCGCACGCTAATCTCAGAAACGCAACCATCTAGTACACAGCCAAACCCACAACAAGATCTGGCCCCCCTATTCGAAGTTTTAAATGAAAAGGTCGAGATCATGTCCTCGGAGCTGCGCACCCTGAGGGATTCTAGCAAGACCACCGCATCCCCAAAAAAACCAACACTGGAGACGGAGATGGCGGTTCAGGAGGTCAAGCAGACCCTCAATACTATTAAAGAAGGAGTCACGAAATTAGCTCCTTTGGCGCCGACAACCTACGCCCATGCCGCCGCCCGACTAAAAACAGAGAGTGTGGAACAAAGACCCAACCACACTCTCATCATCTCGTCCCGGAACCCGCAGGAGACCAGCGAACAAGTGCTTACCAAGATCAGAGACTCGCTGGATTTAAAGAAGTCTGGGGCGAGGATGGAAAGGGTCCGTAAGGCTCGCGACCAGAAAGTCGTGGTGAGGTGCGCCTCAAAAGAGGACATGGTTAAGATCAGGGGCCAGGTCCAGAAAAATACAGAGCTGACGGTGCGGGAGCCCACAAACCAGGACCCCCTGGTCTGCGTGCGGGGAGTGCTGTCAAATTACACCAACGAGGAGATTGTAGACCTTATCAAGGCCCAAAATAGTCATATCCTCGAAGGAGTAGACAAGGCGGCACTTAAAATGAAGGTGCGGTTTAGGAAGGTTTGATTTGGTTCTCACTAATAGTGTGGTAAGCTTAACTTAACATTTAGTGTTTGTTTCATATCAACCGGTTCATTAATAAAAAAGTTATGTCAATTTAAAGAATCACGTTGAACATGTAAATACCCAAAACGCGGAAGAAGTCGCAGGCACAGCTAGTCTGTAATATGAATCAGTCATAATTTCTATAAAATAGATCAATATTATATGACTGATTTAGTTTTAAAAAACATTGTTCTGTTTTGGACCAATTTATTATGAACGGTCAATCAACTCTATATAAATAGAATACGACAAATACGTAACTTTATTGACTGTATTATTACCCTCCTTTTTATTAACCGACTAAAAAAAAAGAAAGCTCTTAATTCGACTGCATTCATTATTTATGTTACTTCATAACACTTTACTAGGAGAACGATTTTGACGTTTTTTTTTTTCAATTCGTAAGCTGGTGCTAGAAGCTAAAGATTTAAGCCGAATCTGACGAGATTTTTTTTTAATTATCCTAATAATGCGTATTTAATTGATTATTCTATTTTTTTGTTTCTTATTCTTATACATTCTATATTATTTAGATTTATTATTATTTCTATAACTGTATTTTATAAACGACTTCCAAAAAGGAGGAGGTTCTCAATTCGACTATATTTTTTTTATGTGACTTCAGAACTTTTGACTGGATGTACCGATTTCGACAATTTTTTTTAATCGAAAGGTTGTGTGTGTCAATTGGTCCCATTTAAATTTATTTGAGATCTAACAACTACTTTTCGAGTTACATCTAATAATGCGTTTTTACTTGATGCTTTTTTCGTCGACCGACATTGTATTATACCACATAACTTTTTACTGGATGTACCGATTTTGATAATTCTTTTTTGTTGAAAAGGAGATATGCCTAGTTTTGTATCATGATAAGGAAACCAGGATTTGATGATGGGATCCCAGAGAAATCGAGGGAAACTCTCGAAAATCTGCATAACTTTTTACTGAGTGTACCGATTTTGATAATTTTTAATTTAATCAAAAGCCGATATTTATCATGTGGTCACATTTAAATTTTATCGAGATCTGATAACTACTTTTTGAGTAATCTTTGATAATACGTATTTACTTGACTATTTTTTCGTCGATCTACGTTGTATTACTTGTCGATGTAATTGAAGTCGGTTTTTTTTTCGTTTGTGAGCAAATACAATTATTTTGTGTAAAAACTGTCTACGATTTGTGTGATATCCCAAATTAACGTGTTTTTTTTTCTTTCTTTCTTCACGTTCCAGCTTATACAACCATTGCATTAACCGAGTGAAACCGTACCGATTAATTAATCCACCTTAAATCCCGTTTCTAACATTGCACCAGTAAGTCTGTACAGGTTACCAGTAACCGGCCTAATTAACGGAACGACTTACAATCAACAGTTTCAACAGTCGCCTTGAGAACTGGTTCTACATCCTGTGATTGTACAGCGAGCGGGATATAGGTACTTGGGGCCTGTTTCATCGTTTGCCGTTAACGCTATCTGACGGATGATGGTATCTAACAGAGCTCTTGTTTATGATAGATTACATCAAAAAATCAAAAGAATTTTTTGATTTTTGATTTTACTTTTACTTTATTTATTTTTATATTTATTTTATTTTACTCATTGATTTTTTAATTTAATTTTGTTTTGTTTTATTTCAAATTTTATTTTGTTGTACTAACCTAATATGGACTTAAAATTTAGTCTGAAATAAAGTATTATTATTATCACCAAAGAAGCACCAACGAATTGTCATTATATCAAAGATTCAAAATGTAAATTTTGCATAGAAGAATCGGCAAGAAACTTCGCAGTTTTTACAATAAATAAATATAACAAACACACACACACGGTCGTCTGTTCTTGTTCCAATGGTAAGCAATTAATGCTCGGTTGATAGTAACAGCCGACTGTTATAGCTAAATATTTTAATACAAATATTACACCCCAGACCCAGGATTAAATCAAAAAGGCAACCCGCGGAGCAGAAAGCAGGGCCACCATAAACGGCGCCAACTGGCTAGTAAAGACGTCAGGGTCAACGAGTTACTCTTTAAAAACTAACCTGTGTTTTATTATTATTATTTTTCACCATCGAATTCCACTATATGAGATAATTCTATTCGTAAATGTAAAAGAAGGAAAAGAAGTTTTGAGGTTTGTTAATTATAGATAAGTACCTGGGTGACCGAGCCTAGCTCGGTATTTTTAGTAAATCGTGTTTTTTGGAATTCATATTTAAATTTGAATTACATATTTATAAAATATGAATAATATTTTTTTTTTTTAAATAACGAGTGCAATTAAAAAAAAGGTAAAAAATAATTGATCAGGGACATTGGGATTTGAACCACGATCTCCTCGGTTGATCCCGACCGGCCGATTTCCCACCGAGCTATTACAACTTTAATGACAATTGCGAAATTTACCTTCGTATTCTAACGATATTGTAGCTATTTTTTCACTCCCTAAAAACAGGGATAAAACGTCATTTTCTAAAAATGAATCCTAGTTAGATGGATTTATCTCCCCCGAAACCTCCTATATACTAAATTTTATGGAAATCGTTGAAGCCGTTTCCGAGATTCAGATTATATATATATACAAGAATTGCTCGTTTAATAGTATAAGATAAGGTCCTAATGACGACGAGTTGGCGCAACGGTCACAGCACTGGTTTGTACCTGTTGCGCTGGCGGTTACATGTTCGATTCCCGCACACGACAAACATTTGTATTGGCCATACAGATATTTGCCGTGGTCTGAGTGTGTGTGTTTGCGCATTGTGCAGTGTGTCATGTCAATGGTGCTCGGAGAGCACGTTAAGCCGTCGGTCCCGATTGTTATCATGTACACCTGATAGCGATCGGTATTCATAATAGGGAACATATCCGCCAACCCGCATTGGAGCAACCTGGTGGATTAAGATCTGATCCTTCTCCTACGTGGGGAAAGATGCCTTTGCCCAGCAGTGGGATATTACAGGTTGAAGCGAAGGTCCTAACGTCCTAATCTACCTTCTGCTGTTAAAGTCTATTCGTAACTTATGTGCTGGATAAACTTCATGCACAACCGGTGGAGAAGGCCCTTATAATCAATGACTTGCTAACTGGCGTTTTGGGTCTTGAGTGTACTGCTCTGAGCCATATTATGGGCTCTCGGACATTACTAGTAGGGCTCGAAAATAATCGCTCCGTATTTCTTGTTGTGTAAAAAAAAATATTAAAAAATTTAATTTAATTTAACTAAAAATATGGTATTTAAGGTAACGAGGCTCCAATAAGAATTATACTTAGTAATAATTATAGTGTAATATACAATATTGCGGTGTCGACAAATCAAAATTAATCTGCCAGAAACTTGGGACTTAACGCTATCGGGCCCCTGGATACTTGTGTCATGCCCCCTTTTTTTTTTTTTTTTTTTTGATATCGCAGGGTAACCCATTTACGGGTGATATCCAGGATGCCCGGGTAGGCATTCCTAGACCATATGTCGGCTTAGCACTTGGGGGTGCACTACCGACCAAAACCCCTGCGGGAGCCTTCAGCCGCTTTAATTGGAGGGTCCCGGAACTGCAGGCAACAGGATCCCTCCAGCGACAGGCTGGCCTCGGCGAAAAGACCAGACTTCTCCTCCATGGGACTGTCCGGCTCACCTCTGAACAATCCCGACGACGCCATGTCTAGCAGGACCGGGTTCCCATCCCGGCCCGACATGGGCACAGGGGCGTTACTGGAGACGCATTAAGTAGCGCCTCCTACGCACCCCCGTTCGTCGCCTGCGGACGGAGGCCTCGTCGGCGGCCCCCTCTCTCATCCGCTCGTCGTTCTCCTTCTGGGACATTACTGTCTCGCAGAAGGAGACCATCGCCTTCCAGGACTCGTCGTCACCGAGCATCGCGGTGATAACGCTCGGCAGTGACAAGTCCCCTCCGAGGACTGTCGTCAGATCGCGACGTAGCGCCGCCCATCTCGGGCACACCTCGAGGGTGTTCTGGGCAGAGTCCACCGCCGCGCCGCAATCGTGACATTCAGTCGTCGGCTCCCTTTGGGCCGTCCGACACAAGTATTCACCAAAGCAGCCGTGCCCGGTGAGAACCTGCGTCAGACGGAAGGTGAGGGGTTTGCGCTTACGGCGCATCCACCGCTCAAGGACCGGGTGCAAGGCAGCCGTTACGCGTGTGCCATACGGCTGCTCCACCAGGTCCTCCCCCCACCTCCGCATTAATGCTTCTTGCCCCATCCGGCGCACCCGTAGGATCCCGTCCAACGTGAGGTTCTCACCGAGAGCCCTCCTACCCGAGACGTATGAGTAGGTCTCGGCAAGGACCTCCGCCACGAGCTCCCACGGGGGGTCGCCAGCTAGAGCAGTAGCTGCAGCCCACGATACCGTACGATACCCCCGAATCACCCTCACCGCGATGATCTTCTGCGCCGACCGCAGTGCGGCCTTATTCTTCGCAGTGAGGCGATCCGCCCAAACCGGGGCACCGTACGTCACCATACTCCGGCAGACTCCGGAATATAGCTGCCTGCAGGCGGCGCTGGGTCCTCCGAGGTTCGGGAGGAGTCTGCCCAGTGCACTCGCCACCTTCACGACCTTCGGTCCCACCATAGCGAAGTGTGGACCGAAGGTCCACCCTCCGTCAAGGATGAGCCCCAAATATTTCATTTGGGAGCTCATCCTGACCCTCCCCTCTCCGATCTGCAGGGTAGCCCCCGGTGGGGGTCCCTTGCGTCCGGTCCCGCGAAAGAGGAGGGCTTCGGTCTTTTCAATTCTGTGTGTCATGCCCCCTGTACAAGAGGGACCAACATGTAAATCTTATATATAAAATTCTCGTGTCACTATGTTAGCTACAATACTGCTCCGAAACGGCTGGACCGATTTTTATGAAATTTTGCGGGCATATCGGGTAGGCCTGGGAATCGGACTAAGTATATATTTTTTTTTATTTTTTTTTTGACAATTTTTTTTTTATTTTTATTATGATTTGGCATTAAAAATTTACATAGTTAACATTCTTGACATTTCACCATACATAACCCTGCCCTACCCATGCCTCACCATTCCTTCGTCTCCTACGTTCAACGCAGAACAAATATCACTACGTGTATTACCATCTAACCAATATCCATGCTAATCCACTTTCAATTCACTCCCGTTAAGTAGATCGAACTAACACAAAAAAAAATCGACAGTTTTAAATACCGTTTACTGTAAAATCATTGTATACATGTGTGAAAACTCACATTTATCTTTATTTTATACCTTAATGTATTCACATATGGTAGAATTTTGTATATAATTTGCATGGTAAATGCAATTCAGGATTTGTATTCGATGTAAAGAAAAAAAAAAACTGTGACTATACTAATTTTAATGATCGTTTGAAGGTGTGAAGACTAGATGTGTGGCGCGGTTTCGTTCGCTTTTACTTACTCTTTTAATTACTTGGTTAGATTGGACATTCAAAGTAAAAAAAAAGTATTGTTTAACTCAGATCAAAGGGGGTTTAGTAATTATTATTTTATTGCTATAAAATTTATATTATAGGTATATATTAATTTATTTAATATAATATATTTTTATATAAAAATTATTTCATAATTGTATGAAATGAACTGCTATTTTAGTATTTATACTAGCTGACCCAGTAAATGTTGTTTTGTCATATATATTATTGACCTCCTTAATCCCCCCCCCCCTTGTAACTTAGAGGTGTGAAAAATAGATTTTGGCCGATTTCGACCTACCCTGCACACAAAATTTCATAAAAATCAGTCTAGCCGTTTCGGAGGAGTATTTTAACTAACATTGTGAAATGATAATTTTATATATAAGATTAAACAAGTCAAATATTTTTTATTTTTCAGTGATTTTGTATATCATTATAAGAAATAAATAATTCTTAAACCTAAAACATAGGGTAGGACTGACGTCATTATGCACAATTAATGTCTCATAAATGTTATATAATCAAATTTAAATATAAAAATAAGTTAGCGCACAGACAAACTCTCCCACTCTATTTATCACTATTTTTAAAGCACAAAAGATGACACCGAACGGTGATAAATTAGAAATTTTCTAACAGAACTACGAGAGAAAGTCTGCGATTTGACAACATAATGAGACACGTCTCAGCAGGTCAATTACTACTAGGTAGCTGAGACACGCATCTTTGCATACGCGAAAAATTAACAGATAACTCTTTAAATAATAACATAATGTACAATCATTAAATAGTCAAACTCCAGCTCTGTTGAAGTAGGGAAAGAAGATATATCTTGCTAGAGTCGCTCGACTGGGCTTTCCTTCAAACCTTCCAGAAGATCAGACAAATAATACTTAATAAATAAAAATAACGCCGCCGCGTTGGCGCAACGGTTACAGCCATGGATTGTACCTGTTGCGTTGGCGGTTGCGGGTTCGATCCCCGCACATGACAAACATTTGTATTGGCCATACAGGTGTTTGCCGTGGTCTAGGTGTTTGTGGATTCCTTGTGGGTCTCCCCACCGTGCCTCGGAGAGCGCGTTGAGCTGTCGGTCCCGGTTGTTATCATGCACACCTGATAGCGATCGTTACTCATAGTAGGGAATATATCCGCTAACCCGCATTAGAGCAGCGTGGTGGATTAAGCTCTGATCCTTCTCCTACATGGGAAAAGAGGCCTATGCCCAGTAGTGGGATATTACAGGCTTAAGCGTAAATAAAAATAAGGTCTTAACACGTTGAACGCCATAGGGGGCACCAGTTGGGCCTCATTTATTTAGTCGATGGGCCCGGCTTAAAAGTGCATATTTACAAAATTTTAAATCAAAATTTTATATTGCACTACCTTGCCTTTTCTTAGAGAACTTACGTATTTTGCCTTACACTATCTGAGATATTTTTTTTAAGTCATATTCGTTAAGTTGACTCTGGCTCGCGGTCATGTGGTGGTCTCCCCCGCGACACAAACGGAACAATTGTGTGTCGACTACATGGTGTTTTGTTTAACGTATTTTTTTCCTGTGGTAAAGCTGTGAGTGGTAGCCTTGCAACGCTCCTGGTGTTATAATGTCCATAGGTATCTGCTTACCATCAGACAGACCAGCGTGTTTGCCACTCTAGTGGTCTAAAAAATATCTCCCGCATAACATAAATTAACAAAGCAAATAACCCCTCCATCTTTATCGTTCATTCAGTCATTTTGAATAATAGCAACCATTAATCTTTATCGTTAGACAAGCATAGTCCTAGCATTAAATAGTAGCATATTAAAACAGTTTTTTTTTTTTTTTTACGAAAGAATAACTGCGGAGTTTCTTGCCGATTTTATTCTGCAGAATCTACATTCCAATCATTACAAACTTTAGATATACACACACTTCAGCCTATCGCAGTCCACTGAAAGAAAGAAAGAAAGAAAGAAAGAAAAAAACGTTTATTTGATCACACACAAGAGACAAGAACAATAGTTTAAAACGACTATAGAAAGCAACATACACATAACACTGCTGGACATAGGCAAGACAATTTTGCGCCAAAAATGGCGTGAACTCATGTATGTTGCCCATAGTCTCCACGCTAAACGCACAAGTTTAGACATTAATACGTCAATTTTCTGTATCATATTATATTGTTTACAACACAATTGTTAGTGTCCGTGTTAATGGTAATTGAAATGTACTTTATTAATAGGTGGAGACCCGGTGTCCTGAAACACAGGCCTTGAGCCTAGCTTAGGCACCAGTCTCCCACAATATTATTGCTCATATTATTATGTACCTACCAAATTTTACCAACCAAATCTTGTTATTATATTATTCCGAATCGGCTTGAGCTTCATTTTTAACTTATGCTGGACCGATTTTAACGGGACTTTCACTGACAGATAGCTGACGGTGTAAGGAGTAACTTAGGCTACTTTTATTTTACAAATTTATTATTTTAGTGACCTATAATTTATGTTAAATTCCACGCGGACAAAGTCGCGGACACAGCGATTGTATTATGTACGATAGTACATAATACAATTTTTGATTTTACGTTTGAGTACCGTACACCTGTCGCCTCGTTGATCCTACGGTAACCGGTCGTCAAAAACACAAAACTTGAGATACATTTCATTGCTCAATATTTATCTGACCGTGAAGGTGCGTCACGGTACGCCGCGTGTGAACCAACCCCACATCTTAATCATCCTGTTATTAATACTTGTTTTGACTATATTTTATATAGTAGATTAGCACATTATTTTTTACATACTGTGTGTATACGATCCTTAAATGGGGTCTTTTTAATGCGACTGTATTTTTTGTGTTCATAAATTTTTACTGGGTGTATCGATTTTATTGATTCTTTTTTTTGGGAAGGGTGATGGTTGTTGTGTGGTCCTAATTTAGTTTGAGCAAGATCTGACAAAAAAAAAATTGACGTGTTCCTAATTATGCGTATTTAATTCAATATTTTTTCGACTACCACACAGATGATATTCTCATTGTATGTCGATGTAAATTGGAGTAGTTTTTTTGAATGTTTGTTAACAAACAATTATTTAACTTCATTTTATACCAGTTTGGTCTATATATGTACATACCATCTTGTCGCTATCCTTGTATGGGACAGTGGGTTTTAAATTAATCCAACTGTATTTGTTTTGTTTGCTCTAATTTAGGTGGATAATTTGGAAGAAGAAGAAGGAGAAGGAGAAGGAGAAGGAGAAGGAGAAGGAGAAGGAGAAGGAGAAGGAGAAGGAGAAGGAGAAGGAGAAGGAGAAGGAGAAGGAGAAGGAGAAGGAGAAGGAGAAGGAGAAGGAGAAGGAGAAGGAGAAGGAGAAGGAGAAGGAGAAGAAGGAGAAGAAGGAGAAGAAGGAGAAGAAGGAGAAGAAGGAGAAGAAGGAGAAGAAGGAGAAGAAGGAGAAGAAGGAGAAGAAGGAGAAGAAGGAGAAGAAGGAGAAGAAGGAGAAGAAGGAGAAGAAGGAGAAGAAGGAGAAGAAGGAGAAGAAGGAGAAGAAGGAGAAGGGTTTTGGTCAATGTGCATATTTATCTATTATCGTGAGACTACAAATATGCAAATTTGCATTAATTTGAAAGTGAAGAATGGACATTTTAATTTTATTCTATATATTCTTTACGAATTCTAATAATTATAAATAACTAAATAAGTCTTGATGCTGTGTGGTTACGGCATCAAAGAATATAGCCACCCCCCTCAACACATGACTTCACGCCATTTTTAGCGTGAACTTGTGGAGGCCTATGTCCAGTAGTGGACTGCGAAAGGCTGATGTAATGATGATGTGATGAAACAAGTCCTAAAACATTTATTTTGTAACATAACCGATTTTTTCTCTTTACAAAAAATGTATAATGCCATCTCGGTGAACCTAATTCAAAGTAAAGAGAATCTGTGGGATTTTTTTATGTAGATAAAATACTAGTATTTCAATAATGGACACAAGATTTTTTTTTAATATTCCAAGTTATTTTCTAATTGTGGAGTTACAATTTTTTTGTATCTTACACAGCCTTATATTAATTAAAGCCTAAATACCTATAGAAATATACTTCTTTTTTGTTTTGCTAAACTTGGAAACCCAGGGTGAGTTTTTACTGATGATACCGGTTTAAGATAACGTTTCTTTATTAACAAGATTTCTATAAATATATTTCTCTAAGTTCAGTGGACGACTATTGTTCTTTATAGTCTATTCCGTATATAATATATAATAAAATAGTGCCTCATCATGGAGTGTCTGTCTACAATATTAAAATAACCGCTTTTTACTATATGCATAATTATGGATGTATACACGGTACATATACCAAAATAACAATGTATGTCTGTATGTCTGTTTGTTCCGGCTAATCTCTGAAACGGCTGGACCGATTTTGACAGGACCTTCACTGGCAGATAATTGATGTAATAAGGAGTAATATAGGCTACTTTTATTTTAGAAATTTATTTATATTGTAACTCTGCGAACTGAACAATAACTTTTTTGTTAAATTCCACGCGGACGAAGTCGCGGGTACAGCTAGTATACATACATATAATACACTAGCAGCCCTCTACGGTTTTACAGGCGTTAATTTTAGGAAGAAATTAAGGCGACAAATACAGGCTACAATATAGTCTTCCTCGGTAAATGGGATATCCAACACAAAAAGAATTTGTCAATTCAAAGCAGTAGTTACTGAGATTAGCGCGTTAAAATACTTTACAGCTTTATAACATTAGTATAGATAAATTAAATAATTAATTTTCGGCCGTTTCAGAGAATAGTCGGAACGAACAGACAGACAAAAAAAATTATTGTGGTTTATGTACTGTGTATATACCCATATGCATTTATATTTTAACATTACATACAAACACTCCAATTTTATTTATTTATTTAGAAGATGTATATATGATGATGTATGTACATATAATAATATACATATCACATGCATAAATAACAAATAAATAAATATCTTATAACATTCACACACGGTCGTCAATTCCTAAGATAAGCAACACTTAATGGTAACCTATACGAACAGGTAACAGCTGACGATATAGGTAATTTTTTTTATAGATATATACAAGTATACATGGAAATAATACATATATAATCGAACCCACCACCCGCGGAGCAGAAAGCACAAACTGCACCAACGGGGTAGTCAAACAACAGCTAATAGCAACATAGCTACTATCACTGTAAATTTCCATAAGAGATAAAGTATTGGTGCAAAGTTTAAATACATTATTTACTTTATTATTTATCGTTGCGTCCATTTGCTATAAGTACTCTTTGACGGTTCGCAGGAAAGTGGACATAAGGTGCCAATCAAACCACTAATTGCAAATTCATGCGACGTTTCGATCCCTTATTGGACCATCATCAGGCCTCAAAGAGTACATTATTTACTATTTATTATTGTACGAGGGACCCGCTCCGTCTTCGCTCGGGTGCAATGCTGATACTAAATATAAAATCTAATATATAAAATTCTCGTGTCACAGTGTTAGTTACAATACTAATAAATGGATGGAACAATTTTTATTAAATTTTTTATGCATATCGGGTAGCTCTGAGAATCGGCCAACATCTATTTTTCATACCCATAAGTTATAAGGGTTAATAATATATATGGCAAAACAATGTATGCGGGGTCAGGTAGTATTAAATAAATATTTGCAATGTAAGCGAAAAAAAAGTGTTTATTTACGACATCACTTTAGAAACCTCTAAAACTATCAGTGTTCCTTTACTATATTATGCATGTATTTATACATGTATGCCTTTCTCTGGAAACACTATTTACTATAGCTAAACCGTATGTAAATTCGTTGCGTAGTTTAAAGATCTAAGAATACAGATGGCGGGAAGCAACTTTGTTTTATACTATGTAATGATTCATATAACAACTGCTCTGGCCTAGAGGTTGCTTTTGGGTTCGATTCCCGCTCAGGATATATATTTGTATACATTTGTATTTGTACAAATATTTCTTTCCGGTTCGGATGTCCTATCCTTGTAGGGTCAAGTCTCCCCACCGTGCCTTAGAGAGCAAGCTTAAGCTGTCAGTCCCAGTTGTTATCACAGATGCCTGATAGCGATTTTTACTCATATTAGGAAATATATCCACCAACAACGTAACCGATCATCATGGAACTTTGTGAACATATTCATAGTATTATATACATATGAGGGCAAATAAACAAAATACTTCTTCGTGCTTTTCTTGTAGACAAATTCTTTTAGCATTAAATAGTCCCACTTATGTATGCACTAGGCTAAATTACATCACGCTTCGATTAATAGTAGCAGGGTATCGATAAAAATGTTGCGAATTGCAATTTTTTTATTCCTTTTGATAGCATAATATATGGAATTTTTGGATAATTTCTATGGAAATTAAATAATAATTTTTGATAACAAATTTTTATTTATATGAATGATATAATAATATAAATTAATGTGACAATTATGAGTATTTTTGTATGTACAAAGGTATTGTCTAATAAAACCTCTTTTAAATAAAATGAGCCCTTGTTCAGTGACGGAGCATTTTAAGATATTATTTATTTATTTATTTACTTTATACTTTATCATACACCACAAAATATACTACACACAAAGCATAAAGATATTAAAGATCAACACATTTTTATCATAAAGATAAATGATTGATGAATTGTTCTTTGATAGATTTTATGTTTTATTTATACATCTGGATTAATGGCTTCCAATGGTGCAAAAATAGCTCGGATATTTTGCCACAATAATGTAGAAAATTTTATGCTTTCAATATGTATTAATAATGACACTTTACATTTAATACTTATTATTATTTAAGCGTTAACTTCATAGACTGATTAATTATTACTTTTTAATACCGTGAGTATTGCGCATGTGTGGATATATGTATAATATATGGATTGTATATATTATTTAATTATATATTATATTATATTCTTAAGCCGCACAAGCCCTTAAATTCAACAAGCTCCTTTCTGGTGGGTTGTCTGGAAGAGATTACTATCTAGTGATAAGACCGCCCGTTGCATGCGACGTAATTATTATTTTTTTTTCCCTTTAAGCTTTATACTTATGTAATTGTTATATGTTACTGTGTGCAATAAAGTTGTTTATTATTATTATTATTATTATTTTGAGATAAATTATTAATCGTAATATGCATATAAATAGCTAAAAGGAAACATAATATTCAAAAAGTACTCACATCAATATTCCTCAACTGCAAATCCTCCAAACTCCGACTCAGAATACCGAGCTTAATTTCCTGTGAGTTCAGTATTCCATACTGATTATCACGATTACAAACTTCAATATATGGAACGTCATATATATGTTCCTTTTCAACGTAAAACTCAGACTTCATGTCCTTACATTCACAATTTATATGTGACTTAAACCCGTCAGACATATTGTTTGTTTTACACTTAAGGCACTTATTGCTTAGAAATGTACTTATTTTGGTTGTATCTAAATTTTCATTACTGGATATAGAGTCACGGTTATGCGTACTTAACCTTGTATATGGCAAGCTTAAAGTCGAATTGTTCGTTATTATGGCACAGTTAAGGGAATTGAAACATTTGGAAAACGGATCTCTCTGGTTCGGTGTGAGTGTACGATTGGTGATATCGAGCAGCTCGGTACATAAATAATGCATTTCTTTAGGTTTCTTAACTGGTTGCTCGGATTCGGCTATGTCGTATATATTATTGCTTTTTGGACTTTGAGCTTCTCGTTTTTGTAGCACCTGCTCGAGTTTCTCGAGCATTTTCTTTGCGTCCTTTTTATTTTCTGGAGATTCAGATATTGATGGCACGGCAAACGTACGTGGAGGCTTTTTAGGCGGCGGTCCGGGGGGTAAGGGTTGTTTTAGAGCCTTTTTTAGTGTGTCTGTTAAAACTAAATGTGGATTCTTACGTTCCAGTTTCATAGTTTCACTGGAAGCACACAAATCATTCATTGATTCTAAATTTGGTTTCGACTCTATAATAGGTTTTGATTCCATACCAGGTTTGGATTCTATAATAGGTTGTTTCTCTATGACGGCTTTAGATTCTAAGGTAACTTTTGATTCTAAAACGGGTTTGGTTTCTAAAACAGGTTTTGATTCTAAATTAGTTTTAGATTCCTTTAATATAGTTTCTGATCTCTCATACTGGGAGACAAGTTTCTTAATTTTACTAGTTTTATCTTCTTCAACAATTTCTGTCTCCGAACTAACACCGCTATCTGTCATCGAATCCTGTCTGTTCTCCGATTTGTGTTTACTTTTCACAACCTTCGCGTACTGATCGAGTATATGCTTAGGAACTTGAGAATCGGGAATTGAATCAGGAATTATTTCGTTTACCTCACCAACGATAACTGAATCATTTGAGCTAGTATTCATTGGACAAAAGTTCTCTTTTTTCATTTGTATTTCTAAAACGTTACCCAACTGCTTCAAGCGTTCCTTACTCAACTTCTTATCCCCCATTTTGAAAGTGAAGTCACTGGTCTCCGATCTTCCACTACAGCTTCCGTGGCGTTTTGGACTCTGATTGATGATCTGACTTCTATCACATCTAAAAGCATGGCTTCTATGAAGCTTCTTACAAGGATCGCTTGTTTGTCTTACTAACGTGGGTTTAGTTTCGCTCAGACTACGTTTCACTTCATTTTTACTGTACAAATAACTGGAATTAGGCTTCGGCGTCCAATCATCACAGTCTGAATCATGTGTAGCATTTTCCTGCAAAGATTTATTATATACAATTTCACCAATAACTTTATCCTTGCTCGCGTTTGTCTCTTGTTTGTTCAGGTGTGTCGATTTTTTCTTAACGAGCAACTCGTTATCAGTTTTCAAACTCTCGAATTTACTTTTAATAGTTTGCACTCTGTTTTTAGGCTGTGCTAACATTATTTCAAATTTTTAAAATACATTTTCGTAAACGAAAACACTTCCGGAAGTTTTATTTATATACACTATAAACAAAAAAAATCCTTAAATCACTTCACTGAATTGTAGATGAAACACAAACGAAAATTATAATTAGAATAAAATATTTAATAAAACCCGTCTTATGTTATCAACTTTTGATTAACATTTTTTTTTTTAATTTTATCATACGGTTTAAAGAAACGAATATACCCAGCTTAAAGATGTTACAGTTTTTGATTATTTAATTAATTTCATTCACTATCAAAGAATTATAATGTTTTGAGAAACAAAAAACGGTTTTGAACGTATGTGTAACTCACAATCCACAACACTTGTCAGAAAGTTTACATAAACAGTTGTTCTAGTTCGTACAATATCGTAACTTACGAGGGCATGGCACTCTGATATTGCCAGATTAAAAGATAACGTTAGCAATAAAACCAACTAAGCAGGTAATTTTGTACAAGATTAATTTAGTTTAGTCATTTATTTAGCTTTAAAACATGTTGTATAAACAAAATATATTAATGAAATTAGTCAAATGGTATGGTAATTGTTTTGATATTATTTGAGATCATTAAAACAAAAAAATACAATTGGATTGAAAGTGAATATCTTAGCATGAATTTTGACAAAAAAAAAAAATACAATTTAGTAACTTTTCAAAGTAACAATTATATTTGTATTTTAAATTTGGGGAGAATGTGGTTTTGGCAGATAAGCACTAAGTGCGTAATAAGGAAATTTTAAAAGATTGTTTAAAGTTAAAATATCACAACTTATAGTTATTTTGTACAAAACCTACCCCCTGATGATAAAATATAATTTAATATTGCTGTAAGGATGTAATATATTATGTAAATCGTATAAAACTACACTCAAATTTCAAAATTCCAGTATAGCGCCATCTACTGTTATATATGAAAAACAAAAAAAAAATTATAATTGGAAATGAATTTGAAATAGATATCGGCAAATAACATACACAAGTTAATTAAGTATACATTTAACAATAACACACGAAACGAAACGAAAGAGTACACTTGAAGACTTCCGACTGAGAATGAATGGTTTGTAAATATAGGGATTTTCGAATGTCCATTTTCTTAAATAAATTTAGGTATAACTGCTCCTTTAAGTAAAGTCTTTAAAACGTATAATAATGTTTATAAAGAGGCAGATATTGATTTGTCTAGTTAGAATATAACAGCAAACAATATATATATATATATATATATATATATATATATATATATATATATATATATATATATATATATATATATATATATATATATTATAATAGTTGAAATAAATAAGTAATATACCTAGTCTGTTTCGGTTAATTTTTATTTAATGCTAATTTAAATTTTATTATTCTATCATTATTATATTTTTATTTCCGTATATAGAATAATTAGAATACTTTTTTGTTTTTTTTTTTTCTCCTATTTGACGTAGTGTTTTTTTCTTCTTTTTCTTCTTTGTAATTTCCAAAGATAAGTTGAGTTAGCTTATAATTGCAATGTACCAAAAAAATATTATTTATACAGTCAATTTTTAAGAAAACAAATGATAAATTATGCATGTATTGGCTTGGAAATAAGAGAGCAATATTTTTAAGACATCCTTGTAGCGCCACCTAGCCTAACTCTTCTATACTACAATCTAAATGCCTTTTAGATAAACGCCGATACTGATAGATGTCGCTACTATATAGGAGTGTTTTAAACATCTAAAATAAATTTATTATAGAATTTAAATATTACAAAACATATTATGTTAAATAAAGACAAAAGGGGTTAAATGTTAAAAATCACGCGTTATTATAACATTTTAATTACGTTATAAAAACGTTACCGACCAACATATGATCGCAGCCATATGCCTGCCATTTTACTATCAGTAATGCATTTGACGTCTTATAAGTGACACGTACTTCATAAATCAAAAAAAAAATAAAAGATGGGAAAATGTGTTGTAAAAGAATGCAGTTCTCGATCTCAAAGTCATAACAAAGCAAGTGGTGTCACATTTCACATGTAAGATAATTATATATATACATATATTTCTTTAAAATATGAAATTTTTATCGAGCATTCATTTTGTGTCGAGTGCTGCCAGCTTAGGAGTGTTTAAATTTCCCACTTTTAAGGACATTTGTAGTAAAAATATCAAATAAATTATTTATTATTTATCGTGTATATATATATATATATATATATATATACTTCAGATCCGGGAGCCAGGTGCAAATTTGGTCAATTATTTCCTCCCAGTCAAAAGTTCGTAAAATGCATTAGAGATGCATATGCGGTGTCGTATAGACTATCATCTCATTTGCAGAAGGTTACAATCTTCATAACTTGTGTGACTTATAAGCGGTCACGCGGTTCGTATTAAATATAAATAATATCAAGCTGAATAGTTTGTTTGTTGGTAAGCTCAGGAAATGGCTATTGGTTCAAATTGAAATAATATTTTTATATTGGATACCGATTTTACTGAGAAAGACTTAATTACTTACTTACTCACTTACTTACTGATTACTTACTGGGACTTATTGGTTAAATGGGTTGTCTGGAAGAAATGGCTAATTAGCCATAAGTCCGCCCATTGTACTTCACTGTTTGTAACTATCTTTATGCTTTGTTTGCAATATATTTGTGGCGTACAATAAAGTATAAAATAAATAAATAAATAAGTAACTTGTATATATATATAGCTTCAAGTTAAGCTTGTCTTTACAGTCTTTGTCTTGTCTTTTTGTCCGGGTTTCCTTATCATGGTACCAAACTAGAGATACCCCCTTTCCAACAAAAAAAGAATTATCAAAATCGGTACATCCAGTAGAAAGTTATGTGGTGTAATACAACGTAAACGAGAAAGATATAGCCTTTAAGGCTATATAAAATGTTAGTACATTTTTTCCTCGTGGGTGAAACTGCGAAAAGCAGCTAATGAAATATATTTTATTTTACAGAATCCCAAAAGACCCAGACCGTCAAGAGAAGTGGATAAAAAACATTCGCTTACTAAGAAAGGAAACGGACTGGTTACCGACGAAATCGACAATTATTTGCTCACATCATTTCAAGGAAGACGACAAAATATTTCCTACGAGTGATAAGGGCCGTGTTTATCTCACAGATGATGCTGTTCCCGTGTATGTGAGTATAGATAATCCGCTCTGATTCACACATGTTTTAGCTTAGTACAACAATTTCTGTTTCGTATTCTTTCTGTATTTAAAAGCCAGTGCTTTTCATATAGTGTTATTGAAAAGCCTGTGGTGTATACTTGTAATTGATTGGCAATTATCGCAAATATATTAAGTATCATGTTTATATATATATTTATATATATTATATTTATATATATTTGATATATATATATATATATATATATATATATATATATATATATGTATGTGTGTATGTGTATGTATGTATATATATATATATGTGTGTGTGTGTGTGTGTGTGTGTAATGTGTATATGTATGTATATTCACGTATTATATGTATATATTATGTATGTACACCTCCATGCCGTCTAATTCTTTAGTCATGTCCTTTTCATGCTAGAGGTTGTCTGGAAGAGATCGCTCTTTTAGCGATAAGACCGCCTTTTGTACATGTCTATATTTTCTTTTACGGTGTAAAATTTTTCTCTGATAGTGTACAATAAAGAGTATTTGTATTTGTATTTGTATTTGTATCATACCGTAGATGTAGGTAAAATTGTAACAATCGTTGGTTTACCAAATAAATAAATTTGAATGAGATTTGACGAGCACTTTTTGAATTATGCCTAATTATGCATGTTTAATTACAATGGCTATGTTGATGACTTTCTAATTAAACTATGTTATAACTAGCATTCCTATGTTTAATAAGTAATAATGATATATGTATAATATGTATTTTCAGGAAGACTACAACTATGAGAGGTACTCTCCAATTGACACAAATAAAGCGAATTTATGTGAAAATATAGAAACAGATGACGAAATAGAAGAATTGACCGAATCTCTCAAACTACAGAACATGAGGACGAAAATAGAACGATTACAAACAGTATCTAGAAGGAGGCTTAAGAAGATAAAGTGCTTAGAACAAAGAATTAGGAGGTTGACAGCAAGAAATAAATATTTAAAGGATGTTATCATGGAAATGAGAAAAAATATATATAATGTTAAAATGAAACCAAAGAAAAGACGGTGTATAAGAAATAGTAAAAGTTCTTCAACAGAAGTAAAAAGAGAATACAAAGAAGAAGAGTGTGAGTAAGTGTAATTCCTAATAGGATAAAGTGCTACGAACAAAGAATTAGGAGTTTTAATAAAAGTAACTTTTTCTTATATAGCTTTCTAGTGGTGAAAGAATTTTCAAAATCAGATCAGTAGTTTTCTAAATTAGCACTTAAAATCTGAAAGTCTTACCTGGTTATAAATTAGCGTACACCGTTTTTTATCCGTATTAGTTAAGTACGTACCTCACCAAATGTTTGTCTGAAGAAGAAAATCAATAACAAGTGACTAGCACGTACAAAAGAAGAAAAAAATTACCAATTTCATCGGTTGCCCACTTTGCTGAATTAATAATAATTGTATACGAACAATTTTAGTACATATAAAATAATACAAAACACCTCGATATTATTTTTTTATTATAACAAGGTACACACTGAATACAAAATTTCGACCTTAAAAATTATTTATTTACAAAATTACATTATTTATTTATAATATAATAATTTCCTCAATACCCTCTTTATTACGTACATATTGGAATGTCTTACAAATGGAGGTGAAACCAGGAAAACGAAGGTATGACGAAATAGTTCCTTTTCTATCCAATCGTGGCGCTGGCATCAATGATTACAATTTACGAGTAAGAAATAAACGTTCGGTTTCAACGATTGTGTATAAAGTTTATACATAAGTTAAGAATAAACTTTAAAAGAAGAAGGTAGATGCAATAATTTATTGTAACATATACATAGATTGCGTTTGACAATTTAGTGATGACTATTTTAAGCCCTTGAAATAAGTCTAGACTCGTTTTCCCAGTCTTTAACCTCCATCTTCTCATGTAAACCATTTACATACCTACAATATTAATCTGAAGTCTTTATTCTTAAAGCTTAATGTGAGCTTTCCTATAATATTATAAAGTTTGTGGGAACATGATAAAATTAAGGAGAAATATATATAAATAGAAGAAAAACAATAACTCTTAGAAGTAAAAAATACCCACAAACTATATAATACTTACAAAATTGAGACATTCACAAATACACCTCTATAGGAAAAATACTAAAATTGAGCAAATTTAAGGAAGAACCTAATCGCCTGAATTTTATCGTTTTTTAAACAATTCAATAATATTTAAAATAATTGACAGTAAAAAAAAGTTTTTATATATAAAATTACAAGAACTTTAATGAGGTATTTTAAAAAGAGATTATATACCTTGAAATAAAATTTAAATGTTGTATTGGTCTCTTTACAATCTGTATTTCTATTTATTTTCTATAATAAATAAATGTAAATGGTAACTTTATTTTGTAACATTACGTATTAAATATATAAAGAATAATAAGGAAAATAATAAAAAGGAAGTCAAAATTATTGCCATAACAAATTGTACAATTAAAAAAATCACCATATATTAAGTACACAGAAATACGTCATAAGATATCTATTAAAACCATTAACCCTGGATGCCATAATGTTTTATTTTCCATTTAACAAACCCTCACCAGGCTTATTTGGTAAAAAACTATGAAAATTATTTAAAATTTTTCACACTATCAACATTGGAAAAAGAAACATCCATCTATCTGTCGCTTTCATTTGACAGATATTTGGATGCTAATATATTTTTTTAAATATATATATAAAAAAATTATATTCAGAAAATTGTAAATAGGTTTAATAATCAACAGTTACACTGTTTGAGAATCAGTTAAATATACTAAAATATATATAAAAATATTTCTAATGATTTTTATTAATAAGGCACACTTCAAGGCAAATTTCAAATATGGTTTCAATTTTGACGCACCATTAAATTATTGCTGTTGTATCGTTATAATTATAAAAATGTTGAAATAATTATTTTTTCTGAGTAAAGATAAATGTTAAGAAAATCAGTATAAACATTAAGTAGTAACTGAATTAGAAACTTTACCTAAATCGACTAGTATCGGTCAATTTTCGTATGAGTAAATAATTTTAAAAAATCTATTCATATTTATATATATTTTTTAATGATATTATCGATACTTATACATATTTGTACAACACTATTGTTCTCAATTGTATATATATGTTTATTATTAAACTATGGAGTAATTGTAAAAAGTATCATTTATGCTCTATGACTACAAATATTTATGGTTAGAACAATTTTCATTTATTAAACCACCAAAAAAAATTGAAACATAATTATTGTTCAAAAGTTTGATTACTTTATTTATGTTAGTAAATATGTGCTGTGTCATATACAAACTTTTTTCTCTTATTAAACTTAAAACCTTAAACTTTTTCTTTCTTAATCTTGTTAAATTTTATCTTATACAATAAAATCATGTAGTATTTATGATATACTTATATTCAAATTAATATTTGGTAAATTCTAATCATTTTCCAATTGAGCAAAATTACATGAATATAGATGTAAAAGTTCGCATTTCGAAAATATTAATATTACAATGTTTCCAAATCCATAATGATCTCATAATAAAATTAAAAAGGGAGATTCAAAGATTTATAATTTATATTTAGGTACCTATTGTAAAAATAATCTTCCGCGAGGCTTTGGCCATTGGATACATAATATTAAAAAGGTGTCTTTTTATTGTAACCTTTTTGAAACGTCACGCTGACAGTTGTCAAATGTGACAGTGACATTTACATTCTTTTGCAGATGACAAAGACGCCCAAAGTAAAAAAAAAAATACTAATTCAATTTTTAAAACTAAATTAAACACTAAAAACTGTCTGTTACTTTGTATATCCTACTTCGACGATGTTCCGACATTATGAACGTATTGTCTGACTGTATTAATGATTCCCGTTCCATTTCCGAGAAGTTCGCTTTTACGAAATCTCTATTTAAAATTGATTTCAATTCATCAATGCTTGTACTTAAATTATTTGATTGATTCATAAAATTTAACTCCTGTATGTTTTCTTCTTGACGCCCATTTGGTGTAGAAGAGTTTGATTGGTTCAAAGGTTGGTACGACGTCTCCTTATGGGGCAAGATTTTGTGTGAACTATTTATTATAAGAGTAGAACCACGCCGTATAGTTTCTCGACCAATGTCTACTATTTCTAAAGTGTTTTGACCTATCACGAAGTTTTTGTACGCTTTTATAAAAACACTTATTAAAATACCTACACCTATTGCTATTAAGGAGTAAGATATGATTGGTGCGGCTATTGGACCAAATGTTGTACCCAAGAATATCCATCTCCATATCGACGTGGGTATGCCGTCGATACCCTGAAAAGATAAATCATTAAAATAATAAATAAAAACATTATAATATTTCTTCTACATGGACAAAGAGGCCTATGCCCAGCAGTGGGATGTTAAAGGATGAATCGTGACTATGATAATTTACTACTGCGTTGTGAATGTGGGAACACACTATCCAAAAGCACAAACACCCAGACCGCGGCAAACATCTGTATGGCTGATACAAATATATGCCCTGCACGAAGATGGAACCCGCTAGTTAGTGCTGTGACCGTTGCGCTAAGGCGTCCTACATGAGGAAGGAGGCCTATGCCCAGCAGTAGGACATATTACAGACTGAAGCGAAGCGAATAATTAAAATAAAAAAAAAAATGTTCAATATTGATGGTGGTTATTTCGTATATTATTTATTTATGACGAGAGACCGACGACCTTTCGATAACTTGTGTGTTGAAGGGAGCCAGAAAACAGAGAGTACGCTGTATAGACGCTTGTCTAATAGTCTCCAATAGATGGCGTTTGATAACAGATATTAATCATTGCGTAGCTCGATTATGACGTATTAGTTACTGGTTGTAAATTATATTTATGTAGAATGTGGATAGAAAAATTATATTCATAAATTAATAATAAAGAAAAGGTGTGTGGATTTACCGTCGCTATATTTTATGCAGGATATTACTAATCTATATAAATAAAAATGAACGTTGACAAGCGTATAACTCGAGAATGGCTCGACGAAGAAGTTTATATGTGTCCAGGTATTAAAGTATTACCTAACTACTGGAAAACATTGTTATTATAAATTGACAAAATAATAATATTGTGACCATTTAAACAACGTTTTCCCTAAAAGTATTATGTTTCTTTACGTTTTGTTAAAAATTGTCCAAAACGCGGGAATTAGCACTTGAAAATTCATTATTCAAATTTACGTAGTTTAGAGACATGATAAATCTATACATTTTAAATATTAAGATCAATTTTCTCACCTCTTGTGCCCACATCACAGGGAATATGATGCTCGGAAATTTGTGTATGCTGTTGACTCTGATGTTAGGAGCCTGGTCCACTTTTATGTTGAGCTGCACTCGCACTTGTGCTTCAATGGGTACTCCGATTTTCTGGAAATTTATAAAATGATCTCAAATCATCGCAATTTAAATGAAATTAGAATTTCTTAAAACTTTATTATTATTGTCAACGATAGTCATTTTATTTTCCAAAATTTGTCATTCATTCAATTTATAAATAATTATTTATTTATGTGTTTATTTAATTTTAGACAAAAAACAACAATAATAACTTTTACTATTTCTACAGTAAAATTATAAACACTGAAAGGCAATTACTTGTTGCAGCAGGATATAGCTTTCATGTTTCTTCTGATCTGGCTTGAGGCCTTCAAACTCTTCTAGAAGAGATGGTTCCGCATCGTAGAAATGAGGGTACGAGAGATAGACTGGAGCATCTGAAGGAAAATAGTTTTTTAATGATTTACCACTGCTTTTTTAGCTGTGTGGTTACGGCAGTAAAGAATGTAGCCACCCCTTCTCTTCCAGCGTATGTCTTATGAGGCGACTAGGGGATGGCACAGTTTCACTACCACCTTGGTATTTAAGGGCTTTTAAATACACAGCGTCTTCGGTGCTACAAAGCCAATCCTGCGATCACCAACCCGCCTACCCAGCGTGGTGACTATGGGCAAAACATATGAGTTCGCGCCATTTTTGCCGCAAACTAGGGAAGGCCTATGTTCAGCAGTGGACTGTGATAGGCTGAAGTGAATGATTTACCACATTATAATCATTGGCCTTAGTCCGTCTGTTGCAGACGATTTAGAAAAGTGTCCTCTTCACAGAGAGATACTCTCGCCTAGGACACTCTTCAGGAACACGCAGAATTGCCTAAGCTCTGTGCCACCCTCTCGACCTCACTGACTAGGCCCACAGGAACGAAGAGTCGATAAGTGTGGAGCTAGTCCGGCTGCAGGAGTCTTTCGCATTTTATTGCTATGCCACGAATGCTTGACAGAGACCCCATTCCGGGTTTCAAATGAAATTTTTCCTTCTCTAGGACTCTGATGATTTTGAGCCATGTTTAACCCGCGGTCGCCTTTTACGACCCCCACGGGAAGAAGGAGGGAGGCGCTATTCTACTCGGCCGACATCACATGGCAACACATTATAATAAGGATGCCATAAGGACAAACGAACATCGCAAACACGTGAAACTTCTCCCGAGGAGTTCTGGCCACCTTACTCACCAAAATAACACAACACTGCCTGAAAGTAGTATTATATAGCTGTGACCTTCTGTAAGGTCGAGGTAATTCCCCAGTCAGCTTCAGATTTTGAGCAGAACATATCTTGCTGTGGCCTAGCCTGGCCCTACTTCAATAAAATATTTATATTTATTTATTATATTTTTCTAAATCAACGTCTACGTTGAAATAGAAACATAAAAATAATTGTGTTTGCTCGCAAACGAAAAAAACATCGACAAGTAATACAGCGTAAGTAGACAAAAAAATTAACTAACGTAACTAGTCATCACTACGATTTTCAAAAGTTTCCTTCGATTTCTCTGGGATTACATCATCAGATCCTGGTTTCCTTATCATGGTACAAAACACGGCGTTTTCTCCTTTCCAACAAAAAAAGAATTATCAAAATCGGTTCATAAACGACGAAGTTATCCCCAAACATACATAATATATACGTATATTGAATTCTGTTAAAAATAGAAAAGAAATTCGATACTAGATTCTATGACATCGAATGTAGATAAGAGCAATTTATTTAACCGAAAGGCAACAAAATTGTTACGGAAAATAAAATCGTTCAATAACAGCGCGATCATGACATATGACTTACTGTTACTAAAAGGATTACTTACTATATTGGCACGGGCTTATGTTCTGTATACCTCTCGGAGGACATTTATCGTTTTGACAGTAGCACTTGTTCGCTTCATTGATGTCTGCGTTTTCTAAAAAGTTACTCGGAGGAGTGTAGAGACCCGCTTGGATACCTTAAAAATATAGACAAGGTTTTATTTTAATACCTATATAATAACTAATAATAAAAACTCATCTGCTACTAAGTTATACACGGTCGTAAGAGACGCCATGGACAGAGACCGATGGAGGCACATCATCCGCTCCAGATGCAACCCTGATGCTGACCACGATCCTCAGACATGAGGGACCGACAAGAGAGAGAGATAATAAAAAAAGTCCTGGAAAATTTGCAAATACACTTAACGCCACACATACACACACGCACACACACACACACACACACATACAACACATAATTGTCTTTAGTAGATAGTTATCGTTTGGGTAAAAATATAACAATTAAAGAAAATGAATACGCGTATTCTGTATCATTTATATTAACTACATTTTAGATGTGATCAAAGTAATATTTAATACTAATACTTTATAAGAGATAAAAATTCGTTATTCGCTTATTGTTTGTAATCGACGAACTCTGAAATAAATAAGTTTACTGTTTTATTTACATTTGAAAACCATATTTAAATACAATGTACAAAAACAAACAATTTGAACTCGTACAGATTTTTTTGAACTATTAACTTCAATTACGTAGGCATTAAGCCCAAGAATAATAATAATAATAATTTAACTACGTATATGTTTAAACCGTGTGTATGTGTACTGTATGGCTACGGTACTAAAGAATATAGCCACCCCCTCTCTTCCCGTGGGTGTCGTAAGAGGCGACTAAGGGATAACACAGTTCCGCTACCACTTGGAACTTAAAAAGCCGACCGATGGCGGGATAACCATCCAACTGCTGGCTTTGAAATACACAGACCGAAGACGGGCAGCAGCGTCTTTGGTGCGACAAAGCCAGCCCTACGGTCACCAACCCGCCTGCCCAGCGTGGTGACTATGGGCAAAACACATGAGTTCACGTTATTTTTGACTGTATAGGCTGTAATGATGATGATGTTTAAAGCTTTATGTATAAAATATCGCTTGCAACAGTGTCTATACATCGGGTCCCGTTTTACATACAGTTCCTGGGTGACCGAGCCTAGCTCGGTATTTTTAGTAAATCGTGTTTTTTGGAATTCATATTTAAATTCGAATTACATATTTATAAAATATGAATAATATTTTTTTTTTTAAATAACGAGTGCAATTAAAAAAAAAGGAAAAAAATAATTGATCAGGGACATTGGGATTTGAACCATGATCTCCTCGGTTGATCCCGACCGGCCGATTTCCCACCGAGCTATTACAACTTTAATGACAGTTGCGAAATTTACCTTCGTATTCTAACGATATTGTAGCTATTTTTTCACTCCCTAAAAACAGGGATAAAACGTCATTTTCTAAAAATGAATCCTAGTTAGATGGATTTATCTCCCCCGAAACCTCCTATATACTAAATTTTATGGAAATCGTTGGAGCCGTTTCCGAGATTCAGATTATATATATATATATATATATACAGGGTGTCCCAAAAAGTAGTGATAAGCGGAATTCCAGAGATAGGGCACCCCTTGGGGTATCCGAATCACCCCTATGTATGTTCAGCGATTTTGCATAGTTTTCGAGTTATGAATTTTTTTATATGTTTTTGAGAATTTTCCACCTTAACAACTTTAAAAATTTCTAAAAAAAAAAATTGAATATTTTTTAGAATTTTTGTTTTTGTATCTAAATAATCATGAGTTGTAGCTTCCCGCTTAAAAGATTCAGCTTCTTAACTTTGATGGAAATTGTGAAAATCTAAGTGTAAAGTGAAAATTTTACGTTTTGAGAACTATGACTTCAATTTTCAACTTAGAATTAAAAATCTAAACAGGCAATTTTATGGTTTCTAATTAGGCTTAAAAACTTTTCCAGAGTCTCAGCTTTCATAATCATAAATAAAAAATTGTACTTAATGGGGCTACTTTTGCTAAAATTTGCCTTCAAAGACATCAAGGTGGAAAATTCTTAAAATTACCAATTTGAATAAAAAATTTTTTTTTTGCTCAATTTATTATTCCTTTAAGGTTAAATAGTTTTGTCGGCGCTTTAGCTGGGTCATACGTATAGGATTCGTGCGGAGGAAAATGATAAATCCGTAGACTGAGTGATATGGTTCCAAAACGATGGTGCTCCATGCCACTTTGCAAGAATAGTCAGACAAAATTTAACAGAAAGATTTAGAGACAGATGGATCGGCCGTGGAGGGCCCATTGCATGGCCGCCGCGGTCCCCAGACTTGAATCCAATCGATTTCTTTCTCTGGGGATATTATAAAGAAATAGTTTACGCTAAAAACATAGCGGATAGCAACGTAGCGGAGTTAAGACGAAAATTGAGGCAGGCAGAAGAAACAATTAAAAACAACAGAATAGCAACCAACCAAAAGATTGTAAGAAAACTAAGATCGAAGATTTAATAAACATTTGGAGGTTATTTAGGTTTAATTAATAAAACGAAAAGTAATCGTCTTAAAATTATTTATTATAAAAAGTTTTCAATATGTCGACCTTCGTGCTCGATACATGTTCTAACATCGTCTTAAAAAGTTTTCTTTGTGTCTTACGAAAGCTAAGCGCAAAACTCGAGAACGATTGGACCGATTTCGCTAATTCTTTTTTTAAAATATTCCTTGAAGTACGAGGATGGTTCTTACGGAGAGAAAAATTCTAAAAAAAAAAATTAAATTTCCTGTAAAAGTCTAAAAACAACACTTTTCTATACTACCATACAAAAGATTTGTGATAATACTTAAAAGTCAATTTGAACTTTAATACCATACGATAAAGTTTGTGTTAGGCGATACGAAGTTCGCCGGGTCAGCTAGTAGGTATATATTTTTTAGTAATCAAGCGTAAGGCCTTCTTGATGATAAGCGGTTACCGTAGCTTAGCATTTGCCTGCAACGCCAGAAGCATCCCACGCACATTGCCAACCTTACCGCTGATCCTACCCAGGAGCTCCGGTCCCCTCGTTCTCCACAAGAAGACAACACTATTCAGAGCAGTGTTATTTGGCTGTGATCTTCTGCAAGGTTGAAGTATTTCTCCAGACGTGCTGTTCCCGACTTTGAGCTGGATTTTTCGTGCTATGGCCTATCCTAATTAAACTATTAAGAACAAAACTAACCTTCTTTGTACAGGCTCTTCCTGTATTTGAACGGCATAATCCTGCATAAGTCCTTATCATACACGTATACTATGTCGCTCTTCGCTATCAGCTTCGGTGGAAAGAATGACCCTTCAGATGCCCTGAAAATAAGACAAATTCTTATCAGTTTTGTATTATTCGATTTATTGTGTTCTAAATACAATCAATATATTTGACGATGCCGCCATTGTCAACGAGCAAAAACTACCCTCCTAAAAGTTTATAAAAAGAAGCGCGCCACGTAGGGAGTAGCATTATTTGTTCGGCAGTCGATCGATGCACATGCTGTCTTAATTTATTTCTTAACAATTACATTAATTCATTACTATTTTTTTGGTGTTTTTTAATAATCAAATCAATATGTCGTCCTTTGTGCTTAGATATATATAAAATCTGAGAATCACACTTAGAAAATATGCTATGAACGAGAGATAAATCTGTATTGGTTATTAGAAATATATTTACAAGGAGACTTTTGAATAACTTGTTCCAAAATGGAGACGGGAAAACACCGAAGGCGCTGTTTTATCAACGCACCCGTTTGTTAACAAACTCCTAGAGATGGCGTTTGACTAGCCTGTTGGCGCAGTTCGTAGTGCTTTCTGTTCCGCGGGTTGCAGTTGTTGGGGTAATATTTGTATTTATATTTTTATATATGTATTATGTCTGTGTATGTTTATCAAAAAAAAAAAATAGTTCTAACAGTCGGCTGTTACCTGTAACACAAGTATTAAGTTGCTTAACATAGGAACAGACGACCGTCTTTGTGTGTTATAATTAAATAAAATAAAATAAAATAAAATTATGAAATCTAAATGTACTGTAAGTGTATGTAATTATGAATTTAATGAATGTAGACCATCATTGACAATTGATATACAATAAGTAAAAAAAAATAAGAACATACAAATACGCATTATTAAAAATAATTAGAAACAAGCACCAGCTGTCAATTTAAAAAAAAATCATCACCTTTTTTGAACTCGGTTATCAGCTCCGAGTGAGAATCACAGCTTAAATCGTCAGAACTTACCACCACTACATTAGAACTTTCGTCGACAAACTGATAAGTTTTTCATTTATTATTCTTTTTTATCATCGAATTCCACTGTTTTTTTTTTTGAGATATTTTAGAGTTTACTCCTTAACAATTGACTTTCATTTAAGGCCCCGGTATAAAAAAAAATGAGGAGTAAAATTTACTGAACGAATGACCTCGTTACATTTTTGTCAACGCCATCTATCGGAACCCCATACAACGTTTTAGTATTAATCTTTTTCTTAGACTAGTAAGCCTTTTTTGTGCCTATTTACACAGTCGATCTGAAGGAGTAAACTACAGTCGTGTATCGGAGCTGACAGACACACTTTTTTATCCGCAAAGGCCGCAAATATGAATCTAAAAGTGGTAGTTTATTGATTGAGGTGAGAAAGGTCCTGATGGCCTATTCTACCTCTTGCTTAAAGTCTAAACCAAGTTTGCAGCATAAACTGTATCCACAAATGGTGTAACCAGCCTTAAATATACCCATTTCGCATTCAAAGGACCCTACTTCCTATATATAAAACCATTAACTGAACAAATAAGTTAGCTTTGTTAGTGTTTCTATATACGGAACTAAGCAAGCGACATGTCGTCATTTGTTATCTCTATTGATTTTACTTAATAGAAAACGTATATAATTTTTTAATTATTTTCCTTAAACATTTCCATGGAAATATGATAATGTAGCTCTATTTTTATGACAAGGTTATATTACTTAATGGTCTTGTTATTTTCTATGGATTCTAAATATAAATTAAGCTTCAGTATGTAATATTCCACTGCTGGGCATAGGCCTCTTTCTTCATGTAGGAGAAGGATCAGAGCTTAACCCATGATGCTGCTTCAATGTGGGTTGGCGGATATGTTCCCTACTGAGTAACGATCGCTATCAGGTGTAGATGATAACATCCGGGACCGACAGCTTATCGTGCTCAAATATAGATTACGTCTATACAAATATTATTACGCTAAAAAGTTTGTTTATTTATAATAAAATAAAGAAAGAAATAAATTACCATCCATTACAGTAATTAATATAGTACAAAAAAAATACAACAAAGAAAACTAAAAAACTAAAACTAACTTCTAGAAGGGTTTATCTACATCATCCCTCTTTTTGTTACGGCTATATACTATTATGTTTACTATAATACTAGAATGGCAAAAATGAAACAAGCATACTGCCTACCTGATGGTAAACGGTTACCATAACCTTCGTACACCGGCTTGACGACGAAGCCATGTCCTATAAATTTCCACAATTAATATTACACCGAAATATAGCAAGCCTACTTGATACATGTATTTCGTGTTTGAATTTTACATTTGTGGAGCACTTATACCCTCAACCTTTCCCAGGAGCTCTGGCCACGTTACCCATCACAGGAACACAAAGTTAATTCAGAGTGGCTAAATAAGCTGTAAAGTTCTGTCAGGTTGAAGTACTTTCCCAGACTGGCTGCTCCAGATTTTGAGCAGGATATTTCCTCAATGAAAACTTACTGATCTGTTTGATAACCTTCTTCTGTAAATGTACTGAAGGCTACAGCGAAGATTATTCTCGAAATTGCACCAGTCGAAAATCAATCAAATTTATTAATTTTGTTGAAATAAAAAATCATCAATTTGACCTAACGGAGGTACGTCGCAATAAATAGGAAATAAAATCATCGACTGCAACTCATGACGAAACTCATTTAAGTTAGGTATTTTCATAAACAAATATAAATACGAATCCTCATTTTCACACGAACGAAACAATGCGACAATAACTCAAATTGACTCACTAACTGACTAAACAAATGGTTAGTCGGAGAGTAAATATAATGGTATACTAGCTTTTGGTCCCGACTTTGTCTGAGGGATTACTTGAAAATATTCATTTTATTACTCTGGCATATTCTCAAGGAATTATTATCACTTTCTGTTTAGCTATTTATTCATGTTTTAATATACGCTTTACACTATTATCGCGGCAAATAAGCATGTGGTTCACGCGATGATAAGTGGAATGGCCTATAGATTGTAATACTAAAAGCATTACAAACACATTGCTGACCCTACCCCTGTTCCTCCCCAAGAACTCTGGCCACCTTACTCGCCACAGGAACACAACACTACTCCAGAGCAGTTATAGTTAGCTGTGATCTTCTGTAAGGTAGAGGTACCTCCTCGGACAGGCTGATCCAGATTTTAAGTAGAAGTTTCCTGCTGTGCCCTACCTTAAATTTTATATATCCTATATACAATTATATTGTTACTAAATAAAAACTTTACCTCTTAGAAAGAACTTATAGGGTACTAAATATTTCGTGAAATATGTATCAGGATTATACTAAAATGTTTAAATGACATTTACAGAAGATAGCAGATAAATAAGCGTCCATAAGCTGTGTGGCTACGGCACCAAAGAATATAGCCACCCCCTCTTTTCCCGTGGGTGTCGTAAGAGACGACTAAGGGATAACAAGGTTCCACTGCCACCTTGGAACTTAAGAAGCCGACCGATGGCGGGATAACCATCTAACCGCTGGCTTTGAAACACACAGGCCGAAGACGGGCAGCAGCGTCTTCGATGCGACAAAGCCAGCCCTGCGGTCACCAACCCGCCTGCCCAGCGTGGTGACTATGGGCAACACACATGAGTTCACGCATTTTTGGCGTGAACTTGTGGAGGCATATGTCCAACAGTGGACTGCAATAGGCTGGAATGATGAAGCGTCCATAGGATACTTCAACCGTTTACTATCTGGCAGACTGTACGCTCATTTGCCACTATAGTGACATAAAAAATTGCAGATTAAACCGTGGAAGTTTGGTCGTCTAAACGAATATCTTAAAACAATTTCAAGTTTTGCATTTACTATATCTGATCTGACATCAACATCCTGTACAGCTCGAGAATTTTAAAAACTTCATTATCACTGGTCCAATCACTTAGCACCACATTGAAAGATAAGCATAACTTTTAATATTCCGCAATGTTAATATTGAGACGTTCTGAGCAAGGTTAAGATGAAAAAAAAATCCAAAAAGTTTCTCCTTAAACCTTGGTTAAGTACGTAGAATGGGCTCGTCACGATATCTTTGTGTATCGATCTGTTTGTGTGAAGAATCCAAATTCTTTTCATAATTCTGTCTACACTTTTAAAAACCATTTTGAAGCTCCCGAGTTTCGGCGACTCACCCGTTACCATAGCGTCTGCAACGTCACTAATATCTGGAGTTTGAGCCATGGGTCCCGTAGAATCAAATGCCCATAGTGATCGTGAATTAAAGAAATTATATCATTCTGCCTTTCGTTTGTCTGTCTAAGATTAAGAACAAAGATTCTTAGTTGAAATAAGCTGGAATTTAGTATGTATATGATTATTACTAGCTGTGCCCGCGGCTTCGCCCGCGTTTAAATCAGTGAGTCACAAAGATTTCCCGGCAAACTTCCAGTGAAACTCAAAATCTCATCAAAATCGGCTTAGTCGTTCCGTAAACCTTCCTCTTGAAGCCCTCTCTCCATTGGTAAAACCGCATGAAAAGCCGTTCAGTAAATTTTGAGGGAATCGATCACATACACTTTTGGGGACTTATTGTTATAATACACGAACTGTTGCCCGCGATTACATTCGCGTGGTTATGAAGATATGCATTACTATCAAGATGTTTAAGCAAATTATTTTTTTATTTCAGTCACTTGAAATGCTTATCACGCTGAGTAATTTTTTAAAAGGCACAATTTAGTATAATTTATTAGTTATTTTTATAAAACCTCTCTATACACCATATTTTTAGTTTTATTTTCAGGCTGCAGTATAAATAACCTAGCAGGCGAACTTATAGCTGCTGTATATGTTTCATACAAACTATCAACCCCAATCAAACGCCCTTAGCAGTGGAATATCAAAAAATCCGTTCTTAGCGGACGTTTACTAACTAGAATCTACCTCCCTGCTAAATTTCATCTTTGTCCATCCTGGATGGATGGACCATCCAGCGGTTTTTGAGTTCTCGTGATGAGTGAGTCAGTGACCTTTCTCTTTTATATATATAGACTATGATGCATTATTTGGACTCCTTTTCACCATCTATAGAGTACATTTTAAATTTCGTCTCTCACTTTAAAAACATAGGCCTTTCATACAAACTTCCGAACCCCGTTTTATCCTCTTAGGTGTCGAGTTTCGTAAAATTCGTTCTTAGCGGATGTTTACGTACTATACAAAACCTACTTGCCAAATTTCAAGTATGTAGGTGTTATAGTTTCGGAGATTTTTTGATGAGTGAGTCAACCTACCATCTCCCGTTTTAACCCCAAAAGGGAGTTGGTTTCTAAAGATACATTATTTGGACATCTTCTCACCATCTATAGACCATACATTTTAAATTTCAAGTCTCTTACTTCAAAAACATAGAACTTTCATACAAACTTCCAACCCCCGTTTTACCCCTTTAGGGGTCGAGTTTCGTAAAATCCGTTCTTAACGGATGTCTACGCTTTATAAAAAACCTACCTGCCAAATTTCAAGTTTCTAGGTGTTATAGTTTCGGATATTTCGTGATGAGTGGGTCAACCTACCATCCCCCGTTTTAACCCAAAAAGGGAGTTGATTTCTAAATATACATTATTTGAACACCTTCTCATCATTTATAGAGCATACATTATAAATATTAAGCATCTTTCTTCAAAAACATAGAACTTTCATACAAACTTCCAACCCCTGTTTTACCCCCTTAGGGGTCAAGTTTCGTAAAATTCGTTCTTAGCGGATGTCTACGCTCTATAAGGAACCTATCTGCCAAAAACATAGAACTTTCATACAAACTTCCAACCCCTGTTTTACCCCCTTAGGGGTCAAGTTTCGTAAAATTCGTTCTTAGCGGATGTCTACGCTCTATAAGGAACCTATCTGCCAAATTTCAAGTTTCTAGGTGTTATAGTTTCGGAGATTTCGTGATGAATGACCTTTCGCTTTTATATATATTATAGATTAAGGCCGACCTGATAAAATAAAAACCACATAAATAGGAGGATTTTTAGTGCATCGAATGTGCAAAGGTGGGAAAAAGGCGTTCGTTCCGCATATGGAACCATCTAGGAGCACTCCAAGCGCGTTTCTACTCTATTTTTTTTTATATATGTAGGCAAACGAGCTCACCTGATGGTAAGTGTTTACCGTAGCTTATAGACGCCTGCAACACCAGAAGAATCGCAAGCGCGTTGCCTACCCTATCCCTAATCCGTCAAGGATCTCTGGTCACCTTATTCACCAATAGGAAGAAAAGACTGCTTGAAAATAGTATCATTTAGCTGTGGTCTTCTGTAAGGTTGAGATACTACCCCCCCCCTAACCCTGACCTTTCCCCAGGAGCTCTTGTTATATTATTTACCATAGTAACTCTGCTAATTAAGAGCACTTTTATTTAGCTGTGATCTTCTGTTAGACTGAGTTACCACCAGTTAGGCTGTTACAAATTTTGAACAAGAAGTTTCCTGCTGTGCACTACCTCAAAAAAGGCAGTTTATCAAGGACATTATTGATAAGTGAAAATCTATCCAAAAAACCTCTTCTTATAATGGATCTAGATAAAGAATAACTTTACGAATACCTATTTAAAAAGGTTTATTTCGAAACAAACCTTTTTAAATAAACATAACTTTTAACGAATACTTGATTTAAATTCTAAATTGAAATTCTGTAAATGCAACTACACTGCAAAAAGATAATCTAATCTATCTCTTAATTAGCAGTATAACCTTTAAAAGGGATTTTTACAATTTTGTAGTACCTACGGTTGATTACCTATTCAACTATAGTATTTCTAAAGAATATAAAAGATCTCATTTGAAGTAAATAGTTCATTAATTGAGCAAAACTAAGGCAATTTTTTTTTCGCTAAAGGAAAAACCTGAGTTGATCTTGATGAGATGAGATGAATTTTAAAATAAGTATGTACGTGACTACAAATTATACACACATAAAAAGGTTAAAACAAAACATTGTTGCTATGTCAGCAGATTGAACGCGTTACTTGATATCGTAGTTTTAACACCGTAGATACAAACTATCATCCTTTTTCTCCCCCCTGACCCTCTCCAGGAGCTTTGGCCACATTGCCCACCACAGAAACACAATAACTTGAAAAATAACTTGAAAGATTTATTATTTAGCTGTGATCGTCCATAACGGTGAGGTGTTTTCCAATCGGGCTGTCCCAGATTTTGAGCAAGATGTATCACTAAGGGTTGGGTTCTTTAAGACGCTAGAATACGTGTTTATATATACCCAATTGAAATTCTAAAAATAACGTTTAATGCTTCTTAGATTTATTAATAATCAGTTTACCGAGCGATAAATTAAAATAAGTTGACTGAAGACTTTTAATGATTTAAGCTTTTTGTACAACAAAACTAATGTTAATTAATTTTAGACAAATTATAAATATTTTATCAGTGCACGTATCCGTTTTATTTAAAAAGTGCATCGAAACACATTAAGAGCGGATGTCGATAATAATTTATTAAGGTCATTACCATGTTGACAATTTATATTTAACGAATTTATCATCTACTAGCTGTGGCCGCGACTTCGTCCACGTGGAATTAAAAAAAATTCAGTTCGTAGAGTTTCAAAATAAATAAATTTCTAAAATAAAAGTAGCCTAAATCAATCTTTACTTCATCAGCTGTCTGCCAGTGAAAGTCCTGTCAAAATCGATCAAGCCGATTCAGAGATTAATAGCAAATTGCTGGTAGGATGATGATGAAACAATTTCCAAAATCGTGTTAGCACAGTGGTAAAGCAATAAGTTCAAAATCAAAATTAACTGCACTCAAATAGGCTCCAAAAGCCCTTTAGAATCGTAATTTTACAAATTAAAATTTTAAAGTAATTAAATTGGGTGGACGAAGGAGTATGAAATTTCGTACATTTACAGTTTATATAGAGAAGGAGAGCAGAATGCTATTTTTTCTTAAATTATACATAAAATGTATTAAACCAATAAAAAAAAATATTACACACTGCCATGTATTTGACATACACACACACATATACTCTTTTGTTTATTTTTAGTCTATGGTTAATTTCTTTTTGTTATGTTTTAATCTGCAATCAGTCCTTGGACTATAAGCGGATAGCTGGTGCGATAGTTGGCGCGATGAGTGAGCCCTCTATCGAGAGCACTTCTCGGGTTATGAGGGTGCTACACCCTCTCGTGCAGCTGTAGTACATCATGCCCCTTTAGGCGCCCAAGATGTTTTTGGCTTTTCAGCTGGGTTGCCAATTGATTAGGTTGTAGGGCAAGCCGTTATTGGTATATTTTTGAGGCAGCTCTTATTTTCTCCTTCACTGTGGTCATTTACAAGGTGGCATGGATTTCACTGTTTGTGATGAACCAAGGAATATTGGAAATGTTGCGCAAGATGATATTTTGTGATCTTTGTATCATAGCAATATTTTAGTTACTGGCCCTTCCCCAGAGCTGTATCCCATACGTTCACACTGGTTTCAGGAGCGTTTTGTAGATTAGGAGTTTATTGTCCGTTGACAATTTGTTGTTTTGTCCTAGCAGCCAGAGCATGGTTATATTTTATGTTCAACTCATCTCTTTTGGTTTTAACATGATTTTTCCATGTTAGTCTGCGGTCCAAATGGAGACCAAGGTATTTAACTCCGTCCGAGTGGGGAAGTATGTTATCTCCGAGGTGTACTGGAGGGAAATCTCTTTTTTTAACCGACTTACAAAAAAGGAGGAGGTTCTCAATTCGACTGTATTTTTTTTTTATGTATGTTACATCAGAACTTTTGACCGGGTAGACCGATTTCAACAAATTTTGTTTTAATCGAAAGGTGGTGTGTGCCGATTGGTCACAGTTGGTTTTTTGTTGGAAAGGGGATATCCCTAGTTTGGTACCGTGATAAGGAAACCAGGATCTGATGATGGGATCCCGGAGAAATCGAGGGAACCTCTCGAAAATCCGTAATAACTTTTTACTGGGTGTACCGATTTTGATAATTTTTAATTTAATCGAAAGCTGATGTTTATCATGTAGTCACATATAAATTTTATCGAGATCTGATAACTACTTTTTGCGTAATCTTTGATAACGCGTAGTTGCTTGACTATTTTTTCGTCGATCTACGTTGTATTACTTGTCGATGTAATTGAAGTCGGTTTTTTTTTCGTTTGCGAGCAAACACAATTATTCAGAGTGAACGTTATGTGAGTCGATTGTGGTTAAATTATGGCCGAATTTTGACCACTGGCCGACAACTAGTAAGGAGTTATATACATATCGATGTAGATATAATTGACGATTCTTTTACTCCATAATAAGGAAACTATTTTGTATTGATACACGTGACGCACGGACAGATTAATTCAAATCGTAAGTTAAAGATGAAAAGATAAAATCTTTACGACTCGTTTATGAGGAAAACGTGATTATATTGTGACATAAATCAGGTTTGCTTGATGTTTTAGATGAACGTATCATCTATATTAATGTGTGTTGAAGAGTTTGTACGTATTAACGTAAACCGCAAGAAATAAATAAAACCCATGTGTTTGTCGTGGTTTGATAGTTTCTGTTCAAGTAAAAACTTAATCGGAATCAAAAAAAATTCTATTCAAAGTTCAAAATCGCTTTTGAATCGCCAGGCTGTAGAAAGAATCAGCACGAAGCTCGAAAGTTTTTAAAAACAACAATCAATAAGATATTCAAAGATTAAATGTCGTCATATACATCATATACACACGCATCAGCCTATCGCAGTCCACTGCAAAATGGTGTGAACTCATGTGTTTTGCTCATAGTCACCACGCTAGGTAGGCGGGTTAGTAAATAATAAATAATGATAAATTCTTTATTTGACCACATACTGTACAATTTTATAATCCGCCAAACTGCGTGACATTTTATTGGCGGAATTAATGGTTGGTGACCGCAGGTTAGTCGCATCGAAGACGCTGCTGCCCGTCTTCGGCCTGTGTTGTTGTTTTTTATTTTTATTTAACAATTAACACCTACGGGCTCAAAATGCCTATACCTTTTGTTAAATATGCATGCATTACATATCAAAGGCGATTTTGCAGTACAATTACAAATCGACAGTCCTATCACTGCCTAGTAAAACTAGGACGTGGTCCGACGCTGACGGTTTTTTTCCCTTACAAGTACTCTTTGATCACTCATCATTCATCCATTCATAATTTTTGAACATTTTATTATTTTTCTTATCTATGTCTATATTTACACTTATTTGCTAGTTACCATATATGTACACTTACGTTCTACTTACAATATACACTTAGCCTATGTTACTGTTAGTAGGGGATTTTTTAAATATATGTATTTATTTATATCTGTTATTTACTTACATTCCACTACATTAAAAAGGCCTGTGTAGTTTATAGCCAGCGGTTGGATGTTTATCCCGCCAACGGTCGACTTTATAAGTTCCAAGTTGGTAGTGGAACTGTGTTATCCCTTAGTCACCTCGTATCCTTAGTCGCCTCTTACGACACCCACGGGAAGAGAGGGGGTGGCTAAATTCTTTAGTGCCGTAGCCACACAGCATTTGATGAATATAAAATTTTTAGTAAATTAATGTTGATCATTGAGGTAGTGCGCAGCGGGACATATCCTGCTCAAAATCTGGAGCAGGATGCCTGGGAAGTCCCTCAATCTTATCACTATCACAAATCAGATCACTGCTCCTGAATAACACTGGTATCAAGGTGTGTTGTGCTCGAGTGGTGAGTAAAGTGGCCAGAGCTTCAGGACAGGGTTAGTACGGCGCTTCCAATGCTTCTAATGTTGCAGACGTCCACAGTATACGGTAACCGCTGCACGTTTGTGTGCCATCGTAGTTGTATAAAAATAATCTATACTAATACAGTAATACCCCGGACTTACGCGATTGGTGGGACTGAGCGCTTTCCGCGTAAGTCGAATTCGCGTAAGTCGGGGTACAGTTTTGCGGGGTATTTTTCGTAATTGATCTGACTGTCGATTCCCAAAAAACACAAAATCGTAACTTATGTACCTACGCGCCAATTCCGCACTACGCGTCTGTGCCTGTTGTAAACTGAACGAATAATAATACGGGTGGGGGGAGTCAAACAAAAAAGGAATAGACGAGAAAATTAAATCGCGTAACTCCGAATTCGCGTAAGTCGAGGTAGCGTAAGTCGGAGTATTACTGTATTATAAAGAGGTAAAGTTTCTAACTTTGTTCGTTTACTTCGCAAATACTTATCTGATCACGAAAATTCTTTCACTAACAGAAAGCTACACTATGCAGGAGTGCATACGCTATATTTTATTGTGATTGAAAAAAAAAATTCAGTGAAAAATCTTTGTATATAAAATTCTCGTGTCACAATGTTAGTTACAATACTCCTCGGAAATGGCTGGACTCATTTTTATGAAATTTTGTGTGCATATCGGGTAGGTCTGTAAATCGGCCACCATCTAATTTTCATACAGCTAAGTTATAAGGGGGAGGGGATTATGGGGGGTTAATAACATATATGGCAAAACAACGTTTGCGGGGTCAGCTAGTGTGATATAAGCCAATATAGTCTCATCTCTCATTGGCCTTACTCCGTCTTTTGCAGACGATTTAGACAGTGTCAGACAGACACTGTGTCGCCTAGGTCACTCTTCAGGAAAACGCAGAGTTACCTAAGCTCTGCGCCACCCTCTCAACCTCACTGGCTAGGCCCACAGGAACGACGAGTCGATACGTGTGGAGCCAGTTCGGTTGCATGAGTCTTTCGCATTTTAGAGCTATTCCACGAATGCTTGACGGAGACCCCATTCCGGGTTTCAAATGAAGTTTTCCTTCTCCAGGAGTCTGATGATTTTGGGCCAGGTTTATCCTTCGGTCGCCTTTTACGACCCCCACGGGAAGAAAGGGGGTGGTGCTATTCTACTCGACCGACCACACGGCATGTATGAACAAAAGCCAATACAGTAATAAACTAATATTATGACTAATCGAAGGTTTCCTAGTTCTTGTCCAAAAGTTGCTGTGGTCCATAACCATGTATAATTGCCACATTTTACCTTGGGAAAATTAAGGTTTTTGGATGCCAACCACTATGGGCTAGCAGCGTCGTGATAAGACCTTCCAAGGACGAGGGAGCTTAGCTTAACAATGGGATATTTATTCATTTAATAAATTCAACGCATTATTGCAAATTTAGAATTAAATTAAATAACAATATTTTAATATAAAAAGGCCAAAGGCGGTCTTGTCGCTTATAGTGATTTCTTACAGACAACCTCTGACAATAGATTTATAAAATATAAATTAAAACAATATTTCTTATCGTTAATAAAAATAAACATTAAATAATATTGTTCAACTTAAATCACCCCGTGTGTATCCTCAAGCTAATGCGACTGCATTATCGTGTTGTGTATGTTCTCACAAACTGACACACAGTGTGTATAAAACTTGGAGGGTAGTTATGTAAAAATGTTGATTGTATTATCATTTTATTGTCATTATTAACTTGTTATATGCTATTAACTTATTTCGATATTGTAAGCATACAATGTGGAATGCTGGTGTGCGGGTAAAACAACAATGATTTTTTAACCGACTTCAAAAAATGAGGTTTCTCGATTGGACCGTATATGTATTTTTTATGTGTATTCGAAGATTACTTCGTTGTTTGTGAACCGATTTTCTTAATTCTTTTTTGTTGGAAAGGAGATATCCCAAGGGATTTACTGATGGCATACCAGAGAAATTGAGGCTAACCTTCTTAAATCTTAGTAGCGACTAGTGCGTTTGTTAATTTTGTTCGTCTTCTTACGCTGTATTAGTCGATGTAATTGAAGTCGGTTTTTTTCGTTTGCATACAAACACAATTATGGTACATGGTAATCTTTTTAGTTAAGATCTTTTATATTTTAAATAAATAAATAGAGAAAAAATTGATAACATGACACAACTATGTAAATGGACAAATGACTTAGAATTTTAGTTATCGTAAACAAATAAAATATGAAAATTAATTATTCAAAATTACATATTATGTACAGTAATATTTATAGTTGTTAGAGTTGTTTATCCGTTGCTTATTATAATAATTTTATTATGGATTATTTATTTTTCAGGAAAATCGATTTGGCTGTGTAATAAGCGGTCCATCTGATGGTAACTGACTACTGTAGCTTATAGACGCCTGGCAACACCACAGAAGCATCTCAAGCGCTTTGCTGACATTACCCCCGACCTCCCCCAGGAGTTTTAGGTACCTTGCTCAACACAGGAACACAACACTGCTTGAGAGCAGTATTTAGCTTTCAAAACGGTTCTTACCTTATATCATTGCAAGGACTCTCAGGCCAGTAGGGCAGGTGATCCAGTCCATTCAACTTGTCCAGATAGCCGAACTTCTCCATATCTTGACCCGCGTAGATTGTCGATACCTCTTCTAGTGTTCCGTTTCTCTTGAAACAAATATCAAAGTACATAAACTTATTTTTATTATTTGATATAAAACTTTAAATAAAGTAATTAATGATGTTTCAACCATTTATCTCTTATTTAGCTGACATTGTGTTTTATTAGTCCCGTAGCAGCTGGATATCCAGTGATTAATATCAGGCTGAATCTAGTGAGTTGGTTTGATGAAGAGACACCCAGTTTTTTCCGTCGTGAAAATTATCGATACGGGTTATTATTGCCGCTACACATTTATCTAGGTCAGTGCTTAGAAGTGTTGTTCTAGTTCATAAAGTTACAGCTCGTTAATAATCACTGAAAAAAATATTCGGTAGCTACTGGACTACATTATTCGTTTCAGCCAGTAATATCTCACTGCTGGGCATAGGCGTTTTTCCTCATGTAGGAAAAGAAAAATGCGGGTTGGCGGATATATTCCCTAATATGAGTAACGATATCTATCAAGTTTACATGATGACAACCGGGACCGACGGCTTAACGTGCTCTCCGAGACACGATCGGGGGGACCAAAAAGGACTGTACAAACCCAGACCACGGTAAACATCTGTATGGCCTATGCAAATGTCTGTCATGTGCAGGGATCGAACCCGCAACTGTCAGCGCAACAGCCACAAACCAGTGCTGTGACCGTTGCGCCAACGCGTTATCAATTATACTACATTTTTTTAAATTTTATTTTATTTGACCAAATAATATGTTTTTTTTTTATCTTTTTTAACAAATCTCTGAAGCTATGCTAGTAAGACATAAATTTTTGTCATAATTCTTGCGAAACAATAAAAACTTTTTACAGCGCATCGCAAGCATAGCCTGCTTGCGGTTCAGCGTGTTATTAGAATTTTAGAAGAAAAAAAAAACCAGTACGGTTTTTTCATTCAAACTACTAACTAGCACGAAGGAATTTGACTATGTTTTTTCTGTATAGTAATCTTTTTTTTTTTTTTTCTTTAAGAAAATGTAACTATTTTTTATCAATAAATCAGATTGTTAAGCTCGCTAGGCACCGACCTAATAAATGGAATGGTGAATGACAAAGCTAACTGTCGAAATACAAGTAGCCCTAGCAGTAGCGTATTTATCAGTAGGGTGAGTATGGATGTGGATGAGCGAATTTTCGGGTTTGCGGTAAATTTGGTTTAGTTTTTTTGTGTTACAAAAAAAAAAAAATATTCAGAAAATGGGTCTCGAAAATTTGACAAAAATATCAATATTCCAGATACACACTGTCCAGAGTACTTACCACTCACAATCTCCGAATTACCACACGCTCTGTAAAATATACTTTTGGGACGATGAATTATAAAAACAATTTTTAAAGATCAGGGATTCGTCTTTTAAATGCACATTAAATATAACATCTAAGTCTAAACGCTTTTAACGCCGAGCGAGAGAGAGAAAGAGAGAGAAAGAAAGAGAAAGAGAGAGAAAGAGGAAGAGAGAGAAAGAGAGAGAGATACTAGAAGCTGGAGAAAGTTTTTCTCCTATAATTTTCTCCTATAATGTTGGAATAAGAAACATTGGATATAAATATTGAAGAGCGTTGAATTATTTCACTCTTCGGTAGTTACAAGATGCCCTTTAAAATATCATATTACGTACATGAGCATAATATGTAAATCAAATTATTTAAAGTATCTATACTTACGGCGAGCAAAAGTCCCATCTGACTGTTTGGTCTCTTTCCTTTAGGGTAGAAGTAGTGTGCAAGAGTCACTAGAGGGTCGTTGTACCTGTAAAAATATTTTATGTTAATCAAAAATAATGAAGTGATTTCGGTTTATTAATTTTCATTGCAGTATTAAGTGAAGTCCAGAATTTCAAAAAGAAATCAATGAGGTAGGACACAGGAGGAAGTTTCCTGCTAAAAATATGGAGCAGCCCGACTGGGGTACCTCGACCTTACAGAAGATCACAGCTAAATAATACTGCTTTTAAGCAGTGTTTTATTCCTATTGGTGAGTACGGTAAACAAAGCTTCCGGGGGGAATTAGGGATAGGGTCGGCAAAGCGCTTGCTTCTGGTGTTGCAGACGTCTATAAGCTATGGTGATCGCTTACAATTAGGTGAGCCGTACGCTTGTTTGCTGACTTAGTTATACATTCAAAAAAATTGCCACATTGTCACGTTATTTAACAGTAACTCAGATCGATCATAGATTTTTTTAAACAAATGTATTATGAACTAGTAAAGGATTTGATTTTAATTTTGGTTTTATGAAATTTTCATAGACTAAAATGTAGTTTTCTAGTCTATCGCATTATATTAAAAATCTTTTGACGCAAAAAAAATCAAAAAGAAAGAAAAAAGCCTTCTGCCTTTTGGCTATTCCACTAGTTAGCTAGTTATGGGTTCGATCGTCACGCATGACAATGTTACATGATAATGTAATACAAATATTTGCCATGGTCTGGGCGTTTGTTCTTGTGTATGTTTCTGGACACCAACACAGAAGTATATCCTAGTTAGCGCCGTTGAATGTGAGCCGTTAGTTTATTAATGTTATAACTTACCCAAAGACCAATTCTTCAGCGGTAACATGAACAAATGGTTTAGCTCTTTCTCTGTACGTAATTGCTAAGCCAGAAACGAGCAAGTTGAACAGCCAGCCCGCGAGGTTTGGTGAGAATGAGGTGACTGTCTGAGGAGAAAGTATTTTTGAAAAAACTATGGAAGTTATATATACTTTATTTCACCAATGAAACGAACCAACTAAAATGGGTCTTCAGGAAATTTTTATAAAGGTTATTTACATTTTTTTAATGCAAAGTTGGTATTCTTTGTACTGACTTCAAAAAGAGTACAAGGAAAATTCGACAATTTTTTTTATTTTTGTTGTCTCATAACTTTGTACTGGGTGTACCGATTTTGATGATTCATTTTTATAATCGAAAACTGGTTCTTGTCATGTGGTTCCATCTAAATTAGAGCGAGTTCTGACGAGTACTTCTTGAGTTATCCCTAACAATACGAAGGATCAGAGCTTAATCCACCACGCTGCTCCAATGCGGATTGGCGGATATATTCCCTACTATGAGTAACGATCGCTATCAGGTGTACATGATAACAACCGGGATCGACGGCTTAACATGCTTTCTGAGGCACGGTGGGGAGACCCACAAGGACTGCACAAACACCCAGACCACGGCAAACACCTGTATGGCCAATACAAATGTTTGTCATGTGCGGGGATCGAACCCGCAACCGCCAGCGCAACAGGTAAAATCCATGGCTGTAACCCTTGCGCCAACGCGGCAGAGATTTAGCTCCCTTCCATTAAAAAGAATTTTATAGCTAAAGTATTCGGTTCAAGATAACATTAACGGTGAAGATGTACTGAGGTAAAGCACAGTAGGAATTACCTGCTCAAAATATGGAGCAGCCCTACTGGGGTAGACCTTACAGAAGACCACAGCTAAATAATACTGTTTTCAAGTAGTAATGTGTTTCTGTTGGTGAGTAAGGCGATCAGAACCTTGGAGAGGGGGGTGGGATTGGGTCGGCAACGCGCTTATTATATATTAAAACACAATTTTTAAAAGAGTACATGCGAAGTTACATTCCGATTTTTCTCTGCAGAATCTACATTCAGAGTCGTAACTTCAGTTCGAACGATAATTAATTCATTGAAACAAATATAATTTATTTTGTAAAATGATGATTCGAAAGAGCTCTTATGGACTACTTAAATAATGTAATTTTTCATTTCGATTTTGACTTCTATATGGAGCAGCTCGTGCCCAACGGTGGGACGTTATATACACACGTGTACGTACTTACCAAAAGCGGTATGTTTGGTACGACGAGTTTTTGATTCTTGTCGACAGATAGTTCAGGAACGAATCGCAATATTTTGTTGTGTTGGTACGTAACCGTGTCGTTATCGTGGAATTTGATGTTGACCTTCTCCATATCTTCTCTGTGAACAAAAATAATTTATATAAATAAAAAAGTAATTTTATTTATTTATTAATTTATTAAACTTTACTCCACACACAAAAAAGATACATTTCAGAACGATTAGATATAAAAACAAGTAATGTATGCAAAGGCGGCCTTATCGCTTATAGCGATTTCTTCCAGGCAACCTTTAATAAAAGCAGTATATGAAAAATATGTCGGTAATAATAAAGTAATCGCTAAATGTGTCATAATTTCACGAGCACCGAACTAAACGCAGTTAAAACCATGAAAGTAATATACTAAATATAATAAAGTATATTATTAACGACAATAAATACACTAAAATAAATGTAGGCTATAAAACATACCAGTATAAAATCCGACGTTAATAGCTTATCACTCTTGTAAGTATACCTTGTATCCCTTTTATATGGAATTCCTCAGATTAAATAGATATTATTTAGCAAAAACTAATAAATATTTTTAAAAACAAAACTTAGCCGAATCGCTGCTGTTCTGAGGATTTTATATTCTTTTATTTATTCGATTACAAACATAAGATACCTCACAAGACATTCTAAAAGTACGAAAAAAAATAGGTTTTATTTATCTAACTGTTCAGGTGATCAAAGCATGCGTGATAAGCCTGTACCTTGTTGCTGACGTTGCAATTAAACACAAATAACAGAAATAATGCTGTGTGGTTACGGCATTAAAGAATATAGCCACCCCTCTCCTCTCGTGGGTGTCGTATAAGGAGACTAAGGGATACAGAATTCCACTACCACCTTGGAACTTATAAAGCCGACCGATGGCGGGATAACCATCCGACTGCTGGCTTTGAAATACACAGGTCGAAGACGAGCAGCAGCGTCTTCGGTGCGACAAAGCCAACCCTGCGGTCACCAACCCGCCTAGCGCTTGCCCAGTGTGGTGACTTTGGGCAACACACATAAGTTCACGCCATTTTTTTTTGGCGCGAACTTGTGGAGGCCAATGTCCAACAGTGGACTGCGATAGGCTGAAGTGAGTGGCACAGTAGTCACAGTGGTGAGCTGATGAGCTAGTGGCCGAGAGTTCCATCCTCATTCTTTGTCGTTGTCTGTGTGTTTGTGTTTATTTTATGTGTTTCTGGACTCAAGACACAGAATTTAAATTCGTGTTTGATGTTTGATATTAATTTATTGATTTATAAAGAAACTAGCTGTACCCGCGACTTCTTCCGCGTCTAATTGACACCACTTACCCAATTTAGATACTAAGTTTCCTTTCTATGTATGGGTTGTCTGGAAGAAATGGCTAATTAGCCATAAGTCCGCCCATTGTACTTCACTGTCTGTAACTATTATATATTTGTGGTGTACAATAAAGTATAAAATAAAATAAATAAAAAATTTAACAAAAAAGTTGTTGTTCAGTTCGCAGAGTTCTTATAATTGTGTTTGCTCGCAAACGAAAAAAAACCGACTTCAATTACATCGACGAGTAATACAACGTAAGGTGACGAAAATAATGTCAAGTAACTACGCGTTATTAAAGATTACTCAGAAAGTAGTTATCAGATCTCAATAAAATTTATATGTGACCACATGACAAACATCAGCTTTCGATTAAATTAAAAATTATTAAAATGACCGATTTTCATAATTCTTTTTTTGTTGGAAAGAAGATATCCCTAGTTTAGTACCATGATAAGGAAACCAGGATCTGATGATGGGTCCCAGAGAAAACGAGGGAACTTTTTGAAAATCCGCAATAACTTTTTACTGGGTGTACCGATTTTGATAATTTTTAATTTAATCGATAGCTGATGTTTGTCATGTGGTCACATATAAATTTTATTGAGATCTGATTAATACTTTTTGAGTAATCTTTGATAACGCGTAGTTACTTGACTATTTTTGCGTCGATCTACGTTGTATTACTCGTCGATGTAATTGAAGTCGGTTTTTTTTTTGTCATATGTTCCGTAAAACTAAAACTTGTTTGTAAACTAAACTATAATTAATACTTATTTAAATTTAAGATTGAACACGGAAAATTTTTTCTTTGATATATTAAGGTGGTGATAGACGTGCGAACTTTAAGTACGCGGTTTTAAGGATCGCCTACTTACTCGGCTCGACGTCGGTGACACGCGTGAAGCTTACTCATTCTGTATTGCGATATCGTCGACAGAAGAAGCTTTGTGTTACTTAGGAATTGTATCGTATTACATTATAAAAACCAAAAAAAGATGAAGTTCTGAAATAATTCATTTTGAGTAATTTCTCAATCAAAATTAACAAAAATTACAAATACCTATACTACAAGCGTTGCGCGTCCACGGACTAGCGAAACATAATTGTGTTTAAAAAAAACCGACTTCAATTACATCGACAAGTAACACATCGTAGGTAGACGAAAAAACAGTCACGTAAATACGCATTATTAGATATAACTCAAAAACTACTTATTAGATCGCAATAAAATTTAAATGGGAACACACGATGTAGAAAACCTTTTGATTAAAATAAAAATCATGGAAATCAGTCCACCTAGTCAAAAGTTCTAAAGTTCTTAATCGAATTGAGAACCTCCTCCTTTTTTGAAAGTCAGTTAAAATTGGCGGCTTGCGGCTCGCAGTGCTGCCACACGTACGAGCGGAGGCGGGTTACGAGCAAAATTTCAAACTTGTCGGATCGCCAACGAACTTACTCGGCGGTTTTAAAGTACGCGTACTTAGGGTGACACACTAACGAAAAAAATCGTCGAGTCACAAGTTCGCGAACTTACTCGCACGTCTATCACCCCCTTTATAGATCAAACAATATATAAATATTTATCACTTTACGTCATTAGTTGAGTTCTTCAAAACAAATTTTTAAATTTTATTTAAAACTAGGTTTTTGCTTGCGGCTTCGCCTGTTTAGACTACACGATTTAGTCTGTTCTGTTATCACCCGTATGTTATAACGTAATCTCCTGGTGAAAGAATTTTTAAAATACGTTTAATTATTATTTGAGTCTATGTATTACAAAGACACTTACAAATTTTTATACTACAAAGATGGCTAACAAGCCTACTGTCAGCTCAATGTCTCCTCAGGTGATCTGATCACCTTACTCACCACAGGAACACAACACTGCTTGAAAGTAGTATAATTTAGCTGTGATCTTCTGTAAGGTTTAAGATACTTCCCCAGTCGGGCTGCTTCAGACTTTGAGCCGGATACTTCTTGCTCTCATCATCATCAGTTCAGCCTATTACAGTCCACTGCTGGACATAGGCCTCCACAAGTTCGCGCCAAAAAAGGAATGAACTCATGTGTTTTGCCCATAGTCACCACGCTGGGCAGGCGGGTTGGTGACCGTAGGACTGGCTTTGTCGTGTCGAAGATGCTGCTGCCTGTCTTCGACCTGTGTATTTCAAAGCCAGCAGTTGGATGGTTATTCCGCCATCGGTCGGCTTTATAAGTTCCAAGGTGGTAGTGGAACTTTTTTATCCCTTAGTCGCCTCTTACGACACCCACAGGAAGACCCACAGGCATCAATGCTCTACCCTACCTCAATACTTTATATTATTTAAGGTGGGTTTTTAAAACAAGTAATTTGATAATAAGCGCAACGAAAAAAAATATAATTAATTACTTTAAGCACTTTCGCGAATTTTAACGTCCGTTTTTAAAATAATTGTTTATGTTAATTATAATTTCTCTTTTTAATGATTTTATATAATTAGTTCTTATTATTATTGACATACAGTAACAGTAACATTGCTGTTCAACCAACAACAACCCTGTTGTTGGTTTGATTTCAGGGCTCAGGATTGATGCGATATTTATATACATTGTAAGCGACGCAATATTATCTGTGACCCATGTACAATATAATCTGTAATGTGGTACAAATTGGTATGTTGGTAAAATGTTAATATAGTGTAAGGTATATTATAAGACATTATGGTAGTCGTCCAGTAACCGTCGCTGCGATCGGCACGTTTAAATTAAGTCATTTGTAAAAGCTTCCATCTATCCTCAATAAATATATCCTCACCACAAGTGTTTTCTATCCGTCCAAGATCGACCTTCTACATACATATATACCATGAATTTACAAAAAAATTATATTAACCAGCTATTATTACCTAAGGCGTTAAGCTGTCTATATTTGATAATTATTTTTCTCATGATCATTCATAATTTTCATAAAATCAGCGTTACGAAGTTCGTCCTGTCATTTACTAAGTAATATAAATTGCCAATATTTTTTTTTTTTTGTAAACAGGAATTAAAATTAGCGTTTACCTGAGTTATAGAAATATGGTTATTTATTTTATTTAAAAAATTATAACCGTTGACTTTATAAAATAAAATTCACACGTATCACTTTACCTGCTTCAAGACAAGGAGGTGAAGTGACAGATGGTATGGGTACTAAATGTTTGAAATCAAATTTATAAATTAGCGCTTGATTATAATCCTATAACACACATTTTTTTTAATTAGGCCATACAGATGTTTATCGTAGTCTGGGCGCTTGTGCTTATGATAGATGGATTTACATCTCAGTACCTGTTTTAATGAAGAGATGGACCTACAATACCACCATATGGAGAGGACCACAAGGAAAAAGAAAGAGAGAAAGACACTCTCACCCGATGAAAGGATGAAATAAAAAAAGTTGCTGGCCCAAAGTGGTGGCTAATCGCACAGGACAGAGAGAAGTGGGCATCATTGGAGGAGGCCTTTACCCAACCTGGGGACCTTGTTTAACCTAAGTAATTTAGTATAAGTAAAAGTAAATAATTATAAGCAACTAGTAAAACTTTATAATAATATATTAATAATAGTTTCTCTTGTACTATAGCACGGTCAAATAAAGACTTTTATTTATTTATTTATTTTTAATTTATTTTTTATTTTTTTATTTTATTTATTTATTTACCTGTTTTAATAAAGAATAAAAATAAACGCTTCACATTCTACGGCCCTCGGTAGGATTTTTCCTATGTCAGGGGTCCGGAAACACAACATCTATATGGCCAATACAAATGTCTGTCGTGAGCGGGGATCGAACCCGCGATCGCCACCGCAACAGCCAGTGCTGTGACTTCTGCGCTAACGCGTCGTCACGGTTCAATGGTTATTATAAACGCTATTTGACGGATGACTGTATCCACCGGATATAAGTTTATAATATATTTTTGTTTTTTAACATCGAATTCTATTATACGTATGAGATAAGCTTGAGCGACTACAAAATCTCGCTATCCGGTTGTCTGGGTGTTTGTGCAGTCCTTGTGGGTCTCCAGCCGTCGGTCCCGGTTGTTATCATGTACACCTGATAGCGATCGTTACTCATAGTAGGGAATATATCCGCCAACCCGCATTGGAGCAGCGTGGTGGATTAAGCTCTGATTCCTCTCCTACATGGGAAAAAAGGCCTATGCCCAGTAGTGGGATATTACAAGCTGAAGCGTAAATTTAACCATGTTTCTGAATTTCACTTAAAGCTCAAGTGGCTTTTTTTACGCTCTCGCCGGAACCTGCATAATCTTCCTCTACTGTACTGTGTTATTTGATACTAAGGCTCCGTCTTACTTAAAGAAAAATTTGAATATTTGAGGAATGCTTCGGTATCAAGGACATTGCGAAGTCATGTAGTGAAGATGCCGATGCACAAAAGTAAGTTTTTCAGTCAGTCCTTTACTGTTGAAGCTATAAGTTTATGAAATAGTCTGCCGTTGTATATAAAAGAGGTTGAGCCACTACAGGCATTTAGTATGTAAAAATTTACTATGTTAAACGGACGACATAAAATGAGTTTTTAGCCTACTTCAAAAAAGGAGGATGTTACTCAATTCGACCGTATATATTTTTTTTATGTATGTTCGGGGATAACTCCGTCGTTTATGAATCGATTTTGATAATTCTTTTTTTGTCGGAAAGGAGATATCTCTAGTTTAGTACCATGATAAGGAAACCAGGATCTGATGATGGGATCCTAGAGAAATCGAGGGAAACCCTCGAAAATCCGCATAACTTTTTACTGAGTGTACCGATTTTAATGATTTAATCGAAAGCCGATGTTTATCATGTAGTCACATTTAAATTTCATCGAGATCTGACGACAATTTTTTTGAGTAATCTTTGACAATGCGTATTTACTTGACTAATTTTTCGTCTACCTACGTTGTATTACTTGTCGATATAATTGAAGTCGGTTTTTCTTCGTTTGCCTGCAAACACAATTATGTTCTAATATGTTTTCCCTCAGAGTTTAATATGTTTATTATTAATTTTGTCAATTATAATAATAAGATTGTTTTTTATTTATTTATTAGTTTATAATAAGGTTATGTATTATTAATGTATGTGTGTAAGTATGTATGTATTCATGTGTGTATGTATGCATTTATAAAAGTATAGTCTGTAGTAATGTGTATGTATTAGCATGTAAGTTTATCATATAACTACACCACCTACCCTGTCTCGAGATTATATTAAATTTATCCTTCCTTTACTTGGGTTGTCTGGAAGAAATGGGTAAATAGTCATAAGTCCGCTCATTGTACTTCACAGTCTGTAAATGTTTTTCAATGTGTTTAATGTTTAAAATGTAGTTGTGGTGTACAATAAAGTATAAATAAATAAATAAATATTTCTATTCTTAATTGTGAATCAGGAAGTTGTAGTTTCTTTATTGAGACAAAAAACGTTTATCACTTCTACAGGTGAGTCTATTCGTAACTTATGTGCAAGATTAACTTGCATGCATAACGGGTGAAAAAGGCCCTTGGTGGGGGCCTTTGAGTTAATTATGTATACCAGTGGTCGCCCGGTGGTCGAAAATTCGAGAAATATTTAATTCAAATTATAATTTTGACCATTGTTACCGTTCTGTTGTCAAAAACTTTAAATAATAAACAAAAGGGTATATTTGTGTGTGTGGTAGTGTGTGTCATGTTTTTATTTTTTATTGATTTAGTGTATTTTTTATTCATAATTGTAAAAAAATATTAGCATTCATCACTCCTTCTTTATATAAATATGCTTTTTTACCACTATAGAAACGACGCCGCGTTGGCGCAACGGTTACAGCCATGGATTGTACCTGTTGCGCTTGTTTGTTTGTTGCGGGTTCGATCCCCACACATGACAAACATTTGTATTGGCCATACAGGTGTTTTCCGTGATCTGAGTGTTTGTGCAGTCCTTGTGGGTCTCCCCACGTGCCTTGTATAGCACGTTAGGCCGTTGGTCCCGGTTGTTATCATGTACACCTGATAGCGATCGTTACTCTTAGTAGGCAATATATCCGCTAACTCGCATTGGAGTAGCGCGGTGAATCATCATCGCTCTGATCCTTCTCCTACATGGGGAAAAAAGCCTATGCCCAGTAGTGGGATATTACAGGATGAAGCGAATAACTTGCTAAGTATTCGTCAATTTTTATTTTAAGGGCAATTTAAGTGTATCAACAATTACCATAATCAATCATCAACCAAATACATTTACGTAAAACTAAATTGAAATAGAACAAATTCGCATGTCTGCATTACTGTGTATTAAAATAAATAACAAATTAAATATGAATTTTAACCTTTCCAAGTCCTAATTGTGGAGTTTCTTATATATGCGCACACTTACTCGCATACACACAAATAAACAGATACCCAGACACTCACACACATACAAATACACACGCACAAAATTAGTATTTTTATATTATCTACCATAAAAAAAAAATTGGCCTCGCAGCCTATGCTGAAATCCGACCCCTAAAGTTGATTAATTTTCAGTGACCTCCAGATAAGTATTCTAGGTATTATAAGCGTGAAGTTTGGGTGGAGGTGTGTTTTATTGTTATTGTTAATACGATTATAATAAACGATAGATATATTGTATGATTTCGATTTCTTTTAAAATATTGTATCTGCGCGGTCTCGCTTATCTGTTGACTGGCGACAAAAAATCAATCAAAAAAAGTAACAAACGCACTAGACGCCACTACGATTTTCGAAGGTTCCCCTCGATTTCTCTGAGATGCCATCTTCAGATTCTGGTTTCCAACCAAATCCACTCCAACCAACACAATCCAAACCAATCGGTTCATAAACGACAAAGTTATCCGCGAAATAAATAAACAAAGAATGATCAAAATCGCTATGTGCACATAAAAACTACAGGCAATTTGGGAGCCCCCTCCCTATTTTAAAAAACGATTCGTTTTACATACGAACCGTTAAATTAAATTAGGAACTGGGCTATAGGGCACTCGAACAAGGCCCGTCAAAATATTATGATATGATATCAACGTCCGCTAAATCAGGTGATATTTTTTGACGCTTCCGTTTAAACTATAGATAAAAATTCCTGTGAAGTGTGGAAAGTTGCATTTACGCTGATGGCAGCGTATTCTAGTTCCGTTCTAAGTAAATTTATTTATATAAATAATATCTAGCTAAGCGAACTTCGTTACGCTTCAGCCTGTATTATCCCTCTTCTGAGCATTGGCCTCTTTCCCCGTGTAGGAGAAGGATCAGAGCTTAATTGACAACACTGCTCCAATGCGGGTTGGCGGATACATTCCCTGCTATGAGTAACGATCTCTATCATATATTTATGATAACAACCGGAACCGGCTTAACGTGCTCTCCGAGGCACGGTGGGGAGATCTACAAGGGCAGACATCCAAACCGGAAAGACATATTTGCATAAATACAAATACCCACCCCGAGCGGGCATCGAACCCGTAAACCGTCGGTGTTCTAGGCGATTACTCGCGCCGCTACACTAGAACGGTTGATGTTACATTGTTCAGTTTAATATAATTTGACGTAAGGATTTGTATACTAATACTTTGTTTAATGAAGGTATTATAATGAAACAACTTTTTCAGGGAGGACTTCTCGTGACCATGGTTGCATGGTTTCATTATAATGAATAATTCATTATTTATTTATAAATACTGTATATCTTAATATATATAAATCTCGTGTCACAATGTTTGTCCTCAATGGACTCCTAAACTACTTAACCGATTTTAGTCAAATTTGCACACCGTGTGCAGTTTGATCCAACTTAAAAGATAGGCTATATTTTATTTTGATATATTATGTTATTATTATATTTCAGAAAAAAATAAGGTGATACGAAGTTCGCCAGGTCAGCTAGTAACTGTATATGTTTATGTTATGTTTACTGTACTGTTATGTTTTTGATAATTAATTTTCATATTATATTGTTAATTTAATTTTATCATTTTTTATACATTTTTTATACAACTATGTCCGCAATCAAACGTACGGCTCGATGATGGTAAGCAATTACTGCAGCTTACAGACGCCAGAAGCATAGCAAGCGCGTTGCCGACCTTACCCCCAGTCCCCCCAGGAGCTCTGGTCACCAACAGGAACACAACATGTCTTGAAAAATATCCAATTCATATTTAAATAAATACTAGACGATACAAACTGTAAAGTCATTGTTTTTACTGAATATTTGGAGCAGGAATTTCCTGCTGTGCCTTATCTCAGTTTAAATTATTATCTCTATTGATAGGGGTTGTATGTAGTCTAACTTTAGGAGCGTAGAATCACGTCGGCCATCGAAAAGGGAGGATCCTCCGACCAGACGGTTGTTGTGTCTGGCGGGCTAACGCCCCGACGGTTGTTGTCGGGATTTTGTATATATACTTATTCACTTTGAAAACTCTGATAGCGCGATGTAGCATACGTCAGTTTTCTCTAATTACGTAGTTTGTAGTCGTTCGTATTTCGCGCGATAGATGTCGCCACATAACTAATAACTAATAAGATCTGTATCTAATATCTAATCTAACTAATAAGAAGACCGCCTTTTTACTTTCATAAAAGAAAATTTAATGTAAACCTTAATATAAAGAATTAAATAAAATAATAAATAATTTGATGAATGAAAAAACTAACACGCAAAAAATATATTTTAGTGATTATTAATTTGAAGATAACGCAGGGTATTTGATGTAAAAAGGTTTGAAACGTATCATTAATTATAAAGATAAACTTGACAAATACGTAAGCAATTACACGAGTTTCTTAGAAATTGCTAAAAAGGTCCTCGTAAAGGCATACACTGGGGTCAAGGGCATATCACATTGGTATTTGTATAAAGAACACAATTATAAAAACAGAAAATGATTTTAATTCCGAAAATCGAAGATTTGATTGTACATGAATAATTGTATTTGCGCGCAGTGAAAAAAAAACCGACTTCAACACAACGAACTATATAACGTAGGTGTGTAGCCACAAAAATAGTCAATTAAATGCGCATTATTATTTAACTCAAAAAGTACTTATCAGATCTCAATCAAATTCAACTGGGATCACACTACAAGCGCAAGCTTTAAAAAAAATAATCATCTAAATCGGTACTCTCAGTTAAAGTCTAAATTAGATTTATCACTACACATTTTTTTTATAAAACTAAGTCGGCAAACAAGCGTACGGCTCACCTGATGGTAAGCGATTACCGTAGCTTATAGACGCCTGCAACACCAGAAGCATCGCAAGCGCGTTGCCGACCCAATCCCCAATCCCCCAGGAGCTCTGGTCACCTTACTCACCAACAGGAATACAATACTGCTTGAAAACAGTATTATTTAGCTGTGATCTTCTGTAAGGTCGAGGTACTTCCCCGGGCGGACTACTTCATATTTTGAGCAGAAAATTTCCTGCTGTCTGAGTAAACATATGTATAATTTAATACGCGACATAGGGAAATTCTAATACTTTGTATTTGCATACGAATTATTCTGCTAGTTAGATACGTTTGTTGTGCGTTCGTGCGTATGTCAGAACGAAACAAAAAATTTCAAAATGTTTAACAGTTTTTTGGTAGCCATAATGTCATATATATAAATAACTACATATGCCTGTTTCTGAAGGACATCCTCATGAATAAATACGAACGAATATTGTATATTTATTTGTCGTTTATATTATAATTAGGTGAACATTCTCGAAAAATACAAAACACGTCTTTGCAATAGTTCAAAATTTGTTAGTTAAATTTTTTTTAACAAATTGCTATTTTAGTAGTTTATGTGAGGTCATAATTAAAATATTAACTGGTATTATTCAATTTAAATAGACTTTTGAATATTTGAATAAATCGTAATTCAGATTTCTTAAATTTACTTAATGTTTATGTAGGGCTCAGCACGAGAGATTTTTTTTTTAAATCTGGAATGGTCCATTTGGCAAGTAACTCAATTTTATAGAAGATCACAGCTAAATAGCGCTGCTCTTAAGTATTCTTGTGTTCTTGTAGTGAGTAAGGTGGCCAGAGCTCCTGGGAAGGGTTGGGGATAGGGGTCGGTAATGCGCTAGAAATGCTCCTGGTCTTGCGGGCGTCAATACTATCTATCAGAGAGACCGTACGCTTGCCAAAGAAGCAAGCTTTTAAATTGTCATTTTACAAATTAAAATTATATATATTTTTTTATTAATTAATTATAGTTATAGTAAACAAAATGAAAAAAAAATAGTTAAGGTGAAACTACTACCGGTTCGGAATGTAGAAGCTCCAGAAAAACTCCGCAATTACTATTTTAGAATCTTTTGTTTAATCTACAAAGTATCTATGTATGTATGTATGTTGCATGTAAGCTGTAAATACCTAAAATTCTAATCTGAGCATTATTAACAACTGTAGTCGATTCTTTGGATTATCTGTTTATTCCAGCAAGTCACAACTCTCTGTTTTAGGATTGTTTTGCGTTGAATTGGTCGCGTTTTAAATTATTCCAACGTGGTTAAAAATCTTGGCGTCCACAGCTCTTTTTCTAGGTGACCATAAATGACTGAAATTAATCGCAGAATTTTTGCAACCTGAAATCTACGGCAACTAGATTCTTACGCCATTTCCTGCCTCGCACGACCACTATATGGAGTCAGCTGCGACCAACGGTATTTCCGAACCGATACGACTTAAAGACCTTCAAAAGAAGAGTATACTCCTATTTTAATGGCCAGCGACGCGCCTGCTAATCCGATACCGGTCTTGGTATGACTTTGTTGTTAAACATTTAAAGATAATATTCAAACTAGTCGCATCCAGAGGAACAAAAGTTCTAATAGGCCCCAAGAGCACTTTCAAATCGTCATTTTACAAATTAAAACTTTAAATATCAATAATTATATTTGTAGATGTAAAGTTACCACCGATCCGGAATGTAGATTCTGCAGAGAAGAATCGGCAAGAAACTCCGCAGTTACTCTTTTGAAAAATAATATATAAACTGTGTTTTACTACAAAATTAGTAACATGTTGCATAAAATGCAGCGTCACTAAGTCCACACATCTTTGTATGTGTATTATCTTAAAATACTTATAGAATTTCGAAATCCACACAATTGAATGCATCACTAAAGTCTAGTAACACACTACATCGTAGGCTTTCGACTCTCCATGGCATATCTAATATCCTCGTAACCCTTAGGAGCGTGATCACAGTGCTATCTCCGGTTCTGAATCCGGAGTGCCAAGGACTTAATAGACATTTAGACGCCAAGTACTGAGATAATTGGTCTTCCAAAATATGTTCTAGAACTTGCTTGAACTTTGTTGGAAAGACTGTGGGGATGGTGAAGTAGGTTTGTTGACTTTAGACATTGAAACAACGTAAGCTTTTGTCCATATAGAGGGTAATGAGCAAGTAGATATGGAACAGTTAAACAAGTGAATTAATAAAGAAAGCAATTCTGGGAGTATGAGGTGAATCATCGTGGAACATATCTCATCATAACTTCACGAGTATATGTTTCACAACTTCCTTCTGAGTAACCGATTGCAAGACAAAGGAATAACGCGACCGTAACATAATTTTAGACAAATTGGAGATAGTATTTGATGTTACGAGCACGTCCAATGCCATAGGAGAAGTTGAGAAATGATTGTTTAAGGCGTTCAAATCTACTGAATTGTCACCAGAATTTGATGATACGATTCATTCGTTTCAGTAGTGCTGTGGGTATAACGATGCTTCGCTACACGACACATTTTATAGAATCAGTTATGCTGGGACCTGTACTGATCAAAGTTGGCGTCAGTTAGGTATTTCCTCACATGAGACCTTGCTTTATCACACTTACTCATACACTGCTTTATTTCTGCTGAAATCCACGACGCTGGACTATTTTTTATTTTAACATGTTTTAAAGGAACGTGTTTATTGAACAAATTAAATACTGTAGATTTAGGCCTGGAAACCTTTGCGTCGGTGAGTACCTCATTAAAAACGGTTCGCAATCGAAGTCTAATGAAATCAGATTTTAACAAATGAAAACTGAACAAGTCTTCGCCTATAAGAACACCCAACCTTACGCTTTGAGCGGTGAGTCTGAGTTATTTGTGCTGTTCTTTTTCCAAATATTAAACGAATAAATAAATATCATGTAAATTGTGTAATGACGTTATACATTGGTATTAAAAGTTACAAAGGAATAGTTTAATTTATTGTTTTTAGCGCATTTTAAATAAAAGCTTGTTTTTTAGTCTTTTTATTTTTAATTTATTTAATAAATAAAAACGACGATAATCGAAGAATTCAAAATTTAACTTAAAATAAAATTCACATAGAAATTTTTTTACTTGCATTGCTTTATACTCGTAATTAGCTTAATATATGCTTCATTAAAATTTAATTAATCATTTATTTTAATTAAAAGACGTTGGCACTTAATTTATACTTATCTTATTACAATCTAAGTGATCATAACAAAAACACCATTTTCGAATCAGATTTTATCAGAATCTTACATACTTTAATTTAATTTATTTTAAAACAAATACGTACTAAATAATTAAATTATTTTTCATGAGAAATTTTTCATAAAACCACAAGAATAACTCTAAAAATTAAATCAACTAAAAATCATTTATATCATTGAGTAGAGTATAACGTTAAAATAAATAGTTATATAACACTAGCTGACTCGGCAAGTTGTCTTGCCGCTAAACGCTATTTAAAAATAGGGGTTGGTGTTAGAGGGGTTAAAATTTAGGGTAATTTGTATTTTTCAATACCAAATCATAATAAAATAAAAAATAAATAATTTATCTAAAAATTAACCCTTAATATTTAAGGGACATCTATATGGGATGGGGGGAAGGGGATATGGAGGAAATAGATGTTGTTCGATTCTCAGACCTACCCAATATGCACACAAAATTTCATGAGAATCGCTCAAGCCGTTTCGGAGGATTTTAGCTACAAACACCGCGACACGAGAATTTTATATACTCGTATTAGATTTTATATACGTTTTTTTATACAACTTAGTCGGCAAACAAGCGCTCACCTGATGGTAAGCGATTACTGTAGCTTATAGACGCCTGCAACACCAAAAGCATCGCAAGCGCGTTACCGACCCAATCCCCAATCCCCCCAGGAGCTCTGGTCACCTTACTCACCAACAGGAACACAATACTGCTTGAAAACAGCATTATTTAGCTGTGATCTTCTGTGATGTCGAGGTACTACCCCAGTCGGGCTGCTCCATATTTTGAGCAGGAATTCCTACCTCAGTTAAAAAGTTACCGTACCATGGCGTTTAGGCGAATGCAACACCAGAATCATCGCAAGTCCGACTGTTGCCAACTTTACCTCCGACTATGCGAGTAGTCGCATAAGACACGGCGGGCTCGACGTTTTAGACGGGATGGATATTTTGTATGTGTACAAATGTTACTTTCGGGTTTGGATGTTAATCTTTGTGAGTCTCCCCACCGTGCCTCGGAAAGCACGTTAAGCCGTCGGATCCGTTTGTTATCATAAATACCTCATAGCGCTCCTTACTTATAATAGGTAACATATCCACCAACCCGCACTGGAACAGTGTGGTGGATTAAGCTCCAATCATTTTTCTTCATGGAGAAAGAGACCTATGCCCAACAGTGGGATAAGCTATATGATATTATTATTTCACTACGATTTTTCCTTAAATTAACCTGAAGCCACGTATGTACCTTGTAATTGATAACATTGTTTTGTATTTTCACATCGAACGCGGAAGTTAGACACGCGGAACCAATTAATTTTTTAATTTAAATTTTAAATATTTATTTAATTTTAAGAATTATTTAAATACCCACGACAGATCTCCGACCAGATTTTTTGATTATTCATATTTCGAAAAAAAAACCTCAATATTTTGTATTATATTAACTAGAATAGGATACGCCAGTTCTTAGTTCGTTTGTTGCGAGATAGATGTCGCTACATAGTTATCCGTCAGATAGCTTTATTCTCAATCGGCGAAACAGAAAGGCACTTGAAACGTCTGTTTTAGATTAAATGAAATATATAAAATATAAGAATATGCATTTAATATTTTATTAATTTATTGAAACAACTAAAATTAAATATCAATATTCATAAAATATTAATAAAGCATTATAATAAATTAATATTTATACACTAAAATACGACAACCGTCTGTGTAGTGCTGCGTGTTCCGTGTGGCCGCCGGTGCTTATCGCCGGTTATGTTTTCGATTGCCCCTCGGAGTATTTGTATGAATATTTCTTGTCGATCTCGCTATCTGTCTTTGTTAGTCTTCAGAGAGCACGTTATGCCATCGGTCCCGGTTGTTATCATGTACACCTGATAGCGATCGTTACTCATAGTAGGGAATATTTTCGCCAACCCGCATTGGATCAGCGTGGCCTTCTCCTACATGGGGAAAGAGGCCTATGCCCAGCAAGCGGATATTACAGGTTGAAACGTTATTATCTATACATATAATAAAATGGTAGGAAAGTCAAAACTGTACATTAAATATTTTTTTAAAAGAATACTTGGGGTGTGATCTATAATCGATACCGAAGCCAAAAATATAGTTTTTAGAATCTTTGTCTGTTTGTCTGTATGTATGTCCGGGATAAACTTAAAAAGTATCGCATGGATTTACTTCAAATTAGGCACGAATATTATTAAGAAGTCGGGTCAACATAATTATAGGCTACATATTATCATGCTTATCACCTACCGGGAACGAGCAGTGAACCTTTATTTCCTCAACGCATTCTGTAACAACGTATAATCTAAGGACGCATATTTGAATATTGTTGTTATTATGTTAATAACCATGCTATATAAGCTAGCTTCATACTATAAAAATCACGCAATATAAGTAACAAGCCGATAAACATAATTAAATGAATATAAGTAGATAAGACAATTTTAAAGCAGCGCCATCTATGAGATTTTTCTGTAGATATGAAATGTAAAGAAGAAACGGGTAAATGAATGTTATTTTAAAAGGTATAATCGTAGGTATTTTTGATGCTATATAACGATCACGCAGACGACGTCGCGGGCAGCAGCTAGTATTATATAAAAATAATCGATATTTTTTTGAATACACGTTGTAAATCATCAACATTAGACTAATATTATTGATCAACAAATTTTGTCCTTAAAGAAAGGGTATCTTTACACCTGTTATAATATACACCTGATAGCGATCGTTACTTCTGCTGCGCCAACCCGCATTGGAGCAGCGTGGTGACTTGAGCTTTGATTCTTCTCCTATATGGGGAAAAAGGCTTATGCCCAGCAGTGGGATATTACAGGCTGAAGCGTCAAGCGTCATGTAAACTTGAAGTAAAAAATATTATCTTGTTTACCATTTCCTTGCGTTAATATGATATAAATTAAATCTACTGTTATAATTATAATAGTGTAAGAAATAATAATGTCATAAAGAAGAGAAATAATAAAAGAGAAAGAGAGAAATAATAATGTCAATAATCTTATCTTATGTATAAATAAAAATGAATGTAGCTAAGCGCATAACTCGAGAATGCCTCGACCAATTCGGCTAATTTATTTTTTGTGTGTTCCTTAAAGACTACTGTGTTCCTTAAGGAAGGAAGGAAGGTTTTAATACCACAATAAAAAAAAAATACTTTTAACAGAACGAAGTCCCGGGCAGCTAGTTTATTAATAATAATACGGAACTATTTTTAATTTGATTGACGTAAATTTTATTTTTAAAAGTGACTAAATGTTGACGAGACCAGTTACATTGATTCTATCTAATTATTTTTAACCGACTTCCAAAAAAGGAGGAGGTTCTCAATTCGACTGTTTTTTTTTTTATATAAACAGATACCACGTGTGCTATCATATCATTCACGTTGTTAATATGGGTATTAATTTACCAGCTGCTTCTACTGAGTAGTCAAAAAATTGACATTCTCTAGTAATACCCTTAGTACTACTTCTAGTAATAATAATTTGAATCAATTGATCAGAGGACAGAGGAACAAGGCTCTAGCTATCAATTACACAAAACAAGTTATATACCTATTAAGTAATCAATATTTAAGTAACAAGCGTTGTTAATAATGAACGGTTCACACTTAACGGTTCCCCCAGTAGGGTTTTCTCATGTGTTGATCCGGAAATGCATACAATACACAAACACAACGCCCAGACCACGACCAACATCTATATGGACGATACAAATCGAACTCGCGACCGCCAGCGCAACAGCCAGTGCGCCGCTGCGCTAAAATAATACAAAGCCTTTTTGGTAAGGAATTTGAACATGCATAACCGAACACTGGCTTAAAATAAATAAATAAAATCACTATCAGTTTGTTTTTAATTTTGATATGCATCAAGTTGCCAGTTTCTTTTGTAGGAATATAGCCATACATTATGACTCATTCATCACAATATTCAAAAATATTTAAGCTTGTTTATGCCCCGGATAACATTAGAAATAAAATTAAGTTTATTAAAAACAAAATTAAAATGTCTTTAAATATTATAATGCCAAAACTGGAAGAGCTAAAGATCGTAATAGTGTTAGTGAGCTGATCATTGACAATCGCTGTATTAAATCAGATAATCAGTTGACAATAGCTTTGGAAAAAGCAGTTTGTAATGACCCTGCTTTCTGTTCCGTGGGATGCAAGTTCGATTCCCGCTTGAATCTGGGTGTAATATTTGTATTTATAAAATATATGTATTATTTGTGTCTATATTTAAAAAAAAAAATAGTTCTAACAGTTGGATATTACCTGTAACACAAGCATTAAGTTGCTTATCATAGGAACAGACGACTGTGTGTGTATGTTATAAGATATTTATTTATATTTATTTAATACTCTCTGAAGTGGTGCGCTAGTTTAGCGTTAATACCTTATTTCTAAATAGTAAAAAAAAATATCAAATTTCAGCTCCAAATGTAAGATAAGCCGTTGACCACTCAGTGGTGATAACTTAGTTAACCGTTTTTTTTGGGATCACCATTGATTTAAAGTTACAGTTTTACCCCATATTTGTCGATAATGGATGGATTGGGGATTGGGTCGACAACGCGCTTGCGATGCTTCTGGTGTTGCAGACGTCTATAAGCTACAGTAATCGCTTACCATCAGGTGAACCATACGCTTGTTTGCCGACCTAGTGGCATAAAAAAAAGATTGATTTCTGCAGCTTATGCGGTTAAGAGAATACGATTATTAACGGATGTCGATACCGCTAGATTGGTTTATTTAAGCTAGCTCCATAGTATAATGTTCTATGGCATTTTGCTATGAGGTAATGCGTCTGATATTAATGCTATTTATATTGTGGAGAAAAGAGTTATTCGTTACGTATATAAAATGGGATGTAAAAAATCACCGAGAGTAATGAAAGCGATCAACATCCTGACCTTTGCATCGCAGTATATCTATGAAAATACAATGTATATACGTAAAATTAGGTATTTGTTTGTTAGTCGTAGTAATCGACATGCCTCAAATAATGTAATACTCAGGAACGGCCACAAATTAAAATTTATTAAATGCCAGCTTAGGAAAGAAAGTTTTAAGAATGTCTATTATAAAATATTTATTTATTTATTTATTAAGGATAACCAAGAGAAGATACAATATAAATGTTTTAATACGTACTTAATAGATACACAAAGATCGCTTCAGCCTGTAATATACACTACTGGGCATAGACCTCTTTCCCCATGTAGAAGAAGGATCAGAGCTTAATTCACCACGCTGCTCCAATGCGGGTTGGCGGATATATTCCCTACTATGAGTAACGATCGCTATCAGGTGTACATGATAACAACCGGGACCGACGGCTTAACGTGCTCTCCGAGGCACGGTGGGGAGACCCACTAGGACTGCACAAACACCCAGACCACGGCAAACACCTGTATGACCAGTACAAATGTTTGTCATGTTCGGGGATCGAACCCGCAACCGCCAGCGCAACAGGTACAATCCATGACTGTGACCGCTGCGCCAACGCGGCGTCACAAAGTACAAAGTACAAAGATCATTGTACTCTTTTTTATAGGCAGTTACTATATGCTATATTGCTCAGTGTAAATTAAATTTAATATATAAAATCACAAAAAAAATATTTATAAGGAAAATAAAGATAATATAAGAATAACATTAAAAACAAGTAAAAAATTTTAAACAGCGCAGCTAGTTTAACCAAGACCATAAGCGTAAAATGAAATAAATTTACATTCCAAATTTAAATGTAAAAAAATTTAAATGAAAAAAAAAACAGGCACATCAGTTCAAAAAGATAATCACAAAAAATATATACACAGAAGATCATATCATAAAATAAAAAAAAGGAAAAATACCAAAATACTAACATGAATAAAATTGATATAATAATATTCCGGTTACGGTTCAATCTCTGTAAAGTTTATTCTGACATCCATAACTACCTTAATGATGAAAAGGCATAAGGTTGAAGGAAGCTCATCCAGGCTATGTCTATGACTCGCCTTGAAATAGATACAGTTACAAATATTTTAAGCAGGTGACATGTGGTGATTTCTACGCACACAATTGGCTGTCTCGTGTTTGTCGGGAACGTTTTAGGTCCATACTGTTGCAATTTCAATTTTTTGTATATGATTTTAAAATTAAAAGTGTACCGAGAGTTTTTTTTCCTCCGGTTTTTTGTTCCCAATCAATCAATTTGTTAATCAATTTATCGTAATACTTAATAAAGCCTACCGAACAATGTCTACCGAGGAAGGTGATGTCCAATGAGACATTATGATTTAATGTAAAATAATTCTGTGACGAAGATATTAAGATTGCTGGATAACACTCGGTACATTATCTAAGTTTGTAATGTACTTAATGTCAAGATATAGATATTTTTTAAATTGTTTGTTCTTTTGCTGCCTTGACCTTTTGTTTTTTTTTTTTTATGTTTGTGTAACTATGTTTTTGAGGATGTAGATGATTTTGTAACATTCGCTAAGTGTGTATAATCACATTATGGCAAAACTTTTTTTTGACTTTTGACTTTTGGCTTGACTGAAACTTTTGATTGCCGTAGCTTATAGACGCCTGCAACACCAGAAGCATTGCAAGCGCGTTGCCGACTACCCCAATTCTCCCAGGAGCTTTGGTCACCTTACTCTTTAATTTGTAAAATGACGATTCGAAAGTGCTTTTGAAGCATTTTTGAATAAATTTGTTTTTGATTTGATTTGATATGAACCAAGGCCACTTACGGTCAGTTTCAATGTTCTATCTCTGAATTTGCCAGAGATAGAATTCGGTCGTAAGCTCCATACAAATTTTGCCAAAGCTCAATCGCTAGTAGGCAAAACCAGATAAAGATCGACCATTCAAAACGGCCGTCAGTTCACGAACAAGAATTTTTTAAAATCTTGTTTTTTGCTCTCCTTTAAAATGATGATTTTCGACTTGTGTCACTTGTCACAGGAGGCACAGTATTTATTTTCTGACGACTGCAAATATATGCGAATACCATTGCTTTGTGACTATGCAAAACTATGGAAACTTGGGGTTACGATTTTATCATTCCTTATGGTGTTTATACTGCGTTTATTATATTGGTCCAACAGTCGCAGCACTGGTTTGTGGCTGCTGAGCTGGCGGTTACGAATTCGATCCCCGCACATGACAAACTTGTATTGGCCTGTCTGGGTGTTTGTGCAGTCCTTGTGGGTCTTCCTAACGTGTCTCGGAGAGCACGTTAAGCCGTCGGTCCCAGTCGTTATCATGTACACCTGATAGCGATTGTTATTCGTAGTAGAGAATTTATCCGCCAACCCGCATTGGAGCTCTAATCGTTCTCCTGCACGGGGTAAGAGGCCTATGCCCAGCAGTGGGGTATTATAGACTGAAGCGTTATTATATTATATCGAAATAATTGATATTTATTTGAATACGCATACGCATTCAACATTACACTAATATTACTGATTAATTGTAATTGTAAAACTTTTTTAAATAGTCTGTTTTATACTTTTGCTGATGAGCTAATTTGTCATAAGATAGATATTTATTGTTACTATAAGTTTCGAAAAAACTGTTTAAAGTGTATTGCATGCTGAATTAGCCTTTAAGCGTGGTACATATTCTGTTTAACTATGTACGAATGATAGAAACAAGTCTATACTACGTTGGCTTCCTATATAAATAAATAAATTAATTAATCAACAAATTTTTATTAATTTATTTAAACTTTATTGCACAACTCAAAAAAAAAACAACATAACACATCGAGAATAACAGGTTGCGCAAAAGGCGGACTTAAGGCCGTATAGCCTTATCCTTAAAGAAAAAAAAAATAGTTCTCCTTAAGTGAATAGAATATTTTTACCACTGTCACGAACGTGGTTTTAATTACAATTATTCATTTGCATGTTGTCGTCAACTGTAATTATGCTGGCACTTGATATACTACTGTGGATTATTATATTACTAGCTGCTGCCCGCGACGTCGTCTGCGTGAACGCTAAACAACACCAAAAAATACCTAGGATTATACCTTTTAAAATAACATTCATTTACCCGTTTCTTCTTTACATTTCATATCTACAGAAAAATCTAATAGTTGGCGCTGCTTTAAAATCGTCTTGTCTACTTATAATCATTTAATTATGTTTATCGGCCTAAGTTACTTATATTGCGTGATATTTATAGTGTGAAGCTAGCTTATAGCATGGTTATTATTAACATAATAACAACAACATTCAAATATGCGTCGTTAGATTACGCGTTGTTACAGAATGCGTTGAGGAAATAAAGGTTCACTGCTCGTTCCCCGTAAGTGATAGCGTGATAATATGTAGCCTATATGTTGACCCGACTTAATAATATTCCTGCCAAATTTGAAGTAAATCCATGCAGTACTTTTTGAGTTTATCCCGGACATACATACAGACAAACAGATAAGCAGACAAACAGACAAAAATTCTAAAAACCATATTTTTGGTTTCGGTATCGATTGTAGATCACACCCCAAGTATTCTTTTAAAAAAAATATTCAATGTACAGTTTTGACTTTCCTACCATTGTATTATATGTATAGAAGATATGTAGCAACAGTGTACAGTATGTTGATGATCTTATAAATAACTAGCTGACCCCGCAAACTTTGTTTTGCCATATATTTTATTCATCTTCTCAATCCCCCCCCCCCTTATAACGTAGGGGAATGAAAAATAGATGTTGGCCGATTCTTAGACCTACCCGATATGCACACAAAATTTCACAATATTTTATTAACCCTCTAACCTCCCCCCATAAATTAGGGGTATGAAAAATAGATGTTGTTCGATTGTCAGACCTACCCGATATGCACACAAAATTTCATGAGAATCGGTCAAGCCGTTTCGGAGGAGTTTAACTACAAACACTGCGACACGAGAATTTTATATATTAGATAAGAAAGGCTATCTTTGTAATTTATCTTATTATCATTATTATAATTTATTATTATTATATTTATTATTTTATTTATCTTGTTATCATTATTATAATAATATTACACACCTTTCATCTTTGTGTAATATATAATATGTAAATATAATACGTAATACACTCTGGTGATTTCATATACTCTAAAACACGTTTCCAGACCGTAAAACGAAAAAACAAAATTCCATTATTCGGTCAGTATTTATAGCCTCAATAATAAATAAACAGGCGTGGAAAATTTGGCAAGCAAAATAATTATAAAATATTTTATTTACATAAAGCGTATGGTACATCTGATGGTAGGCGGTTACCGTAGGCTATGGTTTGACTGTTTAACTACGGTATTGATGCCTGCAACACGAGGACTTTACCCTAGCTCACCACAGGAGCTCTGACAAACCTTACAACAGGAACACAATAATATTTGAAAGAAGTGCTATTTAGCTGTTGTTTTAGGATATGTTGGACTTCATTACATAATAAAAAAAAGTCGCTTCCCGCTGTCTGTATGCTTAGATCTTTAAAACTACGCAACGGATTTTGATGCGGTTTTCTTTAGTAAATAAAATGATTCTAGGGGAAGGTTTATATGTATAATACATGCATAATATAGTAGAAGAACAGTGATAGTTTTTGAAACCGTGCGAAGCCAGGGCGGGTCGCTAGTTTTTTTATTAATGAAATAAAATTACGTAATAACGTAATAACCAAAAGAAGCAGATTAATATATATATTTTTTAAATATATAGATTAGCGCTTGACTGCGATCTCACCTGATGGCAAGTGAAGATGCAGCCCAAAGTGGTGCGCGCCTGCCTAGAAGATGCCTATTCACTCTTGATACCCAAGTTATAGTCTGTTGGAAAAACGGAAGCCGGAAGGGCATTCCAAATTTTTGCGGTGCGTATTAGGAACGAGGAAGCAAACCGTTTAGTTAATTACAAACGGATGTCGTGTTGTGACGTTTTGTTCACGTCTGATTAAAAACAATTATTTGTAATTAAAAATAATCAATATTTTTATGTATCATACATAAAACACTGAATCATAACTAATTTAATGAAGCTATTTACTTATTTACTAATGCGTTAGCTATCAAATATTTGCATTTGTCATACAGACCTATGTTTTCGCGCTCGTGCTTTTCTGTTGTGTGTTTTTCGACTCCCGACACATGTGTGTAATTTCTTGACGCCGTTCAGTAAGAGAGTTATTGATTTATTAATTTTCTATTTATTTTTTACTTAAAAATATTGATAGGTCAATAAAATCAATGTGCCCAATGAAAAAGAGTTAAATTTCTTACCTATAAACGAAAGGGCCAACTTCATTCAACTTGGGCTTCTCCCCATTCTCCAGAAACCCTTGAGGGTTTGTGACGTTAAAGATATACACTTTGGTTAATCTGATGACACCCGGACGCTGCCAGTAGCTGTAGCTCAGTGAACCATTCCATAACCTTAATTCCTGTTGACAAAAATTATAAGTTATGGCAAAATCACACTTTCACTGTACAATATATTAGAATACAATAATTCTTTGTTGTACACTAGAAAAAAAACCAAAAAAAAACCGACAAAGTGCGAAATGGACTCGCGCACCGAGGGTTCGGTACTAACATAATTATTAAAAATACTTTTATTATATGATGTAACTAAAATTTTATGCTTATCGCAATTGTTCTTTTATCTGTGCTATAAGACATGGCTTCGTACCAAATTTCAATATTCCGAGTTCATAGAAAGTAGCCTGTAGGTTTTGATTCCCTTGCGAGTGTCGAAAATTTGCAGCATATACGGCTGTATCTTTTGATTGCGTTGGCTAGAGACTTGAGTATTCGATATATATTTAATCCAGCAAGATGCAAAATCATGGACGAAATTGAATGAAATTAAAGCTATGATACTAGACATCTTAAAATCCGGTGTAGGTTTCGTCCCTCCACATCGTCTGGAACTGCAACTATTACTCTATAAGAAGCGACTCTCTGTGCGTACGTGTGTATTTGAGGACAAACCGTACAACAATATTCCATAACCTATATAGCCTATAATGTGTGTGTACGCGGTAAATGGACTATCTGATACAAATAATTTTACAACTCGTACCAGTAGTTTCTGAGATTAATGCGTTCAAACAAACAACCAAACAGAACTTCAGATTTATGATGGATTGTAGTGAAATCATCATAAAGCAGTTTTGTATATTTAGCACGGGTGAAACTGCGTGGAACGTGTAGTTAAGTATTCTCTCATTAAACAATACATAAATGGTTTTATATTTGCGTTAAATTGTTAAAATGGCTCAATGATCTTTAATATAGCCTATAACCTGCCTCAACAACAAGGCAGGCTAGGCTATAATGTTAAAAATATGTTAATAATATAAGACCGGTATTTCCGATATATGTATATATATAAGTATTTAATAATTTATGTAAGATCTTAAACATCGATAAAATTAAACAAAATAATAAATGTACCTATTCTTTATTCTCTATATAATTAAAAGAAATATACAAAAAAATTTAGTAGAATATACGCAATATATTTACGCAATCAAAATTTTCAGAGCTAAGCAAGTACCTCTTTTCCTGCGAAGAAAAGAGTTTCGATGTTTATTTAAATCACACTAGTACAAACTACTTTATGCGATGAGGCCATCTTTTGTACTTTTTTTTGTTTTTATAATTTATTAAAAAAAAACTGGCCTATAATAATGAATATATTAGAATAATTATAATCACTTAGTAAACACATGATCTGCGTATGTGGGAATTTTATTAAATTTCCACACATCTCGTCTGATCATCACGTCATCGGAAAAATTATATCGTAGTCGTACCTATTTCCATGGAGTTTACGTGAAATTGAGCTGGTGTCCACCAATGGAATTCCACATTAACTCATGACACATGAGGTGCGATTAAAACTCTCCAAAATTACGTACCGTTTCATGCGTAATTACCTTTTTTTTTATATTTTTTCCTAATGAGTTTTTAATATAAACTTTGTGGTTCCAAATTTAAAAAGATGCTGGCAAAAAGGTGAAAAACGAAAAAAAAAAGTCGTTTGTGACTTCCTGTTTGCGAACTAACGTCATACCCATAACATTTTATTTTTATTTTTTTGTTTACTGCCATAATAAAGACATATTTTTTTCGTGGGATAAACTGATTATTTAAAGAGTAGTCTTAAGAGAATGGAATTTTTGCGTTATTACATGTGTGATCATATCATCAATACATATAATAAAAATGTAACAGGTCGCTGTCTGTACATGGAAGATATATAAAAAAAATATGATTAGGACTTTTATCAACACAAATAGCATCCAAAACAATGATTGTTAGAATTTTTGTCTGTTTGTTTGTTTCTCTGTACGTTTGTACGCGCTATACTCAGAAACGGCTTATCCGATTTAGATGTGGTTTTCACTAATATATTTTAGTAAACTTCACTTAACATTTAGTATTTTTTTTTTTGTTAATAGGTTCTTAAATAAAAAAAAATATGTCAATTTAAAGAATCACGTTGGACATGTAAATACCCAAAAGACGGTATTTATAATCCATATAATAATACTGTGTACTGGTGCGTGTCCCATGTATGCACTTAAACATCGGCGTTTCCAATTCGATTCTCACTCGGAAAGGATATTTCAATTTGTACAAATATTTCTTTCTGGTCTCAGTTGTTATAATAAGCACCTAATAGCAATCGTTACACATAACTGGGAATACATCCGCCAATCCGCAGTGGAGCAGTGTGGTGGATTCAGATCCGATCCTTGTCAAATACAGGTTGAATAAGTGAAAAAAAAAACAAGTTTAAGTGATAGCTGTTACAGACATGTCATCAAAATGCAACTATTATAGTGTCAATCAGTTTTTAGTACGTTATTGTACTCCTACAATATATCAACATTTGCCGTGTTATCAAAATACAAAGGCAACACTTCTGTTCTTTGCTGTTCCACATTTATTATAACCCAAATCGGTAATACGATTGATAAATAGTTATAATTAATCTCTATTTTTCCTAGTTCTGCCACATCTTGAGGAATTTTTTTTACTTCTGTTCTTGACCTTTTCTTATACGTAGAAGGAGATTAATACGGAATGGAAAATTATGAAAATCGCGCAGAAAATTGTAAAAATCCTGCTAAATTAACCATTATTTAATCGTAACGTGTGGAGCGTTTGACTGTTACCAAAACAGAATATCTTTCGGTTCATACTCCATAATATAATCATATTTATTTGAATTAATCAAATCTTTCATATGCATATTTATTACGTAGAGGTTAAGAACCTGGACTTTTTTGTTTCCGATGCGAGAGGGCAGTAACCCAAGAGCAGGATGACGCAAATATTCATCGTGAACGTCATCTCCAAAGTTCCATTAAATTTTAATAAGGGTTTAGTTATTTTATTTAATTTATTTTTAATTATTTTTATTTGAAATCGCACATAAAGCTGTAGGTCCCGGTTGTTATAATAGTTACATGGTAGCGATCGTCACTTGTGATAGGGATATGTCCGCCAACCCGTAGTGGAGGACATGGCGGATTACGCTCCATTGCTTCTTTTATGTTAAGTATATTCAGTAAAAAATAACAATAATTTATATTGCATATCACATAAAGAAACTTAAGTAACACTGTTACACAGATAAACTTAAAACCTAGATTCAGAATAAGGCGTTCTTATCACTTAGTAGCGACATCTTCCATCTCCAGACAACCTTATATGTGTTTGGAAACAACGTTTATAAATTTACATAAATCAAAAGTGAGTTTATCCAACTAGCTTTAAACGCACCTTTGAATCGTCATTTTTACAAATAAATAGTCTAAGGATATGACAAAATTTTGGCGCAAATTATCCGGTTCAACTTCTTTCTTATTACTCAAATATTTAAATGTCATATCACGTAAAAACATGAATTAGATAAGTGCGTCACAATATTATTAACGCTGTCAGAAATGACTTTTTGTTCCTTATGCATTAGTTTTACGAGGGTATAAGTAAGATAAAAAATAAATCATCATATATATTAAAACGCTAAGGTTAAGATGTTTGCCTCCCTTTTAAGAAATAACCTCACAATTACTCCACATAAATTACATCGTTTTATAGATAACTGCCTGCTCTACCAGCATCAACAACTAAAAAAAATATTATTGCTTTTGTTTTATTCTTATAGTTATTTAGTGCGAATTTTTCGCACGGGTATTGCTAGTTTTTACAAATAATAATTATATTAGTTTTCAAATACAGTTACAGTGAAACTACCGCCGATTCGGAATGTTAATTTTGCTGAGATGAATAACCAAGAAACTCTACAGATAATCATTAAAAAAATAAGTGATTACATTTATATACATACCCTAAATATAATATAGTCCAGCCAAGGCACAAATGATAGTATGACACCCAGGACGACAGTGCATATACTGAACGTGATAACTGCGAGGTGACCTGCAACAAAATATACATGTTACATATAAAAATATATACATAGTATATTATACTTATTGTTTTCTAATGTTTACGCGAATTTTACTAATGATAATGTAACAACTTTTTCGGATTTTATTGCGCTTTATTAGGTTTTTTACATGCCTGATATTTCGGATACTTTACAGCAACCGTGATCGCCTTTGGACTGTACTTTTTTTACCCACTTCCTTCTTCTTAAAGGCGGAGGTTCTCAATTCAATTGTATTTTTTTATGTATCAGAACTTTTGATCACCCAGTCCAATCCAGGACCAATTTCGATGATTTTTTTTTAAATCGAAAGGTGATGCGTGTCATGTGCTCCTATTTAAATTTAATTGAGGTCTGACAAGTACTTTCGAGTTATATAGCATGAGTAATTAGGCATTATTATGCGTATTTATTTGACTATTTCTTCGTCGAACTACGTTGTATTACCGCATAACTTTTTACTGGGTGTACCGATTTTGATGATCTTTAATTAAATCGAAAGCTAATATTTGTCCTGTGATGCCATTTTGAATGAGATTTGATGCCTACTTTTTGAGTAATCTTTGATAACGCGTATTTACTTGATTATGTTTTCGTTGTATTACTTGTTGATGTAATTGAAGCCGGTTTTTTTTTCGTCAAACAATTATTATTATACGTGTATGTCTTTACTTGACGTTGTCTCCGAGGCATGGTAGGAGACCACGACCACAAAGACAGACCGGAAAGAAATATTTGTACAAATCCAAATATCTGAAATCTTATAGTATGATTTTCGAAATTGTTACTTAATTATACATTCTAATCTTTTTACTTGACGAACCATAAAATTTGACAAAATTGTTGATATTAATTTTAAATACTTTGTAATAAATGTTTACATGTCATATTGTTGACTAAAAATGTATATGTATTAACAATATTGTATAATGTATGTTATTTTTAATGTAAATAATATTATTATTATTATCAATCCCAAGGAGGAACCGAATCTTTAAACCATCGGTGTTTTAGACGACTACTCGCAGCACTACACCAGAGCGGTTATTATTAAATAAAAAGTAATAACAAATTATACAAAGATATAATTATTTCTCAGGCAATTAAAGCAATGAATGAAAATCAGATAGCTTCTCATTATGTTGTCAGATAAGGATATAATAAGAAGAAAAATCCTTCCATTACACTAACATTGCGACATAAAAACTAATATTACCATTATTATACAAAATTTGTTTAAAGTTTTTTACGTATTCTTAAATAGCTCTTGAAGTCCCATTTAAGAGATATTTAAGAATAATTTTTTGGGTGTATTTCTTATACTATTAAATCAAAATCAAAATCAAAATCAAAAATAGCTTTATTCAAATACGCTCCAAGAGCACTTTCGAATCGTCATTTTACAAATTAAAACTTTAAAAATTAATTATTATTTTTGTAAAAGTGAAGCTACCACCGATTCGGAATGTAGATTCTGCAGAGAAGAATCGGCAAGAAACTCCGCCTTAGGGTGGTCCACTTAGGGTGGTCAACAAACTTTCGGTCCATCTGGTGGCCGTCGAGAGCATTACAAGCTAGTTGACGACCCAACGCCAACCCTCTCCAAGATTTCTCCTTACTTTACACACCACAGGAACATAATACTACTTGTGAACAGATTATCTAATATACAAAATCCTCGTGTCGCGGTGTTTGTAGTTAAACTCCTCCGAAACGGCTTGACCGATTCTCATGAAATTTCGCGTGCATATCGGACATCATTTTTCATCATCCCCCATCTATTCTTCATCTATTTTTCATCTATTTTTCATTCCCCTAAGTTATAAGGGGGGGGGGGGGATTGAGAAGGTTAATAGAATATATGGCAAAACAACGTTTGCGGGGTCAGCTAGTCTTCTATAATATTTAAAGCGCATAATTCGAGAATGGCTCGACCAATTCGGCTCATTTTTTTTTGTATGCTCCTTAAGGTTATGTTCCTTAATAGAAGGTTTTAATACAAAAAAAAAATAAAAAAATCTATATATATATATATATATATATATATAATTAACTTTTGACAGAACGAAGTCTGTCCGGTCATCTAGTCTTATATATAAAATTCTCGTGTCACAATACTTAGTTACAATATTCCTCCGAAACGCCTACACCGATTTTTATGAAATTTTGTGTGTCGGGTGCTGAGAATCGGTTAACATCTATTTTTCAAAAACTATTCAAAAAAGGAATGTTTACCATGTTTTTTATTTTCATATGGCGGAGCTCGATATTTCGACATTGCGAATGCGAATGTCTTGTTCACGAGACTGAAATTTGCGGGTAGATTTTGAAGGCTTTGCCAGTGTCCATACTGGACTACCTCCTTTCTCACACGTTTGCTACGTAATTACTGGTCACCACTACCATTATTACTTTTACCCCTATCATTGTCCCCTGATTATATGTGTGTGTGTGTGTGTGTGTGTGTGTGTGTGTGTGTGTGTATGTGTGTGTGTGTACACTCGACTGCAAAGAAAAATGGTTGGTTGGAAAGTCTTCAATATCTTCAAAAGTACATGACCTAGCTTCATGAAATAAAGACTAAATTAAAGAATATTTTAATGTGCTTAAACGAAAGCAAAAAATTCAAGATTTTTATTTTTAGTAAATATAAAATAAATAAAAATGTTGTTGTTATTTTTCCAATATTTTCGTAAATATAGATTGGTTACGGATCTGCCGTTTTCACGCTTTTTAGTAGTTTGTGTTGCCTCCGCGAGCTCGTAATATTTACTGATGTTATGCTATTCGGCTTAGTTTCTATTAGGTTTGTGAGACTCTATTAGAGCTTCTTTCATTTTACGTAGCGTGATTGGCGGCGGATTCTCCCGACGTACACGTCAAGTACAAGTCGGGGCTGTGCACTGGTCACTCCATGTGTCAGATACCGAATTATTGAAAATAGGCAAACACTATCTGAGCTGTATGCGGGCAAACATTGTCTTACATAAAGTATGTGTATATATTTTTGAATATCATATCAAAAATTGATCGCTCCAGCGGGATCGAACCTGCATCTCCGACTGACCGTGTCGGACCTAGCCAATTAAGCTATGGAACGATGTACCCGCTAGATCGAAATTTATGATATGATGATTTTATATTCGGTTTAAGCGAACCGTGGCGCCGTCTATAGTATATATATGTATATATATACACATATTATACTATACTATCTAGTCAACTCTATATATCTAGTATATAGAGGGTAATATACATATAGAGCAGACGCTCCCCACTAGGATTTACTCCTATGTCGGTAGTATGAAAAGACACACAATATTTAAGCACAAACGCCTAAACCAGGCAAGTATGAAACAAATATTTGCCATAAGCGAGAATCGAAGCGGTTACAAGACCGCTGAACCAACGAGACGTCAAATATCAATATCAATAGGTATATATACAAATAACCCGAATGCATTTAATTAATGTAAATGTCATTAAACTTTTAAAACTTAAAAGCTTTATAGAGATAACATTTTCATGTGATATCAATAAAAATGCATTCAAATTTAAAACACAAATAATTACTGACAAATATAAAAACGTTAAGTTTGTTTGCGTCAATGAATCTCCTAACTAAACCCTTTGTTGTGAAATGCGCAATTTATTTTTGATTTAAGTAGAATAGTTATTAAATAAAGGTTGAGGGTGAAAAATCTTTCTTTTATAGTATAGAGGAGCCTGTAGGAGTCCACCCGATGGTAAGCGGATACCATAGCTTACGAACCCTGTCCAAGAGCTCTCTTACTAACTCACACAGGTGATTTTTTACTACGCAATAATCACAACTAAATAATATTGCTATCAAGTAATATTGTATTCCTATATGGGCAAATGGACTATGGGCAAAAAACATGAGTTCACACCATTTTTGGCGCAATCTTGTGGAAGCCTATATCCAGCAGTGGACTGCGATAGGCTGATGTGTGTGTGTGTGTGTGTGTGTAATATTGTGTTCCTGTGGTGAGTAAGGTGAACAGAACTCCTGGAGAGTGTCGGGGGTAGGGACCGTATCCCTGACCCTCCCCAGGACAAAAAATTAAAATTATCATATAAATATTTACATCAAATTAAATCTATTTTTAGTAAAGATAGTTTTAGTACGTTATTGTATTGTCTATTTCTTTGTTGACATTACATCTCAATAAACATCAAGTCATCTCTTCTTTTCAAGTTTATGTTCATCATCATCATCATCATTACTTCAGCCTATCGCAGTCTACTGCTGGATATAGACCTCCACAAGTTCGCGCCAAAAATGGTGTGAACTCATATCTTTCTGTTCATTTTTTTTTTCATAACTTCACAGTTCTTAAAACGTTTTTATGGCGACGGTATATCACGTACTTACTTGGTATAAATCTATACTTTCATCCATTAAATAATATATATAATGAAAAGGTGTACAAAAATGACATAAATGACACATTGTGTTTTCTATAAAACTATAGATACATATAATAATTCTTATTAAATCAAATTACCTTTAGAGGTCGGCAAATGATAAGTGATGCAGAAACTTGATTAGCTAGCTAGCTAGAGAATGTACACACATAGATATTATTTCTTTGCAAAAATATTAAAATAACTATTTTTTCTACATTCATATCAATTTACTATCGTTAATTTATTGTATAACTAGCTTTTGCCCGCGGCTTCACTCGTGTTGAATTTTTTTTTTAATAAAAAGAACCCTATGTTACTTCTAATACCTCCAAGAATATGTGTGTGCTTCAGCCTGTAATATCCCACAATTGGGTATAGGCCTCTTTCCCCATGTAGGAGAAGGATCACAGCTGAATCCACCACGCTGCTCTAATGCGGGTTGGCGGATATATTCCCTACAACGAGTAACGATCGCTATCAGGTGTACATGATAACAACCAGGACCGACAGCTTAACGTGCTCTCCGAGGCTCGCTGGGGAGACCCACAAGGACTGCACAAACACCCAGGCCACAACAAACACCTGTATGGCCAATATGAATGTTTGTCATTTGCGAACCCGCAATCGCTAGCACAACAGGCACAATCCATGGCTGTGTATATATATATAGTTAAAAATGACAAAGATATTATGACTCATTTATAACTAGTATGTCATTTTGTACGCGTTCCCCTAACTCTTAAACAATAATAAATAACTCAAAAAAAAATTGCTCGTTGAATTTCAATCAAATTTAAATAAAACTATATGATAGTATCAGCTATCGACTAAAAAAAAGAATCATCAATGTCGTTACACCCAGTAACAAGTTATAAGTTAACACGCATATTAAGCTATTAAACGTCTAATCTATCGGATGTCTATTCGGCGTTTAAAACTATAAATATTAATTCCTTAATTTAGCAGCCGGTTATTACCTCTTCAGATGAGGCTATTTCTGTTGACGGCTATTTACTTTTTGTATTTTTCAATTTTTTTTCAACATTGCATTGAAATGCATAGTAATTGGAAATACCCAAAGGCTTGAACCCCGGGTCATTGCCCGTTACAATCGTCACTTGTAACTTTTTTTAAATAAAAGTCAATTGTTATATGCCATTGACACGTAATTATTTTAAAAATGTATATTTTTGACAGGTTGTTAACATTAGTATTGTCATGCATTTAATTTAACTTCTTACATATAAACAAAGATTAATTACCAAGCTTTCATTAAAATATTGCTTTCGTCTCTACTTAGATTTCTTAAAGCTAACCTTCTTGACAAATAAAAATTAATCGCTATATGCATCGCTAAGAGAAAAACTTGAGATCGGCTTGACCGTATCGATAATTTAGAAACATAAAGTTTAAAAATTATTAAAGTGATACTTCTTACGTTTGATTTGGGGTGTAAGCTGGTGAATGCATGACGAGAGCGTTACGAAAAGTATGATCGGGTGAGGCGAACGGAAGTTATAATTTAGTAAAGATAGAAACAGGGAGAGCTAACTTTCGTAAGTTTAACTTCAGTTGTGTGGTCTAAAGCATACTCGTTTTTTGTATTAATAATTGTGTTTGCAGGCAAACGAAGAAAAACCGACTTCAATTACATCGACAAGTAATACAACGTAGGTACACAAAAAAACTGTGTGGCTACGGTACTAAAGAATATAGCCACCCCCTCTCTTCCCGTGGGTGTTGTAAGAGGCGACTAAGGGATAGCACAGTTCCGCTACCACCTTGGAACTTAAAAAGCCGACCGGTGGCGGGATAGCCATCCAACTGCTGGCTTTGAAATACACAGGCCAAAGACGGGCAGCAGCGTCTTCGGTGCGATAAAGCCAGTACTGCGGTCACCAACCCGCCTGCCCAGCGTGGTGACTATGGGCAAAACACATGAGTTCACGTTATTTTTACCCGACTGCCAAGGAAGGGTTATGTTTTTCGCGCGTATCTTGTATGTATGTATGTATGTAATATTCTTTACTACCTCATATTTCCAGAACCACTGAACGGATTTACATAATTAAGGTATCGTTAGGTTCGTCTTAGCTGCCCAAGTGTTCTTAGATAGGTGACATTAAAAAAATCAAACATGGCGGCTGCGCGAAGCCATTGTAGTTAATGAAAAAAAAATTTTTTTTTCTCGAATACTACAATATGGGTATCAAATTGAAGGGCACAATACAAGGATTTTAAAAAGGTATATCATAATTATTATTACTGTAATTCTAATACAGAAATACAATATTAAAGTTTAAAAAATGTGGACTTTGCTCTTTCCCACGCCTATGCCATGTCAAACTCGCCTCTTAGGCGACGATCAAATCGGGTTGTAGCATTTCTAATAAAATACAATGGTTAAAAAAAATATACAATTAAAATTACAAATAAAAATTAATAAATGTCACACCAATTTACAATTACATTAATAAAATCAATAACAAATACATAATACCAAATACAAAGAAATAATTTTAATAATAATTTCATTATATTAAAACTAATAGTTGTTGACTTAAGCAGTCACCTATTTGCTAAAGGTCAGGCTTACGTTGCTTTGAGCAGAGTGAGATCTTTCTCCGGGCTTGCCATCAGTTCTCTTGACCCTAAAAAATTACTTAATCAACCACATGATGTAAACTGTTTTAATGAATTGAACCGATTACGTAATTTGTCTGACTAAAAAGACATAAATAAAATAATAATTAAAAATAAACAAAAAACCCGCCTGCGTGAAGAATAACTAATAGAAAATCAACTGAAATAGCTGGAACAAGATAAAAATTCAATATGCACACAAAGTCAGCGAAATAAATAGAAACAATATTAAACATTTTGTGCTGTACATTTAAAATATATTAATACGGTAGTCCTTCGAAACTTTATGCAACGTCGTAGATAATATGCAGTCGGAGGCATGAAATTGAAGGATAAGTCAAAGCATTCTCTCTTTGTGCAACATTTTCCAGTGGACCAAATTGTGAATCTAAACCATCATCGAATCCCCTTGAACTCACACAAAAAATGTCATCAAAATTCGTCCAGCCGTCTAGGAGGAGTTCAGTGATATACACACACAAGAAATATATATATATATATATATATATATATATAAAATAAATAAATAAATAAATATCTATACAATACACACACGGTCGTCTGAAAGACGGCAGAAAATTAGAAAACATAAACAAACGTAACGATTTAAACATCACGTGTATAAGTTCGCTAGACATTACAACATCTGTGGACATTTTTTAATATCATATCAAAAATCGACCGTTCCAGCGGGGATCGAACCTGCATCGACTCACCGTGTCGATGCTCTAGCCAATTAAGCTATGGAACGATGTACCCGTTAAATAAAAAACATATGTGGGGCTACTAATAGATAAAGCTTTTATATAGTAATAAATAATAAATAATTTATTTGTAACGTAGTTTTTTTTTCTTTTCTTTTCCATAGATACGTTGAGTTAGCTTAATGTAGTAATATATAATGATAATTTATAATATTATTAATTTTACTAAAAAAAAAAACAGGTTTACGTTGTGCATTGTGTTGGCTTCTTATGTAATAAAAAAAAAAATAAAAAAAAAATTTGACATTCAAAATTTTTTCTGAGAATTGTTCGTAGTCCATAATTTTTTTTATCTTAAGTTGAAGGTTACGAAAATGTGACAAGAAAATATGTACAAGCGTTTGTATGTGTGTACGTTTAAATTAGTTTTATTATGGTCTAAGTCATGAGCGATATCATTAAAATGTACATAATCAGAATTATTTCGAATGTGTGTCATTTATACAGCCGCCGATTTTTATTTATTTATGTAACAAACTTTATAAAATGAAGTATGATAGTGTTGAGTAACGCAATCGTCACTAGATGGCGCTGTCGTCAGTTATATCATACTAATATTGTTATACGGGGGATATAATTTCCCCACTATCAGTTGTCAATATGGAAAGATACTATAGTATAATACAAATCTGGTGGTACATTAGTCTCTAGCGCTTTGTTTGTGCATGCTCTTCATTGAGTGTCCTACTGCACCTATGGACCAGGTGCTCTCAGAAAGTCTCAGGTTCAATACAACTCTGTATTTAACTCGATTGAATAAATATTATTTTATGCAATAGCCTCTTTATTGCCTCATCTCTGTCCGTTCGTCACGTCATCGTGTCTTCGTGTCATCCTGCAGCATTGCATCGCTGGCGTCATACGTTGCTACACTTTGTTAAATTTATATATGAGAACAAAACACAAATCAACACAAAAACACAAATTTATGTTTCAAAATAAATCCGTTCCAATCTTACAAAAATAACATAATTGAGTCAGTTATTTGAATGAAGCAAAAAAAAATGTCTGAGCACTTGATTCTCGTTAGAAAGGTTTAAAATTTTGATGAAATATGAACATCAAGGTCCTTGAATAGTAAATTAAAATTTCTACACATGCATATCAATGGGATTTTATGTGAAACATTATTTCTTATTAAACGTGGCATAATATTATACAAATCAATGGTGGAATTGACTATTTTGTATAATATCGCGAGGTTGTACAGCCGCCAACACGTGACAAGAGATTCAAAATTAAACTTAGTTGATCTATCATCGTATGTTGTCAGAAATAAAACTATATTATATTATTTAATGTGCAAATATATTTAGGCAACTCTTTTATACGACTAGATTGGCAAACAAACGTATGGCAGACCTGATGGTAAGCGGTCACCGTAGTCTGTAGACGCCTGCTACACTAGAAACATCGCAAGCGCGTTGACAACCCTACCCCTGACCTTCACTAGCTACCTTACTCACACAGAAAGACAACACTACTCTATCTCTAAGGTTGAGGTACTACCCCAGTCGAGCTGCTCCAGATTTTGAGCAAGATATTTCCTGATGTGCTCTACTTCGATAGTTTTTTTTTTTATAAAATTTACTTGTAAGATATACTATATAACTAGCTGTGTGTGCGATTTCAAAAAAAGTGTTAAGTTCACATAGTTATAAAATAAATAAATTTCTAAATACAAGTATCTACCACTGAAAGTCCCATCAAAATCGGTCTAGCCGTTTTAGAGATTAGCCGGAACAAACAGATAGATAGACAGACAAAAATTGTAAAAAAATTTTAGTGTGAAGTGTTGTGTGTTGTGTAAAAGCGGTTATTTTAATATTACAAACAGACACTCCGATTTTATTTATTTGTATAGATAATTGTATTTCGTAGCGAGTACGACCGACAACCGACCCGTAATGGCTACATTTGGTAATTATTGTTGGGACGGAAATATTTCGTCTTGATGACAGTTATAATTCACTACTGTAATGTTTGGTTCAAATCACAGGAGGGTGTCGTATATATAAAACTCGGATCACGCTATTAGTCCTGGCTAGTCTCCGAAACGATTGGACCGATTTAATGAACTCCTGCACAGATAAAACTTTGCTTAACTTAAAATATAGCTTCATCCTGTAATATCCCACTACTGGGCATAGGCCTCTTTCCCCATGTAGGAGAAAGATCAGAGCTTAATCCACCACGCTGCTCCAATGCGAGTTGGTGGATATATTCCTTACTATGAGTAACGATCGCTATCAGGTGTACATGATAACAACCGGGACCGACGGCTTAACGTGCTCTCCGAGGCACGGTGAGGAGACCCACAAGGACTGCACAAACACCCACCGGCAAACACCTGTATGGCCAATACAGGCGGCTGGCGGTTGCGGATTCGATCCCCGCACATCATAAACATTTATATACAATATATAAATGTTTATGATGTGCGGGGATCGAATCCGCAACCGCCAGCGCAACAGGTATAATCCATAGCTGTAACCGTTGCGCCAACGCGGCGTAACTTAAAATATAGGCATTTTTTATTTTGAATAATTACAGCGATATTTTTATTTGAAAATTAAAAAAAGGGTGGTACAAAGTTCGCCAGGTCAGCTAATATTTATATATATTTTTTACGAGTAGCACCGCTCTGGGATGTAATGCGTGTGTCACGTAGGCGAATAAACATCGGCGGTTGCGAGTTCGAGTTCTGCTCGGGATGGATATTTCAATTCCTTACCTTAATTACAATCTATTTTAAAGACTATAACTGGCACAGCTGAACCGACTGTCGTCATCCGATTGTTACGTTTTTGTTTGTATAAAGTTGTTAAGAAAAGAAAAAAATTGAAAATTGCTCAAAAAATTTAAAAATTTCAGAACGATTATCTTAATTTCACGCGTTTGACAGATCGTAAGATTGGTCGTCTGTCGGGTCAGCTGTTTGTATAAATCGTGTATCTTAGAGACGGCGAAGCTATATATATATATATATATATATATAACGCCTCACACTCAAAGGCCCCCGCTAGGATTCACTCCTGTGTCGGGGCTCCGGATATATACACAAGCACAAACGCCCACACAACGGCAAACATTTGTATGGTCAATACAAATTTTTACCCGCAACAGCCATAAGCCATAAGCCACTCCTGTCACCGTTGCAGTTACTCGTTTTCAAGGATCTCAGAAAAATCTAGACTTTTGATGTATAGACATTTTAAGTTGTCGAGCTAGCCAGGTTTTAATAATAATGTTAGCAGTTCAACGTCACGTGATTACGAAATTATTTCGCGTGTACTTTCACGAAATATTTTTTCATTTCGTAATTTCAAGTGAAAGTCATAAACTTTCAATGTTCACCTATTTAGTGATATACTATTGTTTATTGTATCAATTCGTATTTATTTACTAACTAGCTGTCCGGACAGACTTCGTTCTGTCAAAGGCTTATTTTTTTTTTTTTGTATTAAAGCCTTTCGTGGGCCTTAAGGAATTAGCCGAATTGGTCGAGCCATTCTCGAGTTATGCGCATAGCAACATTCATTTTTATTGATATTATAGATAGAAGATTTACTTAAAATGTTTTTTAAACCTTTACGACTTCAAAAAAAGGAGGGGGCTCTCAATTCATATGAATATATCTTTTTAAAAGTGTTACCGCATAACTTTTTACTGGGTGTACTGATTTTGATGATTATTTTTTATCGAACGCTTATCGTGTGTTCTCATTCGAATCGAGCACTTTTTGAGTTAGTTATAATAATGCATATTTAATTGATAATTTTGTCTACTGCGCAAGTTATATTACGTGTTGACGTCAATATAAGTCGGTTTTCGTATGTCAGCAAAGACAATTATTCTACTTTATTTACTTACTATACTTTATTTACTTTAATTCGTTTGTTCAAAGGTCTGGAAGAGATCGCTCTTTTACCGATAAGACCGCCTTTGTACAGCACTATTTTTTGTAATAATTATGTAATTATATTATTATGTAGATATTATTATCGGGTTCAATCCCCGCACATGACAAACATTTGTGTTGGCCGTACGGGTGTTTGCCGTGGTCTGGGTGTTTGTGCAGTCCTTGTGGGTCTCCCCACCTTGCCTCGGAGAGCACTTTAAGCCGTCGGGCCCGGTTGTTATCATGTACACCTGACAGCAATCGGTACTCATAGTAGGGAATATATCCGCCAACCCACATTGAAGCAGCGTGGTGGATTAAGCTCTGATCCTTCTCCCACATGTAGAAACCGAGCGGAGGAGCGGTCCCTCAACGTGATGTATTTTTTTTAGAATTATTAATACTCGTACATACTTAGGTCTGGGTGTTTGTGCAGTCCTTGTAGGTCTCCCCACCGTGCCTCGGAGAGCACGTTAAGGCGTCGTTCCCGGTTGTTATCATGTACACCTGATAGCGATCGTTTCTCATAGTAGGGAATATATCCGCCAATCTGCATTGGAGCAGCGTGGTAGATTAAGCTCTAATCTTTCTCCTATATGGGGAAAGAGGCCTATGCCCAGTAGTGAGATATTACAGGCTGAAGCGTATAGATATAATTATATAATAATAGTGTGCATTATTTATTTTCGTTGTTTTATGAATCTTTTCGCGTACAGTAAAAAGATTTTGTATGTTTGTAGCTGCTAGATTATCCGAGTAGCTAGTAATGTCTCAAAGTAGGTGATTTTGTGATATATCAACAAATTTATTGTAACTCGGTCAACGAACAAGCGTACGGTTCACCTAATAGTAAGCGATTACCGTAGCTTAAAGACGTCAGCAACACCAGAAGCATCGCAAACGCGTTGCCGACGCTATCCCCAATTCCAAACTGGTGCTCTGGTCACCTTACTCACCAACCGGAACACAACACTGCTTTACAACAGTATTATTTAGCTGCGAACTTCTGTAAGGTCGAGGTACTAATATATTTCGAGCAGGAAATTTCCTGCTGTAAAACTTACAAACTTTTCGTACCTGTCAAATGTCAACGCACCCTGCGTTCAGAAGTTGTAAATTAGCATGTACATGTATTTTTCTTAGATGACGTCCTTGCGTATTTTTATTCATCTTTCTTCTAATTTTAGTTATTGAATTTTGACAAATTATTTAATTCTGAGTCTGAGTAATTCGCCCGGGCAGGTGGTCCGGCATATACATATATGCACTAAGACAAGTACTGTTGGATAAAGTTTATCCGGCAAATAACTTACGATTAGACTTTAACATTAAGAGTTAAAATAGGCCATTAGGTATTACCTTAAATAATAGATTACCACTTTTAGATTCATTTTTGCGAATAGAAGAATCTCACAAATATAGTGAACATTTTTGAATATCATATCAAAAATTGACCGCTCCAGCGGGATTCGAACCCGCGTCTTCGACATACCGTGTCGACGCTCTAGCCAATTAAGCTATGGAACGATATACCCGCTAGAGCGAAACTTTTGATATGATAATTTTTACTTTCGGTTTTAAGCGAACCGTGGCGCCGTCTATAGTGAGTTCTTTACAGAGACTCGTAACTATTCAAAGTTTCATATTACACAATATATATATATATATTGTGTAATATGAAACATATAATATAATAATACAATTTTTGATATGATATTCAAAAATGTTTAGAATTCCTAATTGTGGGTAACACAAAAATAAAAATCGTACATATTAAATATAGTGAAATTTAATGGTGAAAAAAAAATGTTTATATAATCTTTTATCTGTTGGTTACCGTCATCCGTTAAATAGCGTTATCCAAAGCCCGTGAAACAGGTCCTTAGCTCTGGATTCGCCTTTGATTACGGTCAAGGCACCCAATCTGTCTAAACGTAAACAATAGAGCGAACAATCGTATAAGTGTGAACGTACGCTGACATGAAGTACGATAATTTTATTACTAACTGACTTCAAAAAAAGAGGAGGTTCTCTATTGGACTGTGTTTTTTTTTTATGTGTGTTAACTCAAAGCATTATGAAAATCTAAAAGCGTTATGAAAGAATACTATGATAAAATATTAAATTTAATTTATTTAACGACTAACTTACTTTTAACGCCAACTATAAAACCAAATATAAAATAGAAAAAAATGTTCGTTGTCTATCTGATCATCGTATTATGAAGCACACAAGCATTAGTCATTAAAAGTAAAACGGAAACCGATAATCTTCTGACAAAATTATTAGCAGCCCAACTTTGTTTCAAGAGTTCGACTAGCCCCATGGCGCATTTCGCAGTGACGCTGCTTACTGCACCAGGGATCGTAAGCTCAATTCCCGCCTCGACTCTGGGTGTTATTTATGTATTATATTATATTAATATATAAGTATTATTTATTTGTATTTATAAAAAAAGAAAAATATATAGCGTAGCCATACCAATTAGCTGTTACCGCAAGCATTAAGTTACTTATCTTAGAAATAGAGAACCGCGTGCGTATGTTATAGACAAAAAAAAGGACAGCGCTTTAGACCACACAACTGAAGTAAAACTTTTTCCACAATAGGCCTGTACTGTGTCTTAGATATACGAAAGGTAACTGGCTATGAGAGAAAGAGAAAAACAAAATGTGTGCTCGCACCTCTCTCTTGCTCCGTTCGCCTCACCCGATCACACTTTTCGTTACGCTCTCGTCACGCATTCACCAGCTTATTCCCCAAGTCAAGCGTTCGTAAATAATTGTTATTTCAAAAATATTACTTAATTACAGTACTATGCTGCTCCACGCTGCGTATAGCATACGCTGAGCTTTAACATTGGCCCTGACTTTGAACCGTGACGAACGAATACTCGTAAAGCATATTTGATAGTGTTTGTAAACAAAAGTGCTTTAACGGTCAAGTACTTGGATTTATTTATAAGATTATTGAAAAGATTTTTTTTAAGTAGGGTAGTTGAAAAAATAGTCAATTAAATACATACTATGAGAGATAACTCAAAAAGTACCCGTCAGATCTCAGTCAACATTAAATGGGTCACAGAACAACTGTCATCGACGCCACGGCCGTCGATTTAAACAAGTGGTCGCCCAGTGGTCGAAATTCGACCATAATTAATTTAAATTATAACTTTTAACATTATTAAGGTTCTTTTGTCAAAGACTGTACTTCTATAATAATAAACAAAACAGTATATATGCGTGTGTGTGTGTGTGTGTGTGTGTGTGTGTGTGTGTGTGTGTGTGTGTGTGTGTGTGTGTGTGTGTGTGTGTGTGTGTGTGTGTCAGATACATGGTAGTGTATGTAATTTTTTTTTAACACGCTTTTATTAGCTTGGGTTGTATGTATGTATGTATGTAATAGAATCTTTGTGCATTCTTCAACAATTTCCAGAAGTTTAATTAATTTGAAACTTTGCACACGTATCAAGGACCGATGACAATGCAATAATTCACTAACAGTTTCCCAATATCCTTATTAGGACCGCCAGGATTAGTAAATTCTTTCGTGGATCCTCTGTATGGAAGTAAGAGAGATGAAGGTAGCGCGCGATCTGCGCATGCCTGCTGTTTCGGACTTACTCTTTCGCTCGGGCACTCGGTACAGTACAACGGAGGCAGATACTTTTTCAGGCTAGTTGCATTTTTACCTTTTTTATTCCTTACTAGCTGTTTCCCGCCCGCTTCGCGTGGCGTAAGTCGCAGGTTAGAACAGTAACTGCAGCTTCACGTATATATACTTCACGTAATACATAGACTATCAATATCGATACACCTAGTTAAAAGTTATGAGGTAAAAGAAAACAGTCGGAGTGGATTAAAATAAATACACAAATATTAGTCTCGCGCGGAAATCTTATCCCATGACTGTTGATATTAAGACAACTACTCTCGTGGCTAAATTTTGAGGGACAGTTTTTTTCAAAAGGTAACTGCGGAATTTTTTTTCGATTCATTTCAACAGAATCTACATTCCGAATTGGCAGAACTTTCGGGTTAACTATAATTAATACAGTGAAAACAAATATAAGTTTAATTTGTAAAAAGACAATGCCAAATTTCTTTTATGGCCTAATGAAATAGAGAAAATATTGATTTTTAAGTAAATCTCGTATTAATTGCATCATTAATATATAAAATTAAACGAGACATAGCACTTTAAGTTAGTCACACTATGTTATATGTTCTAGTGAAATGATCATCACTTTCGGAAACGTTAGTCATCGAAGGTCAAGAGCAATAAACAAAGAAACAAACATACAGCCTTACTCATACCTTGGCGTGATTCCAGTTGATTTATTGCAAGGACAGACAAAACAATTGTTTTGTCAATTATAATCGATTGTAAAAAAATGTAATTAAATTGATATTTATAGAGCTAAGGCACAGCATGAAATATCCTGCGCAAAATCTGAAGCAGCAGGATTGGGGAAGTACCTCGACCTTACAGAAGATCACAGCTAAATAATACTGCTTTCAAGCAGTGTTGTGTTCCTGTGTGAGTAAGGTAGAGAGTTCCTGAGGAGAATTGGGGGTAGGTTCGGCAACGCGCTTGCGATGCTTCAGGTGTTGCAGGCGTCTATAAGCTACGGTAATCGCTTACCATCAGGTGAGCCGTACGCTTGTTTGCCGATCCAGTAGTTCTAGTATCAATAAATTAAAAGCGAAATATGCTGAAACTGGGACTATATTCGAGTATTGTATGATCTGTGATCAAATGTTTGAGAGAGAAAATCGTAAATTACATGTGAACAGCGACCTCCATGGTCAAAAATTATATCAAAAATCGCTAGTCAAGAACTGCGTTCGTAAGGTATGGTTTAATTTTATTAACTATCCAAAACGACAGATGTAACCGTGTCTTGCAGACTGCCAAACGCAAGAAGTTTAAATAATTGTTAATTTAAAAAAAAATACTACTAATTACTATAAGAACCTTTTACATAGACTACATTTTCATTGTAATAATATTAGTTTAGATATACTCATAGGCTATTCTGATTTTGGTTTCAGATAAACAGCTCCCATCACCACTGCATACTATGTAATGACTATTTTACTGAATATAACATACATGTAAATAGTATGAAGCATTTAACTAACTTACGAAACCAGTTAATATATAAATGCAAGAAAACAGCTCAAGGTATTGATAAAGATAAGCAATCTGATACTTGTAAAGAATACAGTGATGTTTTAAAGAGTGCTGAAAATAAAAGTTCAAAAGACACAAATGAGAACACAGCTCCAGTAAATAAAGAAACTAGAAACAGTTCTGTGCCGAGTACCAGCTCCATCGTCGCCACAGATGAAACGGCTGAAAATAATGTCAAAACAGTAAAACTCGACCCATATTTGTGTAATGTATGTCAAGTTAAAGTTACAAATAATTTGAATAACATCGCGGATCATAACAGAGATAGATCACATATGCTTAAAGAAAAGAAACAAATAGCTGAAAAAATTAAGGAAGTAGACAAAAATGTAGAAGCTAGTAACAGTCTTGTATCAAGTATCAACTCATCCATCGACACACATCCAAAACTATTTTGTGATTCTTGAATGTGATTCTACAAGAAGTTTAATACCTGTTCGTTATTATGATCACGATTTGAAAAATTAAGACGACGACACTAAAATACGACTTATGGAGATTCGACCACATTATAATGTTCGCGTTGGAGTTTGATACTTTGCCGTAAACATATTTTTATAAATAGCATTGACTAAACTTCGAATTAATTTATACAAGTCCATTAAGTCAAGACAACAATTGTTTAAACCGGTAATCTCGCTTCAGCCTGTAACATCCCACTGCTGGGCATAGGCATGTTTCCCCATGTAAGAAAAGCATCAGAGCTTTATCCACTACGCTAATCCAATGCGTTTTGGCGGATATATTCCCTATTATGAGTATCGATCGCTATCAGGTGTACACGATAACAACCAGAACCGACAGTTTAACGTGCTCTCCGAGACACGGTGGGGAGACCCACAAGGATGACACAAACACCCAGACCACGGCAAACATCTGTATGGCTAATATGAATGTTTCCATTTGCGGGGATTGAACCTGCAACCGCCAGAACAACAGCCACAACCGAGTGCTGTGACAATTGCGTCAACACGTCGTCCATCGTAAAAGAGATTTAATTAATCTTTAAAATTCTATCAAGACTGTAATATTGAACGACTAATCAATTGTCTTCGTGTCATCACTATCGTCTCATTGGCGACATCATCCGCGCAATTGACAATTGTGAAAGCCATCGCAATGAACGGATAATTGATAATTGTGTTGGCTCATAAATGAAAAAAAAACTGCTGATAATAATGCTGTTTGGTTACGGCAGTAAGAATATAGCCACCCCCTCTCTTCCAGAGGTTGTCGTATAAGGCGACTAAGGGATAACTCAGTTCCACTACCATCTTGTAACTTAAAAAGCCGACCGATGGCGGCATAACCATCCAACTGCTGGCTTTGAAAACACAGGCCGAAGACAAGCAGCAGCGTCTTCGGTGTGACAAAGCCTGTGATCACCAACCCGCCTGCCCAGCATGGTGACTTTGGGCAAAACCCATGAGTTCACGCCATTTTTCAGCAGTGGAATTTATTAGGCTGAAGTGATATGATGGTGATGATAATGAAAAAAAAAACCGACTACAAGTTACAGTAAGTATAACAACATAGGTGCTTGAAAAATAGTTTATTAACCCGCCTATACCCGCGTGAAAAAGTGTAACAAGTATACCCGAGTACGGTCTATGGGACCGAAAGTATTAAAGTCGTTTTAATAGTTTATTTAGTAAAATATTATCATGAAATTATGTTTAGACATAGACATAAAAATATTTTCTTTTATTACTAAAAAACAGTATTTTATTACAACCTTAGAAAAAATTACAGCAATTTCAGAGTCTACGAAAACTCAATGAAAATATATTTAAAATGTAATTTACAGAAGTAAGATAAAAATAATTAATACCGACTTAAATCACTTAACAGGGCAATCAGAACATGTCATAATAGCGTGATCCATACAAATATGTATATTTTTAAATGGATGCGATTATAATTAATAAATTTATCACGACTTAAACTATGTTGTTGTTATTTGCTGTCAGTATTGTCTCATGGCCATTAAATTTGCAAATTTCATCATTTATTTCTTCGCAAATATAAATCTAAAAGTTCTCTTTCAATTCGTTTTTCATCCATATTTAGACTATAAAACAATACAACGTAAGGAAACGAAGAAAATTAACAAACGCACTAGTCGTCACTACAATTTTCGAGGGTTTCCATCGATTTCTCTGGGATTCCATCATCAGATCCTGGTTTCCTTATCATGGTACCACTCTTGGGATATCTCCTTTATAAAAAAAATAGTTGACAAAATCGGTTCATAAACGACATAGTTATCCGCGAACATATATAAAAAAAATATATATTCACGATCGAATTAATAAACCTCCTCCTTTTTTGAAGTCCGTTAAAAATGAAACGCAAGATATAATTAATAATTATATATTGTGCTTCAATGAAAAAATTTATATTTTTTTATTTGACATACGATATTTGTTGTGAATACAGACATGTGTTGCATTCCGAGCGATTGCTTTTCCCTAATTTGAAGTTAGTCACGAATGATGAAGCCACCAGCTACCAATAAGTCCATAGCGCTAACGCTTTTCGTTTAAAAAAGAAAGCAAGTATATCGTCGGTGTGACAGACCAACGCGGGTAAAGGAAGGTTAAATACGTATTATCAAGGAATAGCCTAAAAAGTACTCGTTAGATCGTGGTCAAATGAAAATGGGAGCATATAACAAGCACAAGCTATTGATTAAAAACTAAATATAATAATAAAAATATATGAGGTATCACACACATAAAAAAATACAGTCGAAATTGAGTACCTCCTCCTTTTAAAGTCGAATAAAAAATAATAAAATTTCAGACTTTTACATCCACGTAATTAGTATCTTTCTATTACATTAATTAAATAAAGTTACGTATATCGTTGTATAATAGTTACATTTAGACCATCTCTTGATATGTGTGTCAGTGTGTTATGCTCAGTGAACACACCGGTTGAACAAATGTGTATATATGGAATAAAAAAAATAATCTTTTTTATACCGAAGAGTGATTTTGGGAAAGAACAGTTCAAGAAGACCTTTCATTGCGAAAAAAACAAAACTTTAAGGGGTTAAGATAAGGGATGAAAGTTTGTATTAAAATTCGTCGTATTCGACTTATTTTGTATTTAGGCACTCGGATTGTATTACAGCTCACAAAGTATAAAAGAGAAATTAAAATTACAACCGAAATAACTATTCCACTCAAAGGAAGTCACGCCAAGCTTGTTGTACTTAAAATTATGACGAAGAACGATTTGTATTTTAAATTTTTCTATTGGATAAATATAAAAATGATGCAGGAAAATAGTACATTATCACTAGGTTATATAAGGCTTTATTTTAACAGGAGAAATCAAAACAGTCATAATCTTTTAATCCGGGCAGGCGAAGCCGCGAGCAGAAACTATATATATATATATATATATACTATATATACTGTAGTCATGTATTATAGCTGCTATGTACTACAGTTTAATATAAAAATGATATGTGTTAACTATGCATATTTATTTTTATGTTTTTGGTAAAATAAATAAAGATATGAATAAGGTTATTATTATTTAATTACTATAATTAATTTAACGAACGTAGATATTGTTTACGGTTTATTTGTTTAAATTTTTTTTACGTTTTTTATAAACAGGTTTTAGTGGAGTTTTAAGGTAATCAAATTCTAAAAACTTTTAAAATAATTTCAAGTGAGTCCAAATTTAAAGTCATTGGACTCTGGACCAAATATAGAAGTTGTTTCTACAGAGGATTGGAACTCATTTTATTTGTCTCAAACCGAGTACAATATTATGTAACTTCCTTAAAATTATTAAAGTGAAATTTCGAAAGAATCGTTGTGATTTGAAACTCGATGAAACGAAAATGCGTCACGATAAAAAGACAAACAAATAAGTGTATAGGAGTGAATAAGATGTAATACATTACTGCTCAAAACGCGATCCGACTATTAACCGACTTAAAATAATTGTGTTTGATCACAAAGGAAAAAAACAGACTTCAATTACATCGATAAGTAAAAAACGTAGGTAGATAAAAATACAGTGAAGTAAAAAAGCTTTATCAAAGATTACTCAAAAACTAATGATCGGATCTCTAACAAATTTAAATGTGAGTACATGACTCTTGTACTACTCGGCTGTTACCTATAACACAAGCATTAAGTTGCTTATCTTAAGAGCAGTCGGTGTGTGTAAAAAAGTGCCAAATTCAAAAAAAATACGGAAAAATAGTGTTAATATATTTTTCAATTTTTTTATAGTTTTTATATATTTTTTAATTATTCTTTGTTTTGCACGTTAAGGAAAAATAGTGAAAGTAAATTTTTACGATTTGCGCGCACACCGTCATAAAAAAACCGACACCCTAAGTTAGCTAGTCAACGAAGAAGTTAGCAACGTGAAGTTAGCTAGCCAATGAAGTATAACTTCTTACGAGCGGACATAAGTACACACACACTTTTTTCTTTTATATTTAGTAGAACCTTTTCGTATTGTATGTTATATGAAATGTGCTTTTAGACTTTTATCCAATGTTTTATCATTCTGAAACCTATGTTATGCTCAAATAATTGTGTTTGCAGCAAACGAAAAAAAAAACCGACTTCAATTACATCGACGAGTAATACAACATAGATCGACGAAAAAATAGTCAAGTAACTACGTATTATCAAAGATTACTCAAAAAGTAGTTATCAGATCTCGATAAAATTTATATGTGACCACATGATAAACATCAGCTTTCGATTAAATTAAAAATCATCAAAATCGGTAAACCCAGTAAAAAGTTATTGTAAATTTTCGAGAGTTTCCTCCGATTTCTCTAGGATCCCATCATCAGATCCTGGTTTTCTTATCATGGTTATTAAATTAGGGATATCACCTTTCCAACAAAAAAGAATTATAAAAATCGGTACATCTAGTAGAAAGTTATGCGGTATAATACAACGTAGGTCGACGAAAAAAGCGTCAAGTAAAAACGCATTATTAGATATAACTCGAAAAGTTATGGTTAAATCTCAAATAAATTTAAATGGGACCAAATGACACACACCACCTTTCGATCAAAAGAAAATTTGTCGAAATCGCTCCACCTAGTCAAAAGTTCTGAAGTAACATACATAAAAAAAATATAGTCGAATTGAGAACCTCCTCCTTTTTTGGAAGTCGGTTAACAAATGCTTCTATTTGAACAATTTCTTGTAACATATGTGATTAATTACACGTCCCTCGCTTGTTTACATTCTTTATATATTTACTTCAGTCAGTCAGTTCAGCCTATTGCAGTCCACTGCTGGACATAGCCCTCCCCAAGTTCGCGCCAGACATCCCGGTTTTCCGCAATCCTCATCCAGCCTACACCGGCAATCTTACGTAGATCGTCGGTCCAACGGGCCGGAGGACGTCCCAAACTGCGTTTGCTAAGACATATTTACTTAGTCTTGAGAATATTGGGAACCCTGTATAAGCATCAACAAAAAAATCTAAATTCTTAGTTACTATTGCGGTATGTCACAGCAGGATGTGTTGCAAAAATTCGGGACAGTCCGACCGGGAAATTCCACCTTACAGAAGATCAAAACTAAATACTACTGCTTTTAAATAGCGTTATGTACCTGTGGTGAGTAAGGTGACCAGAGGTCCTATGGAAGGTCGGTGTCAGTGAAAGATGATGCTCCTAATATTGAAGATGTCCACAATCTACGATAACCGTTTATTATCAGGCGGAACGTATTCGTGTTCACCATTGAAATGTAGTATATAATAATTCTCCGTTTTACATATAATGTAACAATTATATGTGTATTTTATATAGATATATATGTAATTCTTATCTGTATAATCTTATATATGAATATTGTATAATTTTATGAATATTATTTAATTAGCTTTTTATTTTCAAGAATCTGTATATTATCTACATTACCGCACTTTCTTAGCCTGCTATGTAACATTAGTTCTTACTATCACAGGTTGGCTGGAAGAGGTCTCTTCTAGAGATAAGTCCACCGTTGCTAACTAAATTTGTATATAAATAACTATACAAAAATTTTAAGTATATATATATCGCAATTTAAAAAATGTTAATACGTTATAAAACCTTGTACGATGACGTGGAGCTATAAATCAATAAAAAAAATATAGATGTGTCTGACAAGAAGCTGGTCCGATGACGCAGGTCGTAGTTTCTAAGGAACAACAACATTAAAATCATAATGTGTCAGGCTCGAAATTTCCTGCGCAATAAATTAAATGTTTCGAATTCGTTAAACCCTCCAAGCGTATATCAAGGATTTAAATATGAATTAATTAGACTTGTTTATTAATCACGGACATTTATAATATACTAGAGACCGCGCGCGGATCCATTCGAGTTATTTTTCGATTCTTTTCATATTATTATTTATGTATAAGGCTGTGTGGTTACGGCAATAAAGAATAAAGCCGCGCCCTCTCTTCCCGTGGGTGTCGTAAGCGGCGACTGAGGGATAGCACAGCTCCACTACCACCTTGGAACTTAAAAAGTCGACCGATGGCGGGATAACCATCCAACTGCTGGCTTTGAAATACACAGGCCGAAGATGGGCAGCAGCGTCTTCGGTGCGACAAAGCCAGCCTTGCGGTCACCAACCCGCGTACGGCGTGGTGACTATGGGCAAAACACACGAGTTCACGCCATTTTTGGAGCGAGCTTGAGGTGGCCTATGTCTAGCAGTGGACTGCGATGGGCTGAATTGATGGTATTTATTTGTAAACCGACAGGAGGAGGTTACTTAATTCGACCGTATATTTTTTTATGTATGTTCGGTGATAACTTCGTCGTTTATGAACGGATTTTGATATTTTTTTTTAAATATATAGACTAGCGCTTGACTGCGATCTCACCTGATGGCAAGTGAAGATGCAGCCTAAGGTTGTGCGCGCTTGCCTAGAAGATGCCTATTTACTCTTGATTTAAAGATACCTAAGTTATAGTTCGTTGGACAAACGGAAGCCGGAACGGCATTCCAAATTTTTGCGGTGCGTATTAGGAACGAGGAAGCAAATCGTTTAGTGCGAGATCGTGGGATTTCAACCACATAGCGGTGCAGATTCATGCGATGCCTTGCGGTTCGGTGGTAGAAAGGTGATGGTGGAACCAAATTGTATAGTTCTAGAGCACACTCTCCGAAATATAACCTGTAAAATACCGACAAACAGGCAACCTTGCGCCGATGTTCGAGACTTTGAAGTCTAAAGCGAACCAGCGATTTGTCACCGATGAGTGTTCTGGCGCGTCGATCCACAGAATCCAAAGCAGCGAGCTGGTACTTGGCAGAGCCATCCCATAAGTGGCTGCAGTACTCCATACACGATCGAACTTGTGCTTGGTAGAGAGTAAGAAGCTGTTCCGGTGTGAAGTACTGCCTGACTTTATTGAGGATACCAAGTTTCTTACCAGCAATCTTTGCCTTGGATTCTATGCATTGTCCAAAGTTCATATTAGACGAAATATTTATGCCTAGAAGATCAATACTGTCGGTGATCGGTACAGATACACCCCGGAAAGTCGGAGCTAATGGGAATGGACTCCGTTTAGCAGTGGAAAGACACGCTTGCGTTTTGGAAGCATTAAATTTGACTAGGTTGGCGTCACCCCAATCGGATACCTCTTTCAAAGCCAAATTCATGCGTTCAACCAGAGTCTCTCTATGCTCAGGAGTTTCAGCCCCACCAGCTCGGGGACCGGACACGTATCTCTCCGTAACAGTGCTGTCCTCCGCGTATCCAAAGATACCGGGGCTGAGGAGGTCATTAATGTGAATCAAGAAGAGGGTTACAGAGAGAACTGATCCCTGAGGGACACCGGCATTAACCGCCATCAAGTCAGACGAGGAGCCATCTAAGACCACCCGAAATGATCGCCCACTCAGGAAATCTGATATCCAGTCACACAAGCTCGGGGGTATTCCGTAAGCTGAAAGCTTGTTTAATAGGCTCTCATGCCAGACCCGGTCAAATGCCTTTGATACATCAAGTGAGACAGCTAGCGCCTCTCCGTGCTTTTCCAAGGCTTCGCCCCAGATGTGCGAGGCGTACACTAAAAGATCCCCCGTGGACCTGTTACGGCGGAAACCGTATTGCTAGTCCGACAGGAGGTCATTCAACTCGAGGTATGCTAGGAGCTTATCATTCAGTATACGCTCCAAACTTTTACACAGTATGGAGGTGATCGCGATAGGTCTATAGTTAGCCGGGTCGGCACGACTACCTTTTTTAGGTACAGGTTGTACGTTGGCAATCTTCCATGCTTTAAGAACTTGAGCGGATTTTAGAGAGAGGCGGTACAAGCGCGTGAGAATAGGAGACAACTCAGGAGCACAGTGCTTAAGTACTCTTGCTGGTATCCCGTCAGGGCCACTAGCCTTATTCACATCCAAGTTACGGAGTACTCTCAAAACCTCAGTTTGGCGAATGCGCAGTTTTGACATAACAGAGTCGCAAGGTGGATGTCTGGGCGGTGAGGCACTCCCCACATCAAGGAGCGAATTTTCTGCAAACAGATTCGCTGAAAGGTTAGCCTTGTCTGTCGCAGTAAAGGCCAGCGATCCATCTGGTTTAAGCAGAGGAGGCAGCGAGGGACGGCAGAAGCCTGATAATTATTTTTTATTGGAAAGGAGATATCCCAAGTGTGGTACCATGATAAGGAAACTAGGATATAATGACGGGATCCCAGAGAAATCGAGGGAAACCCTGGAAAATCGTAGTGACAACTAGTGCGTTTGTTAATTTTTTTCGTCTACTTACGTTGTATTAGTTGTATATGTAATTGAAGTCAGTTTTCGTTTGCGAGCAAACACAATTATTTATACTTTAATGTACACCACAGCTACAGGATACGCGTTAAACTGACAGCCTATTTCGTCTTAAAACTCTGCATTAAATTATGAGCGCGTTAAGGAACAGTAACCGATGGCACGGGAGCTTATTGCACTCAAAAGAAGAAGTCAAAATTATAAAATTGTTTTAATGTGTTGACTATTTATGAAATAAAACATTTTTATTTATACATGGTGTCCGGTAATTAATGGATAACCCCGCAGGTGCTTATGGAGGGGCAATGGTTAGGTAGGGCACAGCGGGAAATTTCCTGCTCAAAATATGGAGCAGCCCGACTGGGGTAGTACCTCGGTCTTACAGAAGATCACAGCTAAATAAAATTGTTTTCAAGCAGTGTTGTGTTCCTGTTGGTGAATAAGGTGACCAGAGCTCCTGGGGGGAATTGAGGGTAAGGTCCGCAATGTGCTTGCGATGAATCTGGTGTTGCAGACGTCTATAAGCTACGGTAATCGCTTACCATCAGGTGAGCCGTACGCTTGTTTGCCGACTTAGTTTTAAAGTAATATATAAAGTAAATTTTAATTTTGGTCAGGCATTTCATCGAAACAACCCATTATTTTTAAATTCCCTTTTGAGTTTTGAAATAAACTCGATATCCGGAATACGCTCCTGATGTGTGATAAAACTAAAATGAAAAAATATATCAACGTAACTTCCCCCATGTTATCATTACTGGCGGAAAGGGATATCTTAGGCATATTGAACTTGAGAGATATGTTGTCATTAACCCTTTATAATTTTATACCAAGGCTATTTTACATACAAATGTACACAATCGTGTTTGCTCGCAAAAGAAAAAGAAGACGATACCAATTCACATTGACAAGTAATACAACTGGTGGTCGAAAAAATAAACAATTAAATACGAATTATTGAGAATATTGAAAAATAAAAAAGCGATTTTTTTTGTTACAAGTAATCACTATAGTTAAAAAAAGTAAATAAAGTCTGAATATAATATGTATTTACAGACACACACATGTATATATATATATAAGGTTTTAAAGTTAGTCGTGTCAATTCAAAAGTTCCAAGCTCACAATATCAAATCTTCTCAAAAAACCCGGCAAGAAACTCAACTGTAAAGATTTTTGCAAAGATTTTATATTAGTACTAGCTGACCCCGCAAACGTTGTTTTGTTATATATGCTATTAACCCCCTTAATACTCTACTCCCCCCTTAAGTTTATGTATTTTATAACTCGCAATCTGAACAATAACTTTTTGTTAAATTCCACGCGTACGAAGTCGCGTGCACAGCTAGTATATATAGTATTTTTTATCGTTTGCTTTCGATAATTACGTGGACATCGATGTTGATCTCACAAGAAATATGACAAGTAATTTGTAAATTAAAATATATTATAAGACTGTTTTTTGTTCCAAATAAAGTTAAAAATACTAAATTAATTAATGACATAGATGTAATCCCGTTCATCCACTACAATCTATAACAATATTATAAAGCTGAAAAGTTTGTTTGTTTGTTTAAACGCGCTAATCTCAGGAACAACTAGTTAGAATTGCATTATTTTTGTATTGGATAGTCCATTTATCGAAGAAGGCTATAAGGCTATACAAATTCACACTTTGACTAAGAGGAGCTGAGGTTTATTATTTTTTTATTACTTCTTGTATAAATATAATCAAACACTTTTACGTAGTAAAAAAAACAGCATTACAGAAATAAAAATTAAAAGTAGTTACAATGACAGCAAGCAAAGGCGGTCTTATTGCTTTAAGCAATCTCTACCAGACAACCCCAAGTAAAGGGAGATTATTAGTAACAGTGGGGTTAAATAAGAAATGTTACGAAAACGAGAAAAAAATTTTTTATTGAAAGCTTTCGCTGCATAAACGGTCAAAGTTATGTATGACAAAATTGATTGGCATTAAAAGTTCTACTAAAAAACGTCCGCGACAGCATATATCTATCTTCTAAGTTTTTTCATGGTAATAAGTTTGTTCCAAAATAATGTATTATATGCGAAGATGGTTCAACAGACATAATATAAATCCTTATCCTAATATCCGCCAATCCGCATTGGAACAGGGTGTTGGATTAAGCTCTGATCCTTCTCCTACATGGGGAAAGAGGCCTACGGCCAGCAGTGGGATAGTACCGCTTTATTTTTGTCTTAATTATAATAATTATATATATCGAAATAAAATATAGCCTATCTTTCAAGTTGAATCAAACTGCAGACAGTTTGCAAATTTCATTAAAATCGGTTAAGTAATTTAGGAGTCCATTCTGGACAGACAACGTGACGCGTAATTTATATATAGTTATTAAACTTATAAGCCAGGCATACGAATCCTTACCCATGAAAAATTCATGATCAAGGAAATTTTATGAAAATAAATCTTAATATCTTTTATACAATCCAATTTGGTAGCATTTTATTTTTATTTTTATAGAACTAAGTCGGCAAACAAGCGTACGGCTCACCTGATGGTAAGCGATTACCGTAGCTTATAGACGCCTGCAACACCAGAAGCATCGCAAGCGCGTTGCGACCTTATCCTGAATTCCCGCCAGGAGCTCTGATCATGTTACTAACCAACAGGAACACAACACAGCTTGAAAGCAGCAGTATTTAGCTGTGATCTTCTGGAAGGTCGAGGTACTATCCCAGTCGGTGAAACAACGTCCAGTAATGAAACGACGCGACGCCACATTGCACCGTGCGCCGATGTAAGACGCCCGAGTTGCACAGGAGGCTTAAAAATATTTTAGTACGTGTTCCCTCAAATAAATGTGGTTAAAACCGCGAAAAACAGCTAGTAATATAATATAACTATAAATTAAAACAGTTTTTTTTTTTGCGTTTAATAATAATGTGAATAAATCAGCAATTAGTTATTTTACCAGTTCCGTACGAGCTACAAGTTAACAACTTCGTTAAAAAATCCCATCGATTTAAATTGATGAATTACTAGCGAATTTTATTACTAATAATTAAGTGATTTATATGTATATTATATCATATAATAAAATATTAACCGGCCGATGTTTGTCCATGAGAGATTAATCAGCAAAATCGAAATATAGGAATACTAATGAAAGCGGTATGTTTTACACACACATAATTGTAGTGACATCGTAAGTTTTGTACACATAATAATGCAGATGAAATCGCGTGTAGGTAAAGGCGAGCAATTTAAACCGGTTAAAAAATTAAAAAAATTTTTTAATTCAATTTACTATTCAAAAGTTTTTGAAGTTATACTACTCTTGGTGCCTTAGGGAAAAATGATAAGAGTATAATTTTACGATTAGCGCGCACGCCGTCACACGAAACCATCACCCTGAAGTTAGCTAGTCAACGAAGAAGAAGTTAGCAACGTGAAGTTAGCTAGCCAAATAATTCTCAGTGATACTTGTTACCTAAAGAATATTAATATTTAAATATATGCGATTATTTTTCAAAATTAAGATTATGAATTCTAATTATAGTTTAAGTGACTAATAGAAATATTTTAAATTGTAGATTTAGTAAGGATCGTTAAGACATATATCTCTAACTGGTTACATAAGCCAAGATGCAGTTACAAGCGTTCTGTGGAAGTAGTGCGTGAACATTTTGTAAGATTTCTATGCATTTGTTAATTTGCCAACGAGTAGTCAGGTTAGCTGGTGGCGATCACCAATCTGATCTTGACGACAATCTATACTAATATTATAAAGCTGAAGAGCTTGTTTGTTTGCTTGAACGCGCTTATCTTAGGAACTACTGGCCCGATTGGAAAAGTTCTTTCAGTGTTAGTTATCCCATTTATTGAGGAAGGCTATAGCCTATATCATCACGCTAAGACCAATGAAGAATATTTCAAAATCGGGTTTTATTTCCTTTTGAGAGCTTGCCCAGTTAGCCCAAAGTAACTATTCCACGCAAACGAAGCCGCGAGCAGATGCTAGTAAAATATATAATTGTTTTTGTTCGAAAACGAAAAAAAAACCGAATAAAATCTACACGGACAAACTATACAACGTATGTAGTCGAAAAAATAGTCAATTAAATAATAATAATAATAATGATAAATATTCTTTATTGTACATCAAAGACATACAATATATTCAGATTCACAACATAGTCTTAGCTTCTTATAACATATAGAATAATGTTATTGTATATTTATATATAAAATATAAATAAATAATAATAAGAAAATAGACCTTACGTACACTTAACTAAAGGTAATATAATATGCCTTAATAAGTGAGACAAATGGATAGGTTGTTAAATTAATGATTAAATCATCTAGGATTACGTTGATCAAGGATAGTTTAAGGAGGAAAAAGTGTGCTTTTACTAGCTTTTGATTAAATTTAAATGGAAACACAGGACATTTTTTTACGCGGGAAAAATCCATCATAGTCAGGCTCCTACTGACTACAAAACCATCGCATGTGAGCAGTCGTCCGCCTGGGGGGGGGGGGTTTAATTCGTTTAAAATTAACCTATAAAACTACTACTAAAGGTTGACTGGAAGAGATCGCTCTTTCAGCGATAAGACCGCCTTTGTACATCTTTCATCTAATGTTATTATTATGTTTCTTTTTTAATGGTGTACAATAAAGGGTATTATTATTATTGTAATTAATTTTAATACGTGAAGCAAAAACTTTGTACCCCTTTTTACGAAAATTGCGCGGATGGACAAGTATGAAATTTATAATATTTATTTATTTATTTATTCTTATAATATAATTATAATATAATAATATAATATATATATATATTTTTTATACTTATAGTTTATATAGAGAAGGAGTACAGAATACTAATATATTTTTAAATTAGGCATACAAATATATTAAATCAATAAAAAAACACTACACACACTCATATCATCATTACATAGTATAAAACAAAGTCACTTCCCGCTGTCTGTATGGTTAGATCTACGGATTTTGATGCGGTTTTCTTTAGTAAATAAAGTGATTCAAGAGGAAGGTTTATATGTACAACGTTTCTCTACTATATTAATAGTAGAGGAACAATAATAGTTTATGCAAACGTGCGAAGCCGGGGTGGGTCGCTAGTATTACATAAATGCTAGTAAATACCAAGATGACAATTTCTTTATTATTTTTTCATCGACGGTTTTTTTTTCGGACAGACGGACTTTCAAACAATTTGCTAATCACTACAAAAATGCACAGAGATCGGATTTCGGAAATGTACTAAAATACGTTTATTGTCTTATTATATGATTTTTTTTTTAAATTATTATTACATTTTTTTAAATCACAGACCTTGTGTTTAATGTTATTGTTAGCGTAATATTTGTGGGAATTTAGTAATATTTTGGAAATAAAACTTCTTTACGCACGCTTGACAGGGGATTAAGCTGGTGAACGTGTGACAAGAACGTTACGAAAAGTGTGATCGAGCGAGGCGAACGAAGCAAGAGAGGGAGGTGCGAGCAGACATATTCCTTCTCTCATAGCCGGGTGCAGAAGTTTTACTTCAGTTGTGTAGTCTAAAGCACAATCCTTTTTTTAACCGACTTCAAAAAAGGAGGAGGTTATTCAATTTGACCGTATATATATATATATATATATATATATATTGTGTATGTTCGTCGTTTATGAACCAATTTTGATAATTCTTTTTTTGTTGGAAAAGAGATATCTTAAGTGTGGTACCATGATAAGGAAACCAGGATTTGATGATAGGATCCCAGAGAAGTCGAGGGAAACCCTCGAAAATCCGCATAACTTTTTACTGGGTGTACCGATTGTGATAATTTTTAATTTAATCGAAAGCCGATGTTTATCTTGTGGTCACATTTAACATTTATCGAGATCTGATTACAACTTTTGGAGTAATCTTTGATAATGCGTATTTACTTGACTATTTTTTCGTCTACCTACGTTGTGATACTTGTAGATGTAATTGAAGTCGGGTTTTTTTCATTTGCCAGGAATCACAAATATTATTTTGTATTCTATGTAGGTGCTACAGAATGCTACAGAAATTTTCTAAAAAAAATACACCAAAAAATCTAAAAACAAACCTCAATAACAAAGATTTAAAAATATAAACAGAGATTAATATTTAAAAATGAAGAATTATAATTGTCTTTATTAACAAACCAAAAAAAAAAATTAATCAAAAACTGGCTTCAATTTCCATCGACAAGAAATAAAATAAGATAATCATTAACATAGTCGAAGTCAATTTAATACGCATCATTAGAGATCACTCAAGACTACTCGTCAGATCTCGCTCAGCTTTCGAATAAAAAAGAATTATCAAAATCGATACACGCGATAAAAAGTAATGAAGTAACACACAAAAAATACAGTCGAATTTAGAACCTCCTTTTTGAAGTCTAGTTTACACAGATTAAAAAAAAACATGTATCGCTGTCAGAAAATTAAACGGACACGTTTGTCAAAAATTACATGATGTCATTTTAATGATTACTTCAAGAAAGGAACCACGTAAAGCTGTCATTTTGTCACGTAACTTCCGGTCGCATCTGTGTCAAGTGTAAGACCCTGGAACGCCTTTCGTGGCTCGAAAGTGGCGGAGTAGCATTCTTACTGGATGCGCCGCTAGTGATGTATAATATCGATATATATATATATATTTTTTTTCTTATCGACTTTATTGCTATACTAATACCGTTATTTCTATATTTGACGCCTGCAGTATTGCAAACAAGTTACTTTATCGCCGAAACTGCCCGGGAGCTCTGGTCACTTTAACACAACACTACTTGAAAAACTTCCCAAGTAGGTATGCTCTAAATTTCAAACAAGATATATTTTACTTTACCCTACTTCAATACTATATGCACAAAAAAAAACACAAAGCTCATTGTTTTCTTAATACAACTAGATACGATAAATAAATAAAAAAATACGTAAGCGATAGCCGTAGCTTATAAGACGTCTAAAACACCAGAAGCATACCAAGCGTATTGCCGAATCTTGCCCCTGATTCCCAGGAGCTTCGGTCACCTTAGTCACTTACAGGAACACAAACCAGCTTGAAGATAGTAGGTATTATTTAGCTGTGATCTTCTGTAAGGTCGAGGTACTACCCCAGTCGGGATGCTCCATATTCTGAACAGGTAATTTCCTGCCCCGCATACCTCAGTTAGCGTTTAGACTTTGTTTTCATTTTGGCTTTCGTTTCAAATCCTAGTAATATTATAAACGCGAAAGTTTGCGAGAACGGATGTTTGTAACTCTTTCACGCAAATACTACAAACATGTACATAGTTGAAGATCTGAATAACACATAGGCTATATATTATCCTGATGTTCACATGAGATCTACAGTTACGCGGGTAAAACCGAGGGGCGCAGCAGGTCCAACATATTTGTAATCTGTTAAATTCTCGAGATTGAATAGTTAAGACCTAAATATTTGTATAATAATAATCGCTTAACGAGAAGTGTCAGTATAGACTGTGTGAAAATCAATTGTGTTATTGTTATTGTTTTATTTTTTTTAACCAGAAAAGGAGAGACTTCACACCAGAGCTCATTTATAGTTCAAAATTAAAAGGAAGTAAATAATTTCTTAATATTTCCAATGTAGACCTACAAGATAGTATTAATGAGTAATACAATGTCTTAGCAAATAATAGCGCGATAATTGCGCAATTAAATTCAATTGGGTTTTAAAGTGAAAAATTATTTTTCAAAATAATAAAACCTCTGACGCTGATTCGTGTGAATTTGATTAATTAAATTATTATTAAAAAGGATTTTATTAAATTTTGTTATTTATTTTTTATTCAGTATTTTTTCTGTATTTTTTTTAATTGACGTCGATTGCGTCACATCACTACACTCATCTTTATGTTAAATGTCGACATTGTCCAAAAAGTTAATACGTATTATAATTATAATGTACCCTTATAGAGATAATTCATGACCTAGTCTGACCTAGATGCAAAATAATTTCATCTCCGAGTCAGGGCCAGTTAATAACCTAGATACCTAGATTCTGGCAATGTTTACATTATATAATAGAACTAAGACCTGGTGAGACATATTTATTTACTTTTCTTCATTCTAAGCGCCAAATAGATTATCAAACTTAGTTCTAAGATAGTTACTGATTGCGTAGTACAATTGGCGGATTTATGGCTATTTAGCTTTTCCTTTTAGACAACCAAAGTAAGAGTAGAAAAATTTCATATAGTAACTGAATAAGTATTAATAATATAGGGTATAAAACGAGTGTTCTTTAGACCACACGAATACAAGAACACAGAAGTAAAATTTATGTACGATCGCTACCAGGTAGGTGAAACATGTACACGCCTAAACATTTCCCACATTTTTACATATTCCTGCTGTGTGGTTACGGTATAAAAGAATCTAGCCACCCCCTCTCTTTTCGTGGGTGTCGTAAAAGGCGTCTAAATGATAACACAGTTCCACTACCACGATGAAATTTAAAAAAGCCGACCGATAGCGGGATAACCATCCAAGTGCTGGCTTTGAAATACACAGGCTGAAGACGGGTAGCTGCGTCTTCGGTGCGACAAAGCCAGCACTGCGGTTACCAACCCGCCTGCCCATCGTGGTGACTATGGATATAACATATGAGTTTGCGCCATTTTTGGCGCGAACTTGTGGAGGCCTATGTCCAGCAGTGGTTTGCGTTTGGCTGAAGTGATATATTTATTTTCGTCAAGGTGTCTGGCCTTGTGGGTCTCCCCACCGTACCTTAGAGAGCACGTTACACTATCGAACCCGTTTGATATCATAGACCCCTGATAGGGAATGTTATTCTGAGTAGGGAATATATCCGCAATCAGAGGAGCAGCGTAGTGGATTAAGCCTTATTGCACACGGACAAAGAGGCTCTGCCCAGAAGTGGTATGTTGTAGGCTGAATCAATCAACAGTAAACAGGTTACAATGTCATGTTTATATTAGATCATTTACTAAGATGTTTATATCGAAACATTATATTTATGTAAATTATTTTAATTTTTATTTGCGGGTAATATAATTAATACATCCATGTGTATTAAATTATGCCATGGAAAATTTTATTATATTTTAAAAATTGTTGTTGAACGCTTGTTATTTTTATACTAGACCAGCTCTGCCTCAAGTTTTTGCCCGCGCAATTTCTAATTCTGTGTGAATATGGCGTTAGAAAGTAGCATGTGCGTGTTTTTGGTATTCAGCGTTAGTAGCACACTGCAGGATATATCCTACTCAAAATCTGGAGCAGCCCGACTGAAGAAGTACCTCGAACTTACAGAAGATCACAGCCAAATAATACTCTCAAGCAGTGGTGTCTTCCTGTGGTAAGTAAGGTACAGAACTCCTAGGGAGAGTCAAGGGTAGCGTCGGCAAGGCGCCTGCGATACCTCTGCTGTTACATGCGTCGAAAGGCTGCATTAACCGCTTACCATTATTAATGGCTTCCAATAATACCAATACAGCACGGATTATTTCGCGAATGTCACGTAGAACAAAGAAGTCACGAAGGAGACTGATCGGTGTGATCGAGATTGCAATCTCGATATAATTTTGGGGACCGTATAATATAGTTTTATTAATAAACATTTTTTGACAGTTTAAGTGTTCATTTAATCTCTTGCTTCCGCCAATGTCAAGTAGAGAAGACACGAAAGATACGACAGGTGCGGTTGAGGTCAACACCTTAATAGAATTTGGAAAACTATTGAGATATCAGTATTTTATGATTATTTCAAAACTGACAGAGTTATATTTACAGTTTCGAATCAGAAATTTATTTATTTGCTGATTACACAAGATAATATTGTAAGCGCTACAGATATTAAAATAATTCTATATATACTTCTATAACTAGAAACCTCAAAAAGATATTAGCCGTTCTCGAGTTTGGCGCTTATTAACAACAGTTAGGGTCGGTAAGCATCTATAGGTTACGGTAACCGCTTACTATTATGTGGGCCGTATGCTACCTAGTCGTATAAAAAAATTCGTAGGCTATTTTTTCTATCCCTAGGTGATAATCGTCTCCTTATAGAGATAGCAGATTAACGTTTGACGGGTCATCTAGTAATTATATAAAACACATAATATAATAAAGTACATAATTAATCGTGTATTACGATCACGTAGACCGCAAGCAATTAATTCCGTTTCTTATGAAAAATAGCTTTATAAGATTTTTCCTATGATATTTACAATGTTTACAATTACTCTCAAGTATAATAAACACGTGTTTGACTAATATAGCTTTCCGACTTTGTCCGTAAAAGACGTGAAGAGAAATAAAAAGTGATATTTCTAAAACCATACCAAAAAGGAGGAGGTTCTTAATTCGGCTGTACGTGTGTGTTACATCATCGTGTTCAAATATTAGTCCAACACAAACTAGTCTATGTGTTATAGTAACTTTTTTAAAAAGTGTATGTATCAGCTCCGACGCACGGGTGGAGTTTACTTCTTCGGGTCGACTGTCTAAATAGGCACAAAAAGGCTTACTACTAAGAAAAAGATTAGTAAATAACGCCATCTATCGGAACTCAATATGTTTCAGATGGTTTCACGAGAAACGTGAAGAGAACATTACCTGCTTTATTTGAAAATTAATTCTTAAGGGGTAAATTCTAAAGAAGAAAATATTATTATATTTTGATTACAGACATTTTGGTACAAAATTGTGAGTAAAACTATTGTCAATAATAAAAAATTACTTAAAACAATAAATAAATATTTTTTTTAATATCACTAGGTCGGCAAACAAGCGTACGGCTCTCCTGATGGTAAGAGATTACCGTAGCTTATAGACGCCTGCAACACCAGAAGCATCGCAAGCGCGTTGCCGACCCTATCCTCGATTCCCCCGGGAGCTCTGGTCACCTTACTCACCAACAGGAACACAACACTGCTTGAAAACAGTATTATTAACTGTGATCTTCTATATAATACTATATGTACAAAAACACACAAAGCTTATTGTTTTCTTAATACAACTAGGTACGATAGTAAGCGATAGCCGTAGCTTATAGACGTCTAAAACACCAGAAGCATTCCAAGCGTATTGCCGAATCTTACCCCTGATTCCCAGGAGCTTCGGTCACCTTAGTCACTTACAGGAACACAAACCACCTTGAAGATAGTAGGTATTATTTAGCTGTGATCTTCTGTAAGGTCGCGGTACTACCCCAGTCGGGCTGCTCCATACTTTGAGCGGGAAATTCCTGTTGTGCCCTACCTCAGTTAAAATAATAAAATCTCTCGTCATAAATTAAATTATTTGTTCGAGATCCGTCGAGTACTTCTTGATTTATTCCTAACTAGCCGATCCGTGCCCACTTCGCACAACGCAGACATGAAAAGGAGACTTATTATCGAAATTGGGTAGGCAGTGTAGCTATATAATAAACTAGCCGACCCGTGCCCACTTTATTGGCCGTTAATTATTTTTATAATGCAAATATATAGTAAAGTTTTTATCTCGCTCGCAAATTCTTCGACATTATTTCCATATATGATTAGTTTTCACAGAATTTTTTTGTTTAATAATAATAAAATATAGCCTATATCACTCCTGAATAGTGTAATTTTTCGTTAGTGAAAGAATTTTCATGTTCGGATCAGTATTTGTGAAGATTACCCCCTACATACAAACAAACTTAGAAACTTTATTACCTCTTAATAATATTGGTATAAATAATGTGTATTTAATTCATTACTTTGTGGACTACTTACTTACGTTGTATTACTTGTCGATGTAACATCATGAAAATCTCAGTAAGAGTATACCGATTATTATGATCCTTTTTATTCGGAAGCTGGTTGTTGTGATGTGGTCTTATCATAGCCGTATTTACCCTAGGGCCAAAAAGGCCATAGCTAGAGGCGGCAGCCTGCGAGAGGCGGCCCAAGTGTAGCAAACGTTCTAGGGATATGAAAAAATAATCGATATTTCAGTATAAGACTCATTATTTATTTACTATAATAATTTGGCTTTGTTAGGTTCATTGAGTATTACATGACAATTATAATTTTCATTGAATTCATTTCATTGAAACAGGCGGCCTAAAAACTTTGCTGCTGGGGTAAGTGCTCAAACAATAACACACCACACCGATGTATTATTTAAATTTGAGACGACATCTAATGAATAGTTTTTGAATTATTTCTAATAACATTTAGTTCGAAGTAGGTTTTCTTGTTTATGAACAAACGTAACTATACTAGTTGTGCAATATTAGTTTTATTTCTACACGTTTAGCGTGCAAAATGTTTAAACGTAAAAAAAAATTGTCAAATCAGTTATTTCAACAAAATGTATACACTGTAATTTTTTGTAATAAACTGGCTTAATTAGTCAATGTAAATAGTTACGAAATATTAGTTTTTAAAAAACCCTGTCAACGTAATATGATTCTTCGTACAACGGGTTTGAATATTTTAAACAATCGCGTGTTTTCATAGCTTGGTTTATTTTATAAGCGGTAGCGGGTAGTTTATAACACGCTAACGCTTATGTTACAATACCTGGTGTAGTGGTGTAGAAAAATATATTAGGTGTTTTCAAACCTGCGATCACTACTGCATCAGCCAGTGGTTATAACCACTGCACGAAAGCATCATCGGCTAAAGAGAGTAATGTAGTCAAAATAGCTATGTATGTCACCAAGAATATAATAAAAATAAAACTGTATTTAATTCCCTACACATATATCAATTACAGTTTACAATAATAAAAAAATCTAATATTTAAAAATATTACAAAAAGAATATATAAGACACCACTGAAAAAAGTGATCATTATATTAAATTAAATTTTAATTACGATTTATTATTATTTATAATTTTTTTTGTAGTGTACAATGAAGCTTTTTTTATATTTTATTCAGTAACTATATTTCGAAAGTATACAATATCATACATACTTACAATTCACAACTTAACAACTAAATATTTATAGAAAATTCCGGTATAAATATTGTACGCGAAAAACGGTGTCAAGAACGCTGGCAACATTTGCCAGTTGAATCGCAATTCTAATTCTCTGGGTAAATACACAAGCCTTTCTGTCGCCAATGGATGCAATAAGAGGTGTCATTAATAATAATAAATAATAAATGCTTCACATTCAACGGTCCCCAGTTAGATTTTCTCCTGTGTTGGGGGTCCGGAACCATACACAATACACAAGCACAAACACCCAGACAACGACAATATATATAATTGTGTTTGTTCGTAAACAAAGAAAAACTAACTTTTATTTACATCGACAAGTGTTAACGTGGGTAGTCGAACAAATATTCAGTTAATAACGCATTATTAGAGATAACTAAAAAATAACTCGTCAGATCTAAATCAAATTTTAATGTGACTACATGACAAGCACCGACTTTCGATTTAAAAATGAATCATCAAAATCGGTATACCCAGTAAATAGTAATGAGGTAACACATTTAACTGGGGTAGATCACACCAGGAAATTTCCTGCTTAAAAATGGAGCGACTGGGGTAGTACATCAACCTTATAGAAGATCACAGCTAAATAATACTGCTTTCAAATAGTGTTGTGTTCCTACTGGTAAGTAAAGCGACCAGAGCTCTTGGGGGAAATAGGGAATAGGGTCGGCAACACGCTTGCGATGCTTCTAGTGTTGCAGACGTCTATAAGCTACGGTAATCGCTTACCATCAGGTGAGCCGTACGCTTGTTTGCCAACTTAGTTATATACAAAAAAACAAACACACACACACACACACACACACACATAAAACAGTTGAATTGAGAACCTCTTCCTTTTTTGAAATTATTTAAAAATGTTAAACAAAAATAATACCTTTAAAACGCTTTATCTTTTAACTTAGTACGTATAATGATAAATTACAAATACGCATTATTATGAAGCAATGCACAAAAATTGCATGCTCGACCGTTAATATTTCATGCGGTGTTAGTAGGTCGAGTGTTTATGCTTTCTACATTATTCTATTTACTCACTAGATCACCGACCCGACTTCGTCTGTAAAACTTTAGTACTAAAAGCCGAATTTTAATTAAAAAAAAAACTCTAAAAATCGATATCGTAAATTAAAACTTAAATTCTTCAATTCTATTCTAATTAGAAAATAATTGTGTTTGCTCGCAAACGAAAAATAACCAACTTAAATTAACTCTCGATCAAATTTGAACAGTGATCGTGAGAGCTTAAACATAATCTACTAGTTTACTTACCATGGTTTAATTTGCCCTGCTGCGATATCAGCATGTTCAGTGGCACTGGCTTCTTGTTGGGTATCCCGAAGAGCCGGTTCCGGGCCGACTGGCTCACGGCCAAGTATTGCTTGTGGCCCATTCTCAACACATTCGGTGAAACTGTCAACAAAATAAAATAAAAAATAAGAAATTTGGCGTTATTTTTTTTTATTTTTATTATTATTATTATTATTTTTTTTTTTTTTTTGTTTACACGCAGTGGGATATTACAGACTGAATCGATTGATTACATATTTAACCGACTTCAAAAAAGGAGGAGGTTATCAAACCAACTGTATTTTTGGAACGAAGTTCCTTATCGTGCGGTACACGAACTGAGCGGGATGGTAGAAAGATCGAAAAAAGCGTAACAAGACTTTTTCTCGACCCTTCTTGCTATAGTACGTTACAGCCTTGTAGAAAATCAGTTATTACTATGATTGAAAATAGTAATATAATGAATAATAATAATAATATTTATTTCTAAAATTAAATAATAATAATAAAATAAAATTTATACAGTTCCAAAATTTTTATTTGTTATTAACTTAATTATCTTTCATCATTCAGTGCTTAATTTTTTTTATTCCATGTTTTCTATGCTTTATGGTTTTTATATATACCTTTTATTCCTAACATTAAATCATTATATAGAAATAAATACATTTAATTGGAAATTTTTCAATTTAAATCTGTTGACTTGATATTTTACAATATATATTATGGCTGTACAGCAAACGATGGTGCGCCTACCAAAAAGCGAAAGGAACTTCAGGAACTTGAACATTGTCCTATCTTGCGAAATGTCAAACATGTGAAATTTAATTGAACGTTGATTTATTAAATTTTTGAAATATTTTTTTTCTTTTTTGGAACGAAGTTTCTTACGGCATGCTTGACATTTGGCTGGGCGACCGAACTGAAAAAATTTGATACTAAAACCGTAAGAAAAATATATAACGGAAGTGACGTAATATCAGTCACACGACTGTATAATATAAAATAAATAAAACAATATTTCTTTTCGTTAAAACCTTCTTCTTTGTATTAGATAACTTTAAAAAAATTAAAACCGAATTTGTTTAGCCGTTTTGAATGTTTAGCGATTCATTTTCATTTGTATAGACCGATGGTTGCCCAATGATCGAAATTCGTCCATAATTAATTTAAATTATAAGTTTCAACATTATCAAGGTTCTGTTGTCAAAGACTTCTATAAAAATAAACAAAAGAGTATTTATGCATGTTTGTATCAAATACATGGTAGTGTGTGTAATTTTTTTTTTATTGATTTAATGTATTTTTTATGCATAATTAAAAAAAAAATATTAGCATTATGTACTCCTTCTCTATATAAACTATAAGTATACGAAATTTCATACTCAAATCAGGGTCCAAAGTTTTTGCTTCTTGTACTAATACATAGATTTCACGTTTACTACTTAAAAATTAAACAAAAAGCTAAAACAAACATTAAATTATCTTAGCATCAGACGACCGTGTGTGTTCGTAAAACGCATTTATTTCTTATTGAAGAAAGACTTCTTTACGCACGCATGACTTGGGAAGTAAGCTGGTGTAAGCGTGATGAGAGCGTTACGAAAAGTGTGATCGGGTGAGGCGAACGAAGTAAGAGGGAGAGGTGCGAGCACACATTCTCTTCCTCTCTTTCTCTCATAGCCAGTTACGTTCCGTATATCTAAGACACAGCGCAGGCCTATTGTGCAGGTTTTTTCTTCAGTCGTGTGGTCACATATAAATATATATATATATTCGGTTTTTTTATAGGTTTTACATTATGCATTCTATTTATATAACTACTTATTGTATAATTATTCTACTAATTTGCAATTTAAATTAAACGAAGGTTATATAATAATAAGGCTTCTGGGCGTTGGAATACTGTAATATATTTTTTTAATTCACAAACACATTACACGTATATACATATTATTCTGTATCATTTGTATTTGTGGGTCTATATATCGTTTTATAAGCCTATAGTTTGATAACATAAAAATTGAGTTATGATAATAATTTATGCTTTTCTATGCGCTGTCCTATACCCAAAGGTTGTCTGGAAGAAATCGCTCTTTTAGCGATAAGACCGCCTTTGTACATCATTATTACAGCCTATACAGTCCACTGCTGGACATAGGCCTCCACAAGTTTACGCCAAAATTAACGTGAACTCATGTGTTTTGCCCATAGTCACCACGCTGGGCAGGCGGGTTGGTGACCGCAGTACTGGCTTTGTCGCACCGAAGACGCTGCTGCCCGACTTCGGCCTGTGTATTTCAAAGCCAGCAGTTAGATGGTTATCCCGCCATCGGTCGGCTTTTAAAGTTCCAAGGTGGTAGTGGAACCTTGTTATCCCTTAGTCGCCTCTTACGACACCCACGGGAAGAGAGGGGGTGGCTATATTCCTTAGTACCGTAGCCACACAGTACATACGCCTTTGTACATCTTCCTCTAATTGTACTACTTTTGTTTGTATCTTTTAATGGTGTGCAATAAAAAATATTATTATTATTAATAATTTATGTGCACTAATAACAACCGCTCTGGTTTAGTGGTGCCAGTAATCGCCTTAAACACCGACGGTTTGCGGGTTCGATTCCCGCTGGGCATTGATATTTGATTTCTACAAATATTTCAATCCGGTTTGGATGTCTGGCTTATGAGTCTCTCCACCGTGCCTCAGAGAGCACGTTAAGCCCCCGGTTGTTATCATGATATTGATCGATCATCGTTACTCATAGTAAAGAACATATCCACCATCCCGCTGTGGAGCAGCATGGTGGATAAGCTCCAATCCTTCTCCTCCATGGAGAAAGAGGCCTGTGCCCAGCATTCGGATGTTTTTTTTTTGATACATAAATAAACGCTTTACACTCAAGGGCCCACAGTATGGATTATCACCTACGTCGGGAGTCTGGAACCACACAAAATACACAAGCATAAACACCCAGACCACCCAGTATTTCCTAAACAAATAGCCCGTTGGCGCAGTTTGTAGTGACCCTGCTTTCTGCTCCGAGGGTTGTGGGTTCGATTCCCACCCCGAGTCTGGGTGTAATATAAATATTTCTTTATATATTTATATATGTATTATTTATAAGTATGTTTATCGAAACAAAAATGCATATATACCTGTCGGCTGTTACCTATAACACAAGCATTAAGTTGCTTACTTTAGGAACAGACGACCGTGTGTGTATTGTTTAGATATTTATTTATTTTTTATTATTATTATAAATTTTCGTCACGAGCGGGGATCAAACACGGGACTGCAAGTGTAACAACCGATGCTGAGCCCACTGTTCCAACGCGTGGTCTTAAAAACCATAACAAATCATAAAGATATGTTACATTGATGAAATAATTAACACTAACAAAATTAGCAAATATGGCGTATATAATAACACATATTATTACTTATTATTTAGAGCGTGACTTTTTACAGTAATGATTGTTTAAAATGCGTTTGTTTTTATAATCTATGTACCAGAAAACCCTTTGAGTGTTCTATTTCATAACATTGACCTTCTTCTTTGTAACAATTGTCCGTTTTATTTGTTATTATGGTGTAATATAAGTACATAATTATACTATTTACCGCATAGTAAATTCGTAATAGAATGGGAGTAAGTATTAGTTAAAACTAAATTCAATTTCGACAATTGTGTTTGCAGGCAAACGAAAAAAAAACCGACTTCAATCATATCGACAAGTAATACAACGTAGGTAGACGAAAAATTAGTCAAGTAAATACGCATTATCAAAGACTACTCCAAAAGTTGTAATCAGATCTCGATGAAATTTAAATGTGACCACATGATAAACATCGGCTTTCGATTAAATTAAAAATTATCAAAATCGGTACATCCAGTAAAATGTTATGTGGATTTTCCTTCGATTCCTCTAGGATCCCGTCATCAGTTCCAAGTTTCCTTATCATGGTACCACACCAGGAATATCTCCTTTCCAACAAAAAAATAATTATCAAAATCGGTTCATAAACGACGAAGTTATCCCCGATCACTGTGAAATTCTCCTATAATCTTTGAAATCAATATCACTCAAAAGCCTGATAAAATCATACGACAATTACTCTAATAATGTCTCTTAAATCCTATGTTTACTACACAAAAGTTTTTAAGGCCCCTAATTGGGGCCCCTTAAGATTAAATACGGCCCTGGTGAAAATAAGTACAGTTTTAAAAAATAAGTATTTGCGCGTTATAAAGATACTTATTACCATTTATAACGTAACTAATATTTACATGACATGTCGGTCAAGGGCAACTCATTCTTGTTACTCCTAAGTACATAAGTACAAAGATGTAGATCCTTAGAGTTACGTACTACTAAATGATTATTTCATCTGTGTTTATTCGCGATGTTCAGAGATAAACTAAGCCTTTGGCGCATTTGCAGCGACTCTGCTTTCTGCTCCAGGGGTTCCCTCCCTGAGTTTGGGTGCAATATATTTATTAGTATAAAAGAGTAATATTCCATGATATTGAAAAATTCTAAACAATTTTTCAATATCATATATTACTGTACGGTATCTTATATCACTATAGACGGCGCCACGGTCGCTTAGACCAAATATAAAATCATCATTATCATTAATTGGCTAGAGCGCCGACACGGTCAGTCGGAGATGCAGGTTCGATCCCCGCTGGAACGGTCGATTTTTGATATGATATTAATAAATTGTTTAGTAATATTTATCATTAAAAATTGTAGCTATATATGTTACCTATAGTTTTCTAATGTTTACGCGAATTTCACTCATTATAATGAAACAACTTTTTCGGATTTTCGGATACTTTACAGCAACGGTCACGAAAGGAGTTCAAGGCATTTAAAAAACTTTATAAACAGCGATAAAAGTTTTATGTATGTACCTATGTATGTAGATGTGTGTGGGTATGTTTTTGTATGTTTATGTTTGTGTGTGTGTATGTATTTTATGTTTTTTTTTTATTCTTCTATTCCTGTCCTACTTTGTCCCACGTTCACATCATCTCTCACTACCATGGGTGTACTGGAAGAGATCTATTTTAGAGATAAGTACGTCCTTGTTAACTTTCTATATTATAATTAGTATTGTAAAATTATTTAGTGCAATAAAGAATATAATATAAAATCCGAAAAAGCTGTTTTAATGTAATGAGTGAAATTCGCGTAAACATTAGAAAATAATAGGTAAGGTGTTTTTCAATGTGAAGATTTTACTCATGTTTATTTCTTTAAAGGTATATTTATTTTACACAAGCTGACCCGGCAAATGTTGTATTACCGCTAAATGCTGTTAAATAATAGTGGCCGAAGGGTGAAAGTTTTGCGTTGTATGTATTTTTCAATGCCAAATCGTAATAAAATACAAATATTTTTTTTAAATAATAATTATAAATATTTAGGGGTATGAAAAATAGATGTCGGTCAATTCTCAAACCTAACCGATATGCAACCATATAAAAATCGGTCGAGCCGTTTCGGTGGAGTTTGGTAACAAACACCGCGACACAAGATTTTATATAATAGATCTTCTTATATAATACTAGCTGACCTGGCAAACTTCGTATCGCCTAACAGTGACTTTTAAGTATTATCACAAATCTTTTGTATGGGAGTATAGAAAAGTGTTGTTTTTAGACTTTTTCAGGAAATTTAATTTTTTTTTTAGAATTTTTCTCTCCGTAAGAACCATCCTCGTACTTCAAGGAATATTTTAAAAAGAGAATTAGCGAAATCGGTCCAACCGTTCTCGAGTTTTGCGCTTAGCAACACATTCAGCGACTCATTTTTATATTATAGATAATTAAGAATGTATATTGTTAGGAAGTCTAATAATTTAAATTATAGGCTATAGAATATCCCTTATAGAACCAAAGCTGAAAACATTTATACATATTAAATAATAGGTGACAATGTGATGGTATGTATACAAACAGTATTAAAATTTTGTATTATCCTACAATAAATACATCGTGATGTAATAATAGGTCTTATTTAAATATTTTGTTAATTTTAAACTCTAACCACATATTGTGGAGTGTAACGTCAATATTATGTAAACGGTTTAAGAACAGAAAACAGTAAAAACAATTTTGTAATAACAATAACTGAGAAAAAAAATTTAATAATAATAAAAAACGAGTGTGCTTTAGACCACACGACAAGTAAAACTTCCTAAGCAATAGACCTACACTGAGTCTTAAATATACGAAACGTAACCGGCTATGAGAGAAAGAAAATGTGTAACATCTCTCTCTAGCTCCGTTCGCCTCGCCCGATCACACTTTTCGTAACGCTTTCGTCACGCATTCATCAGCTTAATCACCAAGTCAAGCGTGCGTAAAGAATTTCTGCTTCGATAATACAGACCTCACATTTAGCGACCCCCAAAACGGCTACTGTGTTGGGGGTATGGAAACAAGCAACACAAACTCAAAACCCCAGACGACCTTTTTTACGTGGCGAAAATCCATCAAGGATACCTTCCGGCGCGGGGACGCCAGAGGGTTATGTCGGACTTCTACTGACTAAAAAAACCACCACGTGTTAGCAGTCGTCCGCCTGAGTGGGGCGAGATGGGGTCGCGCTAGCCTTCGCCACCTCGCCCCGGTGGTAGGTCCGGACAAAACCTCCGGGCCCCGGTACAATGGTGAGGTGGCCTCGCTCACAACAAGGCCGCCCCTCAGACGTGTGGGGTCGTGTCAAAAACCCCCAGACAACTTGCTCTAGGTATCCAACACGCGACCGCCAAAATTGAAGATCATTCGTACCCCTTAATCGAAACAGCTGTTATCATGCCGTGTTAAAAACATAATAAAATGATCCATAAATAAGTAAATAAAATTTTACATATTTTTTTTATTAAGTACCTTCGTGAACAATTACATTTATTACTTTTTTGTGATTCAATAGATATTACCGTCGACATTACATAGTATAAAAAAAGTCGTTACCCGCTATCTGTCCCTATGTATGCTTAGATATTTAAAACTATGCGACGGATTTTGATGTGGTTTTTGGATTGTTCGCCCATTGTACTTCACTGTCTGTAACTATCTTTATGCTTTGTTTGTAATATATTTGTGGTATAGAATAAAGTATAAAGTTATAAGTAAAATAAATAATAGTTTTTTTAACCGACTTAAAAAAAGGAGGAGGTTACTCAATTCAACCGTATATGTGTATATATTTTTATGTATGTTCGGGGATAACTTCGTCGTTTTTGAACCGATTTTGATAATACTTTTATGGTTGGAAAGGAATCTTTGATAATGCGTATTTACTTAACAATTTTTTCGTGTACCTAAGTTGTGTTACATGTCGATGTAATTGAAGTTGGTTTTTTTCGTTTGCCAGCAAACAATTATTGTACATATTTTTTGCATATTTTTATGTTACATTTATTGTTTCTGGTTGTAAAATAAAGGAAGCCAGCAAATATAATTATAGTAAATAGAGTGATTCAAGAGAAAGGTTTACATGAATTTTTATTTATTATTATTATTATTACAGCCTATATAGTCCACTGCTGGACATAGGCCTCCACAAGTTCACGCCAAAAATAACGTGAACTCATGTGTTTTGCCCATAGTCACCACGCTGGGCAGGCGGGTTGGTGACCGCAGTACTGGCTTTGTCGCACCGAAGACGCTGCTGCCCGTCTTCGGCCTGTGTATTTCAAAGCCAGCAGTTGGATGGTTATCCCGCCATCGGTCGGCTTCTTAAGTTCCAAGGTGGTTGTGGAACCTTGTTATCCCTTAGTCGCCTCTTACGACACCCACGGGAAGAGAGGGGGTGGCTAAATTCTTTAGTGCCGTAGCCACACAGCACATTATTGAATATTACATGAATAATACGTCCATATTATGGTAGGGTAACACTGCTAATTTTAGAAGTTTCTAACGTGTCTTTTATTGTTGATAGTATCAGCATTGCACCCGTGCGAAGCTGGGCGGGTCGCTAGTTTATTGTGAGGAAAACATAAATAGACGGATTTAATAAGTTTGCATTCAATATTTCGTTACGAGTGAAACACGTATTACTAAACGAGGAAGACTGTCTTGACGTTGCAACAGAAGGTCGTAATTGTTAGTGGAAAATAGTTTAATTAGTAGAATAACAAAACTAATTAACCCGATGGCGCTGTTTAGACCCTGCTTTCTGATCCGCGGGTTGTGGGTTCAATTCCCGATCCGAGTCTAGATGCAACATACGTAATATATTTGTCAAAAATATGTAGCTGTCAATAATATATTATAATATACAAATGCAATTGCCCCTAGATATATTAATAGTGTCTTCTTTATATTAATATGTGCAAAAACTTTGTACCCCTTTTTACGAAAATAGCGAGTACGGAAGAGTATGAAATTTTGCAGAAATGAATTTTTTTTTAAATAATGCATAAAAATATATTAAATCAATAAAACAATACAATGTATTTGACACACACACACACACGCATATTATACACTTTTGTTGTTTGTCAAAGTCTGTAGTGAAATTGAAAATTTTAAAAAAGATTCCTTATTTTCATAATTTTTTTAGTTTTCTTCAATTTAAATATTTAGTTATGGTCGAACAGAACAATGACTGTTGGCGTAGTTGGAATCAGTATCAAAGTAAAGTATTATTGAATAATTAAACACTGTTTTAGAGTAAATGCGGAGTTTTAATTGTTATAATTAATTAATTAATTAAAACAAATACAATTATAATGAAACAACTTTTTCGATCGCGATTCGCGATTTCTTAAGTTTCTTAAATGTGTCCTCACGTGACCACGGTCGATGTAATACGCATACATGTAAAATCCTAATAAACTGCGTCACTCAGACTCAATGTAAAAAAAATAATTTTGTTATAAATACATATATTTTTAAAAAAAAGATATATATCATTGGACTAGCCCGTTGGTGCAGTTTGTAGTGGCCCTGCTTTTTGTTCCGCGGGTTGCGGGTTCGATTCTCACCTGATTCTGGGTGTAATATTTGTATTTATATATTTATATATCTATTGTTTGTATGTATATTTAAAAAAAATTCTAACAGTCGGATGTTACCTGTAACACAAGCATTAAGTTGCTTATCATAGGAACAGACGACCGCGTGTTTCTGTTATAAGATATTTATTTATTTATTATTATTTATCATAATCTTCAAAGGAAAAGTGGCAAAAGAATGAAATTAGAATTTTTTTTAACGTGATTTTATGTTACGAAAACATTTAAAATATTTATGGAATTTATTTCTATTACATTAAAGATTAAAATTGCACGCATGTGAGGTATTTTTTCGTCATTTTCATGTAATATTGACAGAGCATCGCGGTCAAGGCATCGGACGATCATAACGAACGATTTGCCTTTCGTGAGACATTACTTAGGCAAATTTGTGTAATAATTATTAATATTTTTTAAACGACTCGGTCGATAAACAAGCATACAGACAACTGGATGGTAAGCGGTTAACATAGCTTATAGACACCTGCAACACCAGAACCTTCGCAGGTGCATTCCTGGCCCTTTCCTCGACCCTCTCCATTAGCCAACTTACTAACAACAGAAACACAGCACACTTCTTGAGATTATTACTTAGCCGTATCTGTAAGGTTGAGTTTTTGAATATTAATATTTTTTTTTTCATTTAACTAGCTGACCGCACAAACGTTGTTTTACCATATATGTTATTAACCCCCTTAATCCCACTTCCTTATAACTTAGGGGTGTGAAAAATAGATGTTGGCCGATTCTGAGACCTACCTGATATGCACACAAAATTTCATAAAAATCGGTTCAGCCGTATCGGAGGACTTTGTTAAGTAACATTGTGACACGAGAATTTTAGATATAAGATTAGCTGACTCAACGAACTTTGTACCATCATACTTTTTTCGTGAGTAACTTAGTTTTAGTAGCTTTTCTTTCATTCAAACCCCTGACACTAACGACGATGTACCAAAATTGTAAACCCAAATTTCCGACTGCGCAAAGTAAAGGCCTCCTTTCTGGGTTATAGTATTCTCATGTATAATTAAATCCAACAAATAATTTTGCAATTGTCACAACATAAATTTAAAGTGTTTATTAAAAATAAATTAACAGATAAAGCGTATTATTCGATACGCTGATTATATAGATGGTAAAGATAGAATAATTTTACATCAAAAAAGTTTTTAATGACAAATGGTAGACTATTAAATAATAATAATTTTATTTCAGACAAAGTCCATACAATTAAACAGCAGTATACAAACATAATTAAGAAACAGAGAAAAAACCAAAATAAAACATAGGAAAATAATAAAACATAGGATAATTATATCAAAATACACACAAATATACAATATTCATAACCGATTAAATAGAATTCATGTCAATAATTTATTAATGCCAATAATAAGCAAAGTCAATCTTCAAATTAAATAATTAATTAACAAACAAAAAAAAAATATTTTTTAAAATTGTACTATTACACATAATAAGCGACATAATAAGCGACATAATAAGCGTTCAATCTGATAAAAAGATGAAGTGAAGTGGCAGTGGAGCCGATGAGACGTCCTCCGACCCGCTTGACCGACGATCTACGTAAGATTGCCGGTGTACGCTTGATGAAGATTGTGGAAAACCGGTATATCTGGCGTGAAGTTAGAAAGGCCTATGTCCAGCAGAGGACTGCAATAGACTGAATTGACTGATTTACTGACTGACTGACTGATATATGATCAAAAAATATACGCAAACAACAAAAAACAAGTGTACATTTATCAAGCAAATTTAAATATGTTTCATTCTATTTTTCTTATTTTAAAAATGTTGGAATAATGGCAAAATGTAGTTAATGATGCAACAGACTATTTCATTTGATTAATATTTAATTTTTAGGGTTCCGTAACTCAAAAGGAAAAAACGAAACCCTTATAGGATCACTCTGTTGTCCGTCTGTCTGTCAAGACCCTTTTTCTCAGGGACGTGTATCAGTTTCAAGCTGAAATTCATATCAAATACTCAGATTTACTGTTTCTTAAAACTGTGAAAAAATCAAACTCTTAAGCCAACGCAATCAAAAGATACAGCCATTTATTTTGCAAATTTTCGACACTCGCAAGGGAATCAAAACCTACAGGATACTTTGGTACAAAAGAACGTCTTATGGCACAGATAAAGGAAAAATTGCGGAAGGCAAAATTTTTTAGTTACACGATATAATAAAAATATATTTAATAATTTTTTGTACGGAACCCTCGGTAGGCGAGTCCGACTCGCACTTAGCCGGTTTATTTATATTATGTTTAGACAAACAAATTAAATGTCTAGGTCATCTAATACATTAGTTTTAAAGTTTTAATTTCTTTGTGACAACATACATTTTAGATTTTGGCAGCAATTATTAAGTTATATTTATCAATACTTGTTTTATAATTATTTATGTTTGACAATCATTTTAATGATACTTATATATATTATACTAGCTTTTATCCGCAGCTTCGCTCGCATTGATTTTTTTTTGTTATCCTATGTTACTTCTAATACCTCCAAGAATATGTATACAAAGTTTCATGATGATCGGTTAAGTAGTTATTGCGTGAAAGCATAACAAACAGACTTACATTCACATTTGTAATATTACTAGCTGACCCCGCAAACGTTATTTTTCCATATATGTTATTAACCTCTTAATCCCCCCCTCCCTTCTTACTTAAGGGTATGAAAAATAGATGTTGGTGGATTCTCAGACCTACCCAATAATGCACACAAAATTTCATAAAAATCGGTCCAGCCGCATTTTTGCGCCCCATCCCACACTCCTTATTTATTCCTCTGCCAAAAGGTTACCTGGAAGAGATCGCTGTATTAGCGATAAGGCCGCCTGTTGCAACTGATGCAAATTCTATTTTTATATATCATTTGTAATATTGTTAAAACATTGTATTAGTGTGCGAAAGTGTAAATAAATAAATAAAATCGGTCCAGCCGTTTCGGACACGAAAAATTTATATATAACATAAGATTAGGGATTAGGGATTATAGAATTGAATTGATGTTACTTGGTAGTACTGTACGTCAGTTATAAGCAACCGTGCCTCAATTTTACAGCCGCGTAATTTCCGAGTTCTCGGGAACGTCGGTATAAAAATTAGCTCAAGCGTAACTCTGAATCTTCAGATATCTACGTACTAAGTTTCGTTACAATCAGTTTTATAGTTTTTTAATGAATGAGTTACAAACATACATCCATCCATTCATTTTTTCAATCTCTCATCGAGTATTTTATTCAAATTGGCTACGAAAGCAACTTTGAAGCTATCCCCAATTCAGAAAACTAGCTGTCGCCCAATGTTCGAGATTCGACCATAATTAATTTAAATTATAAGTTTGAAGTGTACTGTGGCTACGGTACTAAAGAATATAGCCACCCCACGGGAAGAAAAGTATTCCCGTGGGTGTCGTAAGAGGCGACTAAGGGATAACACAGTTCCACTACCATCTTGGAACTTTAAAAGCCGATCAATGGTGGGATAATCATCCAACTGCTGGCTTTGAAATACACAGGCCGAAGGCGAGCAGCAGCGACTTCGGTGCGACAATGCCAGCTCCGCGATCACTAACCCGCCTGCCCAGTGTATAGTGACTATGGGCAACACACATGAGTTCACGCCATCTTTGGCTTTAAAATACACGGGCAGAAGAGCAGCGTCTTCGGTGCGACAAAGCCAGCCCTGCGGTCTCCAACCCGCCTGTCTAGCGTGGTGACTATGGGCAGAACACATGAGTTCACGTTATTTTCGGCGTAAACTTGTGGATGCCTATGTCCAGCAGTGGACTGTATAATGAATGAATAAGTTTGGACATTATTAAGGTTCTGTTGTCAAGTCTATACTTCTATAATAATAAACAAAAGAGTATATACGCGTGTGTGTGTCAAATACATGGTAGTGTGTATTTTTTTTATTGATTTATGTATTTTTTATGCATATTTAAAAAAAATAGTATTCTGTACTCCTTCTCTATTAAACTATAAGTGTGCGAAATTTGATACTCCTCTGTCCAATTTTCGTAAAAAGGGGTACAAATATTTCGCTTCACGTATTAATATAGAGAAGATTAGATTCCAACGAAACGAAGCGGCTAATGAACAACGCATTTACTGTAATAAAAAATTAAAAAAAAAAAAACTTTAATTCATCAACTACAAATATAGCAAATGCCCCGTTTAACATATGAACACATATACATAAAGAAATACATTGTAAGCGACTGTATTAAATTATGTATACTATGCAAGTTTTTATGTGTTCTTATAATGCTTGACCGACTTTTTATAGCAGTCAATTATCTAACAATGTTTGCTTTATAAAAAACTAGCCGTGTCCCGCGGATTCATGCGGTTAATTTGAGGGAAAAAATAACCTATAGCGAAAATAACCTGTACTGTGTGAATGTCATAAAATGTCATAAAATCTTATTAATATAATTGTGTTCGTCAAAAAACAAAAAAAAAACAAATTCAGTTTGTATCGACAAGTTCTAAAATATTATCAACGTAGCCGAAAAAAATAGACAGTTAAATATTTTATATATATGTATATATATATATATACTAGCTGTGCCCGCGGCTTCGCCCGCGTTGAAATTAGTGTGCCACAAAGTTTTCCCAGCAACCTTCCAGTGAAACTCTCATCAAAATCGGCTTAGCCGTTCCGTAAACCTTCCTCTTGCTAATGGCGGAGCCCTCTCTCCAATGGTGAAACCGCATGAAAATTCGTTCAGTAGATTTTGAGCGAATCAATCACATACACTTTTGGGGACTTTGTTTTATAATACACTAACTGTCGTCCGCGACTATGTGCGCGTGGTTATGAAGATATGCATTACTATTAAGATGTTTAACGCAAATTATTTTTTTATTTCAGTCACTTGAAATGCTTATCAAACTGAGTAACTTTTTAAAAGGCACAATTTCGTTATTTTTATAAAACCTCTCTATACACCACATTTTTAGTTTTATTTTCAGGCTGTACATGTTTTATACAAACTATCAACCCCAATTGAACCCCCTTAGGGGTGGAATATCGTAAAATCCGTTCTTAGCGGACGTCTGCTAACTATAATCTAACTCCCTGCCAAATTTTATTTTTGTCCAACCTGGATGGATAGACCATCCAGCGGTTTTTGAGTTCTCGTGATGAGTGAGTTAGTGACATTTCTCTTTTATATGTATATAGATTACGATACATTATTTGGTCACCTTTCTACCATCTATAGAGCATACATTTTAAATTTCAAGTCTCTTACGTCAAAAACATAAGACTTTCATACAAACTTCCGACACCCGTTTAATCCCTTTAGGGGTCGATTTTCGTAAAATCAGTTCTTAGCGAATGTCTACGCCCTATAAGGAACCTACTTGCCAAATTTCAAGTTTGTAGCTGTTATAGTTTCGGAGATTTCGTGATGAGTGAGTCAATCTACCATCCCCCGTTTTAACCCCAGAAGGTAGTTGCTTTCTAAAGATACATTATTTGGACACCTTCTCACCATCTATAAGGTATACATTTTAAATTTCAATCTCTTAGTTCATAAACATGGGACTTTCACACAAACTTCCAACCCCCGTTTTACCCCCCTTAAGGGTCGAATTTCGTAAAATTCGTTCTTATCGGATGTCTACGCCCTATAAGAAGCCTTTCTGCCAAATTTCAAGTTTGTAACTGTTATAATTTCGGAGATTTCGTGATCAGTGAGCCAACCTACTATCCCCCGTTTTAACCCCAAAAAGGGGTAGATTTCTAAAGATACATTATTTGGACACCTTTTCACCATCTATAGAGCTTACATTTAAATTTCAAGTCTGTTACTTCAAAAACATAGGACTCTCATACAAACTTCCAACCCCCGTTTTACCCCCTTAGAGGTCGTTTTTCATAAAATCCGTTCTTAGCGGATGCCTACGTCTTATAAGGAGCTTACCTGCCAAATTTCAAGTTTTTAGGTGTTATAGTTTTGGAGATTTCGTGATGAGTGACCTTTATATATATATATATATATATATATATATATATATATATATATATATATATATATATATATATATATATATATATATATATATATATATATATATAACTTGGCCGGCAAACAAGCGTACGGCTCACCTGATGTTAAGCGATTACCGTAGTTTATAGACGTCTGCAACCTATGCTATCCTCAATTCCCCCCAAGAGATCTGGTCACCTTACTCACCAACAGAAACACAACACTGCTTTAAAGCAGTATCATTTAGCTGTGATCTTCTGTAGGGTCGAGGTAACCCCAATCGGGCTGCTCCATATTTTGAGCAGGAAATTTCCTGCTGTGCCTTACCTCAGTTAACCACACCCAGTAGGATGTGAATCCTGTGTCGGGGGTCCGATAATCCGGAATTACAAACACACACGGTCAGACCACGACTAACATCTATGCAAGTAGTTCATAACTTGTGGTCTACAGATCACAAGTGGTCCTTGGAAGCACCCGATTTGGTGTGTGAGTCCGGTCGTAGAATGAGCAAGACTTACTAGGCTTATTTGTCCCATTCGACTTCTTTTTTTTTTTTTTGCTTATATTCAACTGTCAAGTTCGATAGTAAAGAGTAAAACATAAAGTACTGCCTGCTTGGAGGAGTGAAAATAAAAATTTGAGAATATTTCAGCCTTCATATTCAATAGATTTCTAAAATGATATTTTTCTGACATAATAAAAAAAAGATCTTATTTCATCCAATGGTTATCGCGTTTTTTTTGCTAACATTTGTACATCCGAAACGTTGACTTCCAAAATAATATTTATTAATCGTTTTTTTTTTTCTATAATAGTATCTATTAAAAAAAAACAAATTATATTCAGTTTATAGTCTGTTTAATATGTATTCTTACATTAATGTGTCGTTACCTTTACCTATGTTTCATTCTGTGAAAATAAAGCACAACCTCTTTGGAGGCGTGCAATATCATCGGTTTCGTACTAACACCTGGCAAAATCGTTATAGTTAAACAAATTAACTACGCACTCCAGATTTTAAACTCAAACAGTTGGTGGTTCGTGACAAAACAGACATATTGTCAAATGATTAGAACCACTGATGTCAACAAATATTCGTAATCAAGCAAAAAATTTGCCATTTTCAAGTGGCTTAGTCACTTGAATTTCTAATCACGCTAAAACACACAACACATATTTCGTGTTCAAGATCGTGATTTGTGGCGATGTGAATACAGAATTACAATTGTGAATCTATATGATATTATGCAGAAGGCTAGGGCGTCTGTCTCGAAACCAAGATTTTTTTTAAACCTTATTTATAAAATTTGACAAAAAGGTATGACTTTTTAACATACTACTGTTTGAGACTACGCGTTGGCGCAACGGTCACAGCACTGGTTTGTGGTTTTTGCCCTGGCGGTTGCGGGTTCGATCCCCGCACATGATAAACATTTGTATTGGCCATACAGATGTTTGCCGTGGTCTGGGTGTTTATGCAGTCCTTGTGGGTCTCCCCACCATGCCTTGGAGAGCACGTTAAGCCGTTGGTCCGAGTTGTTATCATGTACACCTGATAGCGATCGTTACTTATAGTAGAGAATATATCGGTCAACCCGCATCTACGTTTCAGCCTGTAATATCCCACTACTGGGCATAGGCCTCTTTCCCCATGTAGGAGAAGGTTCAGAGCTTAATCCACCACGCTGCTCCAATGCGGGTCGCATCTGAGCAGCGTGATTAAGCTCTGATCCTTCTCCTATATATGGAAAGACGCCTATGCCAAACACTGGGATATTACAGGCTGAAGCAAAAGCAAAAAAAATAATTTAAAGTTTCGTATAATTTCTACTGATATATTGAATGTGTGTAATGTTAATAGAAGAGTGATGTCCCCAGATACAAGCAATAACTTGCTTAAAAGGCGGCTTCAATCACAAGGTGGTATTGTTTGAAACTTTTTTAATAAGTACATGATTATTCAATGCCTACTGAACTTACCATCCGCTATAAATCATGCAAGCATAAGTCGGATTTAGTCTAATTATGATCTATACTACTCAAATGAGAAAAATATTAAAAAAAAAAAAACAAAAATATTCATGAAATGATAATGACTCACATAATGGACTGGAGAAGTACCTCGACCTTACTGTAAACGCTCAGTATACGCTCAGAATTTGGAGCAACCGAATGGGAAAGTACCACACCGTTGCAGAAGATTATTTTTAAATAGTACTGAGCTCAAGTAGTGTTCTGTGTTGTGCTCTGTGAGTAAGGTGACCAGAGCTCTTGGGGATTGAGGGTAAGGTCGGCAACGCGCTGGTAATACGGCTGGTATTCCTGGCGTTCATATGTTACGGTAGCGGTTCGTACGCTTGTATCTACCTTTATAGTGTAAAGGATTTTATTTTATTATATACTTTATTGTACACCACATACATAATGATAGTTATAGATTCTAAAGTACAATGGGCGGACTTATGGCTAATTGACTAGCCCGTTGGCGCAGTTTGTAGTGACCCTGCTTTCTGCTCCGGGGGTTGTGGGTTCGATTCCCACCCTGAATCTGGATGTAATGTATATACTTATTTATATATTTATTATTAATAAGTATGCTTATCAAAAAAAAATGTAGCTATATACCAGTCGGCTGCTACCTATAATACAAGCATTAAGTTGCTTACTTTAGGAACAGACGACCGTGTGTGTATTGTTATTTATTTATTTATTTATAAAAAAAAAATAGTCATTTCTTTCTGACAACGCAGCCATGAAAAGGAGGACTTATTATCGAAATTGGGTAGGCAGCGTAGCTGTATCATAAACTAACCGACCCGTGCCAACTTCATTGGGCGTTAATTATTTTTATTATGCAAATATATAGTAAAGTTTTCATCTCGCTCGCATTTCTCCGACTTGATTTACATATACTATTACTTTTTATAGAACTTTTTGTTCAATAACAATAAAATATAGCCTATAACACTCCTGAATAGTGTAGCTTTCTGTTAGTGACAGAATTTTCACAATCGGATCAGTATTTGCAAAGATTACAACTTACAAACAAACAAAATTAGAAACTTCACCTCTTTATAATATTAGTATAGACTTACAAACAAATGTCTACGTTCTAATACATAAATAAATAAAATTTAGATTTTATTGTATAATTTAATTTTTTATTATTATTATTATTATTTTCCGCTTAAATCTTTAATAAATTTATGTCTTGAACGAGCGAGAAATTATTCTGCTTGACAATCACCTTGAAATTAAATTCATCAATGAAACTTCCAAGCACAGACAGTTAAGTATATTATTATTTCAACGTCAAAAACTGTATATTACGAAAGGACAGACCTCCGTTACGTTCATTGAAGTTGAAAGAAAAAATTACAATTGTGTAATGCGGAATGTCCACTTTAGTACCTACTATTTCGCGGTAACTTGGCCTCGATGTTACTTATAAATGTTTGATTTATATACTTTTTCATATATTTGATATGCTGTGACAGGTTGTGAGGAGATTAATAATAATTAGTTGCTGTATTTAACTTATGCATTTACTTCACATTATCTGTCGATCTTAAGGGCCGTTCATTGATCTCGTGATTACTATTCGGCCTGTGACATCCCACTGAAGGTTTATTTTTAAAGCACACGTCTAGCGCGGATGGAAGATGGGAATGAGACTGACTGTGGCGGATAAGTAACAACACCTGCTAAAGGATAAAAGTACTAAATAGATAGAATAAGAGTGCTGAATAGGGAATAAGGTTAACTGATCAGGGTTATAACAGATCTCTATCAGATATTTATGACAACAACCTGGACCGACAACTTATCGTGCTCACCGAGGCATGGTGGGGAGACCCACAAGGACAGACATCCAAATTGGAAAGAAATATATATACAAATACAAATATATATTCCGATGGGGAATCGATCCCCAAACCGTCAGTGTTTTAGGCGCCTACACGCACCACTACACATTTTTTAATAACTTCCCTACCTGCCGTTGGCGATATATAAAAATTATTGATACGCCCCTAATCCCTTTTTATAATATTATAAATGTGAATGTGAGTTTGATTATTACGCTTTCACGCAAAAACTACTTAACCTAACTAACATATGTCAAATTCTTGGAGGCATTGGAAGTTAACACACGACTACACGAATGAAATCAAACTTCTGCGCAATACATTGTATCTTAAATAATATTATACGAAACGTAGCTGGCTATGAGAGAAAGAGAAAAAGAAAATGTGTGCTGGCACCTCTCTCTTGCTCCGTTCGCCTCGCCCGATCACACTTTTTGTAACGCTCTCGTCACACATTGACCAGCTTACTCCCAAATTCAAGGGTGCGTAAAGAAACTTCAAACATATCTCAATATAAATGAGTTTACCGTTGAAGTTGTTTGAGTTGGCAACTCACGAGACTTGTAAGACGCCGCGTTGGCGCAACGGTTACAGCCATGGATTGTATCTGTTGCGCTGACGGCTGCGGGTTCGATCCCCGCACATGACAAACATTTGTATTGGCCATACAGGTGTTTGCCGTGGTCGGGGTGTTTCTGCAGTCCTTGTGGGTCTCTCCACCGTGCCTCGGAGAGCACGTTAAGCCGTCGGTACCGGTTGTTATCATGTACACCTGATAGCATCGTTATTCATAGTAGGGAATATATCCGCCAACCCCCATTGGAGCAGCGTGGTGGATTAAGCTCTGATCCTGCTCATACATGGAGAAAGAGGCCTAAGCCCAGTAGTAGGATATTACAGGCTGAAGCGAGACTTGTAAGTTACGTTCTGACAAACTCTCATTATGATATTAGTAAAGATTGCGTAAAAAGCTTAAGTAACAAAATATGAAAACAAGAGCATGACTACAATTTCATTACACAGTACTTGGACGCTAACCGACATAGAAATAAAGGTAATGGTTCTACTTATTGCGTAAAATTCAAAGTTACTGCAAAGTTAGGGAAATTGCTATTATGATTTTATTTTGTACTCGCTTTCTGTCCGGTTTCTGCCATATGATTTTCATAATTTTGGCTGTTCAGTTTTCTCCTACTGAAATATAGCCTATGGCAGTCAATGATAACGTGGGTCATGGTCAAAGATTTTCTGAGTTTGTCCAGTAGTTTTTGGTATGTGAGGAACCTAGAAGTGATTTCCTATTTATTTTATTACTATAGATATATCACTCGTTTACCAATCAAGACCCAAACAAAAAATCAACAGCAACTTTATTCAAATAGGCTTAAAAAACACTTTCGAATCGTTATTTTAGAAATTAAAATTTTGAAAGTGATTATAATTTTTCAAATCGAAGCTACCACCGATTTGGAATGTATATTCTGCAGCAGAGAATCAGCAAGGAACTTCGCAGTTACTTTTTTGAAAATAATAATCATCATCATCATCATTTCAGCCTATAACAGTCCACTGCTGGACATAGACCTCCACAAGTTTACGCCAAAAATAGCGCGAACTCATGTCTGTTGCCCATAGTCACCACGCTGGGCAGGCGGGTTGGTGACCGCAGGGCTGGCTTGTCGCACCGAAGACGCTGCTGCCCGTCTTCGGCCTGTGTATTTCAAAACCAGCAGTTTGAAAATAATATATACATATATATATGTACACTGTGTTTTACTACAAAATTAGTAATATCTTGCATGAAATACAGCGTCGCTAAGTCCACACGTCTTTATCAACTATTTATTCCTGTACCGAAATTTATGCTTTACCTATTAATTTCTTTTTATTAAACACTTCAAATTTACGTTGAGTCAAATGCAAAATTGTTTGTGTAATTTTACTATACATGCGAATATCATAACCCAGAAAGGAGACGTTTACTTTGCGCAGTCGGAAACTTGCGAGTTACAATTTTGTTATTCCCTCTCGTGTTTACATTGCGATTATTACTATTTATATCAAAACAATCAATATTCTTATGAATATACATAATGTTGTTATAAATATATTGCGACGCAATTGTTAACATGTCTGTCTACCTTATAAAAAAACATCGCGCAGGGAGACTCGAGCTCCAAGATCGTAAATGCCATGAAAATCTCTTTTTTTGTACAATAAATAGTCTCAACATCTATAGCATATATCCGTACGATTAAATAAAATTGGAGTGTCTGTTTGTAATATTAAAATAACTGCTTTTTAACAAATGCATATTGATGTATACACAATACACATACAAAAATTTTTTTTACAATTTTTCGTCTGCCTGTCTGTCTGTTTGTTCTAACTTATCTCTGAAACGGCTGGACCGATTTTGACGGGACTTTCACTGGCGGATAGCTGATGTAATAAGGAGTAACTAAGGCTACTTTTATTTTAGAAATTTATTTATTTTATAACTCCGCGAACTGAAAAATAACTTACTCTTAAATTCCACGCCGACGAAGTCGCGGGCACAGCTAGTATATATATATATATATATAGTAAACAACATTAAAAGTTTGAAGACAAATCACTTTGTATAATTTACATCAAGATTAATTTCAATATATATTCGATTATAATTAAATTATGTTTGAATTAATCACGTCGATAAGATTATGACGTAAATATATTTTAATACTATAAAAAAAAACCAGTAATTATATGCTAGATAACAAGGTCTGTATCGATGTTTCCATTATTATTTATTAGCCTAGGTTAGCAAACTGGCGTAGAGTTCACTTTATGGTGATTTTGACGCTACTTATGGTAAGTTTAACGCTGACACTCCTCAGGAAGCTCAGGGAAACTTACTCACATATCCATGACACTACTGAGAATATTCTTTGCCTGTTATTATAGGGTAAATAATAGAATGATTTATTGAATGTCCTGCGACTCAAATGACCAGCCCACTGCCACTTCAACTTATTAATCTGTGGGCTATGTCAGTAAATTTCGTTCTCTCGCGGTTAGTCTAAATAAATAATTAATAGGTATTTACGCTAAAGCAGTAATCGAATCGATTGCTATGTAGCGATCTCTCTCTCGTCGGTCCCTCATGTCTGAGGATCGTGGTCAACATCAGGGTTGCATCTGGAGCGGATGATGTGCCTCCACCGGTCTCTGTCCATGGCGTCTCTTACGACCGTGTATAACTTAGTGGCAGATGAGTTTTTGACCTGGTCTGCCCATCTCGTTGGTGAACGACCGCGCGATCTTTTGCCTTCCGTGTTCCCAACCACAATCGGTCTCTCCAGATTTTCATCGCCTCTGCGCATCGTGTGGCCGAAGTACGACAAAATACGCCGTCGGCATATGGTGGACAACCTGGTTTTGATATGGAGCTGGGCCAGGATCGACGCATTAGTGCGTTTCGCAGTCCAAGGTATTCTCAGCATTCGCCTCCAGCACCACATTTCGAATGCATCAATCCTTTGCCTTTCTCGGGTCAGGATTGTCCATGTCTCAACTCCATACAGGAAGATAGGGAATACAAGGGCTCGTACCAGCCTGGTCTTGGTTCTGATACCGATTCTCCTTTTCTTCCAGATGTTGTTCAGACGCGCCATAGCATCCTTTGCCATCCCAATACGCCTTCTTATTTCGGGGACACAACTGCCGTCATTGCAGATTTGGGCACCTAGGTAAATGTAGCGATCGACTGTGTCAATGCCCGGAATGTTGAGAGTATCTTTTGATAGGTTTCCGGCTCGATCCACTATCATAACCTTGGTTTTCGTTCGATTTACTGCAAGCCCCATATTTAGACTTTCCAACTCCAGCCTATGGAACAGCTCTCTCATATCTTCTACGGATGTTGCGAGAAGAATGGTGTCGTCAGCATACCTAAGATTTGATAGTCTTTTTCCACCTATAGGAAAACCTTTCCTCCAATTTTCAATCGTCTTTCTAATAATGTACTCTCCGTATATGTTAAAAAGTGCAGGGGACAGAATACAACCCTGTCTATGTAGCGATAATATCACCTTTTTTTGCACATTTTTGTTTCTTTCTTGCATATTTCTATGGCTACGTGTACGTGTTTCTGGTTGTAAAATAAAATATATTTGTATGTATTGTATTGTATTGTATTGTATTGTGTTGTTTTGTATTGTATTGCATTGTATTGTATTGTATTGTATTGTGTTGTGTTGTGTTGTGTTTTGTTGTTTTGTGTTGTGTTATGTAATAGTTGCAAATACTATAAGATTAAATCCAAACAGTTTTTCCCCACTTCCAACTCTCTCCCACTCCTCGATACTGAGGCCTAGTAACGTATTTATGAATCCACTTTAATTGCAAGTATTGTGAACGCGAAACACCAGAAGACAGAAGGAAATTAGCACATTTACCTTCTACAATAAAAAAAAAAACGTTACAAACAGACTACATTGCTCAACATTAATTAATATGTACATTGTTGGTCGATAATTAATTAATAACAGCTCCGAGTTAATGTCGTCAAGGAATTAGAAGACTAACAATACGCCACTTACACACGCAAGAGATAATTACTCAGAGAACGTTTAGCTAGCCGGTAATTCCAGGACCTATTGCTCGGAGACTATTTAAAATCTAAGGTACCAATTTTTATAAAACAAAGGGACATACAGGTTGTTTGGTGGAGGTTTGGACAAACGGTCAGTGTAGTGAGAGAGGGTCATTGCCAATATATCTGGCTACTTAAGTCATTGCCCTTTTAAGCGTAAGCTAATCGTAAGCGTACGCTTTTAAGCGTACTGCTCTCTTGGTGGTAAACGATTACCGTAGCTTATAGAGGCCTACAATACCAGAAGTAATTCAAGGACGACGGTTCGTCGCGACCCTATCCCCAATCTCCCCAGGAGCTCTGGTCACCTTGCTTACCAGTGAAACACAATACTGATCTTGAGATCTTCTAGAAGGTCAGCACTTCCTCAGTCTGGCTGCTCCAGATTTTGAGGAGGATGTTACCTGCTGTGTTCTAACTCAGTTAAAACTCTAAGACTTGTAACACGAACTATTATAGCTTACGTTTATTGTTAATAAAGTAACTATTATATTCAAATTCTTATTAAAGTGGATTCCAATGATTATGGATGTGCTTATTATAAACAACTGAAAACTGACAATGTTTTCCCTTTATTAACCCCCGACGCAAAAAGAGGGGTGTCTCCTGTCGGACCAGCAATACGGTTTCCGCCGTAACAGGTCCACGGGGGATCTTTTAGTGTACGCCTCGCACATCTGGGGCGAAGCCTTGGACAAGCACGGAGAGCCGCTAGCTGTCTCACTAGATGTATCGAAGGCATTTGACCGGGTCTGGCATGAGAGCCTATTGAGCAAGCTTTCAGCTTACGGAATACCCCCGAGCCTGTGTGATTCGATATCAGATTTCCTGAGTGGGCGATCATTTCGGGTGGTCTTAGATGGCTCCTCGTCTGACTTGATGGCGGTTAATGCCGGTGTCCCTCAGGGATCAGTTCTCTCTGCAACCCTCTTCTTGATTCACATTAATGACCTCCTTAGGCCCGGTATCTTTGGATACGCGGATGACAGCACTGTTACGGAGAGATATGTGTCCGGTCCTCGAGCTGGTGGGGTCGAAACTCTTGAGCATAGAGAGGCTCTGGTAGAACACATGAATTTGGCTTTGAAAGAGGTATCCGATTGGGGTGACGCCAACCTAGTCAAATTTAATGCCTCCAAAACGCAAGCATGTCTCTTCACCACCAAGCGGAGTCCATTCCCATTGACTCCTACTTTCCGAGGTGTATCTGTACCGATCACCGATAGTATTGATCTTCTAGGCATAAATATTTCGACTAATATGAACTTCGGACAATGCATAGAATCCAAGGCGAAAATTGCTGGTAAGAAGCTTGGTATCCTCAATAAAGTCAGACAGTACTTCACACCGGAACAGCTCCTAACTCTGTACCAAGCACAAGTTCGGTCGTTTTTGGAGTACTGCAGCCATTTATGGAATGGCTCTGCCAAGTACCAGCTCGCTGCTTTGGATTCTGTGGATCGACGTGCCAGAAGACCCATCGGTGACGAATCGCTGGTTTTTTCTAGACTTCAAAGTCTCGAACATCGGCGCAAGGTTGCCTGTTTGTCGGTATTTTACAGGTTATATTTCGGGGAGTGTGTTCTACAACTATACAATTTGGTTCCACCATCACCTTTCTACCACCGAACCGCAAGGCATCGCATGAATCTGCACCGCTACGTGGTTGAAATTCCACGACCTCGCACTAAACGGTTTGCTTCCTCGTTCCTAATACGCACCGCAAAAATTTGGAATGCCCTTCTGGTTTCCGTTTTTCCAACAGACTATAACTTGGGTTATATGGTTGGTTGGGTTGGGTTGGGCAAAACACATGAGTTCACGTTATTTTTGGCGTAAACTTGTGGAGGCCTATGTCCAGCAGTGGACTGTATAGGCTGTAATGATGATAACTTGGGTATCTTTAAATCAAGAGCGAATAGGCATCTCCTAGGCAAGCGCGCACCACCTTAGCCTGCATCTTCACTTGCCATCAGGTGAGATCGCAGTCAAGCGCTAGTCTATATATTTAAAAAAAATATATAAGTTTGACGTGTCTGTCTGTCTGTCTGTCTGTGGCTCCGTAGCTCGCGAACGGATGAAGCGATTTCAATTATTTTTTTTTGTATGAAAGGTGAGTTACGGGCGAGTGTTTTTAGATATGTTTGATGAAAATCGGTCGAGCCGTTTAAAGGTTGTGGGGGTGAAAGTGGGGAAGAATAACCGAATGTCTGCAAATATAATCTAGTGGGGTCTCGTATGAAAGCGCATCACGTGAACATTACAAAATAATGTGTTCAATGAAAATCAGTTGAGCCCTGAAAAAACTCTGGGGGTAAAAGTGGGGAAAATACCCAATATCTGCAAATATATGTGGTGGGGAGAAAATGAGAATGGAAATCCGAATGTCAGTAAATTTACCCAAGTACCAAATTAAATAGCATCATATGCACTTTACCAAATTAATAACAAAAAAAAATGAAATATATTAAAAAAATCGGTTGAGCCGTTTGAAGTTAATGGGGCTAAAAGTGGGGATGGAAAACAGAATGCCTGTGAATCTATCCTAATGTTGTATCAAATGAAAGAGCACTGAAAAAGAATATTAATGACTTAATCGAGAGTGTTCTTAGTTTCGTTCGATGAGAAAATTGGTGAAAAGCTGTTTTAAAGTTATGGTTATGGTGTCAGAAAATTGGGACATGGAAATACAAGTCAAGTGAAAGTATCAATTACTACATCCCAGTCTTTGTAATTTTGCTAAAGATACAAAATCTACATTATAATAATTGTACCTATAAAAAGTATAAAATAAAAATTAAATTAAAAATAAAAAAAAAAACCGACACAATTAACCTGAGTTGCCTTTAAAAAGTAAAAAATAATAAAAGAAGCTCTGTACTGTGTGGCTACAGTACTAAAGAATATAGCCACCCCCTCTCTTCCCGTGGGTGTCGTAAGAGGCGACTAAGGGATAACATAGTTCCGCTACCACTTTGGAACTTAAAAAGCCGACCGGTGGCGAGATCACCACCCAACTGCTGGCTTTGAAATACACAGGCCGAAGACGGGCAGCAGCGTCTTCGGTGCAACAAAGCCAGTACTGCGGTCACCAACCCGCCTGCCCAGCGTGGTGACTATGGGCAAAACATATGAGTTCACGTTATTTTTGGCGTAAACTTGTGGAGGCCTATGTCCAGCAGTGGACTGTATGGGCTGTAATGATGAATAAAAGAAACTCAATCTTAAAGTACCTAAGTATGTACGAGTACTAATAATTCTAAAAAAAATACATCGTGTTGGGGGACCGTTCCAAACCTAACAATTCAATGACAAATAGTCTAAACTAACCTAACTTAACTAAGCAACATAGGTGAATTTAAAAATAAAATTAAGAATTTTTTTTTATAAAATTACTTCAAAATATTGCGTTTCAGATACGACCGTCAACGACATCTGCCCAAATAATAAGACTCGGGTAAAAGATATATAAATATATACATATATATATATATATATATATATATATATATACATTAGTATCACATGCTACTAACTAAGTCTATACCTACTATATATATATAGTAGGTAATAAATAAGAAGGAGTGGTCCCTCAACGTGATATATTTTTTTTAGAATTATTAATACTCGTACATACTTAGATCTGGGTGTTTGTGCAGTCCTTGTAGGTCTCCCCACCGTGCCTCGGAGAGCACGTTAAGGCGTCGTTCCCGGTTGTTTTCATGTACACCTGATAGCGATCGTTTCTCATAGTAGGGAATATATTCGCCAACCTGCATTGGAGCAGCGTGGTGGATTAAGCTCTGATCCTTCTCCTACATGGGGAAAGAGGCCTATTAGTGAGATATTACAGCCTGAAGCCGTATATTTAGGTACTTTATATTTACAATAAATTCGAAATTACGGAAATAATATTAGATATTAAAAAAAAAACAGATAAACACATAAATAAATATTTGAATACTCATTTTATATTAATGCAAATACTTCCTACATTTTTAAATCGAATAAATAAATGTAATTTTATTTATGTAAATATGATGGAAAAGTTCCACAATTTTTATAAAGCCTGACATTATTTCGAGGTATGTGTTTAAAAATTTATTTTCTAAATTTGAATTCAAGATTGAAATTAAAAAAAGGCTTCAAAGTTAACGAACCCCAGAAGGATATGAGTATTGTGTAGGGGATCCGGAAACGTAAACAACAAATACAAATACTCAGCCCTCAACACAAGTTAACATTAGCGCAGAACAGAAGATTACAGCTAAAGCTTCTTTCTGCAGTATTGTGTTCCTATTGTGAGTAAGGTTGAAAGCTCCTGGGTAGGGTCGAAAGTAGGGTCGGCAAAGCGCTTATGATGCATCTGGTGTTGCAGGCGACAGCCACGATAATCGCTTACCATAAGGTCAGTCGTACGCATGTTTGCTGACATTGTTGTGTAAAAAAAAAACTTGATTCAAGTTTCGAAGCTTTCATGGCCACTATTAACGCTTTTATTTATGCTTAACTTCGTTATTGTCATTGTAAAACTTCCGAACCACCACAAAAGCGGAGTTATTGGAGGGTGGGGGGGGGGGCGACTTGGTTACATCTACAAATAATACAACACAGCGACAAAAAAAGTCAAGTCAATAGGCATTATTAGTGATAATGGAAAAATTACCTGTCAGACCTCAATCAAAATGATATAGAATGATAATTGGAACCACATGACTTCTACGTGACATTGGCGAAATCATCTGTGCTCATTTGTCACTTTTGAAAGCCATTAACCCTGAAGAAGAAGAATAAGGAACCACATGAAAAGCACCAGCTAGCCAGCTAATAATTTATGAGATACTAGCTGGCCTGGCAAACGTCGTACCGCCTTATTTTTATTTTTTATTTTTTGTAAGTATAATAATTATTTATATCAAATTAAAATATAGAATATCTTTCAAGTCGGATCAAACAGCACACGGTGTGCCAATTTAATTAAATTCGGTTAAGTAGTTTAGGACTCCATCGCGGACAAACAACGTGATGCGTAATTTGTGTAATTGGCGCGTATATTAAAATAATACCTAAAAAACATTGAAGTTTAATGTCAATCTAAACTAAGCAAAATCTTGATTTATAATACTTTAAATTTGAAAAAAAAATCTTTAATCTTTTAACGTTTTTTGTTATGATGTAAGTGTAGTGTACTTTTAAATTATGAGATGATTTATTTGATGGAGCTTAAGTAAAACTTTATTTTCTTCATTTAACATATATCTCCCTCTCAACTTCCGTTCGCTTCACCCGATCACACTTTTCGTAACGCTCTGGTCAAGTATTCACTAGCTTAATTCTCAAGCCAAGCGTGCATAGTTATACTTCAATAAAATAAATAAATACCAATGAAAAATATAAACCATACGATTGTCATAATGTGTTTTACAAAAGCACCAGGAACGACTAGAATCAACACAACTATAAAAATCCAGAGCAGAAACTTTACATAAACAGACATTATTGACGATTTTATCACCACTGTACGTTCTAAAACAGTTTTCATATTAGCAAAGTAATCAATCAATACATATAATAAAAATGTAAATGTAATATGTTTGTGCATGCTAATCTCACAAACGGCTTATCAGATTTAGACACGGTTATCGTAAATATATTGTAGTAAGCTTCACTTAATATTTAGTGTTTGTTTCATATCAATCGGCTCATAAATAAAAATGTTATGCCTATTTAAAGAATCACGTTGAACATGTGCCCAAACGACGGTGCTTATAATCGAATATAAACCAAAAGATGTATCCAAAAAATGCTGTCCAAACTCACTATTCCACGCGGACGAAGTCGTCGCCACAGCTAGTTCTTTATGTATTCCAAAAACAATAAAAATATACATCTTAAAAGTTCGCCAACAACTGTGTATACCACATTGTAAATTTTTTGTAACGCGTTAAACATTTAGCGACAAACATCTAAACCAAATATTGTTTGAGACACAAGTCTAGAGCAAATACAATGAATATTTATTAATCTATACAAATAAATAAAATTGGAGTGTCTGTCTGTTTTTACTAAGCGCATGTATACATGGTACATAAACCAAAATAACATCGATTCCGATTTTTGTATGTCTATCTGTTTGTTCCGGCTAATCTCTGAAACGGCTGGACCGATTTCAACGGGACTTTCACTAACAGATAGCTTATGTAATAAGGAGTAACTTAGGCTATTTTTAATTAGACATTTATTTAGTTTTATAGCTCTAAGAACTGAACAAAAACTTTTTTGTAAAATTCCACGGTAATGAAATAGCGGGTACAGCTAGTTTATCAATAATGTATACAACATTAGGTCACCAGTGACAGTCTGTAATAAATGTGGCAAAGTGTTTATCTTTGCGAAATAATGGAATTAAAATTATCTTAATGATGTATTTTTATTCAGAGGAATAAAATAAGTATTATACAGCCACATAATTAAATATAAATGTCTTTTTGCATGCTTTGCACCCAACTGCTTCTGTGTCGGGGGTTCGGAACACAAAACACAAGCACAAACGCGCAGAGCATGACAAATACTTGCACAACCGTATGTATGTGCGTTACTTTTGAACGACGACCAAATTGGATAATTATTTTTTTCTTGCGTTGGTTTTCGTCTGCTTTGTATAATAGTGCGTGCTGTGTCAGCGGCGTCTAAAACACCAACGGTCGCGTGTTCGATTCCTGCTCGGAGTGGATATTTGTGTTTATACAAATATTTATTTCCGGTCTGGTCGTTAGTCCTAGCGGGTCTCTCCGCCGTGCTTCGGAGAGCACGTTAAGCCGTCGGTCCCGGTTTTTTTATTATGTACACTTGATAACGATCGTAGATCCTTCTCCTACGGAAAGAGGCCTATGCCCAGCTGTGGGATATTACAACACAAAGCGAGCTTTATATAGAAGTAAATTAAGGAAAGAAAATTTACAAAAAATGCTGTACGAAGTTCTAGTAAACTAGTTGGTAATAATGTATTTCATCATAATTTTTCATCTTATTTTCATTAATATTTTTGCCATGTGTATGTTATATAAGTATGTTATTCGTGTATGTTAGTCATGTATAATGCAGTTATCACATATAATTAAAGCAACACTTAGACTTTACTATAATTGTATGACGGACTTAAAATATAGTGTATACTTTGTTAGTGTTACATAAATAATTAAATAATACAACTGCTATGCCAAATCGCTATCAAAAAGTTTATTAAACATTTTGTTAACTTAACAACATATGTTGTCGCATTATAATAAGCCATAATTTGTTTTCAATTTCTATATTAAAATTCTATAATTCTCACGTCAAGTTTACCCGTTCTTTTTAGGTAATTATTTGCTAATTAGTCACAGTAGAAACACTTGGACCTTGGAGTAGCAGTGCTAAAAAATTTTTAAATGAGATAACTCCTCGCCATATTGCCTCCACCGGTGACAAGAGGGCTGGTGCATTTTTGCCCAGAGAATTGGCATAGCGATTCAACGGGGAAATGCTGCCAGCATTATTGGCACAATTCCACGCGGACATGATTTATACCAAAAGTATCTGTAAATATTTAGTTCTTAAGTTGTGAATTGTAAATATGTATAATATTTAATAAACTATTGTTGATAATAAACATTCGTTTTAAGTTTCATAATATATCTAATTACATAAACTGTAGAGTTTGTTGCCTTGTTATTAAGTTATTGCAGTAATTTAATAGATCTGTTTAGATTAATCTGACGCAGCTTGTATACATTACTCCGCTGCTTCTCCTTTACATAGGAGCTTGATCCACCACGCTGGATCACTATGGCTGTACGGCTAATTTCCATGCTAAAAATAAAAGTCAGAGTTTAGGATGGTCAACGTACTCTCCTAGACAAGGTATGGAGACCCATATGGTCAAATAACCAGACCAAACACAAATATTTGCACAAATCAATACATTGCAACGCCATACCATATTGTCTAGCCGAGCCTTATGACGCCATGCCATAGCCAAGCGGAGCTAAGCCAAAGCCATACGGTTCGATAATGGTCTTCCGGTTGTGAGTGACGTTACGTCCAACCGCCAAATAATATAAAGAAATGCCCCGATTGTCGATTTATGATATTATTCTTGTGTTAGCATTGAAACAATTGGAAACGCTGCCAGTTTGTATAGTGTTTATTAATAAAGTAATAGTTGCATAAAGTGCGTACATGTTTGTTTTTCCTCTGCCGTTTTACTCAGAAGCGGGATAATGAAACGTAATCGCCCCAATGAAGCCGGCAACGGTGTCCGTCCGCCTCAGCGCGAGCAAGAACAATATCATAGCAACGAAGAAGAAGAAATATACTTTATTGTGCATAAAAGTTAAAGTACATAGGTACCTTAAAGAAATAAAAACTTACAAAATAATAATATGCACAAAGGCGGTCTTATCGCTAGGTAAGCGATTTCTTCCAGACAACCTTGGGGTAGAGGAGATTTTAAAACAAAACAGAGTAGGGTCTTCAAAAGGGCAAAAAAAAGGCGAATCCTACTATCTAATAATATAATAATAATATAAAATAAATAAATAAATTAATTAATTAATTAATTAATAAATACACAAATAAATTCATACCCACATAAAAACAGTGAACAACAAATAAATACAGCGAAGATGAAGAATGTCCGTCACCACCAACGAGAAAATTACTAAAGTGCTTGCTAGAGAACAAAGTTGAGAGGGCAATAAGCGAACTTAATGAAGAAAGCGTATCCCTTCATTTTAAAGGTCATCGCGCAGCGTCCCTCATACCAGAATTTGACCCCGATGGAGAAGATTGCAAAGTATCAGCATGGTTAAAGAAGATTGATCAGTTGGGTGACATAAATGGCTGGGACGATAAGGTAAAAGCCTTTCACCTACAAGACAAACTTCGCGGGCAAACATACGTGGGATGAGTGTAAATATTTGTTGGTACGAGCTTTTCCCAAAGACCGCGATTATAGTGCTTTATCAGACGAAATAATGCATAGGAAGAAATTACCTAACAAGACAACGACGAAATACTATCAAGATAAAATCGCCATGTGTTTTCGCTGCAATCTATCTGATGCTGCCAGTGTCTCGTGCATAATCAGAGGGTTACCGATTTCACTATAGCCGAATGCACGTGCTTTCCAATGCCAGAGTCCGGATTTTATTTATTTATTTCAACCACAACTTACAACTATCATTACAGGTACTACCCAATTCGATAGTGAAGTTCACATTATTTTATCCTTGTGAATTCATTCAGAATTAATCTAGTTCAAAATTTGTATGTACTATTTCTTTTAGAAGAATTTTATTTCCGGTACTAATATCAGATACCAGTGATAGCCCAAAATTCAAACATCATTTTGATTCATATGAGACGACTTTAGTTGCGATATTCGTGAAATCGTTCAGTGTGCAACTGAATAAATCAATCCTGTCGGCCACTATTTAAGCATGCGTATAGCTCGCGTGAGCGAGATGTCACGCAACAAGTTGGTGCGCGCCTGGGGTAGTGCCAGGAGGCTGGGGCGTCGCCTCCGCTGCACCGCGTTGTCCGCCGCGCACAGCCTGAGTTCTTTAAGAATAGCTGGATTGTCTGTTTCATCGCGTAGAACCTTCAACATGTACGTAGCAAGGGAGACTTCGCGCCTGGTTTCCAATCTGCTGTACCCCGCCATGCCTAAAACGAACAAGGTAGGGTACAGCAACGGATAACTGGGGTATACCCTATATAACTTCCGGTACAGAACTCGAGCAAATTTGTTCTGTATCCGCTCTACCATGGCTTTACTTTTGATCTCACTTGGGGCCCATACAATCGAGCGACACTCCAAATGACTCTTCACCAAGGCCTCATACAAGGCCCGGAGAGCTTTAAAGTTATCAAAGTTGACCGATTGCCGTAATATGAAGCCAAGGTTTCGGTACGCTTTTTTGCATACCCCGACTATATGTTCCCGAAATTTGAGATCAGCGGTGAACCGGACGCCCAGATCTTTTACCTCGGAGACGCGCTGCAGTGGCTCGTCCTCGATGTGGTGTGGTGGCGTGTCCTACGTGTTACCAGCGACCTTGCTCCGAGGTGGCGAGGGCTACATTAAGGTTGTCAACACTGGAGCCGTCAATGTTGAATGAGAAGCCGGCGAGATTTTAGCTCGAGCCGAGAGCTATGACGAATTAGCCAGCCAGCCTAGCCAGGTGAATTAAGCCAAGCCATTTTAATTCAACTCGCCTACTACCTCGTTAAATAATAAAAAATGCTTAATGACTTCTACTTACAATATAAATAACGTAAATTTGTCTGCCTCCATCTTTACGGTGAACCAAATCTCTATTATCCACATAGGCGGTGTACCTATTTACGAAATAAAAAAAGGAAGTTTAAATGAAAACGGGCGTAATAGTTTAATAAATTTATTGCTACAATATAAACATACCTTTGCAAATAATACGAAACATTTTGGTTGCACAAACTTATTACAAATGAAAATAAAACTTACTACGCAGCAACCAATATATCGTCAACCTTATAGGTTATCGCACACTGAGCAACAAATAGTTAATTCCAAAGTTCATGAGCTATTAGATGCTGGTATAATAAAAGAGTCCGAGTCAAATTATGCCTCTCCGGTTATCTTAGTCACGAAAAAGAATGGTGATAATAGATTATGTATTGATTATCTTGCTCTTAACGCTATCACTATAAAAGACAGGTATCCATTGCCTTACATTGACGATCATATTTCTCAATTAGCCGGTAGGAAATATTTTACTAATCGTGATATGGCCCAAAGTTATCATCAGTTATTGATCGCAGCAGAGGACACTCACAAAACTGCTTTTATTACTACACCTCAGGGTCAGTATGAATATTTACGTGTTCCATTTGGCTTAGCAAATGCACCATCTGTTTTTATGCGTGTGGTTAGCAAAATTGTTAATTGGATCCGTTGCACACAAAGTGACAGTTCACGTTATGAGATTCTCGCCTTTTTTAGATGATTTATTTCTACTCTCAATTGACTTTATTTCGGGTGTAAAAATGTTAAAAGCGGTTTTACAAAAATTCCAATCTTCTAAAAGCTTAGCTAAACATTTAGTGTTTTTAATATCAATCGCTTCATAAATAAAAAAGTTATGCCAATTTAAAGAATCAAATTGAACATGTAGTCACTAATCCGCGCTGACGAAGTCGCGAGCACAGCTAGTACTTAATAAAATCTTTGGCTCTTGATATGGATATGACTTTCTTGACCATCACAAAAAAAGGGTCATCGTTGGAGCGTTTGACACTGAGGTCGCTGTACTTAGACGTTATTTTATCTGGTAATACGTATACTTCCAACAAGTGGTTTTAGGAATGTTTATACAAAAACTTTCTCTTAGCTATTATTAAACTATTAACGGTAAAAAATTTACGGTTGTTTTAACATTTGAATTTTTTTAAAAAAGAAGTAAAGCACATAGTGTGCAATGTATATACACAACTACATCTCAGAAAATCAGAGAAAGACCCGCAGCGTCAGACCGCGTCCTAGCTTTACCTACTCTGCAGTCACAGTTTTAGTGGCCCTGCTATGTGTTCCGCTGGTTGCGGGTCTGGGTGTAATATTTGTATTTGTATTTATATATTTATTTATGTTTTATTTCTATGTATATATTTTGTCAAAAAAAATAGTTATAACAGTCGGTTGTTACCTATACGCAAGCATTAAGTTGCTTACAATAGGAACAGACGACCGCGTGTGTATGTTATAAGATATTTATTTATTTAATTATCTGTGGTCTCACGTTATACGTCGCGCCTAAGATAATCGTCAGATCGTCGTTATGAGTAATGCTTAAAAAAGGCGTGGGCAATAAAGAGCCCGTGGATATTGTTAATTTGAATAAACATACCTTAGTGGATACAAATAATATAAACAATCAGCAGACGCTTAGCAAAGGCCATTATTACTATAAAGATTTGCAATTTTATTGACACAGAGCAAGCGATCGCAAGGTTATTGAGCGAATCACACACAATATCGGTGCTGTCAGTGTAGTCTGTCGAAGTGAACAAGTTTAGTGCATCCGTGTGCCGCAACTAGTCGTCCAGAACTAGGAAGAAAGAGTGTAGACAGATTTTTCTGATTTGACGCCATCTACAAGCATCGTCCATCGGTCTCCCCATGATCATGGCGTTTGAAACATTGCCGAAATATAGGGATCTCATCAAAACAATAAACGTGGTAAGCAGCCGAACAAATATAAATTTAAATATGAAAAATAAAAATTGGTTGTCTGTGAAGTTGGTTTACGGACGATAGTTTAACGTGACAACGACGTCATAACAAAACATCGCCTCGGACGCATAGGCCAATCGAGAGGAGAGAGATAGATGCGGTGCAAGCGTACAATGAGCGTAACGGAGCAATGACTCATCGTTTTTCATACATGCAGCCGGCGTTCATCGATTTATTAGACGTTATCACATCAAAAGTGATCGCGTCAGTTTAAAACAATAAAATTATATCTTTGTGTGTTTGTGTATGTGTTGTGTTTTCTTTCTTATGTATCTCTTTCTTATGTTATAGGATCTACTGCTGGAAACCGTTACCAATGAAGTGCTTACCGCTGAGTGTGAAAGTAAGAATATTTAAAACAAAAAATTAAATAATATATAGTCAATTAATGTTTCCATTTCTCTCGTACACAACTAAAAATAAATAATATTAGTTTAATTACCTTTACTTTACTTTTTTTTTTTTTGAATTTTCCTAAAATCTGAAACATGTGCTTACGCAGTTTTTTGTCAGTACTCCAAAATTAAAATTTGATATTTCCAACTTCAAAAATGACAATCTTTTCATTAAAACGATCAAGTCCTATTTCAAACCCTTAGGTATAATTTTTTTATCTCCATTTGTGTATAATGTTCCCTAGATTGTCCACAAATGCTGAAATACGTATTTATTCATTTTTAACCGACTTCAAAAAAGGAGAAGGTTACTCAATTCGACCGTATGTATGTTCGGGGATAACGTCGTCATTTATGAACCGATTTTGATAATTCTTTTTTTGTTAGGAAACCAGGATCTGATAATGGAATTCTAGAGCAATTTATTTATTTTAAAAAAATACTTGTCTATGTAATTGAAGTCGATTTTTTCGTTTGCGAGCAAACACAATTATCAATCAGTAGTCGAAAAATAAAGTTTAGTGCTTCTAATTTAAAATTGATCTCCTTAAGGGGAATTGAGGATAGGGACGGCAACGCGCTTGCGATGCTTCTGATGTTGTAACCATCTATAAACTACGGTAATCGCTTACCATCAGGTGAGCCGTACGCTTGTTTGCCGACCAAGTTACATATAAAAAAAATATTGACTTGTGAGAGCCCTTAGACCACCTTGGATCGATCTTTATCGAAAAAATATATTTAATAGTAAAAATTGAAAACGATACTTTTAAATTTAGCGCCATTACTTTTAAATATTTCTGTTAAGATGCTCCACTAGGTCAAAGACTCTGCGATGTCAGTCTGTAAGTCAGATATGATTGATTATATTTATTTTACGCTTGCTTGTGTCTCGCTTTTGAACGTTATTTTAACTGTAAACGATTTTTACTATTACTATTACTGTACTGTTACATTCTAATTACATAAAGATGACCATTCATTACAATACGGTCGTGCGGCGACTGTCGTTAATATTATATATATTTTTAGCCGATTTTCTGAAAAAGTGGAGCTCTCGACTGAATTATTTTCGAGTATTACCTCTTAACTTTTTACTGCATATATCTTGGGTTGGCGGGTACATTTCCTTCTATAAGTAACGATTGATCAGGCGTGTATGATAACAACTGGGACCGAAAGCATAACGTACTCTCCGAGGTGGGAATATCCAGAAGAACAGATAACTAGACTGGACAGAAATATTTGCACAAATCACACCATCCCGAACGGGAATCGTACTCGGAACCACCTTTGATTAGACGACAAAACGGTACGCGAATCATTTCAGCAGAATGGTCAGCAATGGAACATTTTGTCCATGACTATTAAAAACGTCGGATGTGAAAAACAGCAACTTTACAGGAGAGCGATTCAAAGTGTAAATTGCGTGTATCTTTTTACTTATTTTAAGCAGAATCATGAAATTTTAAAGTAATGCTGTACAGGCTATTTATGTTTAATATTATTACTAGCCGGTATTTAATGTGCAAATATGAGAAAAGGCACTTGTTACATTTTTAACGGGTTAAGACTAATGGGTACTGATTTATCAGAAGTACCACAACTAAATAATATAGGCATAAAATAAAAAAATTCTTTTCAGCTGATGATAGACTTGGTTATTTGGGAACCTTTTATGAAATAAACAAAAAAAAAATGCAATTTTGCAGTTCCGACGATGTTAATAGTCACTAGCGATTTAATCATTTATTATATACATTTTATAATATAAGCAGATACATCGTAAAATGAAATATTTGCGCGGATTTGTAGAGAGGTATTACCTCGTTATTTTATCGCATCATAATTATGACTTAATTTATACATATATTGTTAGACTGAAAATTTTGTTTGTCTGTTTGAACACGCCAAACTATTTGTTCGAATTAAAAAAAAATGTTTTGAATAGATTTAATACATTTTTTCCTCAAATTAACACGGGTGGAACCGCGGTGCACAGTTAGTATTTGGATAAAATATTACGTTAGCTGTACTTTTTTATTTTGGAAACGCGTTTGTCGTCGTATCTTTTTTATTTAGCTTCATTTAGTTCATCATTCATCATCATTTCAGCCTATTTCAGTCCACTGTTCTGGACATAGGTCTCCACAAATTCGCGCCAAAAATGGCGCGAACTCATGTGTGTCACTCATAGTCACCACGCTGGGCAAGCGACCACAGGGCTGGTTTTGTCGCACCTAAGACGCCGCTGCCCGTCTTGGGCCTGTGTATTTCAAAGCCAGCAGTGGGATAACCGCCATCAGTCGGCTTTTTAAGTTCCAAGGTGGTAGCGGAACTGTGTTATCCCTTAGTCGCCTCTTACGACACCCAAGGGAAGAGAGAGGGTGGCTATATTCTTTAATGCCGTAGTCACACAGCCTCATTTAGTTAGTTTTATAATATATCAGCTGATCCAACAGACGTTGTCCTGCGAACTGTCATACACGTGACATTAAAATAATCGCTACGATCGATTAGAATCTAGGTCGATTAGGATGACCTTTCGAAATCACTTTTTTGTTGAGTACCTACAATTTTAATGGTGTCTAAGTTTACTAGTTAAGTTACTCACTTAGTAGTGTAGAGTTAGTATGTGCTAGATTTTTTTTTTGGTCTATTGCTAAAACTAATTTTTTTAAAAGTATTTGTTGCTTAATATCAACAAAATTTACTATCATCAATATCATGGAGGGTTCCAGAGTAAATTTTCCTTCCAAGTTTATTGACCTTTTCATTCTTTAGCCTGATTAACCCACTTGAATGTAAGATTCAATATCTGTATAAATACAAAGTCGCGTAAACCGAACCCAAAATAATAACGGAACTTTAATAACGACAAATATTGAGTCTACGTCATTATACCTTGAGTCGGTAATTGCACGGGTTTATCGACCTCGGTTACACATAGTACAGACATGTTAAGTCTTTTTTTGACCAAATCTGTGCTTGCATAATCAAAATTTACGTATTTTTGAATCGTCATCTTTAACCGACTTCAAAACAGGAGGAGGTTTGTTCATTCGATGCATATATTTTTTTAGTGTGTTCGCGGATAACTTCGTCGTTTATGAACCGATTTTGCTGATTCTTTTTGTCGGAAAGTATATATCCCAAGTGTGGTACTATGACAAAGAAACCAGGATCTAATGATGGCAACCCAGAGAAATCGAGGTGAACCTTTGTAAATCGTATAGCGACTAGTGCGTTTGTTACTTTTATTTGTCTACTTCCGTTGTAATTACTGGTCGATGTAATTGAAGTCAGTTTTTTTCGATTCCTAGCAAACACAGCTATACAAATTAGTATTGTATTTGATTTTATGAATTAATTATTGTTAAAGTGAAGCTACCGTCGGTTCTGAATGTAGATATTGTAGACAAGAATCGGCAAGAAACTCAACAATTAATCTATAAGAATTGTGTTTTACAATAAGGCATTTTGTCTTGTTGGTCGAACTTATCTCAGGACTGATTTGGCCGATTTCAAAATTTCATTTTCAATTTGATAAACATACGATATGTTTGTTGAGAAGTCCTATAGGCTATAAAAGTTAACGTTGTGATGTTGAAGAGTGAAACAGTAACAATAAATATGCAACATTTTAGAGATGCAATTACTCGTAAAAGTCAACCAATAAATCTTAGTCGATTAAGACAATCTTTTCGTGGTTGGAACGCTCTAAGGTATAATTATTAACTGTAAATAAATATGAAACGCTTAACTAACAAAAACCGTTCATCGGCACTTGAGAATGGCAACGTAATACTTATATTTTAGATAAAAAACTTGACTTAGGTAACAGATATGCTTACATAATTATAATTTTTTTAATTCTTTTTATACTGCGTCAACGGACCATTCAGTGTGTAATCTTTTATTTATCACTATAGTGGCCAATAATTACCTACAACGCCAGATGCATCACAAAGCGCTTTGCCAATCTTGCTCGTTCAACACAGCATCTCTAAAAGGTCTAGCTTACTCAACAACAGTGTCGTAGCGAGCTGAACTCGCGCCCGGGGCACAATACCTTTTTAGCGCCCCCTCATTTGAAAACAAAATAATATGTCGAGCAATTTTTTGTTTGTGGACCATTTGGCGCCCCTTTGTGAGTAGCGTCGGAGACACGATTACTCTTGCCCCCTTGGTACGCCACTGCTCAACACATAACTCTGCTTGAGAGCAGTATTTAGCTATGATATTCTTTATCGAAAAATAGCTTGACTAACAGTAAGACACTAACAATAGCACCTTGCACTCGATCGAATATCATCAAGCGATCTCAGTTTGAAGACAACCGTTAGTTTGACCTTGATTGATCGAAATAACGCTTCTTGCAATAACGCTTCTTACAATTATATTTGACAAAAAAAAAATCTTACTTATATTAAAAAGTAGAGGAAGTCTGTCTCTTTTGTCGCCGATAATGTTGTCTGATGGTTAGCGTTATCTGACACATGAAAGTTTATGACATATTTGTTTTTTTTTCAGTATCAAACCTTCGTCTGCATTTTTTTATCTACAACTAGATCGGCAAACAAGCGTACGACTCACCTGATGGTAAGCGGTTACCGTAGCGTATAGACACCTGCAACACCAGAAGCATCCTAAGCCTATCGGCCAACCTAGCCGACCCTATCTCCAATTCCTCTCCAGAACTACAAGTCTTTTCACAAATAGTGAGTAGTTCTAGTTTATATAGTTGAGGTAAAACAAGCTTTTAGGTATGTCTTTCTAAAGCCTATCAGTAACTTATCTTCAAGATAAATTTTAACAGAAAATGGTAAAATAGTCCCAACAGCTTGTTTGAAACAAACTGCTTAACAGAACTGAATACTTGTCCTATACGGAGTGAGAGTCTTATGCCCAGCATTTGGATGCTACAAACGAAGTCTACTCTCTTTCTACTCTTCCTGTCTCCTCTATAGCTTATCTAAATAAGCTTCTTTAAGATCGTGTGAAACACTCCTGTCACCATTCCCATGTTTTAAAGCTTCTGCGATTATGTACTTGCAGGGGACAAAGAGAGATTGTTATTTGATATTCCCCTTATTTCGGTGACGTTGTAGACGCCATGATCATGTATGACTTGACCCGCGGGACCAAAGTGACGTCCCTTGTAATTTAAGTCATGTGGTTTCTCCGCAATACTGCCTCTACAAGTCTCTGCCTCAGTGCAAATAATTTTATGCAAATCGTCTGTTATTCAACGTTTGTACTAAACACGAACATCAACGTGTCTCTGAATAAATTTTGTTGATTTTTAATTACATGAGAATTTCTCAACTACAATTCTGCTTAAAACGCAGTAAAGTACAAATATTAATATAAAAAAAAATGTATAAATTAATAAATGTTATTATACTCGTAATATTAATATACATTTGATAAAGTAGATTTAGTAATATATTCTAAAATTCTTATCTTTAAATAATTCAATGGCTTCAAAATTTTACTTTATTTTTATAAATCGGTTACAATATAGTTATCATATACAATATATATACAATATAGTTACAATATAGCTATCTACCAGTGAAAGTCCCGTCAAAATCGGTCCAGCCGTTTCAGAGATTAGCCGGAACAAACAGACAGACAAAAATTGTAAAAAAATGTTATTTTGGTCTATGTACCGTGTATACATCCATGTGCATTTAGTAAAAAGCGGTTATTTTAATATTACAAACAGACACTCCAGTTATATTAATATGTATAGATATAGAGATCTATTTTGTTTCTTTATACCCTACAATCAAGATAAACAAATAAACATTTAATAATATTATATCTAACGATCAACGTGACAATGCAAGCCCTAAGACTAAGGCAAAAGTTATAAAACAATTTTTGTTGCTTAATGTAAGCTAAGATCAGATATACTTTAGTTTATAGTCTTAGACGAAGGTTTTGTAATACTAACTTAGTTCAATTATTTTATTATTTTAAACTTTGCTTATTACGTAAGTTTAAACCTTATTTAGGATACTAGTTTCTGTTCGACCTTAAGTCCCTTTAGGTAAACGTCTATTGAAATATATGTGTATACGTATATATATGTATATGTATATATTTATGTAGGTGCGTGTGTGGCTGGTTAAAAAACTCGAATAATTTGATTAAATATTATGTCTTTGAGTAGGTACAAAGGTTATGCTTCAGCCTGTAATATCCCACAGCTGGGCATAGGGCTCTTTTCCTGTGTAGGTGAAGGATTGGAGCTTAATCCACCATTCTGCTCCAAGGAGCGTTGGCGGGTATATTCCCTACTATGAGTAACGATCGCCATCAGGTGTACATGATGACACCCAGACCACGGCAAAAATATATTTACTAAGCTTTATAAACAACTTAAAGATCATCCGAGATCGCGTGACAGTCCTACCATTAATCACCATCATCATCATCATCACTTCAGCCTATCGCAGTCCAATGCTGGACATAGGTCTCCTCAAGTTCGCGCCAGACATTATTGCGCGAACACATGCGTTTAGCCCATAGTCACCACGCTAGAGGCTGACGGGTTGGTACCATGAATGTGAGATTTAAAAGATGAAATGTCTCGGTCGCTTTCACTTGTCCAAGATCAAAAACATGCACATAATATAACATTGGCCAGGAATTCTAGGTCGGATCTTAGACAAACTATTCCCCAGTCTGTAAATTTCTATACACATTGAAATCCCGACCTCGTCGATCAATCTCCTTTGTGCCTTCTCGATTATAGACATTCTATACTTATTGTTTTTGACTATCCCGTTTTCGTAATTTGTTTTCTTTATGTTCCGAAGACGGTGTTCCATTCCTGCCCTGATACTGGGCATAATTTATATTTTTTTTATTTATAGCAATAATATACTTATTATATATTCATATATGTATTTTTGTTTCTCCATCTTACGTGACATTGCCGAAACCATCCGTGTCAACTGGTATTTTGTTTATGTATTTATCGTACATTTTGCGTTGTTATACGCGTGTGTTTATATTTATTTCTAATCAGATGTGCTCGCGACTTCGTCCGCGTGGAATTTAACAAAATTGCTATTGTTCAGTTCGTAGTTAAAAAAAATCAGGACAGACAAAAATTATAAAAAATGTTATATTGGTATATAATAATAATGGTAAATAATAATGGTTATTAAGTAAAAAGTAGTTATTTTAATATTACAAACAGACACTCCAATTTTATTTATTTGTAAAGATTTCAATACCATAAATCCAAACCAATGCTAAACCGCGTAGCTAGCATGGTGAACTGTATGAATGAATTTTCCCATACCTCTAGCTCGAGACCGGTTATGTATTTATTATGTAACATTACCTAGTGACATACAGATGAACACTTCCGTGATATACATTGCGTCAGTGTACTGAACTGTTTTATTATACAAATCGATAACTTGTGTCTGTTTGACTATTTCATACGCCATATTGGAGTGATTGAGTTCGGGGGTCTACTGTGTGGTTACGGCAGTATAGAGTATAGCCACCCCCTCTCTTCCCGTGGTGTCGTAAGAAGTGACTAAGTAATACAGTAACACAGTTCCACTACCACCTTGGAACATAAGAAGCCGACCGATGGCGGTATAACCATCCAATTGCCGACTTTAAAATACACAGGCCGTAAACGGGCAGCAGCGTCTTTGGTGCGACAAAGCCAACCCTACGTTCACCAACCCGCCTGACTAGAGTGGTGACTATGGGCAAAATACATGAGTTCACGCCATTTTTGACGCGAATTTGTGGAGGCCTATGTCCAGTAGTGGACTGCGATAGGCCGAAGTGTGTCTGAAGAGTGTGAGTTAGGGGTTGCCCATTAATCGCTCGAGACTCGGAAGGAGAAAAGTTTCGGAAAAGAGAATTAAATATTTTAAGGAGGCCGTAATGACATATCACATGTTTTAATTTTTTCGTTGAACGCGCGATTTGTTTCCCAATAAAACAACCAATAACTCGGCAACCTTGATGACTGTCTGGAAATTTGTATCACGGTGCTTAAGTTTTCCAAAACTTAATTATATTGTGCCTGCATTTAAAGATAACACTGTGATAATTTATTATTAAAATATATACGTGTTTGGGGGGGGGGGTGTAGTCTCGAACCTCAGCACACGCTACCAGGATATAGGTTAGAAGATAAAAAACCCGACTAGCAAAGTTTTCAGTCAAATGGATCTATTTTTCTCCCTTTTTTGTAGATATACGATCTCTTTGTAAACCTTTAAAATTAAGTAAAATTTAACAAATTATTACGAGTATTATTAAAGTTTCGCATTAAAGAATTTCATGGCTAAGGTTAATTATTATTTGACCTTTAGTCTGTCCTTTTAAACCTTATAAACTAGTTTAAAATTTAATTAAAACTAAGGTTGACGCACTTGATTTTTTTTATGGAATGTTCGTAATACAATCACTACCCTACTACTAGCTACCTCTACCGCTAAGTCGTCGGTAGTTATATAGAATTCATCATTACAGCCTTTACAGTCCACTACTGGACATAGGCCTCCACAAGTTTACGCCAAAAATAGCGTGAACTCATGTGTTTTGCCCACAGTCACCACGCTTGGCAAGCGGGTTGGTGACCGCAGGGCTGGCTTTGTCGCACCGAAGACGCTGCTGCCCGTCTTCGGCCTGTGTATTCAAAGCCAGCAGTTGGATGGTTATCCCGCCATCGGTCGGCTTTTTAAGTTCCAAGGTGGTAGCGGAACTGTGTTATCCCTTAGTCGCCTCTTACGACACCCACGGGAAGAGAGGGGGTGGCTATATTCTTTAGTACCGTAGCCACACAGTACCCGTTATATAGAATTAATGTATACTAAATACTGAACTAGATTTTTAATATTTATATACGACTTCATCTTGCTTTCATTAATTTGAATTACTTTCATTAATTTGAATTACTTTCATTGATTTGACGACCCGTTGGCGCTACGGTCACAGCACTGTTTAGTGGCTGTTGCGCTGGCCGGGGTTCGGTCCCCGCACAAGGCAAACGTTTGTATTGGCCATATAGCGCGGGTGCACTGTTAAACTGTTTATTGTTCTTGTTGCACTGCTTATCACATAAATTACATTTTTTTTTGTAAATAAAATTAAAATAAAATAATGAATAAATAATTTTTCCAGTGTTTCGTAGAACGACTGCTCGGTACGATAGAGATTACAGTCTCAGTAGAATTTTCACGACCGTAATAATAGGTACTAGTCGGGCTCCGTGGTCTTACCCGCGTTGATTTAAGGAAAAAAATAGCCTTCCTTCTTCCTAAAGCATACCTAAACATTCTTTTTAAACAGTAGTCATAGCAAGAAATTATCTATAAAATGATATATAATTTATGTAGAGTAATTGTGAGTTTTTTTTTTCTAAAAAGGGAAGCTAACATCTCAAGCTTTAGCGTATATGATAATTTATTTTTTATCTTACTTATGCCCTCTTAAAACTAATGTATCAAGAACAAAAAGTCATTTCTGACAGCGGTATTAATATTGTGACGCACTTATCTCATCTAATTCATGTTTTTTACGTGATACGACATTTAAATATTAGAGTTATAAGAAAGAAGTTGAACCGGATAATTTGCACCGAATGTTTGTCATAATATCTTTAACTATGTCGTTTGCAATAAAAACTTTAACTTAGACCTTGGAATAGAGCTAAAAATTTTCAAAGATTTTATTTTTGTAGCCTTCACAGATTATAGGAACCCTGAATAATTTAACAAATACTGGCAGTTTTTTTTTGTACTATTCCATATCGACATACCACAATTATTTTTAACCGACTTCCAAAAAAGGAGGAGGTTCTCAATTCGACTGTATTTTTTTTTTTTTTTTTTTTTTTTTTTTTTATGTATGTTACATCAGAACTTTTGACCAGGTAGACCGATTTCGACAAATTTTGTTTTAATCGAAAGGTGGTGTGTGCCGATTGGTCCCATTTAAATTTATTTGAGATCTAACAACTACTTTTCGAATTATATCTAATAATGCGTTTTTACTTGACGCTTTTTTCGTCGACCTACGTTGTATTATACCACATAACTTTCTACTGGGTGTACCGATTTTGATAATTCTTTTTTTGTTGGAAAGGGGATATCCCTAGCTTGGTACCATGATAAGGAAACCAGGATCTGATGATGGGATCCCAGAGAAATCGAGAGAAACTCTTGAAAATCCGCAATAACTTTTTACTGGGTGTATCGATTTTGATAATTTTTACTTTAATCGAAAGCTGATGTTTATCATGTGGTCACATATAAATTTTATCGAGATCTGATAACTACTTTTTGATTAATCTTTGATAACGCGTATTTACTTGACATTATTTTCGTCACCTTACGTTGTATTATACCTCATAACTTTTTACTGGGTGCACCGATTTTGACGTTTCTTATATAAATTAAAAGCTACTATTCGTCACGTGGTCCCATTCAAATTTAATTGAGATTTGATTCGTAATTTGTGAGTTATATCTAATATTGCGTATTTACTTGACGGTTTTTTCGTCACCCTACGTTGTATTATACGTTATATCTTTTTACTGGGTACACTGATTTTGATCTTTTTTGTATAAATCAAAAGCTAATACTTGTCATGTCGTCCGTTTTAAATATGATTGAGATATAATGAGCAATTTTTGAGTAATCTTTGATGACACGTATTTACATGACGATGTTAAGACGACTGTGGTCATGTTCAATACTTTGCCACAACGCCATCTATCAAAATGTCATGAAATTACTTCGTTCACTATCGATCAAATTACAATATTCCACTAGAGTAGAGAGTAGCAGTTTATTCGTTATAAATATATTTGAGCTTTTAATTTTTGAGTTATCGCTAATACTGGGTATTTACTTGGCTATTTTACGTCGACCAACGTTATATTAACCTCATTACTATTTTACTGGGTGGACCGATATCGATGATTCTTTTTTTAATCGATAGGTGGTGCTTGTCATGTGGTCCCATTTAAATATAATTGAGATTTGACTCGAACTTTTTGAGCTATATCTGATATGGCGTATTTACTTGACTGTTTTTGGAGTTTTCTCCTTAAGAATCGATTTTCATTTAAGGCCCCGGAATGAAAAAATTGAACAGTAAAATCTACTGAACGAATGACCTTGTTAGAGATGGCGTTCAGACGTTTTCTAATAACGCAATTAGGTTCCGATAGATGGCGTTATTGATTCATTTATTTACAATTTGATATAGTAATAATATATTTCTTAGACTAGTAAGCCTTTTTGTGCCTATTTAGACAGTTGATCTGAAGGGGTAAACTCCAGTCGTGCATCGGAGCTGTGTGAAAACATGAACATTACATATTTTTAATAAAAAAAAGACATAAACCGTAATTCAATATAAATCCGCTTCAACTAAAAAACCCGCCGTAATAAGCGATGTCAGCGCTTCGCGCGAATCGACGACGGGCCTTTTATGAAATTTCTGCCTACAATCGCTAACAAAATGTTAGAAATAACAGTAGAACATTATATAATTCTACAATTTTATAATGTCGCGTTATATGGAATACGAACAAAGTATTACTATTTTTTCGTCGATCTACGTTGTATTACTCTTCGATGTAATTGAAGTCGGTTTTTTTTTCGTTTGCGAGCAAACACAATTATTAAAAAAATATATAACCTGTATAGCCCAGTTACAGATAAACGTAGCGACATTTTTGAAAAAGTGAAACTAGATCGACATTTGGAAATTTACGAATGTTACGATGCAGCTGAAGATCTGAGAATTGACTATAAAACAGTTTTGATCCATTTGGAAAAGACTGGCTATACAAAAAACCTCGATATAGGGGGGCCACGTGAGCTCACTGAAAGAAACCTAATTGACCGTGTACTCATTTGCGGTTCTCTCTTAAGAACTTGAAGACAGTGATCACTGGTGACGAAAACTGGATCACCTACGATCATCATTGGCCTTAATCCGTCTATTGCAGACGATTTAGACAGTGTCAGACAGACACTGTGTTGCCTAGGACACTCTTCAGGAAAACGCAGAGTTGCCTAAGCTCTGCGCCACCCTCTCGACCTCACTAGCTAGGCCCACAGGAACGACGAGTCGATACGTGTGGAGCCAGTTGGGCTGCAGGAGTCTTTCGCATTTTAGAGCTATGCCACGAACGCTTGACGGAGACCCCATTTCGGGTTTCAAATGAAGCTTTTCTTCTCCAAGACCCTGGTGATTTTGATCATCAGGATGACGGGAACATAACACTAATTATTGAGCAGTATTATTTGGCTGTGTGTATTTTTTTTAAATAAAATTAAAATAAAATAATAAATAAATAATTTCGCCAGTGTCACGTAGAACGACTGTTGGGTACGGTAGAGATTACAGTCTCAATAGAATTTTCACGACCATAATAATAGGTACTAGTCGGGCTCCGTGGTCTTACCCGCGTTGATTTAAAGAAAAAAATAGCCTTTCTTCTTCCTAAAGCATACCTAACCTTCCTTTTTAAATAGTTTAAATTTTTTAGTTGTTGTCGCCGGTAGAGCAACTAATCTATAATAATAATAATATATATAAAAGCGAAAGGTCACTCATTCATCACGAAATCTCCGAAACTATAACACCTACAAACGTGAAATTTGGCAAGTAGGCTTCTTATAAGACGTAGGCATCCGCTAAGAACGGATTTTACGAAACTCGACCCCTAAGGGGGTGAAACGGGGGTTGGAAGTTTGTATGAAAGTCCTATGTTTTTGAAGTAAGAGACTTAAAATTTAAAATTTAAGCTCTATAGATGGTGAAAAGGTGATCAAATAATAAATATTTATAAATCAACCCCTTTTTGGTGTTAAAACGGGGGATCATAGGTTGACTCACTGATCACGAAATCTCCGAAACTATAACACCTACAAACTTAAAATTTAGCAGGGAGGTTCCTTATACAGCGTAAACTACCGCTAAGAACGGATTTTACGAAATTCAATCCCTAAGGGGGTAAAACGGAGGTTGGAAGTTTGTATGAAAGTCCTATGTTTTTGAAGTAAGATACTTGAAATTTAAAATTTATGCTCTATAGATCGTGAGAAAATGTCCAAATAATGTATATTTAGAAAGCAACTCCCTTTTGGGGTAAAAACGGGGGATGGTAGATTGACTCACTCATCACGAAATCTCCGGAACTATAACAGCTACAAACTTGAAATTTGGCAGGTACTTTCCTTATAGAGCTTAGGACATCTGCTGAGAACAGATTTTACGAAACTCGACCCCTTAGGGGATAAAACGGGGGTTGGAAGTTTGTATGAAAGTACTATGTTTTTGAAGTAAGAGACTTGAAATTTAAAATGTATGCTCCATTGATGGTGAAAAGGTGCCTAAATAATGTATCTTTAGAAATAAACGCCCTTTTGGGTTTAAAATGGGGGATGGTAGGTTGACTCACTCATCACGAAATCTCAGAAACTATAACAGTTACAAACTTGAAATTTGGCAGGTACGTTTCTTATAGGGCGTATACATTTGCTAAGAACAAATTTTATGAAACTCTACCCCTAAGGGGATAAAACGGGGGTTGGAAGTTTGTATGAAAGTCCTATGTTTTTGGAGGAAGAGACTTGAAATTTAAAATGTACGCTCTATAGATAGTGAGAAGGTGTTCAAATAATGTATCTTTAGAAATCAACTCCCTTTTGGGGTTAAAACAGGGGATGGTAGGTTGACTTACTCATCACGAAATCTCCGAAACTATAACAGCTACAAATTTGAAAATTGGCAAGTAGGTTCCTTATAGGGCATATACATTTGCTAAGAACGAATTTTATGAAACTCGACCCCTGAGGTGATAAAACGGGGGTTGGAAGTTTGTATGAAAGTCCTATGTTTTTGAAGTAAGAGGCTTGAAATTTAAAATGTATGTTCTATAGATGTTGAGAAGGTGTTAAAATAATGTATCTTTAGAAATCAACTCCCTTTTGGGGTTAAAATGGGGTATGGTAGGTTGACTCACTCATCATGAAATCTCTGAAACTATAACAGCTACAAACTTGAAATTTTGCAGATAGGTTCCTTATAGGGCGTAAACATTCGCTGAGAACGGATTTTACGAAACTCGATCCATAAGGGGATAAAACGGGGCTTGGAAGTTTATATGAAAGTCATATGTTATTAAGGTAAGAGACTTGAAATTTAAAATGTATGCTCTATAGATGGCGAGGAAGTGTCCAAATAATACATCGTAATCTATATATATACCACCGGTCCACGGTCACCAACCCGCCTGCCCAGCGTGGTGACTATGGGCAAAACACATGAGTTCACGTTATTTTTGGCGTAAACTTGTGGAGGCCTATGTCCAGCAGTGGACTGTATAGGCTGTAATGATGAATCTATATATATAAAAGAGAAAGGTCACTGATTGACATCACGAGAACTCAAAAACCGCTGGATGGTCCATCCATCCAAGATGGACAAAAGATGAAATTTGGCAGGGAGGTAGATTATAGTTAGTAGACGTCCGCTAAGAACGGATTTTGCGATATTCCATCGCTAAGGGGGTTTAATTGGGATTGATTGTTTGTATGAAACATATACAGTAGCAACAAGTTCGCCTGATAGGTTATTCATACTGCAGCCTGAAAATAAAACTACAAATGTGGTGTATAGAGAGGTTTTATAAAAATAACTATTAAATTATACTAAATTGTGCCTTTTAAAAAGTTACTCAGTGTGATAAGCATTTCAAGTGACTGCAATAAAAAAATAATTTGCGTTAAACATCTTGATAGTAATGCATAATATCTTCATAGTCACGCGGATGTAGTCGCGGGCAACAGTTAATGTATTATAAAACAAAGTCCCCAAAAGTGTATGTGATCGATTCCCTCAAAATCTACTGAACGGATTTTCACGCGGTTTCACCAATGGAGAGAGAGCTTCAAGAGGAAGGTTTACGGAACGGCTAAGCCGATTTCGATGAGAGTTTCACTGGAAGTTTGCCGAGATAACTTTGTGATACACTAATTTCACGCGGGCGAAGCCGCGGGCACAGCTAGTTATCTATAAAATGATATATAATTTATGTGGAGCAATTGTGCGGTTTTTTCTAAAAAGGGAGGCGAACATAGGGAACCTTAGCATATTAATATATATATGATGATTTAATTTTTATCTTACTTATCCCCTCTTAAAACTAATGCATAAGGAACAAAAAGTCATTTCTGACAGCGGTAATAATATTGTGACGCACATATCTTATTTAATTCGTGTTTTTTACGTGATATGTAATTAAACATTAAAATATTACTTAAATATTAGAGTAATTAGAAAAAAATTCTTTGCAATAAAAACTTTAACTTAGACCTTGGAATAGAGCTAAAAATTTTCAAAGATTTTATTTTTGTAGCCTTCACAGATTATAGGAACCCTGAATAATTTAACAAATACTGGCAGTTTTTTTTTTGTACTATTCCATATCGACATACCACAATTATTTTAAAAAAAATATATAACCTGTATAGCCCAGTTACAGATAAACGTAGCGACATTTTTGAAAAAGTGAAACTAGATCGACATTTGGAAATTTACGAATGTTACGATACAGCTGAAGATCTAAGAATTGACTATAAAACAGTTTTGATTAATTTGGAAAAGGCTGGCTATACAAAAAAACCTCGATATATGGGTGCGCCATGAGCTCACTGAAAGAAACCTAATGGACCGTGTACCTACTCATTTTCTCTCGATTCTCTCTTAAGAAATTGAAGACAATGATCACTGGTGACGAAAACTGGATCACCTACGATAAAAATGTACGAAATAGGTAGTGGTCAAAGACCGTTCAAGCGGCACAGACTATACCGAATTCTGAGCTGGTAGGTGAGGTGAAGTAAGATGAAGGCAGCAAAACTATGGCTTTGAATTTCTACTGTCAACAGCTGACGAGACTTAAGCAAGAAATTGAGAATAAGCGGCCAGAATTAATCAACAGAAAAGGTGTGGTCTTTCATCATGACAACCAAATAGCCATTAGCCAAGACCATTTAGCTACTTAACAAAAATTGAGAGAGTGTGAGAATGAAGTCCTAATACAACCACCATATAGCCCCGATCTTACACCCTCAGGTTTCCATCTGCTTCGATCTCTTCAGAATTCTTCAGGTAGTGTAAAGCTAACATCAAAAGAGAATTACTGCCAAAACTACTTGTCGGCGTTTTTAATGAGAAGTCCTAAAATTTCTACAGCAACGGAGTCCTGTCACTAACTACAAGATGGCGACAAGTTATTGAACAAAATGGTAGGTACATTTAAGTTATAATTAATGTTAATAAGTTTTACAAAATCTTACCTTTAATTTCTATATAAAACTGAATGAGGCTGAAATGATGATGATGATGAAACTCATCATCATCATCATTTCAGCCTATTGCAATCCACTGCTGGACATAGGCCTCCACAAGTTCGTGCCAAAAATGGCGCGAACTCACGTGTGTTTCTCAAAAATCGTGTATGACAAAATTGATCTCATTCCACGCGGACAAAGTCGCGGGCAGAAGCTAGTTGTACTATACTTTTGTTTAGTAAAATAAATTGTCAAAATGTCCCCGTAAAGTACTTCCGCACGACTACAATTAGTGTTTTTTTTTTTTTGGCATCGTTATAGTTAAAATAAAAAGAAAAAGAAAAGAAAAGAAACATTTATTGGATCATACTCAACAGACAACAACAAAATATTAGTTTAAATTGACTATAGAAAGTAACATACACATAATACTTTACATCTTTAAACTATTTTGAACCTCAATGCGCCAAATTAATAATAATAATAATAATGATTTACTTTCCATCACAGTCATGTTGATACAATGAAACCTTATCTTATTAATGATATACTCGTAACTCCAACACAAAGTTTGACAACACGATTAGCGAAGGACTGGTGCTCAAAAAAGGCATAAAATACTTATACTATAAGTCACCAGGTCCAATTTGGTTCGGTTGATAAGCCAGATTACCATAGTAAAAATGTTACCTGACACCAGCTTTCAACCAAACCATAGGACGAGTGCGTCACTGATATCAGTTTCCTACGAATAATAAACTCAGTCAGAAATTATAAAGAAGGTCAATAAATTAAAAAGGTTAAATTAATAAAGTTTGTATAATGGATAATTTAACAACAAATCGTAATATTCACGAAAAAAAATGAGAATACGAAGATCACCAGATCATCTAGCATGTGTAATGTTTCTTTCAAAGAGTAACTGCAGGGTTTCCTGCCAATTCTTCTCTACAGAATCTACATTCCGAATCTGTGTTGTTTCAGCTTAATTATAATAAAATAATTAACGCTTACGCTCCAGCCTGTAATATCCCACTGCTGGGTATAGGCCTCTTTCCCCATGTAGGAGAAGGATCAGAGCTTAATCCATATATAATAACTAGCTGACCCCGCAAACGTTGTTTTGCCATATATCTTATTAAACCCCTTAATCCCCCCCCCGATCTGCTACCCGATATGCACACAAATTTTCAAGAGAATCGTTCAAGCCGTTTCGGAAGAGTTTAACTACAAACACCGCGACACGAGAATTTTATATATTAGATTAGATAATTAATGAAATATTTAAATCAAATATAATTTCAATATATAAAGTCACAATTCAAAAGTGCTTTTGAAGCCTACGTAAATAAAGTTAATTTTGATTTTAATTTATAATCTACACTGACTAATGTCACAGAGCCGAAAATATAATGGCTTTGTTTTGAACAGGCTAATCTCAGAACCTACTAAATCGGATTGAGAAATTCCTTTTTGGTTTGGATGGTTCATTTACCGATGAAGGCTAAAGGCTATACAAGATTTTAGTACGTTGTTTCCTGAAATGTGACGTCAGTAAAAACGGAGGGTACAGCTAGTAAAAAATAAAAAAGAGTCAAAAAGACCAAAACGAGCATAATTTATTTTTTAGATGCTGTAATTAAGCTTAGTGACCTTCAAAACCTACCCCACACCAAATTGGTTGAAGGTATGTTTATTTTAAGAGGTATTAATTTTAACCTTAGCTTAACCCAACGAGGCCAGTTATTTTACGATACAAATTTAAAAAAAAAGTAACAATGTAAACCTTTAAATAAATACATGTAAGTAATCTATAATGTTAACAAATAAATTAATTTGTTCGTCTGTTTGTTTATCGAGACTACTATCATTTGTTAATTTTTTGACATTTTAAATTTACCAGAGAATAATCTACACAAATAAATAAAATTGGAGTGTTTGTTTGTAATATTAAATTAACCGCTTTTTACTAAATTCATATCTATGTATACACAGTACATATACCAAAATATTTATTTTTATAATTTTCGTCTGACGGGACTTACACTGGCAGATACCTGATATAATAAGGAGTAACTAAGGCTACTTTTATTTTAGAAATATATTCATTTTATAACTCTGCGAAGTAAACAATAACGATTTTGTTAAATCCACGCGGACGAAGTCGCGGGCACAGCTAGTATAGTTATATTTTTAAAATCTCGATTCAAAATACATATGAAACCTACTTCAATAAAGAAATATATTTTGATATTGATTGTATATTAAAAAATAAAAAAGGCTTAAGATAAATACACATTTCGTAGTCGAAAGGGACGGAAGTACCCATGGTTAGCTATTCCTTCCAGACATTCTTAATTAAGATGGAGTATTAATTTCAAAGATCGATGGGAATCGAGAGATAGATAGATGTTGTATTTATAATATAATATACACATACATATACATATATTTATTTATACAAATATTAATTAATATATACAATAAATACTTATTCTAATAAAGTATGTTAACCTTAATATACTATTAATATAGTTAATCTCAGCCACATCAATCAATCATCTTCGTGTTTTCTCTATCGTACGTGACATTGGCGATATCATTCGTGATTCATTGGCACAAATGAAAGCCATTAATAAACAAATAACTTATTTCTTTCATTGTAACAAAATAGAAAAATTTAATTACATAAAAAAGTACAAAAATTGGAGTCAAACAATGAATTCACACACCGCCAACCGGCATTGGAGCAGCGTGATGGATTAAGCTCTGATCCTTCTCCTATATTCCTGGGATATTACAGGCTGAAGCGTCAGCGTAATGAAGTCACGAGTACACTTAAAAACGTAAAGTTACCATTTAATAAATCAAAGCTTACACATTAGTATACAGTACATAATGTAATATAATAATAATAAGTATTTATATAAGCCGGGTGCTGGTATGGGATGCAACCTGTTCAGACACGCTGGCCCCTTCCCATCTACATGGAACCAACAACAGAGCTGGTGCGGCTTGTGAAGCGGCGGAAAAAACAAAAGCAGACAAATACAGGGGTCTAGGCTCCGAATATGATTTTGTCCCATTCGGTGTCGAGACCCTTGGTCCGTGGGGTCCTAGTGCTATAACACTTTTTAAGAAAATATCGAAAAGGTTATTCGACGTCACAGGAGACCGAAGAGCTGGCAGCTACTTCGGACAAAGAATTAGTCTAGCTATTCAAAGGGGGAACGCTGCCAGTATCTTCGGAACCTTGCCTAAAGGGACTCCTTTTAATAATATTTTTTAATTATTATATTATGTATATATATATATACTTAAGGTTTTTTAGTTTAATGTTATTTATCTATAAGTATTTACTGTCCATATTAATAATGTATGTCTGATTATAAATTTTATCTATTTTGACTACCTCGTTGACGCAACTTGTAATGACCCTACTACCAACTCCAGGGTTTGTGGGTTCAATTTCCAAACCGAACCGTTATATATTTGTGTATGTATGTGTGTCGAAAAAAACAATTAGTTACTTTAAAAAAAATTGCATTCTTTTGATGAATTAAATTATTATCACTGAATTATTATAACTGTTAGCTTTGACGTCACGCGAGAAGAGAGATAAACGTGTCACAAGACAACGCTTGAGCCGATCGTGCCTCTCTATCGCTTATTCCGCGCTCTCTCTTGAACGCTCAGGCTCAGGCGGAACGTGACACTTTTTCATGCGTGCAGCCACAGTTCATCAATATCAAAATATGTAACTATATCAGTCAGCTGTTACCTATAAACACAAGCATTAAGTTGCTTACCTTAGGAACGGACCACTGTGTGCTTATGTTACGTTTCAGCCTGTAATATCCCACTACTGGGCATAGGCCTCTTTCCCCATGTAGGAGAAGGATCAGAGCTTAATCCACCACGCTGCTCCAATGCGGGTTGGCAGATATATTCCCTACTATGAGTAACGATCGCTATCAGATGTACATGATAACAACCAGGACCGACGGCTTAACGTGCTCTCCGAGGCATGGTAGGGAGACCCACAAGGACTGCACAAACACCCAGACCACGGCAAACACCTGTATGGCCAATACAAATGTTTGTCATGTGCGGGGATCGAACCCGCAACCGCCAGCGCAATAGATACAATCCATGGCTGTAACCGTTGCGCCAACGCGGCGTCATGTTATCAATGTTTATTTTATTTATTTACTATTGGTATTAATAACGTACACCTGATATCATGATACATTTATGTAATACTAGCGAAACCCGCAACCGTTGTTTTACCATATATATTATAAGCCCTCGTAAACCCCGTCCTTATAATTTGAGGGTATGAAAAATAGTTGTTGGCCGATAATCAGATCTACCCGATACGCACACAAAATTTCATTAAAAACGGTCCAGCCGTTTCGGAAGAGTATTGTTACAAACATTGTGACACGAGAATTTTATATATAAGATTTTGTGTGAAGTTAATATAAAATATTATATCACTAAAAAATTCAAAGATTTTGTCAGGAAACTTGTCAAGCTCGCTAGCGAAGACAGAAATGTATCTTTTCAGCTATTTATTTATTTATTCAGAAAACTAACTTCTTATATAGTATTCTTATCATAAAGCATATAACAAATAATATAGCCAATAACAGGTTTTCCTAAAGTTAACACATTGGTATTATGGAGATATCGTCGACAAAAAAGAAAACAACAGTCACAAACAACACAACAATACACAAAAATGCTTGTAAGAGAATTTTGAAGTTAAGATGCAGTTAACTAACACTTAACAATACACATATATAAATAACATACTAAAAGAGGCATATATCAAGAGAGCTACACATCATACAGATACATAATATATATTTATATTATTTTTCTTTTTATTGATTTCTTTCATATTATCCAATTATGAATGAAATGAAATAAATGAAAAAGATCGTAAGGATGAAAGGGTGGATATTTTTTTTACATTCACGCGAAAACAACTAAATTGATTACAATGAAACTTAGCGTGCAAATAGCTGGAGGTCCAAAATATCACATAGGCTAATTTTTATCTTGATATCAATATCAATACAAGATCAGAAATTACAGGTAAAGCCGCGAGACACAGCCACTAAAAATAATTGGTAGAAAGTACTCATAATCTCATAATTTACATAAATATGTATTATTGTCATTCGTTTATCAACTTGACCTATATTTATAATACGTATAAATGAACCTTGTAATAATTTTTTCTGTCAGTAACAGATGTAAAATTGTGTTGAAGCACAATTCAAGAAACGGTTTAAATAATGTAACAATAATTGTGTTTGCTGGCAAACGAAAAAAAAATCGACTTCAATTACATCGACAAGTAATACAACGTAGGTAGACGAAAAAATAGTCAAGTAAATACGCGCTATCAAAGATTACTCCAAGAGCTGTAATCAGATCAATAGATCAGATTAAATTAAAAATTATCAAAATCAACTCGATGACGAGTCCAGCCGTTTCGGACGAGTATGGAAACTAACATTGTGACACGAGAATTTTACATATAAGAAGTTAATTGTATTTTGAAATGTCACAAAACTTTAGATCACTCCACATCTCTTGTTTCATAATGTCACACTTCACCGACTCCCCCCACCCCCAACGTGTGACGTATGAAATAATACTTGTATCGGGACGTCCATTATTCACGTGAGCTCAGAATGGGAGGAGGGGTCCAATGAAATCTCGCCAAATCTCATTTAAACCGAGGGTGAATAATCGAAAATCTCACATCAACTCCAAAAAATATAAAATATTACAGATATTAGTAAATATATAATTATATTTTGAGTGTTCATTATTCCCGCTAAAATACATCTCATGGGTATTAAAATCATTTCGTTTTTGCTTTGAATTTTATTTCACTTCAGCCTGTAATATCCCACTACTGGGCATAGGCCTCTTTCCCCATGTAGGAGAAGGATTAGAGCTTAATCCACCACGCTTGTAAGAATTTTATTTAATTTAAATTAATTAACTACAGTATACTTGAACAGTTTATTATTTCCCCTCAATATTTATTGTATTCACGTCAATCTCACCTAAGGGGTGGGGGGGTCCAGGCAAATCTCACTAAATCTCACCTAAGGAGGGGTTTAAACTGATCGAAAAATAGCACACATAATTAATGGATGTAAATATTGATACACAACAGAAACAAAGATATAGTGGCTTACATTTTTTTAGATAAATAATGCATACAACTCTGTTTAATTATTATTTTAACGTCTCTCTTCAATGACAATAAATAAATACTAGCTGTGCCCACGGCTTCGCCCGCGTTGAAATCAGTGTGTCACAAAGTTTTCCCGGCACACTTCCAGCTAAGCTCTCATTATAATCGGCTTAGCCGTTCCGTAAACCTTCCTCTTGAACCGCATGAAAATCCGTTCAGTAGATTTTGAGGAAATCGATCACATACACTTTTGGGGACTTTGTTTTATAATACACTAACTGTTGCCCGCGACTACATCCGCGTGGTTATGAAGATATGTATTACTATTAAGATGTTTAACGCATTTTTTTTATTTTAGTCACTTGAAATGCTTATCACACTGAGTAACTTTTTAAAAGGCACAATTTAGTACAATTTAATACTTGTTTTTATAAAACCTCTCTATACACCACATTTTTAGTTTTATTTTCAGGCTGTATATGTTTCATACAAACTATCAACCCCAATTAAACCCCCTTAGCGGTGGATATCGCTAAATCTCTTTACTCTACTACTATTATCTACTAACTATAATCTACCTCCCTGCCAAATTTCATCTTTATCCATCCTAGATGGATGGACCTTCCAGCTGTTTTTGGGTTCTCGTGATGAGTGAGTCAGTGACCTTTCTCTTTTATATATTATAGATTACGATATATTATTTGGACACCTCCTCACCATCTATAGAGCATATATTTTAAATTTCAAGTCTCTTACTTCAAAGACATAGAACTTTCATACAAATTTCCAATCCCCGTTTTATCCCCTTAGGGGTCGAGTTTCATAAAATTTGTTCTTAGCGGATGTTTACGCTCTATAAGGAACCTACCTATCAAATGTCAAATTTGTAGCTGTCATAGTTTCGGGGATTTCGTGATGAATGAGTCAATGTACCATCACCCGTTTCAACCCCGAAAGGGAGTTGATTTCTAAAGATACATTGTTTAGGGACCTCCTCACCATCTATGGAGCATACGTTTTAAATTTCAAGTCTCTTACTTCAAAATCATAGGACGTTCATACAAACTTGTAACCCCCATTTCGACCCCTTAGGGGTCGAGTTTCGTAAAATTTGTTCTTAGCGGATGTTTAAGCCCTATAAGAAACCTACCTATCAAATGTCAAATTTGTAGCTGTTATAGTTTCGGAGATTTTGTGATGAATGAGTCAATCTACCATCCCCCGTTTTAACCCCAAAAAGGAGTTGATTTCTAAAGATACATTGTTTGGATACCTCCTCACCATCTATAGAGCATACATTTTAAACTTCAAGTCGTTTACTTCAAAAACATAGGACTTTCATACAAAATTCCAACCCCCGTTTTATCCCTTTAGGGGTCGAGTTTCGTAAAATCCATTCTTAGCGGGTGTCTACGCCCTATAAGAAACCAACCTGCCAAATGTCAAATTTGTATCTGTTATAGTTTCGAAGATTTCGTGATGAGTGAGTCAACCTACCATCCCCCGTTTCAACCCCAAAAGGGAGGCTATTTTTAAAGATACATTATTTGTACACTTTCTCATCATCTATAGAGCATACATTTTAAATTTCAAGTCTCTTACTTCAAAAACATAGGACTTTCATACAAACTTCCAACCCCCGTTTTACCCCTTTAAGGGTCGAGTTTCGTAAAATCAGTTCTTAGTAGATGTCTACGCCTTATAAGGAACCTACCTGTCAAATATTAAATTTATAGCTCTTATAGTTTCGGAGATTTCGTGATGAATGAGTCAATCTTCCATCCCCTGTTTTAACCCCAAAAGAGAATTTATTTCTAAAGATACATTATTTGGATACCTCTTCACCATCTATAGACTATACATTTTAAATTTCAAGTAGCTTACTTCAAAAACATAGGACTTTCATACAAACTTCCAACCCCTGTTTTACTCCCTTAGGGGTCGAGTTTCGTAAAATTTGTTCTTAGCGGATGTTTACGCTCTATAAGGAACCTACCCATCAAACGTCAAATTTGTAGCTGTTATAGTTTCAGAGATTTCGTTATGAATGAGTCAATGTACCATCCCCCGTTTTAACCCTGAAAGGGAGTTGATTTCTAAAGATACATTGTTTAGAGACCTCCCCACCATCTATGAAGCATACATTTTAAATTTCAAATCGTTTACTTCAAAAACATAGGACTTTCATACAAACTTCCAACCCCCGTTTTACCCATCTAGGGGTCGAATTTCGTAAAACCCGTTCTTAGCGAATGTTTACGCCCTATAAGGAGCCTATCTGCCAAATTTCAAGTTTTTAGGTGTTATAGTTTCGGAGATTTCGTGGTGAGTGAGTAAACCTACCATCCCCGTTTTAACCCCAAAAGGGAGTTGATTTCTAAAGATAGATTATTTGGACTCCTTCTCATTATCTATAAGGCATACATTTTAAATTTCAAGTCTCTTACTTCAAAATCATGGGACTTTCATACAAACTTCCAACCCCCGTTTTATCCCCTTAGGGGTTGAATTTCGTAAAATCCGTTCTTAGCAGATGTTTACACTCTATAAGGAGCCTTCCTGCCAAATTTCAAGTTTTTAGGTGTTATAGTTTCGGAGATTTCGTGATGAGTGAGTCAACCTACCATCCCCCGATTCAACCCCAAAAGGGAGTGGATTTCTAAAGATATATTATTTGAACACCTTCTCATCATCTATAGAGCATACATTTTAAATTTCAAGTCTCTTACTTCAAAATCATAGGACGTTCATACAAACTTGCAACCCCCGTTTTACCCCCTTAGGGGTCGAGTTTCGTAAAATCCGTTCTTAGCGGATGCCTACGTCTTATAAGGAGTCTACCTGCCAAATTTCAAGTTTGTAGGTGTTATAGTTTCGGAGATTTCGTGATGAATGACCTTTCGCGTTTATATATAAACTAGCTGTGCCCGCGGCTTCGCCCGCATTTAAATCAGTGAGTCACAAAGTTTTCCCAGCAAACTTCCAGTGAAACTCAAAATCTCATCAAAATCGGCTTAGTCGTTCCGTAAACCTTCCTCTTGAAGCCCTCTCTCCATTGGTAAAACCGCATGAAAAGCCGTTCAGTAAATTTTGAGGAAATCGATCACTATACTTTTGGGGACTTATTATTATAATACACTAACTGTTGCCCGCGACTACGTTCGCGTGGTTATGAAGATATGCATTACTATTAAGATGTTTAAGCAAATTATTTTTTTATTTCAGTCACTTGAAATGCTTATCACGCAGAGTAATTTTTTAAAAGGCACAATTTAGTATAATTTATTAGTTATTTTTATAAAACCTCTCTATACACCACATTTTTAGTTTTATTTTCAGGCTGCAATATAAATAACCTTGCAGGCGAACTTATAGCTGCTGTATATGTTTCATACAAACTATCAACCCCAATCAAACGCCCTTAGCAGTGGAATATCAAAAAATCCGTTCTTAGCGGACGTTTACTAACTATAATCTACCTCCCTGCTAGATTTCATCTTTGTCTATCCTGGATGGATGGACCATACAGCGGTTTTTGAGTTCTCGTGATGAGTGAGTCAGTGAACTTTCTCTTATCTATATATATATATATATATATATATATATATATATATATATATATATATATATATATATATATAGATTACGATGCATTATTTGGACTCCTTTTCACATCACTCCTTTTTCATCTATAGAGCATACATTTTAAATTTCGTCTCTTACTTTAAAAACATAGGTCTTTCATACAAACTTCCGCCCCCGTTTTATCCTCTTAGGTGTCGAGTTTCGTAAAATTCGTTCTTAGCGGATGCATACGTCCTATACAAAACCTACTTGCCAAATTTTAAGTATGTAGGTGTTATAGTTTCGGAGATTTCGTGATGAGTGAGTCAACCTACTATCCCCCGTTTTAACCCCAAAAGGGAGTTGATTTCTAAAGATACATTATTTGAACACCTTCTCACTATCTATAGAGCATAAATTTTAAATTTCAAGTCTCTTACTTCAAAAAAATAGGACTTTCATACAAACTTCCAACCCCCGTTTTACCCCCTTAGGGGTCGTTTCTCATAAAATCCGTTCTTAGCGGATGCCTACGTCTTATAAGGAGCCTACCTGCCAAATTTCAAGTTTTTGGGTGATATAGTTTTGGAGATTTCGTGATGAGTGACCTTTCGCGTTTATATATATTATAGATAAATATTACAGTATTGGAGAAGATAAGAAAAGTTTGTAAGAAAAATTGTTTATACTGAGGCGATAAAACGTCACACAATGTCTAAGATCGAAACTTATTATATTCCTTACTTTTTTTTATAAAAAGTGACAAGAAAAATAATGATCGGTGCGGTCAAGAATACAACCTTAATAGAATTTTAAAAATCGAACATATATTGAGTATTTTTTAGTTAAAGATATATGTATACAATGTGTTACATTCGACGACGCGTTAGCGCAACGGTATCAGCACTGACTGTTGCGCTGGCGGTCGCGGGCTCGATCCCGCTCACGACAGACATTTTTATTGGCCATATAGATGTTTGTCGTGGTCTGGGCGTTACCGGTCCATTGTGTATTTCCGGACGCCGGAGAAAATTAGTTTGTTATTACCATTTATTGTTATTTTATTTTTGTACTGAACACCACTATTTTTTGTTTTTGAACACTACAATGCGTAAAGCAATCCCCACTCGGAACCGAGCGCTCAATACCCATGCCAGATTTGAATGTCACAGCGAAACAGGGCCAAGTAGTCAATGTTTCAATCATAATGTGCAATTAAAACTCAAATCCGCATATGTTTTAATTATAATTTAAATTAGCAATAATAAATTTGTTTTACATTATTAAGTTAATAGAGGTCTTGACCTAAATTGTTTGGTCTTTGATTCTAATTTGTGTGTTATATCATAATATGTTACGACTATTGGAAATTTACGTTTTGTAATTATTACCGTTCTTTTTTTTTTCAATTTCGTATCTGTTTCCTAGAATTGGTCATTTTTTTCTCGCAATTATACCTTTTGCTAAAAAATTGATTTAGTTTTTAAATATAAAAATAATATGTCGATGGTCAGAATAGGGAATATATCCGCCAACCCGCAGTGGAATAGCGGGTTGAATTAAGTTCCAAAACTTTTCCTATATAATAATAATAATAATAATAAAGACGTTTATTCACCAAGCATAAAAAAAACAAATGATTTCTTAGTCTAATTTACAGAGATTTTATAAAAAATGCTGGTGAAAAGGTCGTAGACTCAGCTTATTGCTGCTTTTCAGTCCGCACCTTTACAAATGCTGCCAGCACAGGACGTTAGATTTACATTTAAAAACTAGATATAGTAACGAAAAAAGTAATGAAAATAGTATTTAATAAAATAAAAAAATAAAAAACCAGGATTAATAAATGAAGTACGTTGCCGAAGGTACAAGTAGACAAAATGGCGAGCCACGTGAGACATACTATACGCTTATAATAAAGTCATAGTTACTACAAATCCAGTTCAGTGAGCGTTTCGTATATATGAAGAAATTCTATTCTATTCTTCAATCTGTCAATCTACTGTTAGTGATGGATTTGGAGGATCGTCAACTTTGCTCGATAAGGATGACATATTATCTATACAAATAAATAAAATCGGAGTGTCTGTTTGTAATATTAAAATAACCGCTTTTTACTAAATGCATATGGATGTATACACGGTACATATACCAAAATAACATTTTTTACAATTTTTGTCTCTCTGTCGGTTTGTTCCAGCTAATCTCTGAATCGGCTGGACCGATTTTGACGGGACTTGTTGTTTGTTGGACATGTTAAAAGGAGTAACTAAGGCTATTTTTATTTTAGTTTTTTTTTTCTATAACTTCGAGCTAAACAATAATTATTTTGTTAAATGACACGCGGACGAAGTCGCGGGCACTGCTAGTTATGATACATTATTATAAATATAATAATTAATAATATTCATATTTTTTAATTCTAATATTTGACCGTATCATTCACTGTGTCCTGTATAAAGTAAATCGTATTCATACTAGACGTAGGCTATAGTTTCGCTTGCTTTAAAGTGCAAATAATTTTTTGTATGCAATGTACAATAATCCCTGATTGCCACTTTAACAAAACACACGGAATAAATCTTTATTTTTTTTATAATTATATATAAAAAGACTGACTGACTGACTCCTGACTCACTCATCAACGCCCAGCCCCAAATCCTTGGACCTAAAAAGCTGAAATTTTGCACAGAGTTTCCCTTTATGATGTATACAAGGAATAATGAATGGTATTTCGAAATTCAACACCTAAAGAGGTAAAATGGTGGTTCAAAATTTGTACTGCAAAACAATATTAAATAGACATTTCGATTCGAAACATCGTAGGAGTACTCCCAAAAATAAATAAGCAAATACGTCTTTCGTGATTTTCCGAAAATCAACCCATTAGGGTGTAAAATGGGGTAAATAAACCGAATAATCGACATGAGTGTCGTTATTTATGTTTTTTGGGACGTTGATTGCGAAAATGGCAGTTATTTCGAAGTAGGTACTTGCAAAAGCTAGTTAAAAATGAGCTTTTAAATAAGTTAAGTAACTGTATCAACAATCAGAGCCGGAACTGGAGATCTGGAGATCTTGAGGCGACAAAGAAGCATGGAGTCTTGTTTTCCGAATCAAAGGTTTTCTCTGTCAAGTACGTACGTGTAAGTAGGTAGTTAAAAATAATTATTAAAATTGATTTTGTTTTTATTTTTCAAAATAAAAATAAAAATTGATTTATTTTCAAATACATTTCAAAAGCACTTAAATCATCATTTTATAAAATAAAATAAATAATATTTAAAATTAAATTCAAATAATACTTGTCTTAAATTAATTAATTATGGTTTAAGTCAAGCTACCACCGATTTGGAGTACATATTCTGCAGAAAAGAATCGCCAAGAAACTCCGCAGACATTCTTTTGAAAAACAATCTTCTTTTACTGTGTTGCCTCGTCCCTTATCCCGGTTTTCCGCAATCCTCATTCAGCCTACACCAGCAATCTTACGTAGATCGTCGGTCCAACGGGCCGGGGGACGTCCCACGCTGCGTTTTTGCGGAAAACCGGGACGTCTGGCGCGAACTTGGGGAGGCCTATGTCCAGCAGTGGACTGCAATAGGCTGAACTGACTAACTGACTCCTCTCTTATGTTATCCCCGGGGCTGTAACCCCTTACCAATTCCGGCCCTGTCAACGTTGATTCTAAAAGCTGTCTGTTAAGTTTTTAACCAGCGGATAGGTGTGACCATAATATCTTATAAATAATAACTAGGACAAAAAGAAAAGTCTGAACATGGATCTTGAACAAATGTACAACACTTTCTCTTAAACACTAACAAATGCATACCTTCGTTGATGCAAGAAGAAATCTATTTACATTGGTTGCCAGGAATGAAAGGTTACAAGTACAAATTTGAGATGACGAGATGGACTTTTTAACAGACTTCAAAAAAGGGCGGTTATCATTTCGATTCGATTTCGTTGAAGTAAAACCTCTTTACGCACGCTTGATTTGAGGAGTAAGCTGGTGAATGCGTGACGAGAGAGTAACGAAAAGTGTGATCAGGCAAGGCAAACGGAAGTTCAGAGAAAGATATATGGAGCTAAAGACGTTTTACTTCAGTCGTGTGATCTAAAGCACATTCGTTTTTATGTATTAACGTTTTAGTTTGTTTTTAATCGAAAGATCTGTTTAAATTTTAACGAGATCTGACAAGTAATTTTTGAATTATCCCTAAAAATTATTTTTTCAACTTCCTACATTAATGATGTTCTCGTTTCATTACTTGTTGAATTATGAAACAAAATCGCTAAAAACTCAAAACAACGCATATCTTATTTATTTATTTGCATTCATTCCTACCTACAATAAAAACCTAAAATTGAAAACAAGAAAACTTAAAAAAATTACATCTTGTATTACCTAACAGACAAAAAAATATATATTATAAGATGCAAATTGTTTTACTGTCGATACTTCAATTGCGCCAATCAATGTAAAAAAAAGAGTTCGCATACCAACGAAAAACGAACATCTTCATAAAGTTTAATGACTAACCATTACGGGGCGTGATGAAACGTCAAACGCATTCGTCCGACAATTTTATATATTTCTGCTGTTTGTTGAGAATCAGGAATGAGAAAATTATATTAGCCTATTTATTTAAGGTTAGAGCATATAGCGATATAACCTTAAATAAATATAATAAATAATAATGATATAACCTTAAATTAGTACTAAGTAGTTTAAATCAGACCGATAGACACTTCCGCAATCGAATTTTCATGCAAATTAATGACTGACCATTATTTACTGCTTATATACGTCCTATGATGATATATATGACTGACGTACTGCGTGGATGAGGATTGCGGAAAACCGGGATGTCTGGCGCGAACTTGGGGAGGCCCATGTTCCGAATTACAGCACCTGCTAGTAATTCGTTTCCTCGGTCGCTTCAATACTTTGGATTAATACTTTATTTTTAAGATACCTACATCGTCTTTCACTAAAACATTAGAGTAAGGATAACATTAGCTCGCATAAAAATTAATTGTTAAAATTGTAATAAAGCCGTATAATAAGAAATTTTTGGGTTTAAATTAATCCCCAGGGTGTCGTTGGGGGTGGCTAAATTCGTCGTGCTGTGTGGCTACGGCACTAAAGAATTTAGCCACCCCCTCTCTTCCCGTGGGTGTCGTAAGAGGCGACTAAGGGATAACAAGGTTCCACAACCACCTTGGAACTTAAGAAGCCGACCGATGGCGGGATAACCATCCAACTGCTGGCTTTGCAATACACAGGCCGAAGACGGGCAGCAGCGTCTTCGGTGCGACAAAGCCAGTACTGCGGTCACCAACCCGCCTGCCCAGCGTGGTGACTATGGGCAAAACACATAAGTTCACGTTATTTTGGCGTAAACTTGTGGAGGCCTATGTCCAGCAGTGGACTGTATAGGCTGTAATGATGTGTCGTTGAAGACAGCCCATGTCCAACAGTGGACTGCAATATTCTGAACTGACTGACTGACTGATACATCCTGCATATAAAACACATGCAGTATACAAGATTCTCCAAATTTTGATCAAGACATTTATAGCTGTACCCTACCTCAATCATCCGCTAGTAATTTGAAAACTAAATTTAACCTTGAGTGGATGAACAAAAGTGTTACGTTTAACGATTGAAAAGTTTAATAAGATATATAAATATACAAGTTGAACCGTTCTTATGTTGATTGTTTTTAATTTTATTTTATACAAACCTTGCTCAAACAATAATGAACATAAATAATTGTTTGCTGGCAAACGAAAAAAACCGACTTCAGTTACATCGACAAGTAATACAACGTAGGTAGACGAAAAAATAGTCAAGTAACACGCATTATCAAAGATTACTTCAAAAGTTGTAATCAGATCTCGATGAAATTTAAATGACCACATAATAAACATCGGCTTTCTATTAAATTAAAAATCATCAAAATCGGTACACCGGTGGATTTTCGAGGGTTTCCCTCGATTTCTCTGGGATCCCATAATCAGATCCTGGTTTCCTTATCGTGGTACCATACCTAGGATATCTCCTTTCCAACAAAAAAAAAGAATTATCAAAACCGATTCATAAACGACGAAGTTATCCCCGAACATACACCTACATAATATACCGTATATATATATACATATATACGGTCGAATCGAGTAACCTCCTTCTTTTTTGAAAAAGTGTCCAAATTGATTCATTCAGTCAGAAGTTACACGCAATTCCACGATTATATACAACTATACATGCATTTGGCAATTTTTATCAGACTTACAAAATGGAGGTTCTCAATTCGACTGTTTTTTTATGTGCAACCTTATAACTTTTTACTGGGTGTACCGATTTTGATTATTCTTACGTTTCTTTCATCGAAAGCTGGTGCTTATGTGGTTTCGATTAATTTCTGACGAGTTTTTTTAACCCATCTCTAATAATGCGTAATATTTTTTTCAACTACCTACGTTGTATTACTTGTCGATATAAATTAGTGTCCTATTTTTTTTTTTAATATTCTGTGAGCAAACACAATTTTTGTGCATAATTTTTACATGTGGACAAAATTATCAGTCTCGATGTTAGCGGAAATACCATAATTAGGTTCGTACGCCTCAGAATCAGACCACATAACTAGTTGTTGCGTTATACGACCAACTTGCGTGTTGCAACGCTTATGAACTATCGTTTCTAACTTTTACTAACGTTAAGTCCAACGTATTCCCCCTCTTTCACTCTTTCATGCTTATAGTACATTAGACAGAGATGCAAGATTTATTTTATATGTGTTTTTGTTTTAAATTCATTTATACTATTATGAGATGATATTATTTGTCCATTTTGACTATTATGAGATTTTATTACAATTATTATGTTGTAATAATAATTTAAAACAAATAAAAATGATAACAAAATAAAAATGACATCATTTTTAGACAAAATCAAACTAAATACTGACTTTGACTAGCCCGTTGGCGCAGTTTGTTGTGACCCTGCTTTCTGTTCCGAGGATTGTGGGCTCGATTCCCACCCCGAGTCTGGGTGTAATATAAATATTTATTTATATATTTATATATGTATTATTTATAAGTATGTTTATCGAAAAAAAAAATATGTAGCTATATACCAGTCGGCTGTAACCTATAACACAAGCATTAAGTTGCTTACTTTAGGAACAGACGACCGTGTGTGTATGGTGTAAATATTTATTCATTTATTTATTATTTAAATATATAAAAATAAGCACCTGTACCTAATTCTAATATTACGCTACGGGTCTCATTAGGTATTTGTTCAATATAACTTCTTAAACATATAAATTAGAATTATGTCTATATTTATATAGGCTATGCTTCAGCCTGTAATATCCCGTTGCCGGGCATAGACCTCTTTCCCCATGTAGGAGAAGGATCAGAGCTTAATCCACCACGCTACTCCTATGCGGGTTGGTGGATATATTTCCTACTATGAGTAACGATCGCTATCAGGTGTACATGATAACAACCAGAACCGACGGCCACAAGGACCGCAGGCTATATAGGGTAGTACAAAATCTAAAACCCTTATTTTAATTTCACTTTAACTCCAAATTTGGTTGAAAAAAAGGGGATTCTCTAAGACAACTTAATTCTTGACTTTTCAAATATATTAATACTAGCTGACTCGGCAAACGTTGTTTTGCCACTAAACGCTATTTAAATATATAGGTTGGTGGTAGAAGGGTGAAAATTTAGGGTTGTATGTGTTTTTCAACGCCAAATCATAATAAAATAAAAAATACATAATTTATATAAAAATTAAAAAAATAAAATTTTGGGGGTGGACTACCCTTAACATTTAGGGGGATGAAAAATAGATATTGTTCGATTCTCAGACCTACCCAATATTCACACAAAATTTCATGAGAATCGGTCAAGCCGTTTCGGAGGAGTGTAACTAGAAACACCGCGACACGAGAATTTTATATGTTAGATAAATATCTCATAACTATTAATTATTTGTTTAACAACGAAATGCAGATAAAAATGCAAAATACAACTAATATAATTACAACGCAAGTGAGTTTGACGGTAAGTTTCAATAATTCGATTGTCTAATGATAAGTTACCCACTTGCCAAACAATAACGTATTTCATTCCTGCGTCACAGGTCAACGGCCTCGTTTATTTGCAGGTGCATAAGTTGGTATTTAGGTTCTTAAATTCTATCGACAAAACGTTGTAAGTTCAAAGTTTAGCACAGATTCATTTTGAGTTTACATTCATTGTGTTTTCTTTAATTCTAAGCCCATTTTAACGTGTTGCGCTTGACTAAAATAGTCATGTAACAAACCGGTTCGTAGCTCTGTGTCAAGTGTTCGGCTTGTAACATAATTGTTTATTTATTTACTTACACTTCATTGTACACCTTTTTTTTAGTATCGCAAGGAAACCCATTTACGGGTGATATCCAGGACGCCCGGGTAGGCAGTCCAAGATCGTATGTGTCAGCAGTTGGAGTGCAATACCGACAAAAGCATTCAACTGTTTAATGGACTCTAATTAATGTTACGATGATGAAGTATACATATACGGTTTTTTGTTGCACTTAAAAATATGATACTTTGACTCATATGCAATTTTAATTATCAACGGTGGACTTATCTCTAGGAGAAATCTCTTCCAGCCAATCTGAGTGAGAACTCATGTGCGAAAGCTACATCTATGGTCGTTGGCGCAATTTGTAGTGAGTGATTTCTGCTCCGAGGTTGTTGTTTCGATTCCCGAGTCTATATTCGTCGCTTCAGCTTGTAATATCCCACTAGTAGGCATAGGCCTCTTTCCCCATGTAGAAGAAGGATCAAAGCTTAATCCACCACGCTACTCCGATGCGGGTCGGCGAATATATTCTCTACTATGAGTAACGATCGCTATCAGGTGTACATGATAACAACCGCGACCGACGGCTTAACGTGCTCTCCGAGGCACGATGGAGAGACCCACAAGGACTGCACAAATACCCAGAACACGGCAAACACCTGTATGGCCAATTCAATTCAATCATAAATCATATTGTTTTTTGATTATATTTTTCAATAGAAATTCCTAAGAACGTAAAATGTAATAAAATTTAATGTTATTATATAAAACTTGTCTCGAACTTGACCTTATTTATATAAAAAAGTAACGGCTTAACGATTCAACAGACATTAATGATTATATAATAACTATATCGATTATACAGTTTATTACTATATTTTATGAGACGGAACCGGCATTTCAAATTTCTGGTTATTATATGTACTTATTAAACTATATGTTGTAACTCACTAACTGATTTACAAACTTACTGGCTGACTTATAAACAGGACAAGAATGAGTTACTAACTGACTTACTGACTGACTGACAAACTTACTGACAGAATTATTTAATTCATTTTATCACCGAGTCCAAACTATTGCAGCTATAATATGACTTTTGGAATTTCTACCTTCATTCAAATAAAATATCATTTCATTTTGTCACAGTAAAAAAAAAAACGAGCGTGCTTTAGACCACACGACTAAAGGAAAAATTCTTTAGTGCCCACTGTAATATACGAAACGTAACTCTCTCTCTCTTTTTGACTAACTTATATCTCCCACTCAACTTCCGTTCGTCTCGCCCGATCACACTTTTCGTAATGCTCTCGTCATGCATTCACCAGCTTATTTCCCAAGTCAAGCGTGCGAAAAAAGGTTTTACTTCAATTAATCAAATCTGTTCCGAGATAAAATATCAGGAACAAATATTTTTGGAAATATATATACATTGCTCTGAACGGGCATCGAACCTACGGCTGCCTTTTTACATAAAAATAAAAAAATAAATCGTTTATTTACTCCTATATAAATTCGCATTACGTAACACGATTTAAAACGAGTCAAGCGTCGAATTGTTCTTGCACAACGAGTGTTCCGTATAATTAGTTTAATATTTAAATGTGTCTTACTTTACTTTGTTAAATATTGTAATACAAATATTTAGTATATTGATACACTGAAAAAAGAAAGAGGTTCTCAGTTGACTCATGGGCGTACCCAAACCTTTAAAAAGGTGGGGCGATACATTTCAAAACTCGATAAGTAGTAGTAAATTAAAAATCCTGTTTATTTTACTTATACAACAGCTTGCGTAGGTTTTGAATAAATGTATCAAAATTTCTTTATAAAAATCTAAACTATTTATTATTAGCTTCGAGGCAGGTTGGGGCGAATCATCTTGCCTCACTACGAGTACGGCCTAGACTGCATTTTCTTTTATTTTTATGTGTGTTACTTCATAGCTTTTTACTGGGATGTGCCGATTTTGATGTATCGTCAAATTTGATTGATATTTAACGAATATTTTTTATACCTAATGGCGCATATTTAATTGAGTATTTTTTCAACTACCTTCATTGTTTTACTTGACGGTCTTTTTTTTATACCACTAGGTCGACAAACAAGCGTACGACGCACCTAATGGTAAGCGATTACCGTAGCTTATAGACACCTGCAACACCAGAAGCATCGCAAGCGCGTTGCCGAACCAATCCCCAATCCCCCCCAGGAGCTCTGGTCACCTTACTCACCAACAGGAACACAATACTGCTTGGAAACCGTATTAGCTGTGATTTTCTGTAAGGTCGAGGTACTACCCCAGTCGGGCTGCCCCATATTTTGAGCAGGAAATTCCTGCTGTGCCCTACCTCAGTTATTTTGAGCAGGAAATTCCTGCTGTGCCCTGCTGGTCTAAACTGATGTCCGTTTTTTTATTCGTTTGCGAGCAAACACTATTAAATAAAGTACAAAAATAGACTTTTATTATTGTTTAGATTTGAGATTCTTTTGATTAAGATCTGACGAGTACTTTTTCAGTAATCTCTAATAATCGCATAATCCGCCAACCCACATTGGAGCAGCGTGGTGGATTAAGCTCTGATCCTTCTCCTACGTGGGGAAAAAGCCTCTGCCCAGCAGTGAGATATTACAGACTGAAGCGAATCTCTAATAATACACATTTACTTGATAATTTTTTACGTTACGTCCATTGATATTTTTGATTGACATTTGCATATTACAGTTTATGAAAAGATTATTTAATATGACGTAAGTAAACGTTGAAGTGGCAGATAAAATTCGAAAAAAAGCGCTGAATCAATAAAGTCAACATCACAGAACAGGTATTATTAATAATATTGTAAGAAAAATGAAATTTACTTTCGCTAGCGGAAACCGGAATTAACATGATAATGATACAATTAAAAAGAAGGTAAATTCGTTGCACTTTTTATTTAATCACATAACATCATCATCACAGCAGCCTTTCGCAGTCCACTAATTGACATAGACCATAGTCACCACGCTGGGCAGGCGGGTTGGTGACCGCAGGGCTGGCTTTGTCGCACCGAAGACGCTGCTGCCCATCTTCGGCCTGTGTATTTCAAAGCCAGCAGTTGGATGGTTCGCCATCGGTCGGCGTTTTAAATTCCAAGGTAGTAGTGGAACTGTGTTATCCCTCTCTATGACAGCCACGGGAAGAGAGGGGGTGGCTATATTCTATGATGCCGTAACCATACAGCATATTTATTATATTATCTTATTAAATATCACGTCTGAATGTAATGTCAACCAGCAACAAAGCCATATGTAATCCGAATATAATTTAACTGAGGTACACAGTAGGAAATTCTCTGCTAAGAATATGGAGCAGCCCGATTGGAAAGAACCTTGATCTTAAAGAAGATCATAGCGAAATAATACTGTTTTCAAGCAGTGTTATGTTCATGTTGTGAGTAAGGTGACCAGATCTCTTTTCGAGTAACAGTAGTAACGAAAAAGTATACATAATTATTAAGTAACGTAATTGTTAGTATGCGTATCTGATTAAAACATCCCACCAAGATCACAAATATCACATATAGATATTTTTGCATAACAAATATGTATCTGTAGCACTCTACTCCACAGAAACGGACTGCAAGACATATTATAATCATGGAAATGAAATCGCAAAGCATACTTACATAAAATATAAGTAAATACAACATACACACATGGTCGTCTGTTCCTAAACCTAGTCTAGACAAGCTAGACAAAATATTATAAAAATCAGAAATTTGTATCTCATAAGTTAATAAAAATTAGCATAGGTATATATTTTAAAAACTAAATGAATTTAAATCTCAATGTCGACAATGTCAATTATGATATCGGCCTTGTTACATTTATTATATGTAAATAAATAAAAAAAGAACAAATAGTTGAGTGAATGCCGCAACACATTTGTTTTGTTTTCGTTTAACAAACTAATGGATTTTGTTTTTTAATTTTGTTATTTTCGAAATGAGTATTGAGTAAGACATTGGTATGACGCGACTGGCCCATTGGTGCAGTTATCAGTGCTTACCCCGCTAAATTACTGCTCGATTCTTGGTGTTATATTTATTACGCCGTCGCGGCTTAGTGCGTGTGGATTACACGATTTTAACTCTTTCGTTCTCTGCCGTTAAATACAGCCTATGTTATTATAATGAAACACTTTGCTCGCAAAAAAAAAAACAACTTCAGTTTACATCGACAAGCTATACAACGTAGGTAGCCGATAACCGCATTATTAGAGATAATACAAAAAAATTAAATGGGACCTGACAAGTACCAACTTTCAATTAAAAACGAATCATCAAAGTCGGTACACCCAGTAAAAAGTTATGAGATAAATAGCACACATAAGAAGAAAAAGTTGAATTAAGAACATCCTCCCTTTTTGAAGAAGATAAAAAATAATAATAAAATATCGTCTTTTAGATTCTTAATTAAATATACGATCTCAAACGCCATCTATCAGAATCTACAGACAAACGTCTGTACAGCGCCATCTTAACCCGGCTCTGTCGAAGCTCAATTTATCGAAAAGTCTCCATGAACAACTATATTCAAAATAATCGACATTAGTGCAGTAATTTAACGAATTTAAATGCTAATAATTATAAATTCGTAATTACTAAATTGTTTATAAATGCACCGACACTATCTTACCTTGAATCAAAAATTAGAAAACAAATGAATTCTACGGATAATTCTTACACGTTTGACCGATTACGGGCAGGAAAACGAGGTACTTCAAATATATATTTTTTTCATTACCTCCTATTTAAAAATGTATACTTTCTTTAAGATTAAAAAAACATTGACGCAATTTCTTTTTCAATTCGGATTTAAAAGCACAATTGAGTTGTCATTTTACAAAGTATATAATATCCTTTAATAAATTAATTATAGATCATCATTAATTTTAGACCATTATAGGCAGAATCTATCTGCTCAGAAAAATCTTCGAGAAATTCGACTTTTTACAATTATTCTTGAAAATCCCTTAATATAATGTTTAACAGACCATCATATAGAAAATGTCATTGTATTTAGCGCGTGGTTGTAATTTTCTAATTCAGAAAACGATATTGAATTATACTCAACACACACATTTTAACATACGAACGAAACGACGATATTAATAATATCATATTAGCAAAATAATTTCAAAATACATCGCAATCTGTAATTTTCTAGAACTACATACACCCTTATTAAATAATAATAAAATACACAGAAAAGATATTTAAAATTTTAAAACACATTTCGATGGAGGTTTTAATACTACTATAAATACAAAAAAAAAAAACTTGACAGTCACTTACATAAGCAAATCGCTTGCGATTAACACATATACTCGTATACTAAGAAGTACATAATATTTTAAACATATACAGCAAACGCTTAGATTAATGTATTCAATACTAGCTGACCCTAAGGCGTTGTTCTATCTTCGTCTTTCTGGGTAATTTTTAAGCAGTTTCAAATAACTTTGACCTTTGTATTTTAACTCTGTGTGGCTACGGCACTAAAGAATTTAGCCACCCCCTCTCTTCCCGTGGGTGTCGTAAGAGGCGACTAAGGGATAACAATGTTCCACAACCACCTTGGAACTTAAGAAGCCGATCGGTGGCGGGATAACCATCGAACTGCTGGCTTTGAAATACACTGGCCGAAGACGGGCAGCAGCGTCTTCGGTGCGACAAAGCCAGTACTGCGGTCACCAACCCGCCTGCCCAGCGTGGTGACTATGGGCAAAACACATGAGTTCACGTTATTTTTGGCGTAAACTTGTGGAGGCCTATGTCCAGCAGTGGACTGTATAGGCTGTAATGATTGTATTTTAATGTGTGTTATCTCATAACATTTTACTGGGTTTAGTGTTGTTATTTTCATCGAAAGCTGAGGCTTGTCTGCTGATGCTAATGTTTGCGAGTTCGATTCCTGCTCGCGACGGATATTTATATTTGTACAAATATTTCTTTCCGGTTTGGATGTATGCCTTTGTGAGTCTCCCCACCGTGCCTCGGAGAAAACGTTAAGCCGTCGGTCCCGGTTGTTATCATAAATACCTGATAGCGATCGTTACTCATATTAGGGACATATCTGCCAATCCGCAGTGGAGGAGTGTGGTGGATTAATTTCCAATTCTTTTCCTACAAGGACAAAGAAGCCTATGCCCAACAGTGGGATGTTACAGGCTGAATCCGAAGCTCGTCTTGTCGTCCAATTTAAATTTAATTGAGTTAATATGATGACTGCTTTTTGAGAAATCTTCGATAACGCGTATTTACTTGACTATATTTCCGTCTACCCACGTTTTATTACTGGTCGATGTAATTTGAAGTCGGTTTCGTTTGCTATCTTAAAAATCTATTACAAAGTATGAGAAAATTTAAAATTTGGTTAGTACGTGAACAAAAAGACTTCAATACGATTTTACTACAATTGCTTATAGAATAACAACTACACTTCTAGACGGTGTAGCAACATAAAGCCTACGCCAGTTTTTAAGCTATATTACAAATATGAAAACCGCATCTAATTTCGTGCATTCGATTTTAAGCTATTTTGAATCAAACATACGGACAGATAGACAAAAATTTAACAGCAAATAATTTAAACTCTCACCTATCCTATATGGAGAAAGAAGTATATACCCAGTAGTAGAAATATAGGTACATGCTAAATTAATCAATCACAAAAAATATATATTTTGACTTCTATACATAACTCTCATAAAGACTATTTTTTCCCTAAATATCTCGAATGTACAGCAGTTCACAGCTTTATATGCATTTATATTCTTATATAGGACTAGCTGACCCCGCAAACATTGTTTTGCCAAATATGTTGTTATTACTATCTACCTAATAACTTAGAGGTATGAAAAATAGATGTCAGCCGATTCTCAGACCTACCCGATATACACACAAAATTTCATAAAAATCTGTCCCGCCGTTTCGGAGGAATATTTTAACTAACATTGTGACACGAGAACTTTGTTATTATTTAAGCAGACTTATATAAACGTCTGCCATATATTACGTGCATAATAAATATTTCTTTGTATTTACCATAATGTTATATATTATATTATACAATAATTAAGTTTTAATAAAATCATTGATATATAAATGTATACAAAACATGACAAAAATTATTTCTTTAAAATAAATAAAAAACAAAAATTGAAAACGCAATTGAAATATTAACATTTTTTTTTTAAATTTATTTTTAAAATGTAAACTAATATCATAATGTCGACAAGTATCTTTGTTTTCTCGCTTGTTCTTCTTTTATTTTTTACATTGTAAATTGAGTCTTGAGAAGTTACAGTTTTAAGGAAGCCACGCCGATCATCTTTTATATACATGAAGCAGAAAATGAGCATAAATCTTCTTCTAACTTCCATTAATTTATTAACAGATAACAAATCATCATTTATATAAATATCTTTAAGGTTTTTTTAGTTTTAAAAATGATTGGAATTTAGTTGTGATTAAAAACAAGATATTAATAATATAAAAAGTCAATAATTAAAATTTAATTATTTACTACAGTAAATAATTTTTCTATATATATTAATTCTAATATAAAATAATTTATTATTAATATTATTATGTAATATTTTTTTTTAATAAAATAATTTATTACATAATAATTATTAGTAATTTCTAAATAAAATTCATTTTCAATATTATTATAAAAGTTTTACTGATATATTTTTTAATTGCATCCATTTATATATTTTTTTTTAAATTAAAAATCGTCAGAAAACCAGCAAATGTCTAAATTTATTCTGCCAAAAAAATTGTAAGATATCAAATATGACATTTACAAAATGCTAGCCCGCAGCCTCCGTATCTCGAGATCACTTTCGTCTGTCCTACTGCCCTACATACAGTATCCCCACTGGCCAGTGAAAGCCAACCGAGAATGACATAATACAATTGTGTATATAATATAATAAAAATCTCATTTATTTTTACAAATAAATCGACGATTACAATCTGTTTGAAAAAAAATTTATTTAATTTTGTCTTTTATTAATTTAAATTAAATTTCTGTTACTCTTCATGAATTAAATAAATCACGAGACTCGTGAACAAGATATTTCTAGATAATGTTGAAAAATCGAGCTCCGCAAAATGAAATGAAAAAAATTGTTAATATCCCGTTTTTGAATAATTTTAGTAATAAAAATAATCACGTTAATTTAAAATTTTATATAAATAAATTTTAATTAATTTACAATGAAAGTTTAAATTAACTCTAATATGTTATATATTATATATTTTTCTATAGTTACCGTACGTAATTTTTTATGATTAATATTTTACAAAAAAATATATTTATAATCTATATAAAATTAAAATTAAAAAAAAAATCACTTACCTAAAAAAATCTAATCGAAGAACGTAGATAACAAAACAAATATCCCACTTTAGATCACTGTCACATTTCAAAACGCCACTTTTTAAAAAAATTCACTTGTCAAAAAAAACGCGCGAAAGGGTTGTTTTTTTTTTCTTTATTCACGCATCGCGCGACACGTTACCACTATTCGGCCAGAAATGGCCAACTGCATGAAACGGCAATTGCACGATTCAGACTTTTAGTTATAAAGCGGTTTGCGCGTTGTAATAATAAATAATATGGCTTTTCGGTTATTTTTATTCTTATTTTAGAAAAGAGTTTGCATATTTCACTTATATATATATTTTTTATATTATATAATCTGTATGTTAGTATCTGTATTACTTTCCGGTCTTCGTTAGATGTTCAAATACAAATACCAAATTATTATATTCATGTTACTTAAAATACAATTCAATCAAAAAGTTTACTTAAAAATTAAATTTTATTTTATTTTTATAAAATATATTAGTTTTAAGTTATGACCTAATTATATATAAATAAATAATATGGTGTAAATTTAATAATGGTAACTTTTTCCGCTTTCTTCTATCTTGTGTGGCGGCTTAGTAAACTAATGTGACATTAAAACTTTTTTTCATTTTGTAGCTTTTTATTATTTTTAACTGACATAAAAAAGGCGGAATTTCTCAATTCGACTGCATTTTCTTTTTATTTATTTATTTGTTGCGCCAACAAGAAATAGACAAATATAATTTTAAGAGGCAAGCTCAGTTATTCGGCCAAGTGTATCCTCAATTACAGGCGCAAGCTGCCTGCACTTTATATATGTGTTACCTTATAACATTTGACTGGGTTTACCGATTTTGATGATTCTTTTTTTACATCGAAAACTGGTGCTTTCCGCGTGAACTCATTTAAATTTCATAGATATTTCATGAGTGTTTTTGACTAATCCGAATTAAATTGTGCCCTGCATTCCTCCGTCAGCGGAACTTTCGTATTACGGCATGGTCTGCTAAAGTGCAAAGCACTATTTGACTTCTTAATAATCAAAAATCATTGAATCAAAAATGACTTGACTCAAGTCGTCTTCGAAAGCACTTTTAAGTCCTCATTTATTTATTTACACTTTCGCACACTAATGCAACGTTTTGAACAGCATAACAAATGATATATAAAAATAGAATTTGCATCAGTTGCAACAGGCGGCCTTATCGCTAATACAGCGATCTCTTCCAGGCAACCTTTGGGCAGAGGACTAAATAAGAAGTGTGGGATGGGGCGCAAAAATGTTATGTAACATACATATGAACATGTTATAGTCACAAACGTACATGTACACCAAATACATTTACTTACATATACATACATTCAGACATATACATATACATACACATATACATACATACACAAGTACATATATATCAATAATAATAATAAAAAAAACTTGATAAATTTTAAATGAAAGACAAAACATCATAGCATAAAGTACTTGAAATAAAATTGCTTTACATACATTAAGACGATAAATACATTTCTTTTGTGAGTTTTTTAAATGTCTCTAATGTTTGAGCATTCTTTATAGACAATATGGTAATGAGTTCCAAAGACGACAAGCTTCCACAGTAAAAGATTTAGAATAAAAGGATGTAGAATGTGGAGGGATCTTCAATATCCGACTTTCTTTCGAACGGAGAGGCCGGTTGTGAGAATTACGGAGAAACTCAAATCGATTTTTTAAATAGTGGGGAGCAGAAGGATTGAAGAGGATAGTATAGCAGGGTCAATATGTGAGTATTCCTGCGAAGTCGTATAGGAAGCCACTTGAGTTTTTTTCGAAATTCAGAAACAATAATAATACAGAGGATACAGAGGTTTTGTAGCCGCTCAAGTTTTTTTACTTGTTTCTCATTTAGATTAACAAAGCACGTATCGGCGTAATCAAGAATGGGAAGTAGAAGAGATTGCGCTATCTTTATTTTAGTGGAAATAGGGAGAAAGTTACGTAGCCTTTTTAACAATTTCATCGAGGCAAACAATTTCCTACTTCATTAACATGAGAAATCCAAGAAAGATATTTATCAAAAGTAACTCCCAAATTTCCCCATCAATTATTAATGGCGGTAATTGCGTCCAGTTGATACGGGCAATCAACTTCTGACTGCCGACGACAATAACCTGAGTTTTTGTAGGATTAACCCTTAAACCATAAAACTTACTCCATCGTTGAATAGATGTAAGATCTTTATTCAACAAATTTATACATTGCGAGATTTCACGGAGATGACAGTGTGAGTAGATTTGAAGATCATCTGCGTACAAATGACAGAGAGAAGAGATGTGATTAGTGACAGATGAAATAAAAATCGGAAATAATAGAGGGGACAACACGCCACCTTGCGGCACGCCAGCTTTACTCATACACCAGTTGGAAGAATGACCATCAATGTGTATGCGTTGGCGACGATTGTGCAAGTAACTATGAAACCAGTCAATCACTTCAGGAGATATGTTAAGAGAATTAAGTGTGGCTAGTAGTAAATCAAAATCAACAGCATTAAAAGCATTACTGAAATCAAGTAAAATTAATACTGTGACGAGTTGATTGTCCATACCTAATCTGATGTCATCTGTTATTTTAACTAAAGCAGTAGTCGTACTATGACCATGCCGAAAACCAGATTGCATAGGATTCAAGAGGTTGTGTTGAAGAAAAAAAGGAGTCATTTGTTTGTAAATAAGTCGCTCAAGTACTTTTGAAAGGAATGGAAGAATAGCTATAGGACGATAGTCAGAATAATTAGAGGGATTCAGCTTTTTTGGTAGAGGGATAATTTGAGCATCTTTCCACACAGATGGAAAGGTGCAGTATTGGATAGAAAAGTTAAAGATTGATGTAATAATAGGAGCTACAACATCAATAATCGGCATGATCATTTTACGGCTTATGCTGTCAGCGCCAACAGAATTAGAGCTAATTTCCAAAATATTCCTCTTAACATCACGTACAGTGAACTGACTGAAAGTAAATGATGAGTTGGAGTGGATGTAGCTGAAATTTGTGAAAGTATATTTAATTTGGTCGGTCCATCAATAGAATCAGAAGTTAAGAAATGCTGATTAAGCTGATTGAAGTCTAATTTATTGGGTTCGATGTGTGATGTCCTCATTTTATTTAAAAAAAAATTCATATTAATGAATTAATTATACTTCAAGTGAAACTTCCACCAAAGACCGCAGTTTATTCTTTAAAAAAATTATCTTTTGCTATATATAAATATGAACAGTAAGCTCCGTCAACCAGCTGCTACATATTTCGTAGACCGCGCTATAATTCGTTTCACACCGTATTGCAACCGAACTGAAAAAAGGAGGAGGTTCTAAATTCGACTGTATTTTTAATGTGTGTTACTTCATAAATTTTTACTAGCTGAATCGATTTAATTATTCCTTTTTTTATATACTTTTAATTTAAATTTAAGAGAGATCTGTCAACTATTTTTGCGTTACCCCCAATAATGCATTAAGTGACATTTGTTCAACTACCCACGTTGTATTATTTGTCGATATTAATTGAATCCGGTTTTTTTTCGTTTTTTTTTTTTTACACAGTTATTATTAATTTGTGAGTGACAAAACTAATTTGCTCAGTCGTGGAGCAGCAACGGTGTTTGAAGACAAATAAGGTAAAATTTGTCTGAACAGACGATAAATTCGAGAAAAATATGAAAACAATATCAAAACTAAAACTTTACTTGTTCAAGTAGACTGTAAAAATACTTCTAGTAGGAGGTTCAGGGGTTGATGGTAGAAGGGTTAAAATTTAAGGTCGTATTATATTTTTAATGTTAAATCATAAATAAAATAAAATGAAAAAAAATTGCTTAAAAAATAAAAACATATATTTAGAAGTGGGTCACCAGTCATTTAGGGTATTTTCAGATTTATCCGATATGCACACAAAATTTTATAAAAATCGATCCAGCTGTTTCGGAAGAGTTTGGTATCAAGCATCGCGACACGAAAATAAGATTAGAATATTAGATTAGAGCTAGTGTTTACAACAGACATTTCAACTATCTACGATGTACTTGTCGATGTAATTGAAGTCGTTTTTTTTACATTTTAATTGGTTTGATGCATTCTTTAAACATATCTCAATGGTATATTAGACCGCAACGCGATTAACTGTTATCAGCGCCACATATCAGAAAAAAACGTTATAATAGAAAAGTGATAACCCGTAATTATTATTTAATTAAAAAATTGTTGGCTCGCTTGGAATTTTACTTTTTGATTTACTTGATAGATACTTAGTGCATGTCCACAAATCATTCATTTATCTTCATTTAAGAGGTATCTGTATAATTCTGTTAGCTTCTAATCTTGAAATCTTTTTTTTTTTTAATTTGTTAGTTAGTGCATGTCAACGAATTTATTAAATTATGTTAATTTAAGGGATATCTGTATAATGAAATCCATAAAGAATCAAATGAGAAGTAAAATACGTATTATTAGGGATAGCTCGGAAAATACTAGTAATATCTCGATCAAATCAAAATGAGACAACAGAACAAGCACCAGATTTTGATTAAAAATGAATTATAAAAATTGATTGATATAATATGATGTACTGTGTGGCTATGGTACTAAAGAATATAGCCACCCTCTCTCTTCCCGTGGGTGTCGTAAGAGGCGACTAAGGGATAACACAGTTCCGCTACCACCTTGGAACTTAAAAAGCCGACCGGTGGCGGGATAACCATCCAACTACTGGCTTTGAAATACACAGGCCGAAGACGGGCAGCAGCATCTTCGGTACGACAAAGCCAGCCCTGCGGTCACCAACCCGCGTGCCCAGCGTGTTGACTATGGACAAAACACATGAGTTCACGTTATTTTTGGCGTAAACTTGTGGAGGCCTATGTGCAGCAGTGGACTGTATAGGCTGTAATGATGATGATATAAAAATTGGAACACCTAGTGAAAAGTTATGAGGTAACACATTAAAAAATTAAATCATATTAAGAGCATCCTCTTATTTTAAATTGATCAAAAATATACTCGATTTCCCATCTCCTGCCTTTTTCATCTCGTGACTGGAGCTCAACTTAGGAGTATGAAAGTTTCGCCACAAAACCTTCTGCAGAACTTGGTCTAACTTCAGGAAGACCACGCCTTTGCTGCCGATTTATTTGAGCCTTTAGATATGGACATAATATTTATATAAAAAAAAAACGACTATCTCACTTTTGGTTTATCTGACAGTATAACACTACGGTGTCATACTTCACCTAATATTCTATATATTAAGATACGTTGAGTTCAATATATAACTTATTAATTTATATTTTATAGCTTTATACATTGCAATTCTTATATTTAAATGTGGTTTTTTGTACGACTTAAGTGGCGAGCAAACCCGCATTGGAGCAGCGTGGTGGATTAAGCTCTTTTCCTTCTCCTACACGGTATAAGAGGCCTATACCCAGCAGTGGAATGTTACAGGCTGAAGCGTACGGTCTGTTACTTTGGGGTAATGCTATAGATATTGAGACTGCATTTATTTTGCAAAAATGGCTGTCCGCGGCATTTCCGATCATGGAGCTCGAGTCTCCCCTACGGGATGTTTTTTAAGGTGGACATATTAACAATTTCGTCACAATATATTTATAACAATATTATGTATATTCACAAGAATATTAATTTTTTTTGACATAAATATAAATAGTAATAATCACAGTATAAACACGAGAAGGAATAACAAAATTGTAACTCCCAAGTTTCCGACTGCGCAAAGTATCTAAACGTCACCTTTCTGGGTTATGGTATTCGCATGTATAATAAAATCCACAAACAATATTGGATTTGTCTCAACATAAAAGAGTTTATTAAAAAGAAATTAGCAAATAAAGCGTATTATTCGGTGCAGGATTACACAGTTGATAAAGGTGTGTGGACTTAGTGACGCTGTATTTCATGCAAGATATGTCTAATTTTGTACTAAACCACACGTAATATATTCTTTTTAAAAAACTGCATAGTTACTTCCCGGTTCTTCTCTGCAGAATCTATATTCCGAATCGGTGATAGCTTCATTTTAAAAAAATTAAAAGAAGAATAATAATCACTTGGAATTTTTTTTTTTTTTCAAATGACGATTCGAAAGTGCTTTTGAAGCCTATTAGGGTAAATTTATATTGATTTAGTTATTTTGATTGATGAAATATATTTATATACCTAGGTGCTTTTTAAAATTCATATTTATTTATTTATTTAATATAGTTTCAGTAGCAATATTATCTTATATCTAACTTATAATTTTATTAATTCATTGTGCCTAGCATAAATAATGGTATGGTTTAAAATGTTATTTCTTAAATAATCATACAGTTATTATTTTATTTTTTTGTTACATTAATTAACAATGACAATAAAAAATATTTTTAATTAAGTATAATTTTAATGTTATAATGTTGTTTGGAGGCATATTATTATTTTATTTTTTATCGTGTTCATAAATTAGTTGGTTAAATTATATACCTAAGCATATATTAATGATAAACATTCCAATAAAAAAAATTTGTTTCATATTTTACTGGAAACTTCTATAGTTTGTGAGCAATGAAACTTGTGTGGGTATTAGGTAATTTTAATAATAAATAAACTAAAGTATTAAAGACACATTGATGGTTTTATACAAATATGTATAGTACGTTACAACACCGATGGGATCATTTATAGCCCCTGACTCCAAGTGTGCTACCAAAATTAGCGACTCTAGCTAACCTATCCGTGAAGAAAAAACTTCCAATTACAGACCTAATTATGTTTGTTTAACATACACCCACGGTCGTCTGTAGATACGGTAGGCAACTCTTAATCGATTGATCAAAATCAATATCAAAAATTACTATCTTCAAGTAGACTTCACTTTTCCGCCCTTACTTTCTCGTTATTAAAACGCATTTTATCTTTTATCTTTCATATGGATATATCGTCATCATCATCATATCGTTCTGAGTTCTGTTTTAAGCGGCATGCTTATATATACCTTGTACGGTACGGTGTTTATAAGGGGTGTTGGATAGTCCGTTCACCGACGAAGGCTATAGATTAAATAAAATTTTAGTACTTTTTTTAAACCGCGGGCCACAGCGGGGCAAAAAAAACTCTTTATATCCATTACATATATAGAAATAGATCAAGTAAACAATTACATAAGAACCGCGACATTTGCAAGTATATAATAAACGCTGGGTTAAATACTTAATTTGCGCTTGTAATATATGCTAATAGGAAAGCCCCGAAACCAATAATTTGTTACATAATATATATATACATTTGTTGGAAGTTCAGGGAAATATTTGATGCCTTTTGTCAAAAAATTATCACTTGGTTGTCAAATATTTATCGGTGCGTTCAGAAAGTGTTTTGTTCATATCAGGTTATACGAAGTTACCGGGTCATCTAGTGTAATATATAATTTAATTCAAAATTTAACAGTCTTTTTTTACTTCGCCAAACTTAAAAATCTATTACAAATAATATTTAGGGTATAATTATGATTACTCGCAAACGAAAAAAAAAAAAATATAAGATTAATAAGATTATACAATTAAATATATTACTAGGAATAACTCAAAAAGTACTCGTAATTTAATTATCAATTGTATTTATGAATCCCACGGAAAATTACAAATATCGTATATAAATATTTTGGACTTAGAAATGACGTTTGACTATTATATTTGAGCTTTGGTACCCACGTTGTAAATAAGGAATTTATTTCTTATTTATTTCAATATGTTTATGCAAGTTTGTCTGGAAGAAATCGCTTTACCTAGCGATAAGACCACCTTTGTGCATGATATTATTTTGTAAGTTTTATTTTTAAAGATACCCATCTATCTTAGCTTGTAATATGCAAAATAAAGTATTTTTCATCTATATTTCTTCTATGTCACATGATCAACTTATTAGTATAAATTCTATTATTTTTATTTTTATTATAGTTAACAGCAGGCAATATCCTGATCAAAATCTCGTACAACCCGTCTTGGGAAGTACTTCAACAGACGACCACAGCTTCAACTTTCAAGTGGCGTTGCGTTCCTGTGGTGAGTAAGGTGTTAGTAAGCTAGAGTTCCTGGGGAGTGTCGGCGGAAGGGTCGGTAACGCACTTGCGACAGTTCTGGTGTTGCAAGCATCCAAAGACTACGGTAACCATCAGACCGTACCCTTGCTTGCTACCTTAGCGGGGAAAATCAACCGCGATATGTTTGCTTAGAAACTGACATTTAAAGTCTCTTTAGGTACAGTACCAGTACTTGACCGAGAAGGTTAAAACAGGCAGGAAGACAATTACACACAATTATGTATAATATTAGCTTTTTCATAGTTACACGTGTATGAAAATATTTATAATAAATGGGTATTATTTTCTAGTAATTGTACCTTTCTGGTGTAGTAATCAAAAGGTTCTGTTAGTGGAGAAAGCCGTGGAAACGATTTCCAATAGGTAAAATATAAAACAATCGAGACTCAACAACCCAATAGGATGTCAATAATATTTTTGGGCCCACAAAACACAATCAACAAATCTCCAGTCCACGAGAAAGATTAGAATAAATTGTAATAATTGTGTTTGCAGTCAAAAGAAGAAAAACCGTCTTCAACTATATCGACAAGTAATACAACGTAGGTAGACAAAAAAAAAAGTCAAGTAAATACGCGTTATCAAAGATTACTTCAAAAGTTGTAATCAGATCTCGATGTAATTTAAATGCGACCACATGATAAACATCGGTTTTCGATTAAATTAAAAATCATCAAAATCGGTACACCCAGTAAAAAGTTATGCGGATTTTCGAGTTTCCCTCGATTTCTCTGGGATTCCATCATCAGATACTGGTTTCCTTATCATGGTACTAAACTGAATTATCAAAATCGGTTCATAAACGACGGAGTTATCCTCGAACATACATTTAAAAAAAAAACATATACGGTCGAGTTGAGTAACCTCCTCCTTTTTTTGAAGTCAGTTAAAAATACGGTCCAGAATGGAGCACACTTACCTAGAAGTAACCTTTTCACTCGCGACTTAAAGATCCTCAGGTTATAAGTTTTCCGGAAACACAGACTGTGGTAGAGAGTTCTATTTTTTGGCAGTACGCATTAAGAATGTACCACAAGATTGTATTTTTATGAGTGCTATCTCGTAAATTCTACTGCATGTACCAATTTTGATGATTCTTTTTTTTAGTCAAAAGCTGTTTCTGGTCATGTGGTCCCATTTATACTTGATCGAGATCTAACAATGCGATGATCTAAAATGTAACAAATTTAATAAATTATTTATTTTATAAATAATAATTTCAGTAAGGGGGCGTTCATAAAATACGTGAGATGTTTAAACCGGGGTTGGGGGTCGATTCAAATCTCATCTAATTTTACGTTGGAGAGAGGAAAATATTACGCCATATTTTTTCTGATTAAAACAAAAAAAATTATACTATTTTGGTCCATTTAATCCAGATTGTACATGCTTAAGATTTAATCTTAAGCGTAATCGTAATACGATTAAGATCATTCACTAATTCGTTCGAAAGAAAATAATTTCAATAACAATCCAACGCGGTTACGTAAACCCACATTTTGAAAAATCTCACGTGGGATTGGGGGATGGGGTTGAATAAAATCTCACGACATCTCACCAGGGGGGAGGGAGGGACAGAAAATTTAAAAAAACACCTCACGTAATTTATGGACGCCCCCTAACTCAGTCTGTCAGTTCAGCCTATCGTTGTCCACTGCTGGTCATAGGCTTTCCCAAGTTCGCGCCAAACATCCCGGTTTCCCTTATTCCTCATTCAGCCTCCACCAGCAATCTTACGTAGATCGATGGTTGTCTCATTTCTAATCCTGTCTTTGAGAGAGACCCAAACCACAGCCCGTTCCATTGCACGTTGTGCGACTTTATACTTGTGGACCAGTCCCTTTGTCAGTGTCCACGTTTTAGCACCGTATGTTAAAGCAGGCAGGACGCATTGCTCGAAGACTCTTGTCTTCAAGCATTGCGGAACTTTCGAAGCAAAGATTCGACGAAGCCTGCCAAACGCCCAGCCGGAGACGAAGTTATTTCGACCTAGTTGAATGGGATGGCCACAGGTATAGCCTACGACGCAATCCTAAACAACTTCAAGAAGGGTATCATCGAACGATACCGGTTCGGTATGACTTGGTTATTCATCATCATCATCATCATTACAGCCTATACAGTCCACTGCTGGACATAGGCCTCCACAAGTTTACGTCAAAAATAACGTGAACTCATGTGTTTTGCCCATAGTCACCACGCTGGTTGCACACTTGGTTATTAAATATGAATATTAGTTAATTTATTTACAAACAACACATTATTAAATTATAATTTCCTTATTACGTAAAATCTCCTTCGACCTCCGTTATAACTATGACAGCGATTACAACAATTATTTCATAATTATTGTAATAAATTGTTTGTCACATCGACAAAGCCACGTTGTATTAGGTATACGAGTACATGTGAGATTTAAAACAATAAGTATATCTTAACATCCATGCTTACAAATAATTAAATAAATAAAGTATTTTATAGTTTACAAAGTATATATCACTACATCATAGTCTAAAACAAAGTCGTTTTCCGTTGTCTGTATGCTTGGGTCTTTAAAACTACGCAACAGATTTTGATGCGGTTTTCTTTATTAATTAGAGTGATTCAAGAGGAAAATTTATATGTATAATACATGCATAATATAGTAGAGGAACACTGATAGTTTTATAGAGACTGAGATTCCACATATGTTGAAGCATATACAAACAAAATAAGATATACATAAAACATTAAATGATAAAAAAAATCGATTATTATTTTAAAGAGGAATATGATTCGATTAATATTTTAATGGGTAATAATTTCGATTATTATTTTAAGGATTATAAATAAAATAATTACGCTGTTTATGGTTGACCTTTGCACTTTGATGTGATCTAAACTTCTGTTAAGGTTTTACCTTTGTTATGTTTTATGGTGCAACTCATATAGCTAATTAAGAGGGAGAAGTCAAGTATAGTAACTCAAGTCAAGTTTAATACCGGAACGGTACAAAGATTTCGACACCATCTTCCGAATGATTAATATTTATTTACGATTAATCAGTCGCCATCTTCATTATCTGTCTTGCAGGGTAGTTACCCAATAAATATCTATTGATATTATTCAAAATTATGCTTATGAAATTTTTGATATGATGATTTTTATATTCGGTTTAAGCGAAACAATCAAAAAGTTAAAAATTTCGATCTAGCGGGTACATCGTTCCATAGCCTAATTGGCTAGAGCGCCGACACGGTCAGTCGGAGACGTGGGTTCGATCCCCGCTGGAACGGTCAATTTTTGATATGATATTCAAAAATGTTTAGAATTCCTAATGTGTGGGTAACACAAAAATAAAATCGTACATGCTTCTAATAATTTTATAAGATTGTATTATTTGTAATTTTATAACATTGTAGTTTTCTTACTATAATTTGTTTTTAAATGTCAGAGCCACAGAGCTTACATACATATTACATTGGTTACTAAATAGCATTTTCATAAGTTACATTATTGTTTATTTGATAAATAAAGTTAAAAAAATTGACGTCAAAAAGGAGGTATTATATATTGTCACCTCATTACTTTTTACTGAGCGTTCCTATATTTATAATTCTGTTTTTTATTCGAATACTAATGCTTGTCGTGATCCCATTTAAATTCTATCGAATTCTGACGAGTGCTTTTCGAGCTATCTCTAATAATAAGTATTTAACAATTTTTTCGTCTAGTTACTTGTATTGTCGTTATTGAGTCCAAAGGGCCGATGAGAAATATAAAAAAGGGAGGAATAACATAACAATTACATACAACAGTTTGGTGACCTCAAGGCTTTTGAATTTTACATTTTACGTTATAATATAACGAAATATAATATGTCTCTTGACACCTTTGAAAGCCGTTGAAGAAAATTAACGAAATTTTTAAAGCAATAAATATCCCTACTAACACAATGAATGCTTTTAAGTTTTCTATATATTACATCCTATATTCCCTATGTATTCCTATCGGCCTACCAAAAACGCCAATAATGACTATATTAATATAGAAAAAGAATATATGCATTCAGCCTGTAACATCCCACTGTTGGGCATAGACCTCTTCCTTTGTGTAGGAGAAGGATTAGATTTTAATCCACCACGCTGCTCCAATGCGGGTTGGCGGATATATTCCCTACTACGAGTAACGATCGCTATAAGGTGTACATGATAACAACCGGGACCGACGGCTTAAAGTGCTCTCCGAAGCACGGCGGGGAGACCCACAAGGACTGCGCAAACACCCAGACCACGGCAAACATCTGTATGGCCAAAATATTTATTTATTTATATATAAGTTTTTTATGTTTATGTCAGTCTATCATATCGTAGTTTGTATGCTGTTGATAATGCTTCATATTTTTAGTATTAAATATGTAAACCATTTCTTTAACGTTATTTATTATTGATTTTTCCTCCTTAACATGTGCACACTTCTAACCGCTGCTACTGTATCGTGACTAGTACCTAAAGTTTATCTGGAAGAAATCGCTTTTTAGCGATAAGATCGCCTTTGTACATCTTGTTTTGTATCTTTCTTTATATGTATCTATATTTCGATGTACATTAAGAATAAATTAATAAAATATATAAATAAATATGGCCAATACGTAATGTAATGTATGGGGATCGAACTCGCAACCGCCAGCACTACAGCCACAACCCAGTGCTGTAACCGTTGCACCAAGGCGTCGTCACCATATATTACGAGACAAAAACGTAAGCTCGTAAAACGTAATGTATTTGACTCCATAATCACCTTACCATAGACTTAATCAATCTAGAAATAATTCGCTCAAAACAATGTAGTTCCTAGTAAAATAATTATAAGTAATGCGTGTTATGGGTTAATTACATATAATAGTACATGTTGTGACTCTTGATATTAATTTTAAACGCATCATGCACAAGATGGCGCCAGCGATTTATTTTTTTATCCAGCTAACCCTGTTTAATTCGTAGATAGAATAAACTTTATTGCACATCACTCAGATTTTTTTTTCATAAAACAGTTATTTACACATAGAGATAGTAATGTACAAAGGCGGTCTTATCGCTAGGTAGCGATCTCTTCCAGACAACCTTAGTTAGTAGGTTTTTTTTTTATGTGAATATATTGTTTTTTTTTATTATTATTTTCTTTTATAGAAACAAAGACTAACAAACTTTTATTAAAAGAAAATAAACAATATTATTGTATTAGTTATATGTTATTAGTAAAAGATTTAATGAGTTTGTTATTCGGAAGTTACCTACGCGTAACTTTAGCCAATTCATTTTTATATGTGTTTCACTTCAGCCTATCGCAGTCCACTGCTGAACAAAGGCCTCCAAGTTCGCGCCAAAAATAACCTGATCTTATGTGTTTTGCCCATAGCCACCCTTTTAACCGTTTATATATGCTTATACTTGTGTAAATGAAAATACATTATATAGATACATGTGTGAGTTATAAGAGACGATTAGTTACAGATTGTAATTTAAAGAGCTTTTAGTTAACCTTTATACATATCGATACAGATTATTTTTTAATGGAGTAGCATTATAAACAAATATTATTATATTATTATTTAATAGACTGTCATTTTATTTTTTATGATACTAAATTCAATAATAATATGTCTCGTGGAAAAAAACAATAATCATTTGGTTGATAAAATCCAAATAGTTCTATTATATTTCTCTAATTCTCAAATATATATTTTTAACTGTCACGAAATCTAAAGCAGCCTGCCTGGGAAAGAGCCTCAATCTTACAGAAGGGTATGTAAGTAAGTGAGGGTACAGCAGGAAATTTCATGCTCAAATATGAAGCAACTCGACTGAGGTAGTACCTTGGAAGTACCTTAGAGATCACAGTCAAATAATACTGCATTCAAGTAGTTATTTTTTCTATCAAACTTACAGAAGATCACAGCTAACATGTTATAAAAATAATGTGGGATACAACGAGCTACTATTCAGGCGGAAGCTCGCACTTGTGTTATATTTATTTAGGTTAATTAGGGGTAAGGTACATTACGCGGATATTATTATGTTTACTGTGTTTGCGTGTGCCGGACAGATATATGTGGCGACGTCGTCGGCCTCACCTGCTGGCTGTATCTCGTGGTCGCACTAATTTATTGAACTGCCTGTAGCAGAGGAGACGGATATTTTTACACGTACATTGAATGAATTCACAAGGATAGCGTTATATTTTATTTGTTATATAAGTTAATTTACGTATGCTTTACTATCGAATTGGGTAGAACCTGTAATGATAGTTGTAAGTTGTGATTGAAATAAATAAATAATATTTTCTTGTAGGTCTTAAGTTTATCACATTTGTTTGTCTCGTAGGCGATCTGTGAGGTAAGCATCGATTTACAGGTAGAAGATGATTATAGAGTGGCTATGCATGAGCCTGGCGTGGGTGTGTTCGCTGCAAAGAATAGTCTTATTGAAAGAAAAAATTGTGCTAGCTGGGAGTACCAATGTCTCCACCAGTTTACTTTCCCATATAAATGCATTTCCTATCGTAAAAAAAGGTAAAGGGTAGACAACTCAACCCAATAAGAATAAGATGATCCAAAAGATAATAACAATCGTTAGTGAATGAATACGGCAGTAAAGAATATATAGCCTGCGGTCACCAACCCGCATGCCTAGCGTGGTGACTATGGGCAACGAATGAGTTCGCACCATAATGTCTGTCGCGAACTTGGGGAGACCTGTGTCCAGCAGTGGATTGCGACAGGCTGGAGTGATGATGATGAATGAATAAACGTTGATGGATTAATAATTAATTAATTTATTTTTATTGAGGTAGGGCACAGCAGGGTGTAAACTGCTCAAAATCTGGAGCAACCCAACTAGGAAATTACCTAACCTTTCAGAAGATCACATAGATGCTGCTTGCAAGGAGTATTTTTTCCCTTACTCGCCGTGATTCTGGTATTGCAGGCGATAACGATACGATAACCACCAGGTAGGCCGTACGTTTGTTTGACGACCTAGTCGAATAAAAAATATTAATAGCCGTACGATTTTATTTTTGTGTTACCCACACTTCGCTTAGATCGAATATAAAATAATCATACCAAAAATATTGATCTAGCGGATACATCGTTCCATAGCTTAATTGGCTAGAGCATCGACACGGTCGGTCGGAGATGCAGGTTCTGTGGAACGGTCGATTTTTGGTATAATATTAAAAAATATTAATAGCCATTAAAAAAAGCAAGATATCGTTGACTTATCTATAATTAGCCATTAAAACTATTCTCAACCAAATCAATTAAACCTATCAAAAATCAATAAAATTAACACACACACACACACACACGCTATGCCTCACCCTACTATTGACTGACTAACTTCGGAATCCACCGATTTTGCGCAAATCACTATCAAAAAAACCTTTTTATTATAATATTAGGTTATAATAATTCTAGGAATTAAATAAATGTTTATGTTTACAAATAACGGCGTAAACTTGTTATTGTTTAGGTAAATCACCTAAATTCCTTTGTCTCATTTCCGTCATAGTGTCATAAAAGCCTTCGGGGTCGCGTGCGTCAATCCGGGTCAAAGTAAACAAGAGTTGATTCATTATTTAATATTTAAACTAACTACATACTGGTCATTTGCATAGGCTTTATATTAGAGATTAGTTGAAATGTCCTCGATGTTCCTGCGTTGACCTTATGTGACTACTGTCCTGCTTCTATGAGTTTTAACGCTACTTGACAGATGACGGTATCCTATGGATAAGAATTTGTGATATATTATTATTATTTTTCGCCATCGAATCCCACAATATTTATGGCATAATTCCATTTGCAGTTATGAATCTAAAAGTTGTAGTTTCTTAATTGAGGAGAAACAGGTCCTAATAAGAGCACGTTAAGCCGTCGGTCCCGGTTGTTATCATGTACACCTGATAGCGATAGTTACTCATAGTAGGAAATATATACGCTAACCCGCATTGGAACAGCGTGGTGGGTTAAGTTCATATCCTTCTCCTAAATGGAGATAGAGGCCTATTCGTAACTTATGTGCAGGATAAACTTTATCCACAACTGATGAAACTGGCCCTTATCTTATTATATTAGTCTTTCTTTTTCTATAAATAATACTAACGTAGCTTAATGTTAGCTTAGAAAAAAAATAATCAAAATCAACTGAGTCGATTTGAGCTTAGAAAAAAAAATAATCAAAATAAATTGAAGTTAATCAATTACAAAAGAAAACAAATTTCACAACTACGTCAGAGCGAATCCTCTTATCCTCCCCAGAAACTCTGGCTAATAATGTAGCCACTCACCACAGGAACACAACGGCAAGTATTATTTGGCCATAATCTTATATCTCAGTCGGGCTGCTCGACATTTTAAACAGGGTATTCCCGGCTGTGTCCTACCTCAACCAACATCAAAATTCTGGTATACTTTACAAAATAAAAAAATAAAAAAGTGTGTGTACTTATGTACCTACCCATGTAAGCAATTATACTTCATTTGCCAGCTAAATCATCGCCATTGTTGAAGCATCAGGCTCAACTTCTCGTCGTCTCGAGAATATTGGAGAAATCCTGTTCAAAGGCAAGCTTACAACGGTCGGGGGCATGTTGAAGCATCAGGCTCAACTTCGCTTCAAGACGCGATTGCTTTTTTATTTGGTAAGGCGTCAGCTGATCGGAAGTGACGGTGAACAAAAATTATTTAGTTAATATATATCGCTAGCTCTGCTCAAAGTAAGATCTCAGTCTTTTATTTCAATTCCTGAATTTTTTAAAACCCCCTTCACGCACAATCATCATCATCATTTCAGCCTATCGCAGTCCACTGCTGGACATAGGCCTCCCCAAGTTCGCGCCAGACACCCCGGTCTTCCGCAATCCTCATCCAGCCTACATCGGCAATCTTACGTAGATCGTCGGTCCAACGGGCCGGAGGACGTCCCACACTGCGTTTGCCAAGACGCGGTCTCCACTCCAGGACCCGTCTACTCCAACGAGCCAGCTAAATTCACGTTGTTAACTTCTTCTTCGTTGACTAGCTAACTTCAGGGTGTTGGTTTTTGTTGTGACGGTGTGCGCGCGCATCGTAAAAATTTACTCTCATAATTTTTCCCTACCGCGCCAAAAGAAGCATAACTTCAAAAAGTCGTCCAATTAGTTACTATTAATTATAATACGCCTTAAGGACAAATGGATAAAAATAACAATTTTATTTTCAAATATTGCGTCAATTTCAAATACTACGCAGGACATTTTTTTTTCCATTGCCAGTTCTGTGACCGTGAACTTTCCTATGACGCCCATAGCTAACGATCACGCCTCGATAACATAGGTCGGATAAGATATCGCAGTTTCTCGAATTATGTCCATATTAAATTTGATTGACTACCTCTTTCTCCAAATTAGATCTTACTTATCTTAGGTAGGTCCTACCTTACCTACTACGATAACACTCCCGACTTACCTACCTTAGGAATAACTGTGAGTTTGGCAATTTTTACGGGTATGTTTTCCTATGTTTCTGAAATAAAATAAAAATTAAATTAAGTTTACGTAGTTCTCTTTCTTCCTTATTTAATATTTCTTTGTGGTTGCTATTACAAACTCCAAATTCCAAAAAGCGTTCGCTTCAAGTTTTAGAACTTTAAAATTAAAAATTCATCAATCATATTTTCTATGTACAATAATAATAATAATAATAATAAATCACTACATACGTTGCTTAGCAATAAACTCGAGAACGTCTGCACTGATGCGGCATATTTTTTTTTAATTTTCTATTACTGATTTGACGCTGACAGACAGACAACGTTAACAAGTAAAATTGTTACTTAAAAATATAAAACCATAGCGTTAGCTGAGTGAAAATACCTTAACGAATTAAAAAATATAGGTTGACCATAGACAACCTATTTTTTTTAGGATATATCCTACTCTGCACAACTAGGAGGTGGTCCATAAAGAGGTATGATAGCGTAATGAATATATATATTCATATTTTATTGAAATTTAGCACACTTATAGTTTATATATGTATATAATTACTAGCTGACTCGGCAAAAGTTGTCTTGCCGCTAAACGCTATTTAAAAATAGGGGTTGGTGGTAGAAGGGTGAAAATTTAGGGTTGTATATATTTTTCAACGCCAAATCATAATAAAATAAAAAATTTAAAAAAATATTGGGGTGGACTACCCTTAACATTTAGGGGGATGAAAAATAGATGTTGTTCGATTCTCAAACCTACCCAAAATGTACAAAAAATTTCATGAGAATTGGTCAAGCCGTTTCGGAGGAGTTTAACTACAAACACCGCGACACGAGAATTTTATATATATATATAAACATAAGTGTGCTAAAATCATGCTCCTCCGTCCGCGTTATATTCGTAAAAAGGGGTACAAAGTTTTTGCTTCACGTATTAATATATAGATCATGAAATTAGTAAATAAATAATATAATATTTATAAAATTATCGTCGTATGTATGTTAGTGTCGTGTCAATGACCGAGTCACCTGAGTTTTACAGTAAAATCGATTATTTATATCCTATTTTCCTGTCTTCTAAACATTAATTTTTCAAATTTATCGATCTTAAAGTTACGTAGTAACGAGTTGTACTTTTACTATTGCTTTATTATTTTCACGTATAATTTTGGCTATGGTACGCCTCCATGTATCTATATGACCCCAAACGGAAGGACGCCAGTTAAATAACACGTTATAGGTATATGTCTTAGACAGTCATTAATACGGAACGAAAAAGGAAGTTTGGCGCGACGTCCTGAGGCTGGCACATCGCACGATTAAGAAAATATTGGCCGGCCCGTTGGAGTAGTTTGTAGTGACCCTGCTTTCTGCTCCGGGGGTTGGGGTTCGATTCCCGCCCTGAGTCTAGGTGTAATATATATATATATATATATATATATATATATATATATTTTTATGTATGCTTATCGAAAAATATATATGCAGTTATACCAATCGGCTAGCTCCTGGGGGGATTGGGGATTGGGTCGGCAACGCGCTTGCGATGCTTCTGGTGTTGCAGGTGTCTATAAGCTACGGTAATCGCTTACCATCAGGTGAGCCGTACGCTTGTTTGCCGATCTAGTGACATAAAAAAAAAAATAAAAAAAAATCCATAGCACAAGCATTAATTTAATTTAATAATACATCGGACTCTTTGCTTTTATCGCTTTGGTGAAAAATAAAACAAACATATGGCATGCGAAAAAGATTATATTTTGCAGCGAACTGTACATGATAATTAAAAGGTTTGTCAAAACTTTTGACACTAATTTTGGCGCGAAATTTATTCTAATCGTAATTTTTGTTTTATTTTTAGTAACCTGTATTATGATTTTGTCTATGGCTGACTTACGGTTTCACAAAATTATTTTTTAATTGTAAATAATAGTTTTATGAGGATAATACTAATAGTAAATACGTATATTTTTTTTAACCAAATTTTTAATTTATCCGCCAATTAATTAGTAGAAAAAGCAATGACAAACCTTACAATTTCCGTAATAATAAAAAAAAAAAATACAGCGAGACTGACTTTTAGACTTTTTATTGACTAGTAAAATATTATGCCTTATTATAATAGGTATAATTAATCAACTCGAATTTTAAGTCTAAACAAGCGTTTTTTTAATCTATGGTATACTACGCTCTGGACATTTTTCACATAGACATAGACTACACGACTGTTAAAATTTAAAAAAAAACACGACACCATCTTGTCTATGTCTGATAGCTGTACAAATACAGATTATGTAATCTATAGTCTATGCGCAATTAAAAAGTCCAACTTGATTTTAAAAAATTATTAATTTCAAGATGGACGCCGTTAAAACAGTTTAAAAATACATTAAACCTAAGACATAGGTACATATGAATTAAAAATTATTATATAAAAAAATTTCTTATATTTTTTTTTCACATTTAAAAATTACGTATATCCGTTGCATCGTATAACAGACGAAAATACCGACATTTTTATTATATCCATATTAGCCACGTCGAATATACACATATTTAACTTTGTTTAAAATAATCAAGCTTATAGGGCAAAACTATTTTCTTTCACAAGAGGATCACAGATAAATTAAAAAGTCAACATAAAAATATATTAAAACTTTTTAAAACTGAACTTTTTTTAATATAGGTTGATTAAAAAGTCACAAATCTGGTAAATTCCTTAACGAAACCTTATCATAATAAAGCGAAATATTGTAAAAATGGACAGTAAATTAATACTAAAAATATTGTAATTATATAATATTAATTAATTTACAATAAGTCAAGATTATGGCCACATATTTTTTTTTTACTACAAAATAATAATTATGTATAAATTATACAATGTAATGTCACTTCGAATAGATTATGTCAATAAAGATGTCGGTACACTACACACTAAACGTAAGGCTAGTCACATAATAGGCCGAGAGAATATAAGTAAAACTTTAACAAAAATATCACTTACGCTATATATTAATACGATTTCTCTCCTTAATACAAAATAATGGAAGAAGCTTCTTACAATCGCAACAGAAGGTATGGCAAATGTGACAAATGTAATTATATAAGCGGACCCGGGGAACTTTATGCCGCCATTTTTTCTAGAATGGCTTAATTTTTTTATTTAGTTACCTTGTTCTAAAATAAGAAAAAAAAATGAACTATTCAATTTGACGCAGTCGTTTGGAAGTTAAAATTACACAAAAATAATAAATAAATAATACTTACTATTAGTTATTTAATGATAATTACTTGTATATTTTATATCAGCTACAAAAATCAATAACAATTTTATGATTACTAATTAGATTTTCCACATCTAAAACAGATATCAAATAAGTAACCCACATAACGACCCCGCACGTAGTCCAATACCTGGGCACTTGGGGTTTAAAAATATGGCCAAATCTTCAAGTTTTCAAGTATTTTGTAGTCAATTTCAAAATACTATCTGTTGTTATTACAATTCTTTATTAATGGTGGGCCTTGGTGTTGGGCGTTGGCTGAGAGTTGGAGCACATTTATGTACCAGACGTGTGTGTAGTGTGTACAGTTTAAAAAACAACAAATCTTACATATATTTTATATTATTCCGTTAAAATCATATGCAATAATTTGGCTAATAATAATAAATATAATATTAAATATTATATAATTTGGCTAATAATTATACCAAAAAGTTTGTATGACTGACGTTCTTGATTTGGGTTGATACGTCTTATAATCGTACAAATATTTTTTATTTGGAGCTGACTTCTAGGACTTTTTAGTCACTAGTAATGTAATTAACCTCGTAAGGTCCAACCTAAATTTAGTACCTATGAATAACAGTCCAAAGTACAAAAATTTGTTTAAAAGTAGTTGCCGCCTTAAACCCTCTTCCGCAGACACATGCCACTGGGAACGCAACGATTTTAAGTTTGAAAATGACACATATAATGTTAAAATTTATTACAAATTGTTGCGTTTCTTTATTTGAAAAAAAAAATTACATCTTACGCCATAATTTTATATAGCTGTATGTTATTGTCCTTAAATTAGATATTTGAGTCTTACGAGGTTAATACAGTACATAACTATTTACCATCTCTTTTGTTTAAGATGCTGATTTCTTTGACAATCGATTTCGTAAATAGCTTGCAGTATAATTTCAGAAAAGTTTTGCTTTAACGACATTTCGTTATAAAACAACACAATATTTAATATTGCTAAAACCAGTTGTTATTGGATATGTTGGAGCCAACTTTTGTCACATTTGCCAAACTCTTGCCAATTTCTGTTACATTATTTCATTAATTTCAATCATGTTATTGCCACCAATAGCATTTATCAACATTAAACTTACAATATAATTAATACTTAAGAAACCGATATAAAACCGATTCCCAATCGAATACTAATCGTAATTATTCCGATTCATAAAAATTTACATTCTAATTTTCATTTAAAATTTCATGTTATAACCACGTATACAGTTTTGAATCAAATTGTTTTTTATATTTTTGAGTATACATTATTTACTTCGATCGTATAGTTCAATTATAGCTAACAACAAACATTTACTATGTACAACGCGATTAAAAAAAAAACAAAAACCTATAAACGTCATTGTTGTAAATATCAAAATACTACTAGCGTCATCTTGTAGCAATCTTGTGAACGAAAAGGTCTATATAGCGTTGCTTTTAGAATAAAGTTAGTCATTTTTGATCTCGATTGACATACTTTATTTTTTACTGTGTAAATCTACGAACATTTAAGGAATATTGGGCATTCTAATGCAGAGCCCGAAAATCATTCGTTTGTCGCGAGTAAGGGTTGCTTTGAGAAACTAAAAAAAGGTACACATTGCACAATATTAAATTTCAAGGAGAACAGGACTCAGCAGATGCTGAGGCTGCGGAAAATTTTAAGCCCAAACTGGCTAGAATTATCAATGAAGGAGGTTATTCACCTGATCAGATTTTTAACGGCGATGAGACGGCATTATATTGGAAAAAACTACCATCCAGGACCTTGATTTCGAAAAATCAAAGGCGTGCTCACGGGTTTAAGCCTTCAAAAGAACGTGTCAACCTTCACGTGTGCAGCAATCTATCAGGGAGCCTGATGATAAAACCAATAACAATAAATCACTCTTCAACTCCCCATGTAATGAAAAACGATAAGACCCAATTGTCTGTATTCTAGCGATCTAATAAGAAAGCTTGGATGACTCAAGATTTATTTAAGGATTAGTTTTAAGATAGGAAACCTCTTTTACCTCAAATGGTTGAAACAATACAAGATGAGTCTACAATTTCACTCCCAGTTACAGAAATAGTAAACATTGCTTCTCGTTTAAGCGATGAAGAATTTGCAGTAAACCATCAGGATGGAAGGGAACTAGTACTCGGGGAAGAAGGTTTAGATGAAGAAGAACTGATGGAATTAATTGATGCACCCACTTCAAATGCATTGGTAAATGAAAATAAGGAAAACGAATGCCAAATCTCGATTTACGAGATGTGAAAAAAGGGCTAAATTTGGCTAAAGAATTAGAACTACATTTCATTCAAACTGATTATTCAACGGTGCGCAGCGCAGTTTAAAAGAGAGTTAAGAAAATGCTTAGCTCCCTATAGAGGTTTTAGTGGAGTTAGAAAAAAAAGCTACAATCGAAAACCAATGTGAAGATGAACCAAGTGAGGAAGACATTTTGCCCATTGAAAGAAGACGAGTTAGGCGACTCATATCAGCGAGGATGAGCGTTGAAAGATACATAATTTTAAAAAAGTCTTTCTTGTTTTTATTGGAAAACAGTTTTTTAGTTTTGTTTTTGTTTCATTTTTTGTATCATTTCCTTATATAAACTCTTCAATTCAATAAAAATAATTTATAATTTATCTTGTCTTTGGAATTTATTGGTCTCCATATAACGCGGTACGAATGATGTAATTTGTACTAATTGAGTTTCTTATAGCGCGGTTTCCATACTACGCGGTACGCACTCGCCGCATAATAGGAGGGTTGACTGTATTACTGGTGGATGTAATTGAAGTCGTTTTTTTTTTTTTTCTTTCTATTGCCAGCAAACGCAGTTATATTATAAGTTTTTAATTTCTTTTGTGCTTATGTCTCTTTAGGATACAGATATTTTCAACTCATATCTCATATTTGGGACTAGTATTTGGGAGTTACAGAAAATATTTTTGATTTAATCGCGTTATACATTGTCCGTTTGTTCTAAATTTACGTCTAAACTAGTATGGCGGCTGTAGAAACGAAGAAAAAAAAATTTAAAATAATACAGTATATTAAACATATATACAAATAAATACAATTTGTCTATGGACGGTTTTGTCTATAGTTCTCTTTTTCTTGTTTTCGTGTTAAAAAATACCCTTATTACTATTTTTTCATCTGTTCAGTCGGTGAAATTGAAAAATAAAACTACATTATTCACAACCGGTCAAAAAATTGACAATACAGAATAATTAAGCGGTAAATAAATTTCTTTTTTTTTCAGTATATTAAAGCTGTGTAAAATTATTGGGTTTTATTTTATGATATGGCAACAATAGTTTAAAAGTTTAGCATAGGTAATTAGACATGATCAAACTAATTAGAATATATATACAGTAAAATTACAAAATATTTGTTGCTTCTGCAAATGTATGATTTTGTAAGTTGTGTGTTTTTCGACTGTACAAAATTACGTCTCCTTTCTTGGTTATGGTATGAAATTATCTCCACATAAATTTAAAGTATTTATTAAAAAGACATTAATAGATAAAGCTTATTATTCGGTGCAGGATTACATAGCTGACAAAGATGTATCTTTCTTTATATGTGTCTGTATTTCGGTGTACATTAAGAATAAATAAATAAATAAATATGTGGACTTAGTCGCGCTGTTTTTCATGCAAGGTATTACTGATTTTGTATTAAAACACAGTTTATATATTATTTTTGAAAAAGTAACTGCGGAAGTTCTTGCCGATTCTACTCTGTAAAATCTACATTCTGAATCTGTGGTAGATTTACTTATAAAAATAATAATCACCTTTAAAATTTTAATATGTAAAATAAAGATTCGAAAGCCCTTTCGAAGCCTATTTGAATAAAGTTATTTTGTTATTGAAAGCCATTTTAAGAAGAAGATAAAGAAGAAGAAAGTTATTTTGATTTGATTTAAAAGGTTGCCATATCAAAAAATAAAGAGAAAACAATACGCAATTCCGAAATATCTTCTGCGATATTTTTTCATCAAAATCACTCCCCAATAAAAAAATCAAACAGCTCAAAATAAACATAGAAAAGCGCAGAAGATTGCTTTTTAATACTATTAAATTTACATTCACATAAAATAGACAATATTATCGATTTTAAATCGATATTACGAATCGATAATTTATTTATTAAAATCGATTTTTATTTATTGTCTATTTTACGTAAGAGACACAGAAGCGACTATTGAATATTAGTTTAAAATAGTGAGGTAATTATTACGTATACATGTCATTACGGCTACTTATTATCTATGGTATACACAGTTTTGTCTTTTTGTTTGTGTCGTGCTGTCCTGCGCTAACTTTATAGTGCTGGAAAGAGACAAGATTATTTTTAATAACTGCTAAGTTTAAGGGCCTCTTTTACGAGTTGTGGATACCCCCCCCCCCCCCCCCCAAGAGCTCTGGTCACCTTACTCACCAACAAGAACATAGCACTGATTGAGAGCAATATTATTTAGCTGTGATCTTCTGTAAGGTCGAGGTTCTACCCCAGTCGGGCTCTCCAGATTTGGATCAGAATATTTCCTACTGCGCCCTACCTCAGTTAATGGCATCCATTGAAACAGTTCCTTAGTAAATTATGGTTGCTGTTTGTTTACTTACCTCAATGCATACTTTGCTGTATGGGTGGGTAAGTCTCACTCTGCTCTTCACTCTGCGACTCTTGTTCATCGCCAGACTGTTCACCTTCCTGATCCTCGTCTTCTGATGATGAGAGTAGGCCTAGGAAGGAAAAGCATTTGGTGTTAAGTGAAGTTATTTAAAGTTATTTAAACTTTATTCACTTATTTATTTTTATATTCACTGAACCTGAAAATTCGGTTTACATATAAGTCATAACGTTATTAATGAGCTTTTATATGAAGGGATATGCATCGAACACATGTATTAAATCTATACTAATATTATAAAAGCTGATGAGTTTGTTTGTTTGTTTGAACGCGCTAATCTCAGCAACTACTGATCCAACTACTGAGCTTTATAATATCATGACGCTTAAAGCACCATTGAAGAATATTTCAAAATCGAGATTTTTCCTCTTGAGAGCTTCCGCTGCGTGCCCTGCTTACATAGTAAAAGTTTTTCAAAAATCATGTCTGACAGAATTATTACTATTCCACGTGGACGAAGTCGCAGGCAGAAGCTAGTAAACAAATAAAAGCATCACACTCAACACCACTACCAGGATTTACTCCTGTGTCAGAAGTCTGGGAACACACACAATACACGAGCACAAACGACCAGACCACGGCATGCATCTGTATGACGCATACAAGTGTTTGCCGTGAACGGGGATCGAACCCGCAACCACCAGTTCAATAACCATAAGCCAGTGATCGTTGTGCCAACGTATCGCGTCGTCTTTTTGTAGTATCGAGTTGTCTTTAATAATTCGGATTCGAATATGATTAATTTTTTTAGCCCAAGAAATCGTAGAATCTAATTAATCTCTATCATATCCGGTATATATCATCATTACAGCCTATAACAGTCCACCGCTGGACATAGGCCTCCACAAGTTCATGCCAAAAATAACGTGAACTCATCTGTGTTGCCCATAGTCACCACGCTGGGCAGGCGGGTTGGTGACCGCAGTATACTGGCTTTGTCGCACCGAAGACGCTGCTGCCCGTCTTCGGTCTGTGTATTTCAAAGCCAGCAGTTGGATGGTTATCCCGCCATCGGTCGGCTTTTAATCCGCTATATATCTATTGATCTAAGTAACTAACCTGCAGTAAACTGTGCATTGGTGAGAGCGTCGGGCCAGTATCTTTTGCTTATTGACGATCCGTTTTTACTCTTCTTTCCGCCTGCAACGAAAAACGTTTTGATTAATGACTCTTAAAGAAATATCCAATCACACACAACTTATTATTACTAAGTTTTTAAACGCCTTAATACCGAAAGCGCTTTGCCCCCGTCGACCTTACCCCCAATCCCCCCGTGAGAAAGCAGTATTATTTAGCTATAATTTTCTGTAAAGTCGAGGTACTACTAAATTAAACTAACTCTGTATGGGTTGTCTGGAAGAAATGGCTAGTTAGCCATAAGTCCGCCCATTGTACTTCACTGTCTGTAACTATCTTTATGCTTTGTTTGTAATATATTTGTGGTGTACAACAAAATAAATCATACTACTCCAGTCGGGCCGCTCAATATATTAAGCAGAAAATTTCCTGCTGTGCCTCAGTTTTATTGATATGAATATTAATTTAACAGAAGTTTTTATTCGTGGCAGTCTTAACGATTAAATTATGTAACTAGACGTTTTATAGTCCCAATTAGTGAATATATAGATAAGTGAGTATACCCGGCTTATCCTGGCAGTCCAACATGGGCTGGAGGATGCGTCGTCTCGCGTTGATGAACCAGTTGTTGACCTGCAGCAGCGTGAGGCGCGTCTGGGCGGCCAGCGAGCGTTTCTCCTCCTCCGTGGGGTAGGGGTGCTGGGGCAGGCCGTATTACATGACACAGTGGATATCGGTAGTTCTAAGATTATGTGAAGTTCGACTATTGGGGGAATGCCGTATTAGTTGCATACAACTATGCCAAGTAGTATCTCTAGAATAAAGGTTCGCGTGCTGAAGGGACAATAACGGGGGATACGGGCTATATCAATAAAGAAAGGAAGAAAAATATATTTATTTGGGTCATCACAAACATTGCAGAGACTTAATGACTAAATGATTTATACACAAAAAAAAACAATATATAATAAATTGTACATACTAAATTGTAAAGAGAAAAAGAAAGAAAAAGTATTCTATGCTATTTTAAGAAAAAAAAAATAGTAGTTTATGCAACTGTCATATAATGAAGGGTATTAAATCACGAGTGTGAGTTTATGAAACGAGCGCAGCGAGTTTCATAATAGTAACGAGTGTTTTAATACCCGTGTTATATGCAGTTGCATACACTACTTTATCTTCACTAATGCAATTAATCAAACAACAAGAGTAAAAGCTGACAATAGTTTATTTATAATAATTATTCAAATTTTGGATGGTACAATTTTGAAAGTTAATGTTAATTATTGATCTACAGCTGTAGCGGTCGCGGGGCAAGCAATAGAGCTCGTAGACGGAGTCGGAATAAGTTATTATATTCTTTTTCATATAATTTTCTAGATTTTTCTGGCAAAAGATTGTGAGTTAATTTTGTTGCCAATTCTAGAATATCCGGAGGCGTACAAATATCATCGTCGCTATCCATTTTTAACTTTTAATTTATTAAATTAAATTCACACGTACGTGTATTGTCACTGTTTGCAGTAGTTTTGAAGGTCCAATGCATAGAAACTACGATCGATAAAGAAAACGAAAGCAATCGTGACCATTTTCTGTTGATACGAACGATCTGATAATTATTATTTTGAAACTGTTTTTTTTTTCTTTTTTAAAGTGAAAACTTTTCGCGCACCACGCACACATTTTTTTGTAGGTAGTAATCTAGGCTGATACGTCACGCTCTGAAGTGAAAGGCTCGATCAGGTGAACTCGGGATCGCCGAGTGAACCCGAGCGAGAAAGGTATAGACAGCTGCTCTTCGCTGCTGAGCGGAAAAGCTCGATCGGGTGAACTCGGGACTTATTACGTTATTGCTTGATTGCGATAGCCAATTAAGTTTTCACTTCTGCCGTGCGACACTTAAGCACATCGTATTAAGCACATCGTATTAAGCACACACTCTATTTTTTTTTTTTTTTGTTAACTTTGGGAGTTTCAAAATAATAATATCGGTAAGTCCCGTATCATAGAATCCATTGTTTATATACCAGTTTTGAACAAACAACATAAACCCATACCACAAGATGCTGGAACAACCAAGCTCTCATCACTTGCGTGGCGTGTCTTGGCAGCACTCCTCGTTTACCCCCCTCCTCTTCATCATCACCGCCCGGGGGCGGGGGGGAGCCTGACACCGATGAACAGGAGTTGGAGTTCGTACCTGGGAGGATAAATATTAGATTTAGAGCCTGTTTCAACAGTTGTGGATTACTCTATTTGACGGATGACAGCATCCGATAGTGAAAAGTTTTTGTTTCATTATCCTTTTTTTTACCATCGAGTTCTACTATATTTATAAGATATTTCTGTTCGAATATATTAACGTTAAAGTTGCAGCTCATTAATTGAGGAGAATCAGGTCCTACTGGCCTATTCTACCTCCCACTATTTGTATCTTCATCCGTCAAATAGCGTTATCTACAACTGGTGCAACAGGGCCTTATAGTAGTTTTTAAGTTATACATTTATTCTGATTAGCCCGGTGGTTAAATTAGCAGTGACTCTGCTTTCTGTCCCGGGGGTAATGGGGTCAATTCCTGCAGTGAGTGTGGGTGTAGTATACGTTTACTCATATATGTATGTATTTATTATTATGTAATATGCATAAATCGGTTGTTAACTAAAATATAGCCAATACGTTGCCTACCTTAGGGACAGACGCTTATGTGTATATTTTTTGTTGCTTGGTGATTATCTAACTTTAATAAAATATAATAAAAAAAAAAAAAAAAATATCTAATCTTATTCTAACTTTTGGTTTCACAGGTTGTGGGTGGGAAGTATCTGAAAGGTCCCAACAACATCTGGTGTTAGAGGCGTCCATTGAGGTAAACGATTACCATCCATACTAATCAGTTGGACGGTACGCTTGTCTGACACCTTAGTGGTATAAAAAATATAGTACCTATTTTTATATTAAGGTAGTTGACCGCCATTTTTTAAATATATCGATAACTTTTTTTTAATAAGACCTAACTAACACAGAGTCATTCGGAAGTTATGCGACATTCCGTTCATTAATTTTTATTTATTATAGATTTAGTAAATCTATAATATATTTATAAGGATATTAAAAAATCCCTCCTATTCTTAGACCTACCAAATACACAAAAAAAAAATTGTAAACAGTCAACCGGTTTCGAAGGAATTCTGTAACAAACATTGTGACACGAGATTTTTTTTTTTAAATTAGATATAATCTTACCCGTAAAGGAATCCGTAGATATTAGCCCGGCTCCGATTTGACCGATGGGAGTCGAACCTTGGACCACGAGACCGGCTGAAAATATTTTTTACATATTTTCTTAATGAACTAAAATGTTAAGATAATTTATCATCAAAATTGTACAGTATTGTGAACATATTTATCAATCATACAATGCGAAGCTTAAGTATTAATTATAAACAAACAATTGTGGTATAATTATATCAATTATTATTTATAATCTGTTTAATTAATACATTTTTTTATCTTAAATTTTTGATTCTACATGATTTGCCGTTGGCTTAATACCGGGAGTTTCAAAATAACAATTTTGATAAGTCGCGTAGAATCAAGTGTTCATAAATTCTATGAAAATTTAAAAATTTATATCTTGATAATTTATTTATTGTCTATGATTGATTTTTAAATTTTGTTTAAATTTAAAATAAAAGAGGTTTGTAAAACTAAAATTATTAAATAATTTTACAAGGTAATTGAAATGTATAAAGTTCTGTTATTATCATTATTATTATTTTGTTTTTGTATCTTAAATTCGCAAGAAATAAGATTGTTTGTTTTTTTCATATTGGTATAAATCATATCTGCGTAGAATGGTGCCAAGAACGCTGGCAGTATTTCTCCTTTGAATCGTAATTTTAATTCTCAAAGAAGGAAATTAATCAAATAGATTTTTAATAATAGCTCGGGGAAATAGTCTTTTCCTATTTTCTAGTTTGTAACTGGCTGGTTTTGATATCATGAAAGGGCAATATTTTAAAAATGAAATTAAAAAGGAATAAAACAGTTTTCCGCCACTTTTCATTTTCATTTGAATAATTCAGTACGTTTTAAAGTTCTACTTTAAAAAAAGGAACAAATGCGACGCAAGCCGATAAATAATTTGTCACGCTTATGAACCTAATGCAGTGTCAGTAAGAGTTGATGTGGCGAATGCTAGCGTGACCTCATCCCCCCCCCCCTCGCCCAAGGTGGACGACTGCTCACACGTGGTGGTTGTTAGTCAGTAGGAGTCTGACATAACTCTCTGGCGCCCCCGCGCTGGAGGGTAAACAGTAAGTAGCACAAACTTGATTTCACTGTTATCGGTCATGATATTTCGATGGATCTTTCTGATCGCCCAATTACATTTTTGAAAAATTCAGCTAAATCGACATTTAAGTAGTTATGATATAATTGAAGACCATAAAACAGTTTTGACTAATTTTGGAATTTAGAAAATGCTATACAAAAAAATCGATATACGGGTGTCATATGAATTCAATAAAAGAAACCTAATTGTACATATATATTAACAAATGTAAGCAAAGTTCGTAAAATCTTACTTTGTAGTTCTATATAAAATACGAAGAAACTTTTTCGCCGACCTATTTAAATAAGGAATAAAAAATAAAAAAATAAAAGTTTTTTTTTTTTTTAAAATTAGATTGTAGGTTAGTGTTACAGTTTATTTCTTGTTAAATTGAACCCCGACCTATTTAAATAAGGAATAAAAAAAATAAGTTTTTTTTTTTTTTTAATTAGATCGTAGGTTAGTGTTACAGTTTTTTTTCTTGTCAAATTAAATTAGTAGTAAGATACTCACGGGGCTCCCGGTGCGCGTAGGGCAGGTCGGCGACGGGGAAGGGCGGGAAGGCGGGCGCGGCGGGCGGCGGGCCGGGCGACTGCGGGCGGTCACTAGCGATAACTTTATCCGCCACCACGCAGCGTGGCGGATAAAGTTTCGTCGTCCACTGCTGGACGTAGGCCTCCCCAAGGTATTTTTAAATTATACTCATAAATTTAAAATCAGTTACACTGCCTTTTATCTACGCACGGCAGTATATACAGAGTGGATACAAACGAGAGGCATGAAATTGTTGTTGGAGGTGTTTAAGGTTGTATTTTGTAAGTATAATTTAATATTTATAAAAATAAAAAAACACATGTTCTAATTAAACTTTTATTTAATCTTATGAATATACAGGTGTTGCTTACAATTGTATTACATTACGCTACGCTACGCTATGCTACGCTATGCTACGCTATGCTACGCTATGCTACGCTATGCTACGCTATGCTACGCTACGCTATGCTACGCTATGCTACGCTACGCTACGCTACGCTACGCTGCAGCCTGTAATATCCCACTGTTGGGTATAGGCTTCTTTCCTCATGTAGGAGAAGGATAAGAACTTAATCCACCACGTGCTCCAATGCGGGTTGGCAGATATATTCCCTACTATGAGTAACGACCGCTATCAGATGAAAGTGATAACAACCGGGACCGACGGCTTATAATGCTCTCCGATGTACGCTGGGAAGACGTACAAGAACAGCACAAACACCCTGACTACGGCAAACATCTGTATGGCCAATACAAATAGTTGTCATGTGCGGGGATCGAAGAACGCGCGTTGCGCCAACGCGTCGACAATTGTATTGTTAGAAATATAAATACTCATTGTAATAATACTTCACGTTATGTTTACGTTAGTGGCCATCTTCTCGACATATCCATCTCAGATATCAATAGCCAAATTACAAGATGGCATGTTATTTTTTCGTCCTTTTTTCCTAATTTTCCTTGTCTTTACAATTTTCCTTTCCTTTTTTCCGAAAAGGTTTACATATTTATACATCTATTCCAGAAAAACAAAAGAATACAATCTTTGATTTTTGTTGTTTTATACCATACATGTTGTACAATTATATTAACAATATTTTCTAGGTGTATTTTCGCCATCCACATTTATTATACCACCCTCTATGTACGAAATTCGTGAATTTTGATTACATTTTTATATTTCTTCTCCATTCTTTATTTCTTTCTCTTTTATATAACTAGATCGACAAGCAAACGTTCGGATCACCTGATGGTAAGCGATTACCGAGACCTATAGACGCCTGCAACACCAGAAGCATAGCAAGCGCATTGCCGACCCTAACTCTAACCCTCTACCCTGCCCATCTCTCTGCCACACTAATAGGAACTCAATGCTAGTTTAGAACAGTATTGTTTAGCTGAAAGTTTCTTGTGGTAAGCGTTTTCTTCCAGGATTGTCAATTTCTAACATTGGATTTAATGCCTTAAGAGTTTTGATAGTACATGTTAAAGGTTTTAATGTTTCTGATAGAGGTGACTTTGACTCTTTGAAGGCTGTTTCTATTAGCGTTTTATTTTGTGATTCTTCTCCTAATGAAGTGTCTGATACGAAGGCAATATATGGAATAATTGACTCATTGAAGGGGTATGTGCCCGTGAAACAGAAATGGTTAGCAGATATGAACACGTATGGTCATAGAAGTCTGAAAAATTATGACCATATTACCAGCACACTTAGGATAAAATGGCCATAGAAAAATAACAACCAAATTATAAAATAAATACGACGGTTTCGAGGTTATAGAGTCGAAAAAGCATTAAAACATAAGAAAAAAGAAGAATTATCACAAGAGCGATGTTAAATTCACATTCACAACGTTAAGAATACCAAGTATTGGACATTTTTTTAATAAGTCAAAAATATAAATGACAAAATATTTGCCTTTTAAATTTATTTCGGCGCAACAAACTACAGTACGAACGATCGTTCAAAGAAAAAACCCAGAACTTTCTCGATCTTTAATTTAAATGACCGGCAATTAGTAGTAGGGTGACCCTATTTCATACTATTTCTGGTGTATACGAAAATTTTGTCAAACAGAAGCAGTTTAGGTACAAAATAGGCTTTCAGCTTTGTGATTATAAACATTTATTGGGTATGTAAAGCCATTTCACTGAGGTAGGGCACAGCAGGAATTTCCAGCTCAAAATATGCAGCAGCCCGACTGGGGTAGTACCTCGACCTTACAGAAGATCACAGCTAAATAATACTGTTTTCAAGCAGTATTGTTCCTGTTGGTGAGTAAGGTGACCATAGCTCCTGGGGGGATTGGGGATTGGGTCGCCAACGCGCTTGCGATGCTTCTGGTGTTGCAGGCGTCTATAAGCTACGGTAATCGCTTACCATCAGGTGAGCTGTACGCTTGTTTGCCGACCTAGTGACATAAAAAAAAAAAATCGCTGTAATAGACTAGGGGGTACCATATAGACTGGTATTAGTGCTTGTGGGTCTCCCTACCGTTACTCATAACCGGGAATATATCCGTCAACCAACAGTGGAGCATTGTGGTAGATTAAGCTCCAACCCTTCTCCTTCATGGAGAAAGGATCCAACAGTGGAACGTTTACGGGATGATTCAGTTCAGCTTAAAAAATCGGGACTAATTTTTTTTGTTTATATTTATTGTCAGAAAAAAAATACAATGGATATGATAAAAAGTGCAACATAAATAATGTACGGTTTAACAGTTAAAACAATTTTTTTTTTAATTGATTTTCTTTAAGGCATTTGTACTTTTTAATTTTGATTGCTCGTGTTTAATTTCTTTTTTTTTTTGTTATTAGATTTATTTATTAAACTACATTATATACATTGTTATATGCCATGCACTGATACGGTAAATGGTGAAATATAGCTATGATATAGCTAGTCACCTGATACTGCGGCGAGTTTGATGTACTCGAGTGGTCATCCATTGGTCCGGACAAGTTATTGTTACTCTCCACTCCACCTGAAATTTTAAAGAAACAAATATTAAAAAAAAAAAACAATGTAAAGTAAGTAAAGGAGATATCTAAAAAACACACAAACATGAAACCCTGAACATTAGATTTAAAATAACTTTGATACCCGGAATACGCAGTACATTTTTTTTTATATATCACTTGGTCGGCAAACAAGCGTACGGCTCACCTGATGGTAAGCGATTACCGTAGCTTATAGACGTCTGGAACACCAGAAGCATCGCAATCGCGTTGCCGACCCTATCCCCAATCCCCCAGGAGCTCTGGTCACCTTACTCACCAACAGGAACACAATACTGCTTGAAAACAGTATTATTTTGCTGTGATCTTCTGTAAGGTCGAGGTACTATCCCAGTCGGGCTGCTCCATATTTTGAGCAGGAAATTCCTGCTGTGCCCTACCTTAGTTGGACATGGAGCATGGAGTAAATATTTAATTTGGGCTTCATAAAAGGGATAACAATGGCAGACCAAACTGGGGTACAGATAGTGTATATTTAAAACTAAGAGTAACAAAATAGTTGATACAAATGAATGTGATAACTATCTGCATATTTAGTACTAACTGCACACCTGTTGCCACAAAATAAATGTGCCAAGAAATTTGGCAATAAATAGCAAATTTTATTAAGACCAACCTCTGCTTGGCAAACGAGTTAAAAAATTATTATAACTTAATTATTATAACTAAGCCATGATAATAACAATTATTAATACGTGAAGCAAAAACTTTGTACCCCTTTTTACGAAAATTGCGCGGACGGAGGAGTATGAAATTTCGTACACTTATCTATACTAATAATAATATTATAAAGAGGTAAAGTTTCTAACTTTGTTTGTTTGTAGGGGGTAATCTTCACAAATACTGATCCTATCACGAAAAGTCTAAGCTACACTATTCAGGAGTGACATAGGCAATATTTTATTGTGATTGAACAAACTGTTATGAAAAGTGTGATCGGGCGAGGTGAACGGAAGTTGACAGGGAAATATGAGTTAGTGAAGATAGAAAGAGAGAGAGTTACGTTTCGTAAGTTTGACTTCAGTCGTGTGGTTTAAAGCACGCTCGTTTTTTTTTTAAATAATCAATACAAACCAGTACTGTAGTCCGTTCGAAGTAAATTCTCACTCTGCATTTTAGTCTTCAAGCACGCTATGTATCTCCCGCAGAAATCTCTACACAGCTCTTGGACTTTTTCTAGTTCTAGAAGATGAATCCTTAGAACCTGAAAGGGGAAACGTAAATACTGGATCAATGATTTTTAACCGACTTCCAAAAAAGGAGAAGGTTCTCAATTCGACTGTATTTTTTTTTTTATGTATGTTACTTCAGAACTTTTGACTGGGTGGAGCGATTTCGACAAATTTTCTTTTGATCGAAAGGTGGTGTGTGTCATTTGGTCCCATTTAAATTTATTTGAGATCTAACAACTACTTTTCGAGTTATATCTAATAATGCGTTTTTACTTGACGCTTCTTTCGTCGACTTACGTTGTATTATACCACATAACTTGATTATTCTTTTTTTGTTGGAAAGGGAATATTTCTAGTTTGGTACCATGGTAAGGAAACCAGGATCTGATGATGGAATCCCAGAGAAATCGAGGTAAACTCTTGAAAATCCGCAATAACTTTTTATTGGGTGTACCGATTCTGATAATTTTTAATGTAATCGAAAGCTGATGTTTATGTCATCTGATAACTACTTTTTGAGTAATCTTTGATAACGCGTAGTTACTTGACTATTTTTTCGTCGATCTACGTTGTATTACTCGTCGATGTAATTGAAGTCGGTTTTTTTTCGTTTGCGAGCAAACACAATTATTTTTATATTTCCAAATAACATAGCTTCATAATAATATAAGTGTAAAGCAAAATTGGTTCAGTAGGTTTAGAAGTCATAGATAAAAATAGATAATATAATTATATCTATAATACATCTTAATAAGACTAGTATTGATAAGTTACTGATAAATTAAACTGATGATAAAAATTAAAAACTGATGACTAATTGGATAACATTATATATACGATAAAATTGGATTAGACAAATTTTTCAATAACTTTATAGGTAAATATGATAACGAGAAAAGTATCTGTTAAATACATCAAATCAAATGCAACATTAAGCTCGACATTTTTCTTATAAAAAAAAATCATTAAATAAAATAAGACATAAATTCCTTCTCACCTGAATGCTCTTAATCATCAGACCATCGATCTCCGGGTCGTCGACGAGGAAAGGTCTCCTGTCCCTCCTCTGGTGTTGCACGAAGGCCTGGAGGTCGGCACCGAAGGCGTCGGCCGCTGGGGGCTCCGCCCCTGCAGTTGCCTGCTCGCATCTCTCAAGCAAAAGAGCCAGGAGTGGAAACAGGGGATGTCTGTAATTTAATACGTATTTTAAGAGTATAATATAAATATCTGACCCTCAACGGTCCCCACTACGGTTAACTCCTGTTTCTGGGGTCCGGAAACATAAAACACAAGTTTTAAAGTCCAGACAACAACAAACACCTATATCGCCAATACAAATATTTGCTATGTGCGGAGATCGAACCCGCTACCACCAGCGCAACAGTCTCCAAATGCCATGAACGTTGCGCAGTGTTTCAAAACTATAAGGGATACATACGGCTTATATTTGTTTAATCAAATTCTAATATAGTAATATTTAGCGAAACCGTTTGCTTGCTTTTTTATACCCTAGAGTTTTTCAATAATGTTTTAAAATAATGCTGTGTGGTTACGGCACCAAAGAATATACTCGTAGCCACCCCCTCTCTTCCCGTGGGTGTCGTAAGAGGCGACTAAGGGATAACACAGTTCCACTCTACCTTGGAACTTAAAAAGCCGACCGATGGCGGGATAACCATCTAACTGCTGAAAAAGACGGGCAGCAGCGTCTTCGGTGCGACAAAGCCAGCACTGCAGTCACCAACCCGCCTGCCCAACGTGGTGATTATGGGCAAAACACATGAGTTCATGCCATTTTTGGCGTGAACTTGTGGAGGCCTATGTCCAGTAGTGGACTGCGAAAGGCTGCTATGATGATGATGATGATGAGAGTTTTTCAAACAAACGTAAGGATAATGGCGTTTACCATTGCCTAAAGACGCATTCAACATCAGATGCCACACAAGCGCGTTGTAGAGCATCCCCCGAAGTTCTGGCTACCTATATCTTAGGTACCTGTATAGGTATCACTACAATATCACAAGAGTATTGTTCTGAGAAGAATTCTTGAATAACCAACTCCTAATCGGTCTTAAGTACCTTAAATTATGATGGAACCGATGTCAGCTAAGAGGACAATGAAAATACCGTGAAAAACATGTGCTGGAAAAGAATACTTGACCCGGCCAAGACCCACACGGTCTGAAGTGTCTTAGATGACGATTGAATCGAAAGCGGGTATGAGGGTGCGTTTTTAAGTTCGCAGAATGATAATTTTAGAAAAGGGTAAGCGGGTTCGTTATAGTATTAACATGTCAAGTGACTCATAATTAGTATATATGTCAAGTTTTGTTGTAATCGGATCATTAGTCCTTGAATTATCGTTGACCACTCAATCGAGAACATAGTGCAAAGCATGGTGAAAATCGAATATCGCGAGGTAATGAAATTTCTTATCAAGCAAGGAAAGTCTATTCAAACCACACTGAATGAGATCTCGTTGGTTTACGAGGAGTCTTACCCAGGAAAAACAGTGGCCTTACAAGTGGTATAATTTGTTTAAGCAGGGTATCAGTAACTTCAATTTTCAAAATTCCACACAATCAATGTATACTATGCTTTAATTAATACTATACTATGCTTTAATTTTTGAACAGTCAAAAGAAGCGATAAAAAAAGACAGAGAAAATTGACCAAACGTGTTCTGTTATTGCATGACCCGTTCATAAGAGTCGTGTAGCGCTGGCGGCTGGATATTTCAAATCACAATGAATCAGTGTGAATATGATTTGTGTTACAATCAAGATCCGGCCCCGACTGATTATTACCTATTTCCAAAAATGAAAAAAAGAACTGCGTGGTAAGAAATTTTATACTGAAGATGAGGTTAAGGAAGCGGTTTCATCATATTGTTTGGATAAAGCCAAAATTTTTTTTACGATGGTATAAATAAGTTACATAACTAAAAGGTCTGAAAAATGTATTCCGTCTTGCAAGTGGATATATCGAAAATAAAAATAACTTTGTGTCTTTATTTTTACTCAATACCGCGAATTTAATAACGCAGCCCCGTAACAATACTAACTTGTACACAGCGCGCTTATCCGCCTCGAACTGCGCCTGATCGACGTCAGTGGCGGGCGCGCCGCCGCCCTGCATCCCGCCAATATCACCACCGCCACCGCATCTAGAAGAATAAATGAAGAAGAATTACATAAACATTATATTTAACACAAAATTCCCTAAAGGTAGTAAACACACGCGTAAAGATGCTAAAATACCCTAAAGCAACCCGCATCTCAGCTAATGATACAGGTATCTATGGGCATATATATGTTAAAATGGCGACCACGTCTCGGCAAAAGAAATACAGGCCGCCCTCCAACCAGGTGGACTGACGACCTAAAGATAATTGTGTTTGCAGACAAACGAAAAAAAAACCGACTTCAAATACATCGACAAGTAATACAACGTAGATCGATGAAAAATAGTCAAGTAACTACGCGATATCAAAGATTACTCAAAAAGTAGTTATCAGATCTCGATAAAATTTTAAATGTGACCACATGATGAACATCAGCTTTTCATTAAATTAAAAATTATCAAAATCGAACCACCCAGTAAAAAGTTATTGCGGATTTTCGAGAGTTTCCTTCGATTTCTCTGGGATCCCATCATCAGATCCTGGTTTCCTTATCATTGTGCTAAACTTGAGATATCCCCTTTTTAACAAAAAAAGAATTATCCAAATCGGTATATCCAGTAGAAAGTTATGCGGTATAATACAACGTAGGTCGACAAAAAAAGCGTCAAGTAAAAACGCATTATTAGATATAACTCGAAAAGTAGTTGTTAGATCTCAAATAAATTTAAATGGGACCAATTGACACACATCACCTTTCGATTAAAAAAAAAATTGTTGAAATCGGTCCACCCGGTCAAAAGTTCTGATGTACATAAAAAAAGGTAAATACAGTCGAATTGAGAACCTCCTCCTTTTTTGGAAGTCGGTTAAAACAGCGCTCCGCTGGTTTCAGAGGGCACAGGACCGAATGGATTGGCGAGCATTAGGTGAGGTCTACGTCGAGCAGTGGACTTGTAAGGACTGATGGATGATCTATGGGCGACGATAGCCTTTTAACATCAGATGGTAGTTTCGGTACCTCGGTATGAATGGTCGAAAGTAGAGTATTGTACTATTTTCTTCGTATTTTGACAAAATTAAAAGAATTGTAAGTAATATATATATATATATACTAGCTGTGCCCGTGGCTTCACCCGCGTTGAAATCAGTGTGTCACAAAGTTTTCCCGGCAAACTTCTAGTGAAACTCTCATCAAAATCGGCTTAGCCGTTCCGTAAACCTTCCTCTTGAAGCTCTCTCTCCATTGGTGAAACCGCATGAAAATCCGTCTAGTAGATTTTGAGGGAATCGATCACATACATTTTTGGGGACTTTGTTTTATAATACATTAACTGTTGCCCGCGACTACGTCCACGTGGTTATGAAGATATGTATTGCTATTAAGATGCTTAATACAATTTTTTATTTCAGTCACTTGAAATGCTTATATCACACTGAGTAACTTTTTAAAAAGCACAATTTAGTATAATTTAATAGTTATTTTTATAAAACCTCTCTATACACCACATTTTTAGTTTTATTTTCAGGCTGCAGTATAAATAACCTAGCAGGCGAACTTATAGCTGCTGTATATGTTTCATACAAACTATCAACTCCAATCAAAGCCCCTTAGCGGCGGAATATCGCAAAATCCGTTCTTAGCGGACGTCTACTAACTATAATCTAATTTCAAATTTAATCTTTGTCCATCCTGGATGGATGGACCATCCAGCGGTTTTTGAGTTCTTGTGATGAGTGAGTCAGTGACCTTGCTTTTATATATATATATATATATAGATTACGATGCATTATTTGGACCCCTCCTCACCATCTATAGAGCATACATTTTAAATTTCGTCTCTTACTTTAAAAACATAGGCCTTTCATACAAACTTCCGACCCCCGTTTTATCCTCTTAGGTGTCGAGTTTCGTAAAATTCGTTCTTAGCGGATGTTTACGTCCTATACAAAACCTACTTGCCAAATTTCAAGTATGTAGGTGTTATAGTTTCGGAGAATTCGTGATGAGTGAGTCAACCTACCATACCCCGTTTTAATCCCAAAAGGGAGTTGATTTCTAAAGATACATTATTTAAACACGTTCTCACTATCTATAGAACATAAATTTTAAATTTCAAGTCTCTTACTTCAAAAACATAGGACTTTCATACAAACTTCTAAACCCGTTTTACCCCCTTAGTGGTCGAATTTCGTAAAAACCGTTCTTAGCGGATGCCTAAGTATAAGGAGACTACCTGCCAAATTTCAAGTTTGTAGGTCTTATAGTTTCGGAGATTTCGTGATGAGTGACCTTTCGCTTTTATATATGTATAGATAGATAATAGATAGAAGATAGCAGATAGAAGATAGATATAATTAAATACTCACTAGGAATTTCGATTCACGTAAAAGGTTTACATTATAAAAATTCAATAAACAAAGAGAACAAACAACTAAATAGTAGTAACACCGAACTCGGGGCAATAAAAACGGATATTAAAAACCTAACGCGTCGCATTTATCACAAATGTTACCAGGATTGATATAAGATACAACGTTGGCTCGTTTCACCCCATTTTGGGGGTGATTTAATATTTCTTAGACTGTTTATAAAAATGTTTACGTACAAATCTTGGAGATTATACAACTAGATATTATATTCGTAGGAGTACTCCTTAATATTAGGTCGGTGGTATAAATATATGAGAAGTGAAATTGTGTGGAACAACGAAACAGCAGTGACGTTTTAAATAATTATAATGCTTCATTATATAGAATACTAGCTGACTTGACGAACTTAGTATCGGCTATCTTAGTATAGTTTTTTTTCTTAAATATAATAATTACATATATCAAAATTAAATATAGCCTATCTTTCAAGTTGGATCAAACTGCACACGGTGTGCAAATTCGATTAAAATCGGTTAAGTAGTTTAGTAACCGACAAAGCCGGTACTGCGGTCACCAACCCGCCTGCCCAGAGTGGTGACTATGGGCAAAACATATGAGTTCACGCATTTTTGGCGTAAACTTGTGGAGGCCTATGTCCAGCAGTGGACTGTATAGGCTGTAATGATAAAGTAGTTTAGGAGTCCATCGCAGACAAACAACGTGACGCGAGATTTATATCGTTCTTAAGGAACTCCAGTCGTGTGTCGGCACTAACACACACTGTTTAACCGATTTAAAAAAAAGGAGGACATTCTCAAATAGGTGGTATTTTTTTTTTCTTGTTACGTCAGCACTTATAACTGAGTGGATCGATTTCGATGATTTGTTTTAATCGAATAATCTATTTAAATATAATTGAGATATGACAAGTGCTTTTTTAATTATCGTTAATAATGGGTATTTACTTGACTATTTTTTCGTTCACTTACGTTGTATTTCGACCTCATAACTTTTTACTGAGTGGATCGATTTTAATTATTCTTTTTTGTTATCTAAAGGTCGTGCTTGTCGCGTAGTTTCGTTTTAATTTAATCGAGATATAACTAATACTTTTTCAGTTATCTCTAATAACGCGTATTTACTTGTCGATGTAATTGAATAAGTTTTTTTTTTTCGTTTTTGTAGGAACAGAATTATTGACCGAGCGAACTTTATGCTGAGATGTGTTATTCCTGAATATATCGATTTTTTATTTTAATTTTCTTTTACACAAACCTGGTTCTGATAACGTCGTTCGAAAGTTACGCGCGTACATTACATCTCGGGGATAAATTTTTATTTATATACTAACTGTACCTACCTTCGAGGTGTACCCGCATTTCATCATTACAGCCTATACAGTCCACTGCTGGACATAGTCCTCCACAAGTTTACACCAAAAATAAAGTGAACTCATGTGTTTTGCCCATAGTCACCACGCTGGGCAGGCTGGTTGGTGACCGCAGGGCTAGCTTTGTCGCGCCGAAGACGCTGCTGCTCGTCTTCGGCCTGTGTATTTCACATGTGGGTGTCGTAAGAGGCGACTAGGGGATAACAAGGTTCCACAACCACCTTGGAACTTAAGAAGCCGACCGATGGCGGGATAACCATCCAACTGCTGGCTTTGAAGTACCCGCATTTATTTGAAGAAAAAACGTACTAAAGTATGTTATAACCTATAAACTTCCTCGATAAATAAGTTATGTAATACAAAAATAATAATCTACATTCCGTATCGGCGCTAGCTTAACATTATCTATAATAAACAATTTTAAATATCATATCAAAAATCCGTTCACGCGGGGATCGAACCTTCGTCTCCGTATATAAAAAAAATCATCATATTATTAAATTTCGATCTAACGGGTACATCGTTCCATAGCTTAATTGACTACAGCACCGACACGGTAAGTCGGAGATGCAGGTTCGATCCACGCTGGAACGATCGATTTTTGATATGATATTTAAAATTGTTTAGAATTCCCTAATGTGTGGGTAACACAAAAAATAAATCGTACGATACTAATATTATAAAGAGAAAAGATTTGATTGTTTGTTTGCATTGAATAGGTTCCGAAACTACTGAACCGATTTGAAAAATTATTTCATTGGGAAGCTACACTATCCACGGGTTACATGTGCCATATTATATTTTCAAAAAAAAAATAGGGATTTTTTTTTGGAAATTTTCGTTAAATACCCGTGCATAGCCGGGGCTGGATGCTAGTCGTAGGAAGTAAGTCGTAGTAGAAAATTTATAAATGACTAATAAAATAATATTTTGTAAAATTACAAATTCACTTGTAGTCTTAAGGCTAACTTGAATAAAAATATTTTTGATTTTGTAAGCACCTACGAAACATCATTTTTAACCGACTTCAAAAAAAGGAGGAGGTTACTCAATTCGACCGTATATATATATATATATATATATATATATATTTTATGTATGTTCGGGGATAACTCCATCGTTTATGAACCGATTTTGATAATTCTTGTTTCGTTAGAAAGGAAATATCCCTAGTTTGGTACCATGATAAGAAAACCAGGATCTGATGATGGTATTCCAGAGAAATCGAGGGAAACTCTCGAAAAGCCGCATAACTTTTTACTGGGTGTACGGATTTTGATCATTTTTAATTTAATCGAAAGCCGATGTTTATCATGTGGTCACATTTAAATTTCATCGAGATCTGATTATAACTTTTGGAGTAATCTTTGATAATGCGTATTTACTCGACAATTTTTTTGTCTACCTACGTTGTATTACTTGTCGATATAATCGAAGGCGGTTTTTCTTCGTTTGCCTGCAATCACAATTATACAAATTAAAATTATAATCATTTTTAGAAGTGAAGCTTCCATCGGTTCGGAATGCAGATTCTGCAGAGAAAAACCGACAAGAAGCCCCAGGTTTTGTAAAAAAAATAATGATAAAGAAAATTTAATTTGTACGATTTTATTTTTGTGTTACCCACACATTAGGAATTCTATAAAAAAAAAATTAATTAAGCATTTTTTTTAATAACAAAAATTAATCTAGTACCAACATAAATTAATTTATTTAATACTTTAAACACACGGGATCTTAATCCTTTATATCTTTTTGTAAGAACTATATACGAGAAATAAAATTACTATATGATATAAAATGTGTCTAGTAAAAGCTTATAAAACACATATTATCCGGGATAACAATGAAACGCCACGGAGAACCGTGTAACGGGAAAGCAGGGGTTACATAATTATATTCCGTTTATATCTCCCATGAAAAAAGGGGCAAGCGTTTTGTATACTCTGAAATTAGGGTAGGGATTCAACAGGGTAAAAATATATAAGTTTACACTTTTAAATAAATACTATAATGTTTGTTGATGATCTTTATTATTATTCCATCATCATTACAGCCTATACAATCCACTGCTGGACATAGGCCTCCACAAGTTTACGCCAAAAATAACGTGGACTCATGTTTTTGCCCATAGTCACCACGCTGGGCAGGCGGGTTGGTGACCGCAGGGTTGGCTTTGTCGCACCGAAGACGCTGCTGCCTGTCTTGTATTATTATTCCATAATAAATATGAATGTAATAATTGTTTGCTCGCAAACGAAAAAAAATCGACTTCAATTGATAACCCCAAGTACCTACTATAACGTGGGTAGTCGAAAAAATAATCAATTAAATTCGCATTATCACTACATAGTATAAAACAAAGTCGCTTTCTCTGTCCCTATGTATGCTTAAATCTTTAAAACTACGCAACGGATTTTGGTGCGGTTTTTTTTAACAGATAGAGTGATTGAAGAGGAAGGTTTATATGTATAATACATGCGTAATATAATAGAGGAACATTGATAGTTTTTGCAACCATGCGAAGCCGGGGCGGATCGCTAGTTAAGAATAACTTAAAAAAAAGTCGTCAGATTTTGAGCAAATTTAAATGGTATTACACTAAAATCACCAGTTTTCGATTAAAGTGGAATCATCCAAATCGGTAAACCCAGTAAAAAACATTATGAAGTTAAGATACACAAAAAAAATACATTCGAATTGAGAACCTCCTCCTTTTTTTGAATCGGCTAAAAATATGCGTATAAAGATATAAATATATATGGATATATGGGGATTTCACGCTTGATTTTCTTTACTTAAATAAATATTTTATCCTCCCCTTCAATACCAAGTTACTAAGTACACCACCAACCTAACATCATAATTACGTAAGCAAAGAGTAGGGCGAGGAAAACAGGCGCAAAAATATGTATTTTCCTTTGAGTGATATTAGCAGAAACAAATAGGCACAGAAATAAATGATCTGCTCTATGAAAATATACTACACTATACTAGATGTACCCTGCGATTTTACATGCGTTATTTGAGAAAAAAATACTCTATAGCCTTCGTCGGTAAATGGGCTATCTAACATAAAAACATTTTTTCAATTCGAACCAGTAGTTCCTGAGATTAGGGCGTTTAAACCATCAAACCAAATTTTCAGCTTTATAATATTAGTATTATAGATTTGGCGTATACTTAATTGTTCACAGTTGTGTGTGTTTTCTTTTTGTTTTAAAGAGTAACTGCAGAGTTTTTTTCATCTTTCTTTGATCTCTCTTGGCAGAATCTACATTCCCAATCGGTGATACTGATACCTTCACTGTAACTATAGATAAATAATTAAGACAAGTATAAGATTAATTTGATAACATCCTTCAAAAATAAGGTTCGCAATTCGACTGTATTTTTTATTTTATTTTTTTATACAACCAGGTCGGCAAACAAACGTACGGCTAATCTGATGGTAAGCGATTACTGTAGCTTATAGACGCTTGCAACACCAGACGCATCGCAAGCGATCTGCCGACACAACCCCGAATCTCCCCAAGAACTCTGGTCACTTTACTCACCGCGGGAACACAACACTTCTTGAAAATAATATTATTTAGCTATGATCTTCATTAAGGTCTAGGTACTTCCCCACTTGGGTTGCACCAGAGTTGTTTTACCTCATAACTTTTTACTAGTGTACTGATTTTGATGATTCTTTTTTTACCCGAAAGCTGGTGGTTGTCATGTGGTCCTCTTTAAATTTGAATGAGTTCTAACAAGTAGTTTTTGAGTTAACTCCAATAATGCGTATTTACTTGAAAATTTTTTCGTCTGCCTAGATTGTTTTGGTTATCGATGTAAATTGATGTCTGTTTTTTTTTTCGTTTGCGAGCAAACACAATTATTGATGTAGGTATAAGTATTAAAATAGTCAGCCTTATTCACTATTGTGTTCTTATCGAGGAAGGAAGAGGCCTTAGGTTGGTACGTAATTTAGCATTGATTATACCCTGTTTACAAAATATAACAGTAATTTAAAATAAAAAATAAAAAGTTTATACTTTTAACAACAAACACGATAAAATATTTAAAATAAGTTAACTATATATTAATACGTGAAGTAAAAACTTTGTACCCCTTTTTACGAAAATTGCACGGACGGACGAGTATGAAATTTCGCACACTTGTAGTTTATATAGAGGAGTGCAGAATGCTAATATATATATTTTTTAATTATACATAAAAAATACATTAAATCAATAAAAAAGACATCACACATACTACCGTGTATTTGATACACACGCTCCTATACCCTTTCCTTAATTATTACAGAAATATATAGTATTTGACAACAGAACCTTAATAATTATCAAACTTATAATTTAAATTTGTTATGGTCGATTTTCGACCACTGGGCGATCACTAATTTAAATAAATAAGGTATTATTTTATTTTAGTTTATACATTAAAAAAAATTTAAAACTCATTCAATTCGTTACATTGAAAACTGATCGGCTTTATCTACCCTAGGATTTCACCAAATCATAAATCACAATAAAAATGTTTAAACCTAAAATATTAAATATAATCGTAAAAAATCTAATTTAATGCTATTTTTTTTTAGTTTTGACCGAAGTCGAGAGTAAAAACAAAGATGGACACATTTTGAAATCTATTTTTTTTCTAGGCCAACAGCCTTAAGCAATAAACATTTACGCCATTAAAAATGTATATAATTAAATTTCTAATTTATCGCCTATTAGCTGTCCGTACTGTAATTATGCCTGGAGGAAAAAAATCGACCGACATTTTACTAAAAACATTACATTAAATGTTAATTCAAATTGTTTTTATTTTACTATTACATCAAGTGAAAAGAGTTTTTATTCATTTAAATAATGGCCAAAAATAATGATAAAATGGCGCCACAATATAATTTCAAGCAGTAAAAAACATACTGACGATGACGTCGAGGCATGTTAATGCTTATAATTATTAGTGTTTTATAGAAAATATAAATTTAAAATACAAAAAAAAACAATACATATCTTATGTAATTCTTCTTTCATATAAGGCTATATATATGTTGTAGCTTGTGATATCTAAGAATCAAATACAAATCAAAATTTAAAAAAATTGAATACAGAAAAGTAAAAACAATTTTTGTTTATAAACTAGCTGCTGCCCGCGACGTCGTCTGCGTGAACGCTATACAGCACCAAAAATACCTACGACTATACCTTTTAAAATAACATTCATTTACCCGTTTCTTCTTTACATTTCATATCTACAGAAAAATATCATAGATGGCGCTGCTTTAAAATTGTCTTGTCTACTTATATTCATTGAATGTTTATCGGCTTAGTTACTTATATTGCGTGATTTTTATAGTGTGAAGCTAGCTTATATAGCATGGTTATTAACATAATAACAACAACATCAAATATGCGTCGTTAGATTACACGTTGCTACAGAATGCGTTGAGGAAATAAAGGTTCACTGCTCGTTCCCGGTAGGTGATAGCATGATAATATGTAGCCTATATATTGACCCGACTTCTTAAAAATATTCGTGCCAAATTTGAAGTAAATCCATGCGGTACTTTTTGAGTTTATCCCGGACATACATACAGACAAACAGACAAAAATTCTAAAAACTATATTTTTGGCTTCGGTATCGATTGCAGATCACACCCCAAGTATTCTTTTAAAAAAAATATTCAATGTACAGTTTTGACTTTCTTACCATTTTATTATATGTACAAATTTTGTGTTGCAATGACTAAAACTCAAATACTGCCCAAAATTAATAAAAAAACATCCAATAGCAAATTTTATCTGTGCAATTTTTTATACCAACTTAACAAAACAAACGCGTTCGATTCGGCGCCAACTTTTCAGCCAGCACGCGCTATACGTGTATTGTAAATATTCAAAATTCGAACGCCGGATCCAGACGCGGGCGGCATTCGAATTGCTAACTTATCTATATGCCGCGTTGAGACTTTGTTTAGTGCTGGTAGTTTATCGGTAGACTTTTCTGGCGGCTTTTTGTCTTTGATTATAATATTATTTGTTTTACTAAGTTTATCTGTAAATACAATTTTTAAGTTTTTATTATACTATGTTGGGCCGTAGGCGCAATTGGCAGTGACAATGCTGCCCACCCCGAGTCTAAGTGTGATGTTTGAACATGTTTTATGTATTTATTTAAACATACTATAAATACCTACATATATCACCCTGCCTAAAACACAGGTATTAAGTTGCCAACCTCACGAACAGACGACCGCGTGGATGTGTTAAACATATGATATAAGTTTCGTTACAATAAATATCGATAAAACAAGAATATATTTTACTGTGATAAACATCACTAAAATTTCAAACTATTTATAAAGTTAAATAATCTGTTGCGTCTAAGGCACTGCACTGAAAACTTTTCAAGAAAGTTTATCAACTTGTAGGTACAAAAATAACGAATTAAGTGCACAAATAAAATATAACAAATCATTACAATCCACTTTTAATTCAAGAACACTTGAAATAAAAGGCCCTTTAGGACAATTAAAATTTAAAAAAAAAGTAGACATTTCCGGCGCAATCTTGAACACTTCCCAATTAGTCCAGTTTCTCAAGTGTTACTACTGTTAAATTAATTCTATATTTTTTTGTGTTTTGTTTCTATTGTATTTAAATTTTAATTGGAACGTTGCAAGGATTCTTATATTTACTTTTGCTAGTTTCGTTTTTAATTTTCTTGATGCTTTTTTTCTTACAATCTATATATATAAATAAAGTAGTGTCTGTCGGTGATTTTAAAATAAATGTGTTTTTTTAAATACATGTTGTTATTTAGGTACAAGATACTAAAACACAAACGATTTTCAAGCTTTTTTGTCTATCTGTTTTTCTGTTTGTTCGGACTAATCTTCGGAACGGCTGAACCGATTTTTATGGGACTTTCACTGGAATATAAAAAAGGTTATGCAGCAACATAAAGACTACTTTTTATCGCGGAATTCCCGCAAAATCGGAATTTACGCGGAAAAAACCCACGCTTTTCTTTTATTTAATTTGACAATTTTTGTGACCTGTAGAATTCCAAAAGGTTATAATTACAAAAAATATATAAAATGCTTGTGGACCCAACATACGTTGTCCTGCCCAGAATACAGCTACCAAATTTTATTGCTAATATAATGATAGCAGTCCACCTACCGAGTTCAATTGTGTTTTCAATCCATCCATGAACCATAGAAATAAACGTACAAAATTTCAACAAAATCGTTTCAGCCGTTTAGGAGGAGTTCAGTCACAAACACACGCACAAAAGTAATATATATATATATATATTTAGATAAACACTAAAAAAACAAATAAAATTAGAATACTACTTTTCTGTGTAATAGAATTTACTCTTTTTTTTTGTCAAGTCGTTACAGTTTTATTTTTTAATTTACATGATCATTAAAAACGTTTTATAATCTATCTATGCGTCTGTACATCTGTCTCTGAAGTCTACTGTCTCTGAAGCGGCTAAATACATACACGTAATTATACCGTTTAAATTAAATATATAATTTTTAATGTCAATAATTAGGAAATGTTACGTCAACCAATTAAATTAAATAATTAATTAAACAAAGTTCAAAAAAAAGTTATGGCTGAGTACAGCTTTGGAACCTACTGCTGTTATAAATAAAAATTAATCACCGAAATGTATGTACCCGTATATATTCCGAACGGCTGCACCCAAATTGGAGAGCTCTTTTTTAAAAGATTTTTTTTAATCGATACATTCACAATAAAAAATGACAATTAGTAACGACAATATCACTTCACTTCAGTCTATCGCAGTCCACTTCTGGACACTCCACAAGTTCGCGCCAAAACGCGTGAACTCATGTGTGTTGCCCATAAGTCACCACGCTGGGCAGGCGGGTTGGCGACCGCAGGCTAGCTTTGTCGCACCGAAGACGCTACTACCCGTTTTCGGCATGTATATTTTAAAGCCAGCAGTTGGATAGTTACCCCGCCATCGGTCGGCTTTTTAAGTTCCAAGGTGGTAGTGGAACTGTGTTATCCCTTAGTCGCCTGTTACGGCACCCACGGGAAGAGAGGGGGTGGCTATATTCTATACTGCCGTAACCAGACAGCGGACAATATGTGTATTAATAAATTATACAAAAACGGGGTTTACCTAATGGTAATATGCCAACCAACCATATGATGTACAAGAGTTTCTAGATGTAAATAATAGGTGGTAAACCCTAATTGACTGTTTTACGTCCTGCTGATAACCTATCACTTGCATAGTGCCAGATAAATTTTATTAAAATCAAGCCGTGTCTATAAAAAAGTGTTATTATTATATGTTATGGAGGTACTCGATACAAATCAAGAGCTTAGAATAAATACGCCATATAACGTCGCACGTGACAATATTACAAATAACTTCTCTAGGGTCTAACTATTGAAATATTTTACTTTTGTATATTTTCCTTGGATTACATGCGTAAAGATCATATATTATTTATAGAACAAAATATAAATAAAGATAATTTTAAAAAAATCTATCAAATATAAAATTAAAGCAAATTAAAATTAATATATGGTAGGGAACAACAGGAAATGTCTTGCTGGAAATTTGGAGCAGCTCAACCGGGGAAGTACCTCAATCTTACTGTAGATTACAGCTAAATAGCACTGGTCTCAAGTATTATTGTGCTCTTTTGGTGAGAAAGACAGCCAGAACTCATGGGGAGAGTCAGAGATAGGGTCAACAATGCACTTGCTATACTTCTGGTGTTGCAGGTGTCTGTAGGCTACGGTAACCGCTTATCATCAGGGAGGCGGGGGAACTGTTGTTTGCCGGCCTAGTCGTATAAAAAAAATTCTGCTAAAAAATATTTAGAAATTATGTTTGCTCGCAAACGAAAAAAAAACCGACTTCAATTACATCGAAGAGTAATACAACGTAGATCGACGAAAAAATAGTCAAGTAACTACGCGTTATCAAAGATTACTCAAAAAGTAGTTATCAGATCTCGTTAAAATTTATATGTGACCACATGACAAACATCAGCTTTCGATTGAATTAAAAACTATTAAAATCGATACACCCAGTAAAAAGTTATTGCGGATTTTTAAGAGTTTCCCTCGATTTCTCTGGGATCCCATCATCAGATCCTGGTTTCCTTATCATGGTACTAAACTAGGGATATCTTCTTTCCATCAAAAAAAGAATGATCAAAATCGGTGCACCCAGTAAAAAGTTATAGCGGATTTTCAAAAGTTTCCCTCGATTTCTCTGGGATCCCATCATCAGATCCTGGTTTCCTTATCATTGATACTAAACTAGGGATATCTCTTTTCCAACAAAAAAAGAAATATCAAAATCGGTACATCCAGTAGAAAGTTATGCGGTATAATACAACGTAGGTCGACGAAAAAAGCGTCAAGTAAAAACGCATTATTAGATATAGCTCGAAAAGAAGTTGTTAGATCTCAAATAAATTTAAATGGGACCAATTGGCACACACCACCTTTCGATTAAAAGAAAATTCGTCGAAATCGATCCACCCAGTCAAAAGTTCTGATGTAACATACATAAAAAAAAATACAGTCGAATTGAGAACCTCCTCCTTTTTTGGAAGTCGGTTAAAAATACATTCGAATTGAGAACCTTCTCCTTTTTTAGAAATCGGTTAAAAACGCAAATATCAGACGACGTATCTTGTACCTGAGAGTAAGAGGTACTTACAGGTATAATCAATTCTTGAACACAGTTAGTAGAGAAATAATGTGTTAAGAATCTATTTGGCCGGAACAATATAACAGTTTGAATTTCTCGAGCTTGTTAATTAATAACTCACATGAGTAACCGACTCTGGTGCAAGTTATAGGCGTACGTATATTTCATTTTGTTACTATTTTATTAATGCACGCCAGAATTCCAGGCTTCCAATCCCGAAATAAATACTTGAAAACGTTTTAACTTTTTTTTCTGCGTTTTATTATAATTTTGCGGGATCTGGGATTTTTGAAATTCTGAACGCCGCAAAAACCGAGATTCAATATAAGCTGCGGAATTGAAACTCTTACGCCAGAGCTTATGAATAAATCGCAAAATTTGGCAGATAATTGTATCTAGAATAGAATAAGCCTAGTTTTATTACAGATAAAGATATAGGTTCCAATAGGATAGATTTCCAATTTTCCGTAAGTCGCGGGCAAAAGTTTGTGTAACGTACAAGTATTTTTTCTTGAAAAGACAAACGCTATAGAAGTTATGTAGAAAAGTCGTTTCAAAGCATTGATGGAATCTTAAAAAGAAATTTTTGTTATCAATGATCTTCAATTTGAAAAACACTAACAAGATTTTAAATAAAATACCAACGAAGTCTTGTCACGGGTTATTTTATGTAAATCAAAGTAAAAGACACTAACTATCCATTTTTTTATTTAGTTCTGAAAAGGAACTTTTATGAAAATTGTAGAGGTATCTGTGTATATTATTTTATATATCTGTAATATATTATCTGTATAAAATAGGAAAAAATTAATAGACAGTTAATTTACATTAAAAAAAATTCTATTACATGGAGGAAGAGGCAGCAGTGAGATGTTACAGGCTGGATACGAATAAAAAAAAATTAAATTAAATGCAATCGGTTTCGTTCACATTTTATGACTTACACCACAACTCGCGGCCACACACGGCACGAAATTACGACCACTTAACGTAGAAAGAACGTGTTTCAAATTTTTTTTAAAAGGTGTAAAATTGTGTTAATTCTTATTAACAATATTTGGCAGCTGGTTCTGAAAAGGCTGTATCGAATATCATTTGTGTAAACATTACATTATTTAACCAGGTATGGTATATGCACTAGCTGGGATCACGGTTTCCCTTGTCGAACTTATATTATTTTGGACCTTTTAGGATAAAAAGCAGGCCAATTATAATTCTTATTCTCGACTTATGTACCACAAGTATTAACGCAATCAGTTCAGTTGATGTGGTTTGAAACGGTAACAAACATTCATCCATCCTCACAAAGGTTCGCGTGTATAATATTACTAATATTATAGAGTATCGATAAACTTTCAGCTTAAGTACCCAGGAGCAGTAACGGTACAGGTTTTTAGTATGATCGCTGCTAATCTATACCCGCAAGCTAAGGAATTTATATGTGCCAAAATGAATTGCAGTAAAACATAAAAACTTAACCAATAAACTATTCATTAATTCAACACTCTTTTTAAGATAGAAAAAAATAATGAATCGACACAGATACAAAAAATATTTTTAATAAAAAATTAGGTAAAGACTTCGTACACGTTGAATTTACTTGGGTACAATGTCACAATTGTTTATAGAATAATAAATTCATCTAGACGATGTTATAAAATGAAACCTAAACCAGTAACTTTCGTTAGTCCTCGTATAACAATTGTGTAAATGTCATTGATGTTCTAGGAGCATATTTTACGTGTTTCCCAAACAACTATTCAACATACAAAATTAAAAAAAAAAATACTGTTTTTGTCTCTTTTGCCCTCATAAAAACCACTGACATGTAGAGCTCTAGAAATCGGCCGAAAATTTTATTATGTCTAAATATTGTCATAAACAAATAAACGTTTCAAATTTGTTGCCATAAATAAAAACAACACGTCGTTATGAAAATAAATATCTAATGTTAATGCAATAGCAACACAAAAACATCTTGTATACCCTCACGGAATTTATGATAATATTCGTTAAATAATAGAAAAGGCATGTATTAAGAAACAAATTCGTGTTTCGTTGAGGGCGATGCTTCGGACGCGGGAAGGGTAATTTTTCGAGTGATGCGAATTAACGATATTTAACTATCGATAAGCGTTTGTCGTTTGTAATTGTTTTATCGATATTCTTAATGTATATATAGAGAGACATTACATACAATTCTTAAGTAAATATTTAATGATCACTGATGTTTGGCCAAAGTTCATTAATTTCTGGAAATCATAACTCCGTCGTATATAACAAAAAAAAAAGCAGACCAAATTTATCTTACAGTTAGTGAACAAACTATTTTAAGGCACACAATAAAACGTAGAGTAGCATTGAACTTATGTATGAATTTTATTTCATTATAAAATGTATAAGGCGAGCCGTACGCTTGTTTACCGACCTAGTCGTATAAAAAAATATATAATTAGTTGCTGTATTATTTCAATTTACATTTATTACAATAATAATCTTTTAGTGTAATTAATGTCAGACAAACTAAAAACTAATTTATTAAAGCGGTACAAATTGTTTTTGAAACGCAAATGATTACAAAAACATATTAGGTAATTTTTCAGCTATAATTGAATTCTTGTATATTACCATATTTTTTTTTCTCAACAATTTAAACAATAAATTTGAACTATTTTAAGCCTAAATTTCGCACAAAAAAAAATACATTTCAAAATTTTTAAAAATGTTTTCCTAACTACAATATTTTATTGCATTTTAAGAGCTTAGTCATCGACTAATGCCATTAAACAGGAGGCCAAAAAAAGCAAAATAAAATATTTATCCAAGTTGTCCTTTTAAACATACACACAAAATTTACTTTAAAAAGTTTACAGATTTTTTTTATCCAATATACCACAGCTGGGCATAGACCATCTCCAAGAAGATTATATTATTCTTACTTCCGCAAACATATCGAAAACAAACATCGGTATTCGAATAAACACCAATATCGATATAAAATACATATTCTATCGACACCAGCCCATCACTATGTTAGGCATCCGCATTTCCATGTAGGTCGCATAAAAATAACATTTTCGCGCGCCTCCCAAGCACATCTGCTCAAATATTGACTTGCACGGTTCACTCGGAATACGAGATGGACTTCCAAAAACTTACTCTTATAATACATACATTTTTATTAATAAATATATTGGTATAAATAATTCGAAGAATGAATTTCTTTTTAATTGTATTTAAAAGGTAAGAGATGCTACATTCGAAATTTCGTACTAATTCCGTTTATGACGGTAGTACGAAATATGTTTTAGTTAGTACATTTAAAGTGACAAGAAGAAGAAAAAAACAATTGGTGAGTTTAACGTAACAATGGAAATGGAAATAAATGTATTTCAACATACACACGGTCGAAAGGTAGACAACTTAATGCCTGTGGTTTTATTAGCCGATTGAAATAGTTAAGTTTTTTTTAATTATATATATATATTTTATAAAACCAGACTTGGGATGAGAATCGAGCTCACAACACCAGGAACAGAAACTGCGCCAATGGGCTAGACAAATTATGTATTGTTTGTTTGTTAGTAGCCGGTAATTGTAGCAGAGGTAAAAAGAAAAAAAGATCATATATTGTGTATTCTTATTGACGTCATTGTACATAACATTGACCTCTATAGACTAGAACGATTTTGATAAACTTGTATGTGATATGTTTCAGCATGTATCATGCAACTGCCGGGTATAGGCCTCTTTGTCTATGCAGGAGAAGGATCGGAGCTTAATCCACCACGCTGCTCCAATGCGAGGTAACGATGGCTATCAGGTTTTATATTAGGTGTCCCAAGACATAAGGGAAAAAAAATTTCGCGAATTCAAATATGCATACCCTCTATTTTTATTCCCTTTGACCTCATTGACTCAAATAATAATTGTTATTGCAATTGAACAATGATAAGCCGTGCCGACTTGATGCCAATGTTTTTGCATGAAAATTTGTACCAACTGACTATAGGAGGAATTAAGAATTTAATTTCTTTTACTTAACTAAGAAAAAGAACGTCGACAGACAAATAATAACTAATCACAAGCATATCGACACGTTAGGTCGCGTCTGCCTTAGAGAGTAAGTACTGACATGTATCAATGAAAGTCGGCACGGGTTACCGTGATCCTACCTTCTTGAAATTTTATTTATAATTGTTTTTACCTAAAAGTAAAAATATATATGTATATATTATGTATGTACACCTCCATGCCGTATAATTCTTTTATTATGTCCTTTTCATGCTAGATGTTGTCTAAAAGAGATCGCTCTTTTAGCGATAAAACCGCCTTTTGTACATGCCTATATTTTCTTTTTCGGTGTAAATTTTTTTCTCTGATAGTGCACAATAAAGAGTATTTGTATTGTCTGGCATTTTTGTTTCTTTCTTGAGAAATCTTTACCCTTCTTTTGGGCCCCCTAACTAAATTTGATACAGGGCCCTCAAAAGCACGCTACGCCACTGATTTGTACAAATACAAATATCCTACCCGAGCGGGAATCGATCCCGCAAACCACCGGTGTTTAGGCACGTACATACATGGCATACGCACCACTACACCAAGGTGGTTGTTGAACCTGTACGTTTTTAGCAATTTTTAGATCGAAAACTAGACCTTGATTCTGACAATTATTAACGACAGAAATATCCATTACATTGAATTAATTAACTCCCGGGATGGCCATATATTAAAAATCGATAAAAAAACCGTAAATAGTAAATATCCTGATCAAAACAGTTAATTTTTCCCAAGACCTCAATATTATAAGTATAATAAACAACAACAGGGCGGCTTAATTGACTTTTTTAAATTAATGAATGTAACCAACATGATAATAAGCCACCACTAGAGTCACCTCTGTGTTGGTAAAAGGTCTAGTTATATAATAATGTGTTGACAGAATGATTTTTTTAATAATATGACATTTATGTTATACTACTAAATTATACTACTAGTGGCGTTGACCGCCATAGCCGCTTAAAAATTTGTTGAAGGTGTATTATATCCTTTTTTTGACCCACAAGGGAAATCCGTTATGGATACACCACGGCCAGGGAGACCCGTAGGTTATATCGGACTCACAAATCCCTGGGGTCTTCCTTCGACGAATCACAGGGACACTATTGTACTTCCGCGACCCCGCTTTGCATTTTCCCTAACAGCCCGTCGCGATTAACAACTCCTGAAAAACTCCCTCAAACACTAAGATCACCTCCATTCTTGGGACAGTGCAATGCGGACGACAGATCCCTCGATTCATCATCCGCTGGTCCTGCGTTATAGCGGCAGATGGGCTAGGTAGTCCACCCATATCAGTGCGTCATATAGCGCGATCGAGAGCATGACGCCGGTAAAAAGGCGCCGGCACTTAACTCTGGGACCCCCGAGATTGAGGAGCAGTCCCTTGAGTGCCTCGGCCGTGGCCACAAGTTTCGGGGCTAGCCGCCAGAAGTGTTCATCGAACTTTCAACGAACATCGTCGAACCGACGTCGATGGAAGTACCTCCGACGAATATCGACTTAGAGGAGCGCCTCTGGGCCTGTGAAAAGCCAGGATCTCCATCTTCTGCAAAGCTACGTCTAACCCAAAATTATTAACGCTAATTATTACGCCCGAAATTTGGCCACCACCTGTGCCACACCGACTATCGCAAGGCAGTCTGCGTCGCGTTTTTCATCAGCACGGACACGAGAGTTACGAGAGTTGTTACGAGTGTCGTCTGCGTAACATGACGGCAACTCCCGGCGACGTAGCACCACAAAGCACGCAGTTGTAACCGAAGCTCCACAGATGCGGCCCAAAAACCGAGCCATGTGGAACACCGCAAGACACCGACCGCTTTGCCCATCCGCCGCCGCAGGTCGGGAACTCTAAGGCCCTTTCCTCAAAGTACCTCAACGCGGCCTTCACCAGCTCCCAGGGCAGAGAGTTGAATGCGTTAAACACGTCCAACGAGACGGGCTACAAGACTACACCACGGGAAACCGCTGCATCGGCAAGGTCCCTCAACCCAGCGATAGCGGCGACGGTCGACCGCGACGTAATCCGTTCTGTACCTCGTGCAGCTCCGGGTCCATCGACTGGATGGACATCGTAGAATAAACTTCAAGGTAAAAAAATAATTTTTTTATTCGTAATTTCGAACTTACGCTTAACAAACTGTAGGTAAATGATGTTTTAGGTTTATTGCATTATTATTTCTTAAATCTTTTATTTCGTTAGCAAACTGTCAAACAGTACCTATTGTTTATTTATCAAATAAGGTTAGATAAGAATTGTAAATGACTACATTACAGAGGCGCTTATTGTACCACTTGAGCGTGTTGTATATTGTGGTAACTGCAATAAATACAATTAAATATTTCCCATTGAATGAGTTATAAACAATGAATTGCTTTAGACGCAGCCACGCAATTTCATTCTCCATAGATTCGATTATATAGTACACTTGAATTACATATTTGCCAAATTGTTTTTAAAATATTGTATAAAAACCACACAAGATCAAAATTACGTTAAAACAACAACCGACTTTAATTTACCCCAAACAATACCTTATACAAATCGCATAACAGATCGATAGACGAGCCGAGTCAAGAGACAAGGCAGTTAACCCTCTGAGAGTAGACACAGCATCCCTCTACAATTGCAAATTTGAATTCGTATTGCGAGTTGCTTCCGGTGCAAAAGGGAAAAATGGTTGTTACAAAATAATATACATTCAAAACACGTTCAGGAATAGTTTTAATTTCGGCTAAGCTTTATATTAAAGCTCTTGGCTTGATACAACAAACAACTCAGTCGGTGACAAAAGCATCTACGTTAGTAGTAGTTAGTATAGTAGTAGTTCTTTTAATGTCTGTGTAAATCAGAAGAGTTAAATATGTACCGAAAGGCTGAGAGTGAGATCCTGGTAAGTATTTCTGGTTTCGAGGGAAGTAGATTTTTATTTTGTACTGTTTTTAGGTAGAGAAAAATATTTGTTGTTTTTATCAGAAATAAATATCTTGTGATAATCTGCATTTAACTAGTGCTACTTCATTAACCAACAAAGAGACAATTAAAGGCTATCACGATTGAGCCTATAACATCCCACTGCTGGGCATAGCCCACTTCTCCTTTTAGAAATATGATCGGAACTTAAACTACCATGCTGCTTCACTGCGAGTTAGTGGATATATTTTCTACTATCAGTAACGATCGCTGTCAGGTGTATATGATAACAACCGGAACCGACTGCTTAACGTGCTCTCCGAGGCACGGTGGAGGGACCCACAAGGACAGGCCTCTAACCCCGAAAACACCAGTGTTTAGACGCATACCTACGTGGAGCACGCATCACTACACCAGAGCGCTTATTATAAAGACTATAGAATAAAAAAATTATACGTTTTGTAAATTTCAATTACGCATTTCTTGATTATACTTAGGTTGCTTTTCCAATTCCACAATGCTCAAATTTACCCAACTTAGGTAAGTTTCACTTTAAATTACTTTTATTAAACAACGTTTCAAAATGTAATGAAAATAAAACTCTTGAACTTCTAAGTAATTGAAAAAAAAATTGGGAAAACACAATAACGCCAAAAAAAAAATTACCGTTGATTACCTCATATATCAAATAAGATTTCACCCATTTAAAATAGTATCACGTACTCGCTGAACAGAAAAGTAACAATCATTTTTAGATTTTCGCAAAAGATTCCACTTAATGTAGATTGAAGAGAGAATTTTCCATGTGTCGACTCCACAGTCCCTAAAATCGGCGTCTGGTTTGAATCTGAATATGATGCTAAGCGTACGCTGGTATGTATAGGACGTAGTGTCTTGCAACGCAGCACAAAACAGTAATACAACGTGGGTAGTCGAAAAAAAACTCAAATACACATTATTTGAAACAAATCAAAAACTATCATATACATTATCAGTCTCCCCGTTGTCATGGCGATTGAAACATTGCCAAAATATAGGTATCTCAACAAAACAATAAACGTGGTAAGCATTCGAACAAATATAAATTTAAATATGAAACGTGATCGCGTTAGCTTAAAACAATATAACTCAAAAACCAGTCATCAGATTTTGATCTAATGATTACGGTAGCTAAAGCTCTTGGAGTGGGTCTGGGTAAGGTCAGTAATGAGTGTTCTGGTGTTGCAGACGTTCATAGGTTAAGATAACCGCTTAGTATCAGGCGGACCGTACGTTCATTTACCATCCTAAGTATGACATCCTTTAATAATAATATATATTTAAAAAAAAAGTGTGTGCACGTAAGAAGTTATAACTTCATTTGCTAGCTAACTTCAGATTGTCGGTTTTTTGGGACGGTGTGCGCGCGCATAGTAAAAATTTACTCTCATCTTTTTTCCCTAACGCGCCAAAAAATCTTCTTTTGATTAAAATGGCTTTCAATAGTACCAAATGAGCACAGATGATTTCGCCAATGTCACGTAGAATGGCCTGATCGATCGAGCCAAAAAATAGTATAACTTCAAAATCTTTCTTGTCAATATTGTATTAAAAATGACTTCAGCATACGCTCAGTCTTAGACATTAAGAACAAAGAACAAAGCAACTTCATTATAACGTAGTCCTTATAACCAAGAAGATAAGGCATAAAGTAGAATAATTAACCTGATCCCACTGTTCGCAGTGTTAGCATCACTGAAGACATTATGAAACTTGTCTGTATCATAAATGAGGAATCAGAACGTGCACTTTATAGGTATCTACTTCCAGAAATTAAATAATTCCTTGACTTTTCTGTAACTGTTTTCAAATAAAGTGTACTTATCGATTTGGTTAAGTTTTTGTCTTGTTTTTTATTTTCCCTCATTCTTAATTACCCACGCTAATTTCCATTATCATTAACCGAATATATTTCAAAAACTAATTTTCGCATCAATGTCCACTTCTCCTTGAATTGAGCAAGATTATGATCTATTAATCCCGCTAAACTGATAAAAGTTAAACGAAAACTCATAAATATAAACAAACAAATGTTACAATCATCCAAAAATAGGCGAGTAAAACCAAGTAGTAGGTTCTATCTTAGTATTAATATGGAAAAACGTATTTAATTTTATCAGAAACAAAACAACTGTAAACGGGTGAAATTTAATAACCAAAAAATTTTTTAACAATGAAATTACTACTAATTGCTAATTTTAAATTACGTAAATTTTACTATTTACATAAAGACATTATAGAGTAGAGATATATTAAAAACAACCCAGAATAAGCGATCGTACTTCATTATACATCAAAGGATCTCACCAACTAAAAGAAGTTAATTAAACGGTCTCCAGTTCTCCAAACGTTAATTACTTCACTAATTAACTTTTCAATGCTTTAAAAAACCCATATAAAGACAGTGGAAAACAAATAAATATCAAGAGGAACAAGCAATAAGTTAAGGTTGAACGTTATTAAAATCTGTCCATAACTCCGGCCCGCCAATTAAACCGCCGGCCGAGGCGTCACTTGGCTGTAATGGCGGCTGTTCCCGCCTTTTTCGCTGTCAAAGCGGTTTTTTCGCGGGAAAGCTGCGTTAAATTTTCCGTTCGGTTTTCTGCACGACGACGAAAATTTCTCGACGTTATTTCATTTTTTTTTTTTAATTTGCATTGGTACTTTTTATGTAAGATAATGTTTTTCAATTTAATAAGTTCTATACTTATGTATAAATTTACAGACTTAAAATAATTATTATATTATTTTCAGAGTTCCCATCAATATATATAAAAATAAATGTTTGTCTGTATGTCCTTTATAGAATAGTAAACTATGCATCTGATCATGTCACAATCTTCAGCAAAGTGTTGTGCATGAGCCCACAAAGGTTTCTGAGTTGGTACGACTAGAAAAAAACTAAAAAAAAGCGTAGCAACGCGCGCAGTGTACAGCTAGTTTTGTTTAAAAAAATATAATATTTGTTTTTGATAAATTGTATTATCGAAATAAGATGATTGAAAAAAAAACAATAAAAAAAATTCTTGTATGAAAATCAAAAATACTGATAACATTAATATTTATATATTTAAAAACTCTTTTGAAGAGCCTCTTTAGTAGTTAAAGAAATACACTAAAACAAATGACAAAGGCCGGTATTGCTTTGTTGCATGTTTTTTAAAAGGAAATTTATTATTAAAACCGCTCTACAGATAGTGATAAAAAGTAGATCAAAGAAAACAATTATTTTACACGGAACGAAAGAAAGCTAACAATTAAAATATAGTTACTAAAAAACAATAAACTGCTATTTGTTTATAATTAATCTACCGCTTCTATTTGACTGATTTCTTTTATATGTGTGGTTTTTAGAAATGATATATAGTATAACTAGCTGACCTAGCGAACTTCGTAATGCCTTGTTCTTTAACCGACTTCAAAAAAGGAGGAGGTTACTCAATTCGACCGTATATATATATATATATATATATATATTATGTATGTTCGGGGATAATTTCGTCGTTTATGAATCGATTTTGATAATTGTTTTTTTGTTGGAAAGGAGATATTCCAAGTATGGTACCATGATAAGGAAACCAGAATCTGACGATGGAATCCCAGAGAAATCAAGGGGGCAAACCCTCGAAAATAGTAGTGACGACTACTGCGTTTGTTATTTTTTTTTTTCGTCTACTTACGCTTCTTTACGTATTACTCGTCGGCGTAATTGAAGTCAGTTTTTTTTTCGTTTACGAGTAAACACAATTATTTTTTTTCTTATATTTAATCTATACATCTAAACAAATAAATGAAATTGGAGTGTCTGTTTTTAGTATTAAAATAACCGCTTTTTACTAAATGCATATAGATGCATACATGGTACATACAACTAAAATTTTGTCGGTCTGTCTGTCTGTCTGTTTGTTTGTTCCGACTAATCTCTGAATCGGCTGGACTGGTTTTGACGGGACGTTCACTGGCAGATAGCTGATGTAGTAAGGAGTAACTTAGGCTACTTTTATTTTATAAATTTATTTATTTTGTAACACTGCGAACTGAAAAATAACTTTTTTTTTTTAATTCCACGCGGAAAAGTCACGGGAACAGCTAGTTTATATATATTAATACACACACATATATGGATTTATCGAATTATTTTTGTCGGTTTTATTGGTATGTGATAGTTATTAATTTTTTGGGGAAAACACCCAGCACAAATAAAACTTAATAGTTAACAAAAAGCGAATTTATAAGGTTGACTAATCAAGACGAAAACAGGATAAAAACTAGTAAAAAAACATTTCTTCGAACCAGCCAGATAACTGACTAAATGTTTCCGCATTTAAACAAAAAACGCTCTTTAGCTTACAAAGTATACGCAAATTAGATAATACATACAAAAGCAGATTATGTTTACAAAAACAGTATACCCTAAATCATAGATCATCTTCTACCATCAGGTAACCCATGTATGTACCAATCGATCTTCGTCCCGTAAATGTATCTAATTATAATTGTGAAGAAATCATAGAGTTCATTATTTATTACAGTAAATAATAACAAATTAGTGGTCGCAAGGTGGTCGACCATAATTAAGTTTAAACATTATTAAGGTTCTGTTATCAAAGACTATACTTTCTATAATAATAAACAAAAGAGTATATATGCGTGTGTCAAATACATGGTAGTGTGTGTAATGTTTCTTTTTTTTTACTGATTTAATGTAATTTTTATGCATAATTAAAAAAAATTAGCATTCTGCACTCCTTTTGTACATAAACTATAAGTGTGCGAAATTTCAAACTCCTTCGTCCGCGCAATTTTCATAAAAAGGGTACAAAGTTTTTGCTTCACGTATTAATATATTGATATAATTACTGATTAGATTTGACTAGGCTTTTTTCTCTGGTAACCGAATAGAGCCTCTTCCACCTTCTTCCGATCTTTTAACTAAAAAATACTGACATTGCCCACCGCACTCAATTCTGATTGGTTGTTGCCAGTCAACAGCAAAGTAAGACCGCGCAGGAAATAAATTGACTTACTAATTATACATTATTAAAAATAATTTATTAATCATATATTTGAACTGGAATATTACAATAATTATATCATCTTAACAAATCACAACATAAAGAAGGACAAATGACATCTTTTGTCAGAAAACAACACACAAAAACACATCAAAATTTCATTCATTTTTTGTACATGTCATTTGATTTTAGTATCAAAATTTGTGTTTGGAATGTAGATTTATGAAAAACTAGCCACATTTTGTTACTTTAGCCGCTTAACCTAGAATTTTCAAGATTATATCATAAATAGTTATTATTCTGGGCATCATGGTATAGACCCAATAACTTTCATTATAGTTAAATCTATTTATTTTGCGTGAATGACCAACAAACATTGGTCCAATCTTTGGCAATTACAATATTAAGTAGTAGAATTGACAAATGTTTTCAGACATACACGTATTTTCAACTAGCATTTGACGCTAACACTTAATAACATCTAAATATTTTAATTTAACCCACGTTTAAAGATAACTTACTCTTTGATGCCTTTATTACTAGTTATTACTAGTGATGTTCCGGATATCCATTTTTAACGATCCGGCACATCACTGGTTATTACTTACAACGTCATCTTTTTTGACGTAAAAAAAAAAAAAATTGACGTAAACTTTAAGAGTTAAAATATAGGTCCAGTCAGTTACACAATTACAAAAATCGAAATAGCAAAACTATTAACTGAATGAACTAGACAGACAATGTACGTAAAAAATAAAAAAAGGAGTTCATTATACTTTGTTGAGCAAACTGAAAATATTTTGTCAAATTTTCCTAAAAGGGTTACCTCGACATTAGGGGTTGTCCATTAATCACGTGCTGCTTTTTAGCGATTTTTTCAACCCCCTACCTCCCTTGGCTTTTATATCAAATTAAACTCCTTTTTTGGGCTTTTAAATATAAAAAATAGAAGGGGTGGAATTTACCCTTTGGATCTTTTTCCATAGTTAGATAATATAACGTCACTAATTTGTGTAAAGTTACAAGTTAATATGTTGCTTAGAAGCAGAGATATGAAGTGTGGCTTCTAGTTCCCCCCTTTTAAATATAAAAAATAGAAGGGGTGGAATTTACCCTTTGGATCTTTTTCCATAGTTAGATAATATAACGTCACTAATTTGTGTAAAGTTACAAGTTAATATGTTGCTTAGAAGCAGAGATATGAAGTGTGGCTTCTAGTTCCCCCCTTTTAAATATAAAAAATAGAAGGGGTGGAATTTACCCTTTGGATCTTTTTCCATAGTTAGATAATATAACGTCACTAATTTGTGTAAAGTTACAAGTTAATATGTTGCTTAGAAGCAGAGATATGAAGTGTGGCTTCTAGTTCCCCTCTTTTAAGCCTCACGTGATTATACAGTTATTACAGAACCAAATAACATACTTTAAAGAACACATTTTATAGCACTTAAATAAATAATATGTTGCTCCAGCGTCATCTATCAAAAATCGAGAAAAGGTCGTCGATAGACTAAAATATGACTAAATTAATAACGTCAAAAGACTAATAAATTGTTTTCTAATAGCGATAGATGGCGCTACTTTATTTACCATCTTGATATTATTATTATTATTTTTTTATGTCACTAGGTCGGAAAACAAACGTACGGCTCACCTGGTGGGAAGCGATTACCATAGCTTATAGAAGCCTGCAACACCAGAAGCATTGCAAACATGTCGCCGACCCTACCCCCAATTCCCCCCAGGAGTTCTGGTCACCTTACTCACCAACAAGAACACAACAAAGCTTGAAAACCGTATTATTTAACTGTGCTGCTCCATATTTCGAGCAGGATATTTCCTGATGTGCCTGACATCAGTTAATCAAGTACAGTATATTGTACAAGATTAAACATACAATGAAATTTTACATCAGCAATTTCTTGCAGAAATGTCCATTAAAAGTGAGCTAGTAGGCAACCGACGCATACATTTTTTATTAAACGCCACACGTTCTTTAAGATATTCTGTTAGAAAATTTTAAAGTCCTGCGGTTATTGCAATGCAGAGTTAGCATTTTTTGATAACGTTTTGGCTGAAGCCAAAATTAGTTATACATATATATCAAAAATAATTTCGAAAGAGTTCAATCTTTTAAAAATTATAAGATTAAATCTATATAAGTATTTGTACACTTGACTGAACCCAAACATCCCACAGCTGGGCATAAGTCTCTTTCGCCACGTAAGAGAAGGACAATAAGATTGTAATCGAATTTAACCAAAAAGTTTTGTTATAAAATTTTACTTTAGAATATGAACATAATTAGCTAACACTTTTCGTTTTCAATTACGAGCTTCCCTTTGTTCTGTAGGCGACTTAAAAGACCACAAAAAATATATAAAAATGGCCAGAGAAATCTTAAAAATATTTTAAAATCGTCTACGCCAAAGCAAGACGTAATTCGGGGAAGAATAAAACCAATTTTTTAAACAAATAAGAATTTTAGTAAGTTCATTTTAGTTTTATGTTAGCATTAATGATTATCAAAAAAGAAATATAGGAGGAGGAATACGGGATAGATAAAATATAATTGTGTTTACAGGTAAACGAAGAAAAACCGACTTCAATTATATCGACAAGTAATACGACGTAGGTAGACGAAAAATTAGTCAAGTAATCGAAGTTGTATTCAGATCTTGATGAAATTTAAATATGACCACATGATAAACATCGGCTTTCGATTAAATTAAAAATTATCAAAATCGGTATACAGAGTAAGTTATGCGGATTTTCGAGTTTTCCTCGATTTCTGTGGAATCCCATCATCAGATCCTAGTTTCCTTATCACGGTACCACACCAGGGATATCTTCTTTCCAACAAAAAAAGAATTATCAAAATTGGTACATAAACGGCGAAGTTATCCCCGAACATACATTAAAAAAAAAATATATATATATATATATATATATATATATATATTGAGTAACCTCCTCCTTTTTTGATGTCGGTTAACAAAATGCTATTTTACTAAGGGCCTATTTCACTAAATGTTATGAAGTTTATCCTGTCACTTAAGTTACGAATAGATTTTAACAGCAGCTAAAGTAGACCATTTTTTTTATTTTTTTTTTAATTTAAAATTAGCATCCACGGGCTATAAATGCCCATGCCTTTTGACGGTTTTATATATATTTTATACATGGGGAATGGTAAAAAAAAAAATACTTCATAATCTTTTATCTGTTAGATGCCGTCATACATCAGATAGCTTTAACGGCAACCGACGTAACAAGCCCTAAATTTAAAAAAAACGAATGTGCAGACCATGACTCAAGTAAAACTGCTTTACTTGCCCCTACAGTAATTTACCAAACGTTACTCTCTTCTCTTTCTATGTTTACTAAATTACATCTCCCTCTCAACTTGCGTTCGCCTCGCCCGATCACACTTTTCGTAACGCTCCCGTCACGCATTCACCAGCTTACTCCCAAGTCAAGCGTGCGTAAAGAAGTTCTACTTCAAAAAAAATTTACAAAAGCATCATAGTTTCCGTTTCACAAGTGTCTATAGACTTGTTTTGACACAATTATTTCAAATAAATACTAGCTGACCCCGCAAACGTTTCTTTGCCATATATGTTATTAACCCGCTTAATCCCCCCCCTCCTTATAACTTACGAGTATGAAAAATAGATGTTGGCCGATTCGCAGACCTACCCGATATGCCTACAAAATTTTATTAAAATCGGTCGAGCCATTTCGGAGGAGTTCAATGTTTAACACCATGACACGAGAATTTTATATATTAGATAACATTAGGGCAAAAACGTAATTTTAATCTGCTTTGAAACTAAATAAAAAACTAATTTCGAGCTTGTTTTGTAAATCTAAAAGACACTAATAATTTTAAAACTAGCTTCATTCTAGGAAGCTACACGCAACAAAGAGATGTTAAAAATGGAAAAGAACAAAAAAATATCGGAGTTAAAAGCTAAACAGGTCTTTATGAATTCCCTAAAGTCTATCTAAAAATACATAGTCATTTCATCTACAGTGTCTGTATTTCAATACTAACATTATAAAGAGGGTAGATTTATATTTATGAATTTTTGAATGTTGTATATATTTAAAAAATTCTTTCAGGGGGAGTTGATATATACATATTCACTAAGCGACAAAGAGTATATTTTAATAGGAGAAAATGGACGAGCCAAAATACAATTGAGTCTTACACTTTTAAATCAACTATGATAAAAACGTTATTATAATTTAACTGAAAAGTTATTACGTGACTTCTGCTAAGTTTCTTGCTAAATAGAGCCAGCTTGAATGAAAAAAAAAAATTCGTTTTTAATTTAGATTTAATGTTGTAAACAAACATTCTGTCACAAAAGCTAGTTCTAAACATTTTTGTTCTTTATTATTTTAATGGTAACATAATGTCTAATGAAATTTTATGAACTTATTTATATTATACTAGCTGAGCCCGCAAACATTGTTTTACCACATAATTATGTTATTAACCCTCTCAGATTTTGGCCGATTCTCAGACCTACCCGATATGCACACAAAACTTTATGAACATTAGGTTACAAAAAATTTCAAATTATCAAAAAAAAAACTATCAAACCTAAGATAAACTCATAAACTTTGAAGTGAATCAAATAAATCAATCATACATCAGTCTTTGTTGTTTTTTCTTTAAACTTTTTAAAAGATGACTTCACTAACAACATAGGTAACAAATATTTTTAAAATTATAAAAAAAAATTAAAGAATACCTTATAAAGATAATAAAATTTTTAATTATGCTGAAAGGTGACATAATTAAAAACATAGGTAACAAATATTTTACAAATTATTTAAAAATAAATAAATAAAATTGGGCTACTTCAATTTTGGCTTCTTTTTGCCAGAACAGTCAATAATAATAAAAATATTCTGGTTAATTTAGACATTCGAAGCTACATCATGATCAAAATATAAAATTATAAATAAAATTTGAAAGTTCCTCATCTTTCTCCTGTATGGGAATTTTTTTATTCAAGGTCAAAGGTAACAGAAATGAGTTTTTCGGCGATTTTCAGCAAAACGGTAAGTTTTATCATAAAAATACTTGTGACAAAAATTGTAGATCATAAAATTATCTATAAAAATGTTTGAATACTTTTTTTCCTACAAACCACCGTTTCTGAGATATAACGATTCAAATATTCATAAATGTTGTAACCGTCATAATATGCACAGTCATCTTTTTTTGGGTATATTATTAATAAGTATTTATAATAAGTAATTATTAATAAGTATTGGGTATATTATTAATATTATTATAAGTGTGGCTTGGTTATCAGCTAGACCCTACAGACTAGGGTTGGAAGTTGGTCAACAATACATTAGAACCAGTTCAAACTACTTCCACCTGCGCCAGAAAAACTGCTGAACACAATTTTTTGTAACTGCAAAAAGGGATGGAGTGCTAAATGAGGTTGAAAAAAAGTTGCACTGTTTGTATGTCTGTTATATACTGTGTATGTGTTGATATATTCTTTTGGAACAGATTGAATGATCGGATTTGAAAGTCAATCTACAGTATAAGTATAAATATTTTTTAAAGTTGTCCACCATTGTATTTTAAATTATTTTTAGTTTATATTACATTTCTCATGTAAATGAATTTGATTTTTATTTCAAATCTAGACCCTTAAATTGTATTGGATTTCTCCATAACAATTAGACAAATATCAAGCAAATGTTTAAAACAAATTTAGTGCATAAAAAACCTATAGTTCTAGACTAGATATGACAGTCACTGGCTGACATTGGCTTAAATTTTTTATATAAATTGCCATTGAAGTCTATTCTTTATCTCATATCAATCATTTTAATTACAATATTTTCCAAATTTTATAACTTGAAATATCAGCCATTTTGACCTTAGAGCTAAGACCCGGTTTGATTCTTATTTGCAAATACAAATAATTTGTAAATATAGAGGAATATGATGTTAAAAAAGATTAATATACAAAAAACTTTTATCTCTTAGATACCATCATCCGTCAAATAGCATTATCAAGTGGCAAAACAGGCCCAAAAACTTTAAAAAAAAAATTAAATGTTATTAGAATTGTACCAATTATAACATTTTAATTTAACACTAAAAACAAATGATAGCTTTATAAACATATGAATGTGTATGATTATAATTAAAAACACATCTGTAAAATAATCAAAATAGACAGATAACATCAGTTTGAAATATATTTTTATCATGTACCATTAAAACTAATCTTTATAATGGTAATAAAATTATATTTTTTTTTAATTATGCAATAAAATAGTTTAGTCAAAAAGATCGATAAAATAAATATTTTCTTAAGTATTCTTCATATTGTATACATTTATTTATATAAAATGTTTATCATGTAGGTATGTGCATATTTTGCATAAATCTTGAATACCTATATTTAATTTCGAAAATAGTAATATAATTTATAAATTTTTATTTTCGAATAATGCTCAGGTCTTACTCATAAAAAAAACTTACTTTACTACACATTAAAAAAACAAAAACAGTAACTTACCAATAAATTATGCCTTTCAATTTTCGTCATAAAATTTATAAATATTAATTTTCGAACAAAAAGATGTCCTAAATTTTGACATTGACGTTTTTTTTTAATAGTGATGTGCCAACAAAATAACAACGTTTTTAATTTACTTCTAAAACGAAAAAAATATATTTTGAATTACCTTGATATACAAAGAAAGCAAATCGACTTGAAACCACGTGGTGCGCCAAGGTCGAATTTATGTTTTCAACTTGTCAAGCGCGGCGTGTGATAAATTAATTCCACGGGCTGTTATCGCACTCTATTTTAAACAGCTTTCAACCTTAACAACAAATCGTAAGGTCGATATTACTCCAACCAAATACTCCACGCATAGTCGCCAACCCAGGCAATATATCTTAGGCCGTATACTGCCCGTGACAGTTCGTAAACAAACTGGAGCTACCGCAACAATGAACATCTGATATTTAACACGTTAAAATTAACATAAATTCTCCTTATCGATTAATAATTCTGAAAAAATCGAACATTTAAAAAAAGAACAATAAAACGTACAAACGATCGCGTATAAATAGTTTAAAATATGGTATTTTATCAAATAAACACTTACCAGATAATAAACGCAATGTCAAATGTGATGCAGAGTCATCTGTAATACATCTTGCACATATCGATCACGTCTTGCAGTTCTCAAAAACACAAGTAAAAAAAGAAAGAGGTTAGCACCAAATATCGGAACCGAAATCAGTATATCACTTATCACGATAAGTTTTTCGATACTGAACTAATCACAATCGAACGTTTATAATCTATAAATAATTTAAGACAATTCGTTATATGATCACAATCAAAATAAAAATAGTCTGGCAGACGCTGCGTCGACGACCGCGCCACTGTCCGTGTCTGTCTGCCGTGCTGTCAATATTCGTCAAAACGAAAATGGCGACAGCGACACCCTCGACAGAATACGATCAGCACCAGCCGGCTCGGATATTCCCTCTCGCTCTAACGCAAGCTTTAGAAAGGGACAGACAGTAGACGTGTTGTCTTCTGACCGACCGGACTGATTTGTAATGTCACGCCCAGCGGCGTAACATTTTGCGTAATTACATGTTCATGATTGCTTGTAAACTTGTTTTAATAACTTTAATATACAAACGCATAGCATAATAAGGTCACCGTATGAAAGTGTCGGTCGTAGCAGAGGTTAATAATAATGTAACATGGTAATAATGTAGGGTAATTCGTCTTTGCGCATGTTAGGCCCGTCCCACTACTCAATATCTGTCGTAAAAGCGCCTCCTACTTCTTCTTATTTTATTCAGGATTTTTCAGATCACCGTCTCGACTGCATTAATTCAATGCGATCGTCCAGTCGCATTGCAGTTTGATTAATAATAAAGTTAAGTCTATTAAGCTTTAACTTCTTTGTCTCTATGACACCCGAAAACTACCCGTGTATAGTAAAAAGGCTAAAAAGCTACAAGGATAAGCCTGTTAAATAAACGATCGAAGCCAAATATAATAAAATGAATTAACTAGATTTCTCTTTTTTGAATTCTGTTGATTAAAATTTCATAATTACTAAAAACAAAAATCCTTAGAAGAAAAAACAACATTATTTTTAAAGTACATATAAGGATATCAAAGAAAAACTTTAAAAGTAAATTTAGTAATTATTAAGTTAATAGCAAACTATAATTATGGAAATTCAAAATACGTGACAGTTTTATCGAATTGTGGTCGATTGGTCAAAAACAACTCTAATAAAATGTTGCTGCTATAAAAATTGTTACAATTAATAAATACAAGTGTGGAAATCAGTTTTCTTATTAGAATTCTTAATAATAATCTTCTTGTTTATTTTATTTATTAAAACTTTATTGCATACAAAAAGAAAGATACAATTTAGAAACATTAGATACAAAACAAATAAATATGCAAAGGCGGCCTAATCCTTTTATATGTCTGTGGCCTAATCGCTTATAGCGATGATCCAAAGCGATTATTTAAATATATATTTGTGATCAAATATGTATATAATTTATATACAATTTTATTATTTTACAGTTAATTGGAATTGGGAATATCGATAAATATTTTTATACATGACAACTCTTAAGCCATATGAGCGTTTCAAATTCAACCGTTGGTTTTCAAATTTGATATCTCAGCTGCTGACACGTTTCTTTGTTAACACATTCGTGGACAGTACTGCCTGTGGGCGTCAATCGAGTCAAAAGTAATACGACAGTACGCCTGTTGACGTCGAAATTTTTACTCACATAAAAACAGTACGCTTGTAGACGTATTATTTTAGAGGCTTTCACAGGGAAGGGCAACATGTACTGTCACCGCAGACATTCTTTGGACTTTGTACTGTCACCACACAATATTTAAAAAAATGTTCAAAGAAGGTACCTACACACACACATTCCCATTTTTTTGGTTCCCTTCTTACACACACTACGCCCATAGCCGCCGTGTTTTCATACAAACTGTCCAGTACTGCGCAGTTGCGGGGCGCCGACAGGTCGCTATGTGTTTTCGCGCGCAATCATTATTGCAAAAGTAAGTATTGCTTGATTTCACCGTAATTTTGTTATTTTATAAATACTAAATACTGTTATTAGTGTAGTTACATATTTAAATTATTTATTTATGAGGCTAAAGTATGTTTATAACGTGTTTTAGTTGAGCTAAACTCGAAACAAATAATTTTCAGATGGCATTTCGCGATTCATACGAAAAAGAGCAAAAGCGGCTCCAGGATCTATTTGATGCAGTGTCTTCTCCTGAATCATGTGAAGACCCCTTTGCTGATGATGGAGGCTTTGGATCTGACGTAGACTATGAACCATCGGGTGAAGGATGTTCGAGTTCCGAGGACGAAGCTCAGGCTTCACAAATTAGACAAGTAAGACGTAACAGAGCAAGAGTGTCCTCTGGTGACTCTAATTCCACCTCCTCTAGTGATACAGATGACTCTGAAGAACGTAACCAAAGGGATATAGTAACTTCTGACATCCGCGTAAGTCATGAACATACTCAACTATTACCATCTGATGTGCATGTAAATGAGAGTACTAATTTACCAAACCCTGATACTGCTACTTATAGTCAAAGGTCCTCCGATATAACTGAACCTCTTACAGAAGAATCGTGGTCTTCCACTATTGCTGATATACCAGATTTCAATTTCGATAGCTCTCAGTGTGGTATTACCGTAAATATTGATGGCATTAGCCAAGTTCTTGATTTTTTTCACCTTGTTTTTCCATCAAGCTATATAGAATACCTGGTAAACTGTACTAACAATTATGGAAAAACTTTATGCAACAGTAATAGGCCTCATACTAGACACAGCCGCAAAATTACGTATCGTGAAGTTACACCTGAAGAAATGTTGAAATTTCTCGGACTTACACTCCTCAAAGGTCTCATAAAATGTCCTAAACGACGACACGTATTTTCATTATCTGATCCACTTTATTATCATCCCATATTTAGCTTCGTGATGTCAGGACGGAGATATGAGCAAATTTTACGCTGTATTTACGTATCAGAATTGGATGCAAAGGGCGAAAATAAAATTGTAAAATTTATTGATATGATGACACTAAACTTTCGACAAGTATATAATGCTGATAAAGAACTTTCATTGGATGAATCGCTCCTTTTGTTTCGGGGTCGCTTGCACTTTCGTCAATATATCAAGTCTAAAAAAGCCCGCTATGGCATCAAGTTTTACGAACTGACCACTCACGATGGCTATGTGCTAAATATAAAAATGTACTCTGGTAAAGAAGCAATAGAAGAAAACACGAGTGAAACTGAATCTAAGACTGAAAAACTAGTTTTGAGATTAATGCGCCCCTATTTGCTACGTGGTCATCATATTTTTATGGATAATTTCTATAATTCAGTAAATTTATCAAGGAAATTACTCGATCTGAAAACCCATTCCACTGGAACCTTGCGTACAAATCGGAAAGGAAATCCTGCATATATTGTAAAGAAAAAGCTAAAGAAAGGTGAGCATGTATGGGCCAGGAAGGATAAAATTTACGTTTCAAAATGGAAAGATAAACGTCCAGTAGTGATGATTACCACGGCCCAACACCCTTTGATTGTTGAAGTAAGAAATAGATTTGGCAAGACAAGACCAAAACCTGCAGAAGTGGAGCTTTATAATAGAAATATGTCAGGTATAGACAGGTCCGATCAAATGATCTCATATTATTCGTGCCCTCGAAAAACCATCAGATGGTATAAAAAGGTATTCTTCCATATCCTGGATATTGCGGTGTCGAATGCTTACTTTCTTTTCAAAAAATATAGAAAAAACAATGCCCCCACATACAATTATATAAACTACCGAGAAGAATTGATTAAAGTGATGATTGGGATCAGTGGAAGAAATATTAAGCCAAAAGACATGATCAGTCAAAGGAGTATACATGATAACAGACGATTTCGCCCAAGTACGAGTACATTATCTACTCCGTCAGCCAATATTCCTGTTGCTGAAAATGTTACAACTGGCCATTGGCCTGAACAAATGTTATCTCGGCCTGGTACCTCGAAAAAGTTTGCCTTCCTTAAATGCAAAGTTTGCTCAAAAAATAACATTAGAAAGGAAACGAGCTATCGTTGTAAGGGATGTCCAGATAAGCCCCCACTGTGTCCATCATGTTTTGAGGCTTACCATGGTCATAATTAATATTGTACCCAATTAAAATATAAAGTTGATTGTGATAAATGTAAATTTATAAGACTGATTATTAATTTTCTAATTACAATAAGACTGATTGTTATATTTTAATTGAGTTGATTTTTGAGAAGATTTAATTTAGTTTATAAATATCGTTTGTTTTTGTAATCAATACAGAAAAATAAATGTAACTGTGATTTTTCTTTGTATTTTTGAATAAAAATACCTGAAATTTACCGACAAACATTTTGTTTTATTAAATTACCTTCACACAAACATAGACGTCGAAAAGCGTATGTGTCACTATGCTTATTGTCCACGGCATAAATATGACACTACGGATATTGGCGTTTACGCCTCAAGACGTACTGCCAACTATATACTGTATAAATATTAACTATGTGACAGTACGCCTTATGACGTTTACGTCTATATCCGTACTGTCATATCACGTGATAAAAAAAAGTTCAGTTATGACACTACGCCTATGGGCAATGTATGAAAAATAGTACTGTCTTAGTACCCACATCTTAAAGGAAAGTACTGTCCATGAACGTGTTAAGATATTTAAAGTTATAATTTATTTTGAAATATCACTAATTTTATTCTTGAAAACTATACAAAATGTCAGACCGTACGCATACATCAAGATTATCGTCTTACAAAAATGCTGGCATTGGAACCAATGTGAGTATAATTTGAGCATTCTAAATTTGAATTTAATTCGTATGTACCTTACAACTATAATTTGAATGTTAATCTATTGTTTCTATTAAACATTAAAATTCAAGTTATTTCGAAACAAATTAAAATTTATTTATAACTAAAACATACACGTTGACTTTGTTTTCTAATTTTATTACACGATTTACCATTCTCAACGCTATTTTTATTTCCTTGCCGTGTTCTTTAATGCAAATATACACGTATTATTTCATTATAAAGTTATAAGTTTTGTCTAAAACTAACAATAAATGTATTTGTAATGTATATCATAAATTTACACTACAAATTTTTCTAAGGAATTGCGTCGTAAAAGAGCTGAACTAAGCGTTAATCTAAGAAAACAAGCCAGAGATGAGCAACTCCTTAAGCGTAGAGCCATGTCGCCAGAGGCCGGAGATGTGGTGGAAACTGAGAAGGTCATGACACCGACTGAAATCGTTCAAGGTAATTCCTAATTGTATTATTTAATTATAAAGTATCTACTAACAAACACATTACATCAATCTTGAGGTAGGGCACAGCAGGAAATATGCTGTTCAAAATGTAGAGCCCGATTGGGTAAGTACTTTAACCTCATAGAAATAACAGCAAAATAAATTACAAATTGTAATAATAGACAATAGTAAAACTATATTTGTTGTTTATAGGCTTGAAGTCCCCTGACCTAGCAGTGAAGACAGCGTCAGCTAAGGCGGCCAGACGTATACTATCAAAGGAACAAAATCCTCCCATCACTGTGATGGTCAACGCTGGTGTCATCAAACCACTGGTGGATGCCTTGGATAGGGATGAATGGTAATTATTTCTTTTGTATTGTTTACATGCCGCTGCTAATTTTATATATTATTGAGGTTGGGTGTAGCTGGATATATCCTGCTCAAAATCTGAACATCTGGGAAAGTAACTCAACCTTAGAGTAGACCACAGCTCTTTGGTAGTGTAGTGTTCCTGTGGTGAGTAAGGTAGAAAGCTCCTGGGTAGGGTAGGCAATGCGTTTGTGATGTTTCTGGTGTTGCAGGCGTCTATAGACTACGATAACAACTTGCATTTAGGTGGGCGTACTCTTATTTGATGACATAATTGTATAAAAAAAGTCATTAGACCATATTTGTTAGATAATAATTAAAATGCAATACTTTTTGGTTTTATGTTTCATTCACTTGATCACCTCTTACACCAGTTGTAGATAACGCTATTTGTCAGATAACGGTATTTAACAGATAAAATTGATATGTCATTCTTTTCCACCTTTGAATTCCACAATGTTTATGAGAGTATTTACAAATCTAAATCAAAGTTGTAGTTTTAAGGAGTAACAGGATCCTATAGTCTATTCGAACTGCTGCTGTTAAAATCTAATCGTAACTTATTTGCAAGATAAACCTTATCCACGAGCGGTGAAACAGGCTCTGAGTTTGCATAAACTTATTTACTAATTTGACACAATCATAATAGCTCTCTTGTTCATGTGTCAGTAACTTCCTTCTAGCTAAAATGTAGGTAGTTTTAATTTATATAATATTTTTAAACCAATGGTTATTTTTGTTACTGAAATTACTTAAAACAGGATATTTACATATTATATGTTCAGGAACAAGACATTCGTAGATAATGTCGAAATATCGAGCTCCGCAAAATAAAAAAGCACTGTAAATATCCTATTTTAAATAATTTTAGTTTTAATTTATTATTTATATTATGTTCCAGTCAAGATTTGCAGTTTGAAGCGGCATGGGCTCTAACAAATATTGCTTCAGGCACTCACGAACATACTATGGCTGTCATCAATGTAAGTTTATTACATATTTTCAAACTATTTTGTTATTTTCATTACTTGAAATATTTTGTAATACACACTTCAAACTTTTTATGTTATCACGACGCGTTTGCGCAATGGACACAGTGTGGGAATCATTCACATTCACATCCACGTCCACATAAACACACACAGCCACACATACACAAACACTCCCACGCATACTTTTTTATCTATAATAATAATAATAAAGCCTTTATTGTCCGTAATTTACATATTACTAGAAATTCTTACACAAAATTTTTATGACGTAAAAGAAGAAAATAAAAAGAATTTAAATAACTAAACTTATAAAATATCACGTATTTCGGTATGCCTTACGACAAAGGCCTCCTCCAACTCTTTCCACTGCTTTCTGTCTGTTGCTACTCTTATCCAGTAGAGTCCTAAAGTCATTTTCAGGTCATCCTCCCATCTTCTTGCTTTGCGTCCTCTGCTCCTTTTGCCATCCCTCGGATACCAAACTGTAACCTGTTTGCTCCACTTTTCTTTTTTGCAACGGAGCATATGTCCAGTCCATCTTCATTTGAGTCGATCAATACAAGACTATATGTCTGTCAGTTTCGTTTTGCACCTGATGTCTGCACTTCTGATTTTTGTCCCTTAGTTTCAAACCTAGCATGCTTCTTTCCATGCTTCTCTGACATCTTGCTAGTTTGTCTCTATGGCTTTTCGTCAAAGCCCAGGTTTCACATCCCTATGTAATGCAGGATAGGAAACAGGTATTGAAAGTCTTCTTCTTGATCTTCAACCCCAGTGCTTTTCATGATTTCTTTCAAGACCCAACACTTTTTCCACCCAGTCGCGATCCTTTTTTATCTACTCACTTATAAATAATATGTATTGACACTGATCTGTGAGTTCTATGACTGTAGCACTGGTGGTTGCGGGTTCAATCCCCGCATGTGGCAGACATTTGTGTTGGCCATACAGATATTTACCATGGTCTGGGCGTTTGTGCTTCTGTATTGTATGTTTCCGGGCCCCCGACACAGGAGTAAAGCCTAGTGGGGGCGTGAGTGTGTGTCGTTCGTTATTATTATCAATTTATTAGAATACTTCAGCCTATCGCAGTCCACTGCTGGACATAGGCCTCCCCAAGTTCGCGCCACACATCCCGGTCTTCCGCAATCCTCATCCAGCCTACACCGGCAATCTTACGTAGATCTTCGGTCCAACGGGCCGGAGGACGTCCCACACTGCGTTTACCAAGACGCGGTCTCCACTCTAGGACCCGTCTACTCCAACGGCCATCGGTCCTGCGACACAGATGACCAGCCCACTGCCACTTCAACTTGCTAATTCTGTGGGCTATGTCGGTTACTTTCGTACTCTCGCGGATAGTCTCATTTCTAATCCTTTCTTTGAGAGAGGCCCCAAGCATAGCCCGTTCCATTGCACGTTGAGCGACTTTAAACTTGTGGACCAGTCCGATATAATCGAATATCAATTTATTAGAACATATATTTATTAGTAAGTTATTGTTTTGATTATAAAGTTATAAACCGCAATATTACTTAGTTATTTATTCATATATAATGCGTGCTATTTGTTTGTACAGTCTCTATTCAGTAATTTCTTATAACAGTATTATTGATATAGGGCAAGCAGGAAATATCCTGCTCAAAAGGGGATTGGGGATAGGGTCGGCAACGCGCTTGCGATGCTTCTGGTGTCGCCGGGGTTTATAAATAATAGTAAGTTCGCTTAAACCGGAAGTAAAATCATCATATCAAAAATTTCGCTCTAGCGGGTACATCGTTCCATAGCTTAATTGGCTAGAGCGCCGACACGATCAGTCGGAGACGCGGGTTCGAATCCCGCTGGAGCGGTCAATTTTTGATATGATATTCAAAAATGTTTAATAATAGTAAGCATTAATCGCTTACCATCAGGTGTGCTTAATTGTCGACCTAGTCATGTAATAAAACACGCACGTACTGCGATAAGCCTATACAAAACTAAATGCTGCTAACTATGTGTGTCTGCATTATTGATACTAAGACAGAATAATTAGTTCTGTTAATGTAAGCTGCAGTAGTGTAACAAGTAAACGATCAGTAATAAAACTAAAAATCGGAATAACAAAAGCATGGGCACTTTAAGCCTGTGGACATAACTTTATATATAAAAAAAAAAAAAAAAAAAAACTATGTGTATAGCTAAAATACACAGTAATTATTCAATAATAAATAAACTTAATTGTGTAAAATATTTCACAGGGGGGCGCTATCCCTAAATTGGTGTCCCTCCTCGGCCGAGGGGGTGTGGTGGGGGAGCAGTGTGCCTGGGCCATCGGCAACATAGCTGGTGACGGGGCCATGCCCCGAGACACCGTGTTGAGCTACGGAGCCCTACCGGCACTGCTGCCTCTGCTGACGCCTAATACCGCTCCTAGCCAGCTTCGGACTGCTGCCTGGACTTACAGCAACCTTTGCCGGTGAGTATCTCTACAATAATAACAATGGACGGGATAATTATATATTTTTTTTGGTATATACACACTTCTTCTTCTTTGAAGACTATGGCTCCATCAGCTTTACGCCGATGATTTTGCCAATGACAAGTGCTGGAAGTGGATTAAAGTCCAGAGACGGGGTCTGTTTTTGACAGTACAATCAATAGTGGGTTAAGCTGCGGTTAATTGAAAATATTTGAAATGATTATTTAATTTTATTTTTTGGTAAATTATAATTTTATGTCATTGATTCTAATAAACTTAGCTAAGACAGCACAAAAACAAGTTGGCGCTAAAGTTAGAAGGAAACAAACATTAACCGGCCATGAAATGTTTTTGGGAAGCAAATTAATAATATAGTGATACAGTTAATTTCAGACAGTTAAAAAACATGGTATGTCAAAACTGTACATTAAATATTTTTTTAAAAGAATACTTGGGGTGTGATCTACAATCGATACCGAAGCCAAAAATAGTTTTTTGGAACGAAGTTCCTTACGGCAGGCTTGACATTTGGCTGCGCGACCGAACTGAAAAAATGTGATACTAAAACCATAAGAAAAATATATAACGGAAGTGACGTAATATCAGTCACACGACTGTATAATATGTTTTGTATTTCTTCAACGCATTCTGTAACAACGTGTAATCTAACGACGCATATTTGAATTTTGTTATTATGTTAATAACCATGCTATAAGCTAGCTACACACTATAAATAAAGACCTGTAGTATATTTAGTATCAGCATTGCACCCGTGCGAAGCCGGGACGGGTCGCTAGTACATAATACTTATACATTGTATATTCTAAATTATTGCAATGAAGTTTTTAAAATAAGTCAAACAATACAATAAATAATTGTATATGATTTTTAACCGACTTCCAAAAAAGAGGATTTATTCAATTCGATTGTATTTTTTTTATGTCGACCCAGTCAAGTTCTGAGGTAACAACCTCTGGTCCGACTGGGTCGACCGATTTCGATGATTTTCTTTTTTAATCAAAAGGTTGGTGGTGCGTGTGATGTTTCCCATTTAAATTTAATTGAGATCTGACAAGTACTTTGCGAGTTATACCCATCTATTAATGCGTATTTACTAGACTACTTTTTCGTCGACCTACGTTGTACTATGTCGCACAACTTTTCACTGGGTGTACCGATTTTAGTGATAATTGTTTTAACCGTAAGCTGATACTTTTCTTGTAGTCCCGTTTAAATTTGATCGAGATCAGAGTGCCTAGTGGGAGGTTCGTTTAATCCGTCTCGCAATAACGGGCGTAAATCTTAACTTCTTCTTCTTTCATTCTTGATCCGTACAGCCAAAGAATGGAACTCTCTACCAGCGTCTGTGTTTTCAGAAAATTATAACCTGGGGATCTTTAAGTCGCGAGTGAATAGGTTACTTCTAGGTAAGCGTGCTCCATCTTAGACCGCATTTTCACTTATCATCAGGTGAAATAGTGGTCAAACGCAAGCCTATCATTGTATAAAAAAAAAAAAAAAACTTCATTTTGTATGGGAAATTCGGGATTGCAACCTAGTTCTCGCGTTTGCCGCTAGATGACTCTGTACCAATTGTATCGTATACTATTCTTTATCGTCTAGTATGCACTGCTTAAATTCCCATGCAAAATAATCTTCACGTATAAACGCGTTTCTGTCATGTTTCTGTGAATAAAACTCGCTCTAGGCACTCTGATGACTACTTTTTAAGTTATCTTTGATAACGTGTATTTATTCAAACACTTTTTGTCTACTTACATTGTATAACTTCTCAATGTAATTGAAGTAGTTTTTTTTTTTCGTTTCGATGTTGTTGGTTTCTCAATTTTTTTTTAGTTTATCGAGCTCTCCATTCATAAATTGATTGTTATATATTGTTACAGAAATAAAAATCCGCTAGTGAAGTTTGAACAAGTCGCCCCAGCTTTGCCGTTCGTCTCGGAGCTACTCACTATTTCTGATCAAGATGTACTTGGTAAGATGAACTATATACATTATTATGTTTTTAGATAACATATTTTTTTTGGATATTATGTACAATCGAGGAGTGTATGGATAGGTTAGGGTTATTTTTTTATTTTTTTGTATAACGAAACTGTCGTTAAACGTTGTACTTCTTAAGTTAGATAGGTTAGGGTTCTTGTACTTCTTTACTGTCCAGGTGTAGCGGCTTACCGGGCACAACATCTTGGCACCCTGAAGACACTTCCGGAGATCTTCAAGAAGCCAAAAAAGCTTCTGAAGTTTCTGGAGGAGCTTGGGTGGCAAGAGTGAACCGAATCACTCCCACACACGCAAAATAGGCGCAAAGTCATCGAGTTGCGGAAACCAGCCCGTGTTAACCATACCATAATAATAATAATAATAAAAAATACTCTTTATTGTACACCACAAAGAAATATTACAAAAAAGTGATACATGAAAAGAAAGATGTACAAAGGCGGTCTTATCGCTAAGAGCGATTTCTTCCAGACAACCTTTGGGCATAGGACATAGTGAAGAAAAAGAGAAGCGGGAGGGAAGTGTACAAACAGTTGATAAAGAATTGGCGTATAGATAACAAGCAGTATGATATTAACAGAAGTAAATATACATATACACATACATATACACACAATATACATAAACATACATATATACGAATAAATATATACATATATACTACATAAACAAATACTACATAATATATATATTTATGAAGCTGATAATGATATTTATGAGGTATTTAGTGACAAAAAATGCGCCTTTAGATATTTTTTAAAACAAGCAAGAGATTGAGCTTTTCGTATAGAGACAGGAAGAGAGTTCCAAAGTTGTACAGCTTTAACAGAAAAGGAGTTAGAATAAAAGGAAGTAGTATGAGAAGGAGTTTTGAGTGTTAAGGTTGAAGATGACCTGAGGGAACGTTCATGAGTGTCACAGAGAAACTCAAAGCGATTTTTTAGATAAAGCGGTGTATCTGGATGGAAAAGTACACAATATAGTAAAGAAAGGATGTGAGTATTCCTGCGAAAGCGGATAGGGAGCCACTTGAGTTGATTGCGAAAATCGGAGACATGGTCATATTTGCGAAGACCAAATATGAACCGTATGCAGAGATACCATACCATAGGTTAGGGTTAAATTACACTCCTCGATTGTACATAATTACCTTTTTTTGCGTCTATCAATCACCTGACAGACGTGAAAGTAAAAGCCAAATAATTCGTCTTAACTAATGCTTCTATGCGTCTGATTTCTGTATATAATTTAGAAATGGGTAGTATGTATGATTTAATATTATGGTTGTTTTTTTTTTATTTTATTTACTAAGTATTTAATATTTATTCCACAGCGGACACATGCTGGGCCCTCTCTTATTTGACCGATGGTCCGAATGAACGCATAGAGGAAGTACAAAACACAACGAATCTATTACCTCGGCTCATAATGCTGTTACAACACAAGTCTCCGGCCGTTCGGACACCAGCTCTGAGAGCTATTGGGAATATGCTTACTGGGTCTGATGTACAGGTTAGATCTATAATGATATCGTTAATCAATTGAAATAATGAAAAAATTATTAATCTTTAAATTCGTATTGGGTTGTCCATTAATAACGTGTTTTTAACAACTTTTTTATCCCCTACCCCCTTTGTTATATTTGGTGGGGCTAACTAAAAGAAATCACATGTATTTTTATTGTGCAAAGTATATTAAATACAACTTAAATACATGTATAATCAGATTAAACTTTGAAAAATTAAGCATTATTTTACATATTTCTAGGCGCATCAATGTTGTTGGTTGTATATATTTTTTTTTTCGTTTATAAATAGCGTATTCAACGAAAAATAAAAACGTGATTTATCAATGTCATTTCCCCGTTCCTAGTGATATTTTTTTCCACCCCCCAACCTAATGGACAACCTCTATGGCATAGTGTATGGCTTTTGGCATGGGGGTCTGAAGAAATGTGACTTCGGTTCATAAATTAATTATTTATTTTTTATTTTATTTATTAGGTTAGCCAACAGTTGTTTACACTGATTCACAGACATTTAACATTTAAATATAATTAATACATAGCACAAGTGCAACAACCACTTATAGGCTAACACCACATGCAAAAATCACCGTTGCACTTAGTGAAAGATAGATTATGGTTGCATTAGATAACACAATAACCCAGCAATAATCACTTAATATCAGATAAAGTTTGGGAATTACATAAAAACACATCATAATGTCATCATTACTTACAATATAAAAATTTCACAAGTGATAGAAAAATTGATTCATAGTACATTAGAGACACAAGTATTCACGTTTCACAATTTACAGAAGCATAATAAATAATTTAAAAGGAAGAAAAAAGAAAAAAATAAGTCACATACTAAATTCACACTTAATGAAAATAATCTTAACTTGGTGGGTAGAATGTAAGCAGCAGTGATCGACAGTGTATATAATATGTTGCGGACAAAACATGCATTAAAAATAACTGCATGTGGCATGGCCACAGAAATCCAAATAATAAGACTGACTCATTATTTAGACTTCTGCGGGCATGACACTTCAGAATAGCACAGTGATACGTAAATATAACCTATTTCCCCTGTTCTGCTTTTAGTTCTTAATATGTAACTCATTTATTTATTTACTCATCTCAAATTCATTAATATATATCCAATAACGTATAATTAAGAATGAAATCACTTTGGTTTAAAACAAATAAAATAATAAAACAAAATAAAAATAATAATTAAAAATGAAATCAAATAAAAAAAAATAAATTAAATCAAATTTAAAATTCATCATTGCATGCATGTTTATACGTTAAAAAATGGAAAAAAAATATTAAAAAATTATAAATCTATAAATTGGGTCTTAAATACTGCAATACAACTCTATAGAACATTCCGTACGAGTCAAAGTTGATATCAACCATATCACTGCAAGAGTTTAAAATTTTACCACGCCGGCACACCGGCGAATTTGAACCCAATACCGTTTTTCGCAGAGGAGGGCAGAGAGGAGTTATGGTACTGCGAGGGATCCTCGATGGAGCGTAAAATCGGAAAAGACTTAGCAAACATCCACTATCTATCATTCCTCTTATTAATTTATAAAGAAAAAGCAAATCAATCAAATCGCTACGCAGTGCCAAAGAGTCAATATTAAAATATTTCAGTTGAGATTCGTATGATCGCAACTGACTGGTCTTCTGCTCGGTATAAGCAAGATGCCAGAGAAAACGTTTCTGTACACGTTCAAGTTTTAAGCAGTGCGTTGCATAATGTGGTCTCCAAACCACACTGCAATATTCTAAAATACTTATTAATTAAATAAAATATAATTATTAATTAATTTCATAAATTGATAGTTCTTAAATGTTTTATGATGCTGGAACGTCATTTTCACATACTTAGAAGTCTATATATTATCATACAAATATATATTTATTTAAAGTAACATATAATTTCGAAACGAAAAAAAAATCCGAGATATGTCGCTGAAAAAGGGGGTTAGGAAGATCTAAAATGGCTAAATTTTGTGGGACGCATTTCATGGATGTTCTCTTAACTAATAAATATTTATCGTGTGTGTAATATACCTAGTAACTTATATAATAATTATAATAATTTGAATTATCTGAAAGAAATGACTATAAATCCATAAGTCAGCACATTGTACTTCATGTAATTATCTTAACATATATTTAATGTGTTACATTGTTCAATAAAGTATAAATAAATTATAATTTCAGACTGATCGTTGCTTAGACGCTGGTTGTTTAGACCACCTAACAACACTGTTACACTGCGGCAAGCCGTCGTTGGTGAAGGAAGCAGCTTGGGCCGTCAGTAACGTACTAGCAGGGACGCAGCAACAAATACAACAAGCCATTGATAAGGGGATGTTGACTCACCTCGTACACGTGTTGTCTTCTGATGATGTCAAGTAAGTATTGTTGTCTTGAAACGGTAAAGTTTTATATAATATTAATTTCACGGTTTGGGGCCGTTGAAGTATTAATGCAAATTTTGGAGATTTTGGAGCCACTCTTATATAACGCGCCGTAACTTTTTTTGTAAACAATACCAAATAATAAATATCTGTTCTAATATTGCATGGAAATCAAACCTCTGCCAATTGGCATGAATAGATCTTTTACCTCATTTACAACCCTAATCTATCAAATTTACTAAAATAAAACTGAAATCAACAGATGTCAAAAGGAAGCAGCATGGGCGATCACAAACTTATGTCTGGGAGGTACACCGAATCAGCTCGATGCTCTAATTACCGCTGGATTTTTGGAGCCCTACTGTGCTATCATGGGTTCTCCCGACCAAAGGGCTGTTACAGTTGTCTTGGATGGATTAACGCATCTGTTGCAAGTGAGTTTGATTATTTTCTTATAAATAAATATTGTTTAAAACACATTGGCGCAAGGGTCACAGAACTGGTTTGTGGCTGCTGCGCTGGCGGTTGCGGGTTCGATCCCCGCACATGACAAATATTTTTATTGGCCTAAGAGATGTTTGCCTTGGTCTGGGTGTTTGTCCAGTCCTTATCGGTCTCCCCACCGTGCCTCGGAGAGCACGTTAAACCGTCGGTGCTGATTGTTATCATGTATATCTGATAGCGACTATTACTCATAGTAGGGAATATATTCGCCAACCCGCAACGTGCTAGATTAAGTTCTGGTACTTCGCCTACATGGGCTAGCAGCGCCATCTCTTATGATAGAGTAGGTTTTTTTTATTCTTTATTTAAGTAGGTTTAGTCTATAACATGGTCTATAACATGGTCTATAAGGGCTACGCCACTCCATCAGACATTACAAGAAAATTTTATTTTATTTTATGGATATTGATATTTAATGAGTACTACAATACTTTCAACAATTTATTAATTTTTATTTTGTACTGAATTAGACAATTTTTTTTGCGTCTCCACTACAATGCTTAAAGTTTTGTTTAGCTGCCGAGTACTCAATATATGTGTTTTTTATAGGCTGCAGTTAAGTTTGGCCAAGTTGAACCATTGTGTATAAAGTTGGAAGAAATTGGTGCTTTGGATAGGATCGAGGCGTTACAGGAACATGAAAATGAACAGGTATGGATTGTATTACATAATTGGAAATAATAATGATTGCTCATAATGGAAAAAAAGCGCGTACATCGTTCCATAGCTTAATTGGCTAGAGCGCCGTCACGGTCAGTTGGAGACGCAGGTTCGATCCCTGCTGGAACGGTGAATTTTTGATAGGATATTCAAAAACTGTGTAATAACTTTGAGCTTGGTATTAATAAAAAAAATGACATGTTACAGATATACAAGAAAGCGCTCCACATACTCGATACCTATTTCATGGACCAAGATGATAAAAACACTCAGCCACAGGAAGCCACGGATATGTATCAATTTGGTGCTATCGAAGCTGAAGGAAATATTAACTTCTAATATCTAATTAATATTTCGTTAAAGACTGGTTACTTTTAATTTTATGCTAGCTAATTTTTATAGAAAAAAATCAATAAATAAATAACTTTAGATCTTGTTAGGGAGATGATAGCTGGATAAGATGAAAATATTACATATAACAAAGGAAATTCATTAATTCTAAACCTTTAATTATATTGAAAATAATGTTAGGGTCATATTTGTAGTAAAACTGTATTTTTTTAACCAATTTGTCAAATGTGTTGCCCGAAATAGTCTAATTTGTTAATCCGGCTATATTCTTAATTCGTAAAGTGCCCTTGATATTTACTAAACAAAATTTTCCTTGTATATTTATAAGCAAAAATATTTTTTAATCATAATTTTTATTGATATTAAAATGAAAGTTCAATATACAAAAAAAGTTAGGCTGTCATCGCACAACAAAATATTTTATCAATTTTTAAATAATAACTAATAATAGTGAGCTGGTCTCAATGTTATTGTGGTTTTGTGATGATTTTAATTAATAAATAATTTTCTTTTCATTTGGTTTATTATTAATTATTTTGCCCATGAAATTATAATGTGCTTTGTGGAGCCTAGGTCCCTAGAAGATCCCTAGGGCTCCATTCAGAGCTCCCATTTTTCCTCTGCGGCTGATATCTTTAATATCCGCCATTTCTATTGGTCACAACGGGCAGGTGAAATATAAATAAACCTGTTATTACTTGGGTATGTATGAAATCGGGATTTAATCAAAGATAATGACATCCCTTGTTAAGACATTTGGACCAACAACATTTGCTAAGACCTGACCTCTCATAATATATTAATCTATGTATGTAACATATAATAAAATTGTAGAGGTCGAATTTCTGTACAATGAAAAAAAAAAACTGCAAAAAACCAAGTTATGTAAGAAGTGAAATAGAACTAATTTAATTTTTTTTTTAATTTTTTTTCTGTCTGTCTGTACGGGCTAATCTCCGAAACGACGACAGATTTAAATTAAATTTTATATGGTGGTAGGTTATATCTCTGGTCAACACATAGGATACTTTTGATCCTGAAAAATTAAAGAGTTCCCGTGTGATAGTTAAAAAAACTTTAATTATACATTGATATTTCTGGTATCATCATACAATAAAACAATTTATACATTAAAAAGACGAGATTCCGCGAAAAAGTAAAACCTTATAAAAACAGTGTATCAAGGCGTATTTTATTATTATATTAAACTAGCTGACCTGGCGAACTTCGTATCGCCTAACACAAAATTTATCGTATGGTATTAAAGTTCAAATTGACTTTTAAGTATTATCACAAATCTTTTGTATGGGAGTATGGAAAAGTGTTGTTTTTAGACTTTTTCAGGAAATTAAAAAATTTTTTTTTTTAAGAATTTTTCTCTCCGTAAGAACCGTCTTCGTACTTCAAGGAATATTTTTAAAAAAGAATTAGCGAAATCGGTCCAACCGTTCTCGAGTTTTGCGCTTAGCAACACATTCAGCGACTCATTTTTATATTATAGATAAACTAGATGGCGCTGACAGTATTCTACATCAAAAAAAAAAGATTTTGTGTAAGGGTTGTCTTGGTTATCTGTTCATGACAAAAAGAAAACTCAAGGGCAGACGCTGCGTGTTGCAGGTGTGGACTTCAGAGTCAGCTGTTTCTCGCACGGCTAGCTCTATATTGCTCTGTCCCGAAGTCAGTCAACCAATCTATTTGTTCATGTTCCATTAAAGTAATCATCTTTATTAAGGTATTGCACAGCAGAAACTTGTCCAAAATATGGAACGGCCTGATTGGGAAAGTTACTCGGTGTTTCTGTGGTGTGTAGGTAGCCCAAGTTCCTACAATTCTCAATGCTCCTGGTGTTGCAGGCATGTAATGGATACGGTGTCCACTTATATTGGGCAGACTGTGACTATGTGTGTGATGTGTGACGCTTGGTAGCTTTTGTACTATGTAAAAAAAACATTTTATGTTTAACAATGTTTTTTAATTAAACTTAGTATTTAAAACAATGTTCTAAATATTATTTTTTTTTAATAAAAATATTTTTTGTGATATTACACAAGAAATAAAACAAATACAATACACAACTCTTAATTTATTTAAATGTACGACAACTTATAGATAGTGGTGCAATCAAAAATATTGTTTAAATGGAGTGATGGGCCTATGTTAGATTGAGTTTAACTTAAGCTAGTTCTGCTCACGAAGCTTTTCCAGTTGTTGCCTGAAACAAAAAACATAAATTTGACTAAAACGAATAGGATTGTTGATAAACGAATAAGATTTTTTTGTGATTCGACTAATAAGCCTTTACCAAAAAAAATGACGTGTAATGGAGGACCCCTAACTCGTCATTAACAATATTATAAGCATAACAAGATTGCTTTCACTCGTATAATTGGGAACTATACTTAAACATTTCCAATTAAATCCTTCCTGCTCTGCTCTGACTCCAAAAGTCACAACATTAATCATCAAATATGCATTGAAAATCACAACCTCAAAATTTTTGCCACTATGTGTAAGTACTGATGGTTTTTTCTCATGTAATTGAACAAACCTCAATTGTTGATTGAAGTCATCCTGAACAACATCGTCTTCCCAGTTATCTTCCCACACTGAAACGTCTTCGTCATCAGCGTCTTCCGTACCCCAATCTGAAGATATACAAAATTGATTTATGCAATTTCTTAGTGAAATTTTATAGTAACTTTTACAAAGTTAGATTAGTAGCTTGCTAGATATTATGAGTAGACAATTCGCAGGAAATATACTGATAACTTTTAGTTTGAACTAAGAATGATGCACAAAATTGTCTTCGTCGTGTGTTAACAACAAAAGCATTTTACTTACGTTCGGTAGGGAATTCTTCGAATTCATCATCCTCCTCCAATAGACCAAGATCTACTTTCTGTTTATCAGACATTGTTATTAATTGTAATTAGGAAATTTCGGGTTGAAAACTATTTTGTTTACGAGCGTGTTCTAGAAATACCAATGTAATTGACAAGTCATGTAATTTGACGTTATTGCGAAGAGTTGCCAGCGTATATTTTATTTACACATTCTATGAATTCACATGCAATTAAAAACCAAATAAAGTCAATTTTCATACAAAAGTGAAAACTATATTACACTAGACGAAAGAGAAGTGTCGATTATTTTTTAATTGAGTTTGGTTCAGTTTTCAAGTTATGGAATCTCTGGATTATCGAAGGAGAAAAACATCGTTAAATCACAATTTCGTTCAGTCAAGTACTAAAAAATATATTTCAATCAAATATTTTTTTAACCGTTATCTAGAACTATGTTAAATAGAACTATGTAATCAGATTAAAGTGAAAAATTGATTTTAAGATTTCTTCTTCTTCTTCTTGTATAATGGCTTCCGTGAGGATTTGCCAATGTCAGAGTGAGTCTATGGTTTTATGTTTAGGGTAAATGCTCTGCTAAGAATATTGATTTTAAGATTTAAAGACGATACAATAATTATGTCTGTAAAATTGTTCCACTACCCTTATTGCTAGCAAACAAAAGAAACATTTCAATCAAATGAATCAAAAATTTTTTTAAGTGAGACCTCAATCAAGCTGAATCTTTTCGTCTAGCAGTATAGTAACAAAGCTTACCCAAAATCTATTTAGAGTAGATTCGATCTTTAAGTATTAGTCAGGGATATTATTATTTTGATTACGTAAGAAGCTAACAGTTGGACTGAAAAGTTCGTATGGTTTTATAGAAAATTTTATTATTCAAAATATTTGCCATCGAGATTGAAACACCGACTTTAACGATCTTTCAACTTTTCAATAAATCAGGACTGCTCTAATACGCAATAAAGTTTCTTGAGATTCTTTGATCTACTTCATTAATCAATCTGAAGTATATACTTTTATCGTAAGTTGATTGTACAATGTGAAAAATAAAATGAAAATGATGAAATAGTTGAAAATTCGAATCTTATTTACGAGCTCAACGGCTAATTTTCATTAGTCAGGTGTTCAAACCACCCATAATAATAATATCATTACAGTCTTCTTTCTCTATTTAGGAGAAGGATTCATGGATGACAATAATAATTAGGAGTATTTATTTGTTTCTTACTCACATCTAACTTTATAGACAGAACTCGATGATTCCATAATAAACAAATTTCAGTTAGTAGAAAATATTTTCAAACAATCTTAAATCAACTGAATCTCTCAACACGTGACTCGAGTTCAATAAATTAATATTTATTTAATGAGGTATGAGGTTGTTATAAAAAGAAAGAAAGATTGTTAGATCTTTTATCACGATTCAGTCAGAACATCCCACAGCTGAGTATAGACCTGTTTATTAATGTAGGACAACCGGACCTTAATCCACCACGCTGCTTCACTGCTGGTTGGCTGATAAATTCATTACTGTGAATAACGATCGGTATCAGGTATCTATGATAACAGCCGGGACCAACAGCTTAGCGTGTTCTCCGAGGCACGGTGGGGCGACCCACAAGAACATTCCGAACGGGAATCGAACCCGTGACACGCGTGATTACACGAAGCGATACCTTTTTATACCATGATATTTCCTGCTGGCGCCCACCTAACTGTATAAATACTGTGCTTCGTGATTCACTATGAATTGAAACAGAAATATTGCTAAAACCAATCATACTCAAAGATATCTGCTATTGCGTAAATTCTTATACCATAATTTGCTTATAATGTGTCGATGGTGTGTCCGCGAAATAAATAAATAAATTCAGAAGAAAAGTTTATAAAAGTTCTGTAACAGTTCTGTAGTGTAAATTTTTAAAAATAGCATTACGATAATTTGGGAAAAAAACTAAGCTTTAAATAAAACAAAAATTTCTACACACAATATTTATTGAATCAAATGTATAATGCAGTTCAACGTATAAGTACTTTTATACATTGAAACGTTTGTGGTAAAACTTAGGCTAAAACATATCACAATATATCACATTATTATCGAATCAGACTACAGAAATAATGAAATCTTTTTTTTGGGGCTTACTCTTTAAGAAACAATATAAGCCCCATGGTATGAAAAAATAAGGGGACTTCTTATACTTATAATATATTGTATAATATAATATGACATATTATATACATGTTATAATAAATTGTATATGTTGTTTTAAAATTTATCCCCAATAGGGAAAGGCAAAGGACTATAATCCATACAGCCTAACATAAATTGTATATTATAATATGACATATATGTCATGAAACTGACATTTTGCAGTCTCTTGCTTTTACACACATTTACAAATTTTATTTTTATATTTCAGGGTATTATTTTTAAGGATCAAACTCCAGTCACGTGTCACACTATTAATTTTTAAAATTTATATTCAGAACACTTATTAATTACATGCATATTAAATATTGTTCTAATAAATGAAAAAGGATACAATAGTTATAATAGATGAATAAGACAAATATCATTAAGTCGCATAAAAAATATTTATTCGTATATTTCTTTTATTTTTAATTGGCAGTTCCAGCCATATGATATTTATAACATTTTGATTATATATTTTGATATTCACTAGAACTTACTACTCATTCTATCAAAAAATTTCTTAAAATTACAAATTGCATAAAAATACTAAGGATTCCTTTTAAGAAGGAATTTAATCCTTTACGATTCTCCCCTAACGTTAGGAAATTTTGCCACCTGGCAACATTTCACATAAAAGTTATGGCAAAGCAAACATTCTGCCACAAGATAAAATAATCCCATAAAGTACATGTAATAATTTATTTACACTCAAAAAGTAGATAAGTGTGGAGAATAATAGGTATTTCAAGTTTTTTAACGATATTAACAAGTGTTGTACCGAAATATCTACGTAAGAATATTCTTGTTTGTGCGAGCAAAGAAATAGGAGTCTTAGCTCTATGAATTAAGGTTTCCTTCTGATGGGGCTTCAGTGTATTGTTTCTTTTTATCATACACAAGTCGAAAGATTCTGCTGCTTCTAGAAGGAGATAGAAGATGTGCTCGTATTCTTCAGATGTGACGTTCTGGAGGTGATTGAGTATACCGTCCGGATCGCGAAACTGAGTTTTCATAATTACCTGTCAAAATATAATAAAACATTGAATTAGAAAATATATATATCCCAGAAATAACCAAAACGCCTTTTTCACAAATTTAAAGGATTAGAAACAATTTTTTTACTCTCATATGCCTGGTTAAGATCTACCAGGGTAAGGTCTCTTAATTATGTTTTACCCATAGAGCAACATGGAGAGAGACTCCGTGTTGCTCTATGGTTTTACCAATAGGGTGGCAAAGTAAGCGTATAGTCCGTCTAATAGTAAGCGGTAACTGTTGCCCATGGACGTCTGTCATATTATGAGCATCACAAGCACATTGCTGACTATACAGTAGTTCTTTCTACCTTTCACCAGACCAGATCATGCTCTACCTTTATCGTTTTCAGCCTTTACATGCTGTCACTGTATCTACTTTTTATTTAATTTTTTTAATGTACTGTTGTGTTTTTTTTTTACTTTTATTAAGTCTATACATCAAAATAGTAATAATAAAATCAATTCCTAGTGGAATTCGAAACCGCAACCGCCGTTGCTCAGGCGCCGCGCACGTATACGCACTACACTAGAGCGAAATCAGTGAATGGCAATGACCATATATAATCAGCTAATTTTAGTCAGTTACTGGCTAATCTTTAAATTCTATACTCTCTCGTATGGTAATATTATATCAAGATTTATAAAATCAGTGTCTATTGTAGAAACCTTATCATGTAGGTATTAGTGAACAAAACGAAACATTAGATAATAGGATCAGATTCTGTGTGATTACGAGTAGCCATAGATTGACAATTTTTTAAAAGAATAGCTGAGGAGTTTTTTGATAACTCAGAATCGACATCCCAAATCGGCTAAAATAAGTATAATTTTAGTAGATAAGGCTGTATGGCTTCAAGTGTGTAACATGGTGTGATTAGTAAAGATAGATAGAGAGTGAGTTATGTTTCGTAAGTTATCTCACACTCAACCACTCAAAACTCTCAAGTTTTCTCACACTCAACCACTCAACTCACCAAGAGCAAACTCGTTTTATTTTTATTTTTATTTATTTCATATCAAGTAACATAGGGCTTATTTTGATTTTGATTGTTCGAAAGGAACCAAAGTACGAAAGAGGAGTTTGTACTAACCCTGGCTCCATATCGCAGCAGTAGGGCTACGGTCGCGGCGCAGGGCTCCGAGTTGCTGGCGAGGTACTCCGCCAGCGCCGGTCTTAGCTGAGCACCATCATCTTCATTGTACACCTTTAGGTTCGGATCAGCGCCACGTTCTAGAAGAATCTGGAAATACGTAATGAAGTGTTGAACTACTATTATTAATAATTTTTCCACTGACTAGACCAGGGTTTTGATGAAGAGGAGGAAGTACAAATCCTTCAATCCTGTCTTCCCTTCTTGTAGGATTATTATTGAAGTAAAACTTCTTTACGCATGCTTGACTTGGGGATTAAGCTGGTGAATGCTTGAAGAGAGCGTTACGAAAAGTGTGATCGGGCGAGGTAAACGGAGCAAGGGAGAGAGAGGTGCGAGCACACATTTTCTTTCCCTCTTTCTCTCATAGCCAGTTACGTTTCGTATCTAAGACACAGAGCAGGCCTATTGCTAAAAAAGTTTCACTTCAGTCGTGTGGTGTAAAGCAAACTCGTTTTTTTTTTTGTTATTTGTGTTGACGTAATGATAAGCCTCGTATTCTACCTTTCCTAGTTTTGTTTCCTTAGTCCACTTCATATCGTGCTAATATCTGTAACCCATTTTTGGCTGTTCTGGTAGGTACTATTATTATTTTGGCGAGCCATTTTTATTTACAAATATAGTTATGGCTCAAAGTAAACTCACCTTAACGATTTCATTCCTATTCGATATATTGTCCGAACAGGCCACGTGTAGGGGAGTACCGATGACAGAGCTTGATGAGTTTACTTGTGCACCTGCAAATGTTTATGGAATATTGTATCGTGTTCAAACGGTAAATACTACTCCTAGATGGAGAAAGCGACTAATGCCCAGCAGTGGGATGTTACACTCATGATAGATTCGTGAGCATAAGATTTATAATGACACAGTGATGCCTGTTAGATATATTTTTGGCATAATTTTTTATGGGGTTACGTCTAAAATTCTATCTCTAGTGAGCAAATTAAGAGATGGATAGAATATTGAAACTGACCGTAAGAGGCGACCGTTATAAAAAGTTGGGACAAATCATAAGCATAAAAATTACTACTTATTTGATATTTGACAAATCATTACAAATAAATAAAATTGCAGTGTCTGTTTGTAATATTAAAATAGCCGCTTTGTACTGAATTCATATGTATACACGGTACGTATACCAAAATAACATCTATATAAATAAATAAAATTGGAGTGTCTGTTTGTAATATTAAAATAACCGCTTTTTTTCGCGATTTTGACGGGACTTTCAATGGCAGATAGCTGATGTAATAAGGAGTAACTTAGGCTACTTTTATTTTAGAGTTTTTTTTTTACTCTGCGAACTGAACAATAAATATTTAATATTCGGTTTAAGCGAATCGTAGCACCGTCTATAGTGAGTTCTTTACAGAAACCCGTAACTATTCAAAGATTCATATTACAATGAAAATCTTTGACAGGAGACGACACCATGCTATTTTTAATTTGTACAATTTTATTTTTGTGTTACCTACACATTAGGAAATTCTAAACATTTTTTAATATCATATCAAAAATCGACCGTTCCAGTGGGGATCGAACATGCATCTCCGATTGACCGTGTCGATGCTCTAGCCAATTAAGCTATGGAACGATGTGCCCGTTAGATCGAAATTTTTGATATGATGATTTTATATTCGGTTTAAGCGAAAGCGCCAAGGTATACGCTAATAAGCCAAGAACTCTAGCTGCCCTCAATAACAATATTCGTCAAGAAATTGCCGCCATATCCGCCGAAACATTGTCCAACGTGATTGAAAACGCCGAAAAAAGGACACATTTGGTTGCCAAGGCCAGAGGTTTTTTTTGCGCGATATCATTTTTAAAAAGTCATTATAATAAATCTCCTTAGATCAAAATAAAATATTTTACAAATGAACAACAAAAAACAATATATGTTTTTATTTTTTATTACCAGTATAAGTGACATTTTACTAATCAACGAAGCTTTTATCAGTAACAGTAAAGAAAATTGACAATATTGTTGGTTTATAAACTGATTTAGCAATTAAACGCAAATAAAATATTTATTTATTTATATCGTCCGTACTCGTAATAAGATTTTAAGATTTTTACGCATTGAATCGTTTTTATATCAATTGTTGTTTTTATATCAATCATCTAAATGTTTTTACCAGCAGATAACAACAGCTGAAGCATATCAATGTCCCCTTTCAATATCGCCAGATCGAGAGGACTGGGTTTGTTCAAGTCTGGGCTTTCGTAGTTGACTTTAGCTCCTTGCTTGATCAAGAGATTTACTATTTCTGTGCTACCTGAAACAAGTAATATTCCTCAGGTTGCTGATAAACTATATCTCATGTATATATAGTATGTCAACTTATAATAAACTATATTTTATGGAAGGGTTATCTGGTTTATCATCATCATCATTTCGGCCTATTGTAGTCCACTGCTGGACAGTTATTATGTTATTATTTATTATTATGTTGTTAGTAAAGAATATCTAATAAATAAGTTACTGATAAGATTTATCAGTAGGCCAACGGAAAATAAACAACAAATTTTTAATTAAACGGTTGTGCATAGAAATATTTGATAAATGTAGTAAAATTAGATGAAAAAAATATATATCATAAGCCTTTTTTATGGATACTATTATTTATCGGGTATCTCTATCAGCAGCAAGTGAAACTGGCCATAAATAGTTAGTAAAATAATGGATAATGCAAAGATACAATATAATAATAATTAGATAATATTTGGACCAGTTTGTCACGAAAATTGGCAAATAAAGAAAATTGATTTACGAAACAAGACAATTAAAAACTCAACTATTGTATATTGAATAACATTTTTGTCTATTTTGTCACATAAATTAAAAATAAAAATTTATTTATAAAACAGGACATCAAAACAAACCTTACCTCCCAAAACAGCATAATGCATTACTGTTCGATAGTCATTTCTGGCGTCCGCCATTGCGTTAACATCAGCTCCATAACTAATCAAAAGCAGAACTGACTCTATACTCTGGAAATAAATACATAATTTAGAATTGGATCTAATGATATCATTGTTACAAAGCTGAAAATTTTCTTTGTGATTGTTTATTAAATTGATATAAATGAACTTAAAGATGGGCCTGCCAGAGCAAGCCTAAAGGTAACGGTAATTTTTGAATATAAAATTCCATTTAAAAAGATTTAATCGACTTTGAAAAGGTTCTCAATTCGACTGTTATTTTTTATGTGTTTCTTCAAGCTGTACCGTATTTACGATAATTTTTTATTCGAAATCTCGCGCTTGTTGTGTGTGTGTCCATTTAAATTGAAGCGGTATATGACGAATACTTTTTGAATAATAACTTAAAATGCGTATTAAATTAATTTTCTAAATGTCTTTTTTTTGTTCTAGAACAAACAATTATTGTAGTGTAAAATATTGCCTATTATTTATTTAAATAAATCTCACCTTCCTCTGCCGAGCCGCCTTCATCAGTGGCGTGAGACCAGCTCTGTCCCTGGAGTCAGGATTTGCTCCGAACATTAATAAAAGTTCCAAATATTCCGGATCCGAAACTAGATTTATTTCCGAACCAAAGAAGTAACGTTTGTTCGGATCGGCACCGTGTTCTAGAAGAAGACGGGCGACGTCCTAGAAGAGAGGATAAAAAAGAACATGAAGTTACAGGAACTTTATAATACTGACCTGACTGTCCATATTTTTGATGAAGTAGATAATTCAATAGACATAAATATTAAGAGCGATCACATGTAGCACACTCGTGTTTCTATAGAAGAAGAAATCTCAAAAATCCATTCAAAATCCTCACTTACGTTACAAAATAAAATCCTGTAGGAGTAAATTAAGCTTCTAGACTTAACTAGACTACTTCTAGACTTCTGACTTTTGTTAGTGTGATAGAAGAAAATGTTCCTGAAGTAGACGCTAACTGAACACTGTCGAGTCTGAAACTCTGGTTTCGTAGTGATTATTTTTATGAAAAGTGTGCCATCACGTGTAGGAGTCAAAGATCTAAATATATATTTAGCGGCGGTCAATTCAAATGTAGTAGTAATAACTGTTGTCTTAACTTTGATACGTGGTTTTGTATCCTTCACAAATAAATATAATTATATATAAATTATTGAATATATAATAATATTCAATAATTTTGTGGAAAACTTTTTCTGTTTGTATGATTTATCCGATGATATAGAGCTTAACAGCATCATTATCCATAATCTTATTAATATTATAAATAATCTATCTGAGGTAGGGCATAGCAGGAAATTTCCTGCTCAAAATATGGAGCAGCCCGACTGGAGTAGTACCTCGACCTTACAGAAAACAAAAGCTAGATAATACTGTTTTCAAGCAGTATTGTGTTCCTGTTGGTGAGTAAGGTGATCAGAGTCTCAGAGATAGGGTCGGCAATGCACTTGCGACGCTTCTGGCTTTGCAGACGTCTATAATCTACAGTAATCGCTTACCATCAGGTGGGCCTTACGCTTGTTTGCCGATCTAGTTATATGAAATAAAATATAATCCTGCACTGGAGCAGCGTGATGGACTAAGCTACAATCCTTCATCTACATGGAGTAAATGGCCAATGCCCAGCAGTGGGTTGTTACAGGCTGAATTGTGATAGAGCATAACATTTATAATTACACAATGACAAATGCTTACATAATGTTTGTTACGAATTGCAAGTCTCAATGGCTCGTCACAAAGTGTGGTACGAGGGAACTCTTCACCAGAGTCTGGTCGGTAGTCGACGGCGGCACCACTCTCCAAGAGTAGTTTCACAAGCTCCTTGTAGCTGGAAAAGATAGTAAAATTGTAATATCTAATATGTATTTAGGATAGGACACAGGGGAAATATCTCTCTCAAACTTTTGGAGACGATGACTAGAGAAGTACCTCAATATTACAGAATATCACAACAAATAATACTGGTTTTACTGGATAATACTGGTATTTATTTATTTTTAATATCTACGATTTTATTTTTGTGTTACCCACACATTAGGAATTCTAAACATTTTTGAATATCATATCAAAAATTGACCGCTTCAGCGGGGTTCGAACCCGCGTCTTCGACTGACTTTCGCTTAAACCGAAAATAAAATCATCATATCAAAAATTTCAACCTAGCGGGTACATCGTTCCATAGCTTAATTGGCTAGAGCGCCGACACGGTCAGTCGGAGACGTGGGTTCGAACCCCGCTGGAGCGGTCAATTTTTGATATGATATTCAAAAATACTGGTTTTAAGTAATGTTGTAATTCTGTGGTGAGTAATTAGAGCTACAAAGGATTCTCTGCGTTTGCCACAACGAGGGTAGGGTCGGCAACGTGCTTGCGTGCTCCTGATGAGACAGTCATATAATAATAATAATATAGGCCACTTAGCATTTAAAATCAGCTTTAATTCTTATTACTAATAGCATAAGTCATTTCACGCAAAAAATAGCTGATAAAGACATATTATTGCTATTATTAGAATATACATTTTTTGAAGTTATACATCTTTTGGCGCGTTAAGGAAACATTATGAGCGTAAATTTTTACGATGCGCGCGCATACCGTCACGAAAAAACCGACATCCTGAAGTTAGCTAGTCAACGGAGAAGTTAGCAACTTGAAGTCAGCTAGCGAATCAAAATCAAAAACAGCTTTATTCAAATAGGCCCCAAGAGCACTTTCGAATCGTCGTTTTACAAATTAAAACTTTAAAAATAAATTATACTTTTTGTAAAAGTAAAGCTACCACTGATTCGGAATGTAGATTGTAGATAGAATGAAGTATAAGTTCCTACGTGCGTACATAAGTACACAGACTTTTTTACTTATGAGCCAATATTCCAACATTTCTAGTCACACCCGGCCAAACAAAAACATTCGGTAATATCAGTTGTTCAGGAAATACCATCCACACTATTGAAATAAATAACTTTGATGATGTCTGATGACACAGAATAAACGTTCTAATCTTATTTAAAGTAATTTAGTTATTGCTGTGATAATTTGAAGATTTGCTATTTGGGCGAATTTACAAGAAATCAATATAATTTGTGTTTTCCAACGATTTTGTTATATACTGCTTAATTTTTATTTACCATTTTTTTTAAAGTCTCTTAATCTAAAATGACATCGTAATTTACATTCCCTATTATCTTTGTTGCATTTTGTCCCAAACTATTCTGGTTAGCTGTTGGTAATTGGCAAATAAAATAATGAATAATGAAAGATACAAAAGATGGCCCCATGTTTTTTCCTCTTCTGAGCCCCTGCCTACTCTGCTTTGATATCTTTTCTGTTTGTAGCAAATTAAATCGGTACCACAGAAGAATATAAAGAAGATTACCCATGTTCAGCAGACAAATGCAAGGCGCTGTAACCGCAATCATCTGTAGCGTTGATATCGCAACCTCTAACGAGTAGAAGTCGTGTGGCTTCCAAATTCCTCTGCCAGATCGCATAGTGCAGTGGACGTAGACCTTGTGTGACTGGCTCGTTTACCTAACGATAAAAGATAAATATTGATGTTATAAATGACAAATAGATTATAAATAAACGCTTGAAACTCAACGCTACTTATTGGCTGTGAATCCTGTGTCTGGGATCCGGATAATACCAATACACAATAAGTAAGCTTCTGTGTTTGTAAAGTAAAAAAATTTTGGACTATGTCGAGTAATTTTGTATTGAATTAATGACTACTTGATTAATTTTCTAATTAATATTAAATAAGCCTTAAGTACATTATTAAGGAATGCTGATTTAAAGGATAAATCTTAAATAAATGGTCGGTTGTTAGCTAGTTGTTTCTTGCTTCTATATGCAACATATAATACTTAGTGTTTACAAAAAATGTGCTCAACGCTGCTGCTTGGTATTTATTTATGGATTAAGAATATAAAAAATAAAAGTTTGACCAAAAAGTGAACTTAGTGCTAGTGGTAATCCCTCTCAGCCGAACTTTAGGCCCAACAGAACAAAAATAAGATGGAGAATTCTACTTTGTATGCAGGCAAACGCTGTTTATTGACGATATACAAAGTGTTATTAATCTGACGTCCTTCAGTTTGAGGTCATATACACACATTGAGCCATACCATGGCCGAAATTATACGTGAAAAAAATGAACCAGTGGTTTTCGACAAATTTGAAAACCAAAATCTAAAAGATATGGGAAAATTGGCTATAAATAACAGACAACTGTACAACTCAGGTGACTCGGTCATTGACACGACACTAACGTACAAACGAGGGCAATTTTATAAATAAGCTAGTTTCTGCACGCGACTTTGTCCGCGTTGACTCAGCTCCTATTCGTCTTAGCGTGATGATTTTTAGCCTATAGCATGTTGTGTTTCAATTTCGTTGACGTCTGCTACGTAGGGAGCCGATCGTGCGAGTGAGCCGCGCGGCATCCTACCGTATAGATGAAAAAACAATAAAACGGTCATACGATACGCGGTACATGATGCGCAGTGACCAATTGTCCCCCCGCTCAACAGCGGCTTACGAGTTACGGCAGCGGACGCCTACAGCGATGAATAAAATCGTAATAATATCGTGTATTTATTATTTTAAATTACAGAACCAAATAACATACCTTAAAGAACAAATTTTATAGCACCTAAATAATATGTTGCTCCAACGTCATCGATCAAAAATCGAGAAAACGTCGTCGATAGACTAAAATAAGATAAATTAATAACGTTGAAAGACTAATAAATTGTTTTCTAATAGCGATAGATGGCGCTAGTTTATTTACCATTTTGATATTATATTTTAATCTTCTTCTTATTTAATGAATTTTTTGTTCAATTACAATAAAATATAGCCTATAGCACTCCTGAATAGTGTAGCTTTTTGTTAGTGATAGAATTTTCATGATCGGATCAGTATTTGCGAAGATTACCCCCTACATACAAACAAAGTTATAAACTTTACCTCTTTATAATATTAGTATAGATAAGGTATAGATAATTCATAATTATTAAATATTTATTTTTAATTAAGGCATTAGGGCAAGTAAGTTGCATATTTAGTACTTGATTGTAAGTACCAAATAAATAACCTCGAAACTTATTTCATTATAGTTTACCTTGGCTCCGCAGGCCAGCAAGATGCGTATCTCATCCAGCGGTACCATACGGATGATGGAATCAGCCAGCTCCCGCTGCAGGGACTTGTCAGCTATCACTTCAGACGGCATGATAACTGGAACAAACAAAAATTGATTGTTAGTACAGATGAGAGTTATGAAGACGGTTGGGCGCGATGTTCACAGCACAATTACTAATATTGCAATTACATCACTAATATTTTTGAAGTTGTAATTCTTTTGGCGCGCTAGGGAAAAATTGAGATTAAATTTTTACAATGCGCGCGCACACCTATATACGCGGTAGGTACATAAGTACACACACTTTTTTTAATATATTTTAAAAAGATGTCTTTAATGTAGGAAATATGACTGAGGTTTTAATTATATTAATTATATTGAGGTTATAATTAAAGTGCCAGTTTTTTGGACCTTCTTGTGCATTATTCTCGGCAGAACCTACATTCCGAGTCAGCGAAAGCTCGATATTAATTATAATTAACTCAATAAAAATATATAAATATGTTTTATAATATAACATTTCAGAAGAACATTTAAAGCCTACATGAAAAAATAAAATATTTGATTGGGTATAAATAATCATTATTATTACCTATTACATTACAATGTTTATAAAGCGTAATTACCAAACAAAACGTCTGTCACGTTTTACCTGCGTCGCAACATAACAATAAAGTACATGCAGCATGTGACATGCACCCACGTGTCAGAGACACGCTGGTCCACGACCGATTTATTGGCGCACATATCGATTGTGTAATTAACAAGCGCATGTTAATACCAACATGTGATTCTTTGTAATTAAATAGATTTCCTTATATTATAGATATTAGGGTATCTATGGTGAGTGATATATATGAAGATAAAATTATTGATTTAGTTGAAAAGTCTGCTGTGTGGTTATCACAGTAAATAATATAGCCACCCCCTCTCTTCCCGTGGGTGTCGTAAGAGGCGACTAAGGGATAACAAGGTTCCACAACCACCTTGGAACTTAAGAAGCCGACCGATGGCGGGATAACCATCCAACGTCTGGCTTTGAAATACACAGGCCGAAGACGGGCAGCAGCGTCTTCGGTGCGACAAAGCCAGTACTGCGGTCACCAACCCGCTTGCCCAGCGTGGTGACTATGGGCAAAACACATGAGTTCACGTTATTTTTGGCGTAAACTTGTGGAGGCCTATGTCCAGCAGTGGACTGTATAGGCTGTAATGATGATGATGAGTGACTATGGGCACAACACATGAGTGCGCGCCATAATGTTTGGCGCGAACTTGAGGAGGCCTATGTCCAGCAGTGGACTGCGATACGCTGAAGTGATGATGATGATGATGATGACATGTTGTCCAAAACTTTTGACGTTAAGGAACCAAAAATAGCTTTATGATACTATATGACACTTCATCTATACTATAATAATATTATAAAGAGGTAAAGTGTTTAACTTTGTTTGTACGGGGTAATCTTCGCAAATATTTTATTTATTTATTTATTTATTCTTAATGTACACCAAAATACAGACACATATAAAGAAAGATACAATAGAAGATGTACAAAGGCGATCTTATCGCTAAATAGCGATTTCTTCCAGATAACCTTTGGGTACTGGACACGATACAGTAGCAGCGGTTAGAAGTGTGCACAAATTAAGGAGGAAAAATCAATAATAAATAGATAAAAACTACGATATGATAGACTTACATAATTATTAAAGAAAAAAAAAACATATAAATAAGTAAATATTTTAATGTATACGATATAATATACATATACACACACATAAACATACATACACACATACATACATACACATATAAAAATATATACATATACTGATCCGATATATACAAATACTGATCCGATCACGAAAATTCTTTCACTAACAGTAAGCTAAACTATTCAGGACTGACATAGGCTATATTTTATTGTTATTGAACATAAAATTCATTCAAAAATCTTATATATAAAAATTCTCGTGTCACAATGTTAGTTACAATACTCCTCCAAAACGGCTGGAGCAATTTTTATGAAATTTTGTGTGCATATCGGGTAGTTCTGAGAATAGGTCAACATTTATTTTTCATACAGCTAAGTTATAACGGGGGGGGGGGATTAAAGGGGGTTAATAACATATATGGCAAAACAACGTTTACGGGGTCAGCCAGTAATAAATAAATAAAAATAGTCATAAATCGGACAACTTAATTTAAGAAACAATAAAACGATACGACGATACTATTACCTTTGAATTTATATCACATTGTAAAAAAATGAGTATATCATATATTAGGATTATCATATGTAGGAAAGTTCAAAAATTAAAATACTCAAATATAATTACGCTTTGTAGCCTTACAATGAGAAATGCGGGAATATCTTTCAACACTTCTCGTGATCAGAGACGCTTAAAGTTTATAACAAAGATGGCGAATGTCCAAACATAAAAGCCAAACCTAAAGAGTAAATGACATCATATTACAGACAAAAGATTCATCTTTCATACAACCACTTCTATTAGTATTGTTTAATTTATTTTTCTGTTTATGTGTCATTGGTCAGGTTTTTGTCGTTGGCAAGTTTGAAAAAATAAAAAAGAGTGCGCTTTAGACCACACGACTGAAGTAAAACTTACGAAACGTAACTCTCTCTTACTATCTTCTCTAACTTATATCTCCCAACTTCCGTTTGCCTCGCCCGATCACACTTTTCGTAACGCTCTCGTCACGCATTCACCAGTTTACTCCCCAAGTCAAACGTAAAAAGTTTAATTTAAAAAAAAATTAGAAAAAATTTCATACTTTCCGTTAAAAACACAAATATCTAACAGAGTTGTTTTGACAAAATTGTATTCAAATAAATATAACACAAATTCATCTACCCTGAAGCTTTACTTCAATAAACAAGTTTCACAATAATAGTTATAATTTATGTACACAAAGTTCTGGCATTATTTTCTTCTTCTTTCGTTCACTGGGTTAGCCCTATTCCTGAACGTTAATCCTACTTCATTTGAAATATTTTAACTCTCTTTGAATATACAAATAGTTATAAATTAGTTAGTTATAAATAATATATTAGTTAGTTATAAATATACTTATTATCTTCTTAAGCCGCACTACGCCTGGTAAATTATTTATTTGTGTTGTTGAATCCCACGACACAGGCATTGCCTAGTGTGGGATTCACTGTTCCTTTTATGTAATGTGTATCTTTACAGTTACATAAACTATTTTTGATTATTTTATTTATTTATTTATTTATTTATTTATTTAATTAGAACCACCAACAGAATTGCATGTTTAAAAAATTTACAATTAGATATATGCAAAGGTATTAAGTATATACATATAATTCCTCTTAAAGGTAGTTACAGCATGCGCTTTAGACAATTGAGTCATCAGCATCAAAAGATTTTAAACATATAGGATTTAAATTAAAAAAAAATACATACAAAATAAAGAACTAAATACATAACTATTACTATTATAAATTAAGATAAGTTAATATTAGTGCTACATAACTTTTGATTTGAGGAATCAAATGACTTTAATAGTTTCTTTTTAAATACAGCTAAGTTATCTGCAAAGATGTCTAATGACTTGTTTTTAACCGTAAATTCTCTGTAGAGCCTACTCAGTCTAGGGATGAGGGAATAATAACCGAGGTTTGTTCTCTGGGTTTTATAAGCAAATAGTGAAAGGGGATATCGTGGTATGCGAGAGGGAACGTTAATTGAAATTTTGCTTAGGAGTTCTGAATTATCCACAGTTCCATTCACTAGTTTGTGTAAGAATACCATATCAAGTAGCTTGCGCCGGTTAGAGAGTGAGTTTAACCGAAACTTATTTAGCCGTGAGTAGTAGGGCATTCTTTTGTCCTGTCCAATAGAATAAAATTGCGTAAACCGTCTCTGTATACTTTCCAATCTATCTTTATGGGTCTGGTAGTTAGGGTTCCAAATGAGCGTTCCATATTCTAGCTTACTCCTTACTAACGTAGTGAATAAAATTTTTTTGGTTTTCAGTTTTTTAAATTGTTTAGAATTTCTAAAAATAAACCCCAACATCTTGCGTGCCGACCTGCATATGTTATCAATATGTACATTATAACGTAACTTACCATCAATAGTGATACCTAAATCGCGAACATACTCCAATTTCTGTAATTGGTGCGTACCAATAAAATATTTTCCCTCAACAAAAAATCGTTTACGTGTGAAAGTAATATATGAACATTTGGAAGGGTTAAGCTCCATTCCATTTAACTTACACCATTCGAAAACTCTATTGATATCTTCTTGTAAAGACTTAACGTCATGCTTATTTGTAATTTCTTTAGCAAGCTTTAAATCGTCAGCATAAATTAAACATTTGGAATTCTTGATGCAATTAGTAATGTCGTTAATGAAAATATTAAATAGTAATGGTCCTAAAATTGATCCTTGAGGAACACCAGACACAGCGAGATAAAATACAGAATTGTGACCTTTGATAACTACGTATGAGCGTCTGTTGGCTAAATATGAAGAAATCCAAGACAAAAGAGGCCCTCCTATGCCAAAAGTTGAGAGTTTTGCCACCAGCAGTTTGTGGTTTACCCTGTCAAATGCTTTTGAGAAATCTGTGTAAACTGCATCGACTTGTCTACACGCATATATAGATGTTGTAACGAAGTTCATGAAATTAGCTAGATTTGTTATGGTAGATCTACAGTCAATAAATCCGTGTTGAGATTCTGAGAGAGCATGGTGAACGTGGCGTGACAAGATTGGATGTAGCAAAGATTCGAAGACTTTCGATAGTGTCGAGAGTATTGATATAGGCCTGTAGTTGGTTATAGATTCACGATCGCCATTCTTATAAACAGGGACTATTCTTGCTAACTTCCATATCTCAGGATAAACACCTGTGCATAAAGATTTGTTATATATTAAGTGAAGTGGTAATGATAATGGAACAGCGCATTCCTTAATGAATAAAGGAGGCAAATTGTCCGGACCTGATCCTTTTCTTACATCAAGTCCTTTCAGCTTTCTGATTATATCCTCAATGGTAATTTTAATATTGCAAATGCTACCTGAGATAACATTCAAGACATGTGAGTAATTTTGTGAATATTCACAAAATGAATTAATTAATTAATGTTATTAATTTTTGATTAATAACTTACATATTCAATATATATTATTAGTATTGGGACGTATTAAGTAAGGGACTACATTCGTCCCAAGTTGACGAAATTGTTAGCCGCGCGTTAATGCGCAGTACAATTGTCATAATTGAAGGTGTTAATAACACGTGGTTTTATGTCGCAAATAACCTTTTAATTTTGTCTTTTATTTATTTTTAGATTACCTTTTATCTATTTTAAAGTGCAGTGTTGTGTGTTGTCACGTGGAATGAAACTTCATGGCACCGCGTGGTCATTGTACATTTATATTTGGTTTTGTCGGTATAATAGTAAAAAACTAATTTTGTAACATACGAACTCCTATTACTGGAAAATAGGTAAAGGTATCAAATTAATTACAATATTATCAATGATATTTTATAAAATAATGTGATATACGCCGGTGGAGGCTGGATAAGGATTACAAAACCGGGAGCTTGGGGAGACCTATGTGCAGTAGTGGACTGCAATAGACTAAGGTGTGTGTGTCTTATATTAGGTTAAAGTACTTCCTAGTTGGACTGCTTCAGATTAAGTAAGATAATTGGCTGGAGTTCTGGTTAATATAACCTCAATCATCACGTTTATCCTAAAGTTCGGGAAACCCGAATTAATAATGAAATGTCACGTTTCGTTCCAACTTGGACATACGCCAACCATTTCTAGCTGAAATTACGTCTCAAAAGACTTTATATAATTCTGGGGATCTTCTCAATTTGGTACAGTAGGCCAATAACCTTGATACTCTGTTTTTATAATAGATGGGCACCACGTGTGTTTTGTTTGTGTTTTTGTCTTAGTACTAAATTGCGTTTTATTATAGGCATTGCTACTTTGACATTATAGACAGTTAGGTCAATGAATTGCGATATAGTATAGACTTAGATGACAATAAAGAAAGTTTATTTTATCTTCGTGCTTTAGCATTGTTGTCGTGACTCTCTTGTGGGTAATGCGTAATTTTCGACGCGTTGGCGCAACGGTAACAGTGATTTGTGGTAGTTGCGTTGGCGGTTGCAGGTTCGATCCACGCACATGACAAACATTTTTATTGGCCATACAGATTTTTGCCTTGGTCTGGGTGTTTGTGCAGTCCTTGTGGGTCTCCCCACCGTGCCTCGGAGAGCACGTTAAGCCGTCGGTCCCGGTTGTTATCATGTACACCTGATAGCGATCGTTACTCATAGTAGGGATTATATCCGCTAACACGCATTAGAGCAGCGTAGTAGGTTAAGCTCTGATTCTTCTCCTAAATGGGGAAAGAGGCCTATGCCCAGTAGTGGGATATTACAGGCTTTTACTTTATACGATAACTTAAACAGTCTTATATCATAAAAACAGAATAACAATGGAAGCTGATGATTGAAAAAAAAAGTGTGTGTCTGTACTTATGTACCCACATAACAAGTTACACTTCATTAGCTAGCTAACTTTACGTTGCCAACTTCTTCTTCGTTGACTAGCTAGCATCAGGGTGTCAATTTTTTTCATGAAGGTGTGTGAAATATAACTTTAAAAATTATGTCTGTGTAAAAGGGTGATAAGCGTTTCTTTGTCTTTCTCCAATAATTATAATTCAGTTCTACTAGTATATTATAGCCTACAACGAATGAGCCCACAAAAAATCGATTTTATTAAATATGAACGCTAAAATCTTTCATTTCCCTATCGGATTTTTTTATGTCACTTTTTTATATAACTACTAGCGGATCCCGCAAACTTTGTTTTGCCATATATGTTATTAACCCCTTAACCCCCCCCCCCCCATATCTTAAGGATATGAAAAATAGATGTTGGCATAAAAATCGGTCCAGCCGTTTCGGACGAGTATGGTAACTAACACTGTGACACGAGAATTTTATATATAAGATTGTCATTTGACCTCCTTAACATTACGAATTATTATGAAATCAGCAATTAGAATAACGACATTAGAAATAAAGAGGTAAAAAAATACTCTTCTGTCAATAATCGTTCAAAATTGGTTGGTTTGATTTCGAAATGGAGAATATAATCCTCAAACGCTTAAACGTTGTGGTCATAGCAAAGAAAAATGCAAGCGTACCTTCGTCTTAAAACTAGGAATATCACAAGCGTTTTACCGATTCTAGATCCGACTTTCCTCTGAAGCTCTGATTTCCTTACTCACTACAAGAACCCATTACAAGTGTACAAGTACAAGACCTTACACATAGCCCTATAACACTATTCTTAACTAACAACAACATGAACTACAGCAGTATACAAGCATTGGATTCTTTTAATTAATTTTAGGGACTTTTGTCCTACATGGACACGCCAGTCCCATTGTAACTTTTACAAAATTAACGCAACATGCACAAAAAACTAAAACAAAAATACCTCAATTACTAAAATCTAGTTACATAAATCAACAAGGGATAATTTATAAAAATCAACAATCATTCTAGGAGATTATGATAAGGGATCTGATAGAATACTTTGCACCGCACCGACATCGAACGAACAAAGTTTTCTTAAACAATACTTGTCTCTGAGTCTGCGATTCGACACATTCCATCAACAAGTGATATAAGTCTTCTTTAGTTCCACACGTATCATTAGGAGAGCTAGTTCATAAGGAATCCAAAACTCTTTGATGGAATAGGTCCTGACCTAAGACGATGAGCTATTATAATATACAATGTATTTATTTTGTGATAATTAAACCAGGGCACGGGAGGAGGTTGACTTTGAATCGTGCTGTTATATACATGTGATGTATGTAATAACCCTGACACTGGTGCCTTGTAAACACTTTGAATTAGAAGCTAATTAATCTCGAGTCTTCAGGGCTCAGTCTCCAGTCAACTTCGGGTCAGATCACTTGCCTTTTCCATTTCCACTGTTTCAAATTAATTAATTTAAATAAAGTGACCTTTTATCATAAATCAAGTTCAAATTTCTTTTTTCACCTTTTTTAAAAAGACTCAAACAGAAACCCGTATAACAGTGCAATACCAAATTCCTTTAATTTGGGATATTTCATCGAAATGTTCTTTCCAAATACTATAAATATCTTTTTTGTATTTAACTAGAACTTGACTTAATAACGTGCTTTAATCCTTCTTTAGCAAATCGGTCAGACTCCTCATTTCCACTGTTTATTTTTTTTCTCTTAATAAAATAGACTTTGTCTAATAGTGGAAAGTTACAAACTATTGCTCAATTTCTTGATAAAAACCCGCCAGAACACACTGATCCCAATGAAATATACACATCGTGTTGCATTGAAATCATTTCATAAATAGTTATTTATTTTAATATGCTCATAAAAACAAACCAAATGGCAAGATTATGAGATAGTAGTTACTAATTTATACATTTAAAATTCAGAGTTATTTTGACGTTATTACGACGTTGCTAACGTCAGCAAATCTCATGTGAGCCAAATAAAATGTTATTGCTATAGAAACGATACGTAATGAGGACACTGATCGTACAAGTAAATCTGCTATCACTACACTCTACACCTGTAACTGTGCAAATTATGTTTAAGTATGTGGAAAGCTTTTTTGTAACATTAAGAAAAATTTATTTAAATTTTTTTGTAACATTAAGAAAGCCATGCAGCTTACATTTATTCGCAAAAGTCCTTAAGCTTGTCTGCAAGTAACAGTCTCACACATTTTATTTAACACTTATACATATTGATATAACATTCACAACAATTCATCCAGGTAACAATATGTACATTTTTATATATTATACATACATTTCTTAAAATTTAGCAATGTTCCAGAATCTAAAATATTAATTAAATGTATGATAACCATCACGCTACGTTATACAATGCATAAAATAATAAATTCAAATACTATTGTAATTGATAATTGTTTGGAAAAAAAAGAAAAAAAAAATGTTTAAAAAGATTTGATTCATTAATATTGTCGAAAACAAATAATTTATACGTTAAAAAGATAATTTCAAAGCAGCACACTCTGTTTGTCTGTTGGTACAAAATGGCGGACAAAACAAAATGGTGTCCAGAAATAGCGTGGGTTATTGACCGTAGCCTTGACACTAAACAGTGATTTTCATTTAGATTTTCAGGTTGTTTTACAACGTAGTTATTATTTGAGATTACGAGGTCATTATACATTTTGTTTTTAATTTTTTAATGTAGTATGTAATGACTTATTTTTCGCGATATCTAAACTAAGTGTTGCTACATTTTATATATGTTTATGAACAAATAAAAATGCTACCGTATTTACTGTATATTAATGTTTTTACTTATTTCATTTCCGCCTTCAACCGCCTACAATGTTTTGAAAAATACGCGTCGCTTTTTCCGCATATTTGCAAGATTCAAATTTTTACAATGTCATACAAAATTTGTGTGTTTTATGGAATTGCTATATTAAAAAAAGTTTTATGTCTGTTTTTAATAATTTTAATTGAGATCATAGACAATTATAGAGCATTTGCTTATTCAGTAACTATTGCCAAGCACATCTAAAAAGTTGTGTATCATATTTATAATTAATTTTTCTGTCACCACCAAAACAACAACGATAATTATATTTTAAGAATTACGTTTTGCTTTTGAGTGCATTTTTAGTGATTCTATATTTTTATTAAAACTAAACAACGCAACAGACTAGTTTCAGAAAAAAAAATGATTGATTATTTATTGGTGGTATTTTGGATTTGCTGGTCATATTCGACTGATTTTAATTGAAAATGTACTTGTAAATTTGTATGTAAGAAGCGATGTTTTCATTTAATTGAGGTGACGTGGTAAATGAAATTCTGTGCAATAATTAAACTGGAGGGTAGATGGAGATTACAGCGTCATATTTTGACAAACACTATATATCACTTCAAGTTCATTGTTTATAAAAAGTTTCTCGATGTTATTCACATATTAGTTTATTAATGTTTTCGGCTGTGCTCGAAAACATTGCAATTTTAGCCTAGTGACTATATACCACAACAATGAGAGATATTCGATAGAATTTAGCCTTTATGGCCTTATTTTATATATGGCCTATATTTTATAATATTATTGGAACGAAGATTCTTACGGCAGGCTTGACATTTGGCTGGGGGAGCGAACTGAAAAAAATGTAATACTAAAACCGTAAGAAAAATATATAACGGAAGTGACGTAATATCAGTCACACAACTGTATAATATGACGTTTGTAAAACTAAAATATTACTAGTAAACTTTTTTAAATTATGTAATTTTATACTGTCGACAAAAATAAATAAAGCCCATATGGCTTTTTTTTTATTTCACTTAATAGTTTGAATTATTATTATTATTATATTTAATTTATTTTATTTTACGGTATTTGTTATTTTCTAAAATACTAAATTTCCTAAATACTTTTAGGTACTTAATTAAAAACTAATCAACAAAATAAAAAAAAAGAACTAGAAAATATATATAAAATTCAACATTTTTTTTCACATTGTGTTGCTTCTATACTATCCGAAGGAACTTCGTTCCTACCTGGTGTCCCATGACACCACATAATTTTTTAAGTAAAATTTTAAACTTAAGATAAATTTATCAATAAAATCAAATTAATTTAACAAGACATACTTATATTAATGTTAAATTATATACCCCACACTTTATATTACATGTGATACCAGCAAGCTACCACCTTTGATAGTCACACTTGTTGTGATCCAAAAGTTTTTGTCACATAGTCAGTTGCTCGAAATATGTCCTGACTTAATTTTTTAATTATTAGCTTAAAAAAGAATAGAGAATCGCCAATTTACAAAAATATTTGCAATATCAGAGACCCAACAATTCACACTAAAGAAATTAGCAAGAGAAGACGACTAAGAAAGCAGTTCGTCTGTGAGCGTACAATGCCAGTCGAACTAATCCTTGTTAGGATGTTATTAGCTCCGGTGAATTGTCCAACGCAACCAGTGTTGATGAAGGAAATTATGAAAGAACTAACCAGGACCAAGTTTTAATCCAAGTAAAAGAAAGAAAAACTACTTTTTTTAAATATAACTGGGTCGGCAAACAAGCGTACGGCCCACCTAATAGTAAGCGATTACCGTAGCTTATATATGCTTACAACACTAGAAGCATTACAAGCGCGTTGCCTACCCTATCCCCAATCCCTCCTAGGAGTTCTCACCTTACTCACCAACAGGAACATAACACTGCTTGAAAACAGTATTATTTAGCTGTGATCTTCTGTAAAGTCGAGGTACTACCCCAGTCGGACTGCTCCATATTTTGAGCAGGAAATTACCAGCTGTGCCCTACCTCAGCTAAAAACTGATTAGAAGGTATAGCTGTTTGATAAAAGTTTTATCCACGCGTAAACAAAAAACAATGCGTTTAGGCGTCTGTTTGTAAACAATTGAACAAGTGCGCATTTGGTTCAATCCAAAAATATCTGCCCTGTTTACCTGTTGTCTGAATGAGCTCAATCTATTATGTTCCTCTTGGACGCACTAAGCTACGCCGTTTTTTTCTACGCATTTCAGTGACTGAAAATTATTTATTAATACTATTTAAAGCCGTAAATAAAAACTGGTACTCTATTACACTCATTCTTGTCAGATAAAATAGAAAGCTAAACTTTTTTTTCGTTGCTTATCTGTCTTTGATCATTTTGATCAAAAAATCAAGAGGTTCATCACACTGTTCAAAAGACGATAATTTGTTTTCAAAACGGAAAGATTCAAACGAAACGTAGGGTTGACGTTTTATCATTCTGCAACATGCGCGTCCAAATATCTATTAAGATACGAGTATATGGATAGATTTTCACAACACATGATATAAATAGGGATAAACACACAAATTAAGGTTAAAATATGTTTTATATTTCTATCTCGCGGTCGCATGGGCCTACCCATAGTGAGGCATGAGGGGAAATTTGACCCATACTGACTCGATTTTTTAAATTTTCTTTTACATAGGTACGTATTTAATTTCTATATTTTTTGATTCTGCCCCAGCCTTTTAAAAATTCGTTCTCGTTTAATGTTTTATAGCCTATAATTATATACAAAAAATATTTTTGTAAAAAATTATAGGCCATAAAACATTCATTATGACTGAATAAAATCAAAATGTTCTACAAAATCGGCTAATCTAGCTAAGCATATTCGAACAAATAGCACTTAAGTAACGGGCCGAATTAGGTCAAAATGATCTTCTTAATCCAGGCTACAACATTATAACCATTAAGCTTGGCAAATAATATTTCGGCACGGGTGCGGGAATCGAACCGATGCTCGACTAGCACACCAGTCAGTTATTGCGATCACAGCGTCAACGTTTCGCAAAATAATATACTATTATATTTTTAATTTACTTGTTGATTTATAAATTTTCGAAATCATTTAATCTGTAGTACATTAATGTGGAATAATAAATGTGTATATTTTTATGCAGTATTTTAATCTATATTTTTATTTCTTATAAAATAAAATGTCCGATTTTGCTCGTATATCGCTTCAAATAATGCTAAATTTTAAACTTATTGCAGACCCAAAAGAAAACATTTTTTTTTTCATCTATACAGTTCCAAAAAGTTTGTACACTAACAAACAAAAATTTGTTTTGTAAGATATATTACTCATCCATTATATATTTTAAACAGATATTTAAATAACTTACCTTATTTATCAATCAGTATCCAAAACACAAGGAAGGATAGCACAAACAAAGCCTTTGTTTTAACTTTTTTACAAAAACGCGAAGTATCAGGCGCATTCAATTTGACAACTTCAAAAGTTAATTATTTCGATATTAAATCGCGGTTTAATTAAAAAAAATTATATATTTTTTTTATTAAATCAATAATTATTGCAAACGTGCGTGTTTTGATGTAGTTTTGAAACAACTGTGATAGCATAAGGAAGCCGTGACTGGAGTCACGCCAAAGTGGCTCCATGCCAAGTACGAAGTACTGAAGCGGGGTAAAGGCACAAATTAGCGACACTTTGTTTTGTTTCTAAAATCAAAATAAAAAATGAGTTTATCCATATAGACTTCACAAACACTTTTGAATCGTCAATTTACAAATTAAAATTATATTTGTTTTAAAACCTACAACTGATATGGGATGTAGATTCTATAGAAAATAATTGGGTGGAAATCTGCAGTTTCTCTTAAAAAAAACTGTATTTTATTACGACATTTCTAAAATCGTTCATGAAATACAACGCTGGTAAAACCATAGTAACATCTTAATTATATCTTAAATTTAGGTAGGTATATCGAAGCGTTTAGAAATATAATATTAAAAAAATAGACTATTTAATTGGACTTTACCAGCTTTAAGCGACATATAACTGATAAAAGGGCTTTTTTTCATTTAGAAATGGCTAACAATCCTCTGTGATCATATATATAAATAAAAAAAAAAAAAATTATAAGCGGTATTCGCAACGTGTGGACATCTGCAACGCCAGGAGCATTGTAAGCGCGTTGTCGACCCTCGACCCTCCCAAGGAGCTCTGGCTGACTTTCCTCACACACTACTCACAAAATTACTTGAGAGCATTGTCATTTAGCTTTGGTGCAGATTTCGCGCAACATAATTATTTCCTGCTGTGTTGTCTTTCAATCAAGTTTATAAAAATGCGTCACAATAGCTTTTCATACCCTATATTATTAAAACGCACGTGAAAACAACGCATTTCGTACAAGCGAACACCTTTACCAAAGACAACAAGGGTTCAAAAGTGGCAATAACTAGGAATTTTTTTAAGTAGAGATGATTGTTGCATTAGAGCTGAAATAGAAAAGTCATTGAATGAATAATTAAAGACGCCTGAGGTAAAGTTCATTCACATTATCATGTGGCGTCTTTGTTAATAAGCCAGTAAAAATAGAATTGAACCTTGCACTAACACACACTCATAACACGAGCTTTATTATTATTAATCCAATATTTTAAGAATGATCGGCCGAGATAGAAAAATCGGTTCATTAAATTGGCCATAAATCGTAAATGGTAAGTTTTACAAACGGTCACCAACCCGCCTGCCCAGCGTGGTGACTATTAGCAAAACACATGAGTTCACGTTATTTTTGGCGTAAACTTGTGGAGGCCTATGTCCAGCCGTGGACTGTATAGGCTGTAATGATGAAGTTTTACAAAAAAGTTTATGGGAAGTAAAACATGCGAAATTTTATTCTCTTCAATAATGATTTCAATAATTTTTGCTGTAAAGCGCATAGTTTACGAGATATCGGCCAAAAACATTTTTTCAAGATGGCGCTTGAAGCTTCACCTGAATCTGTCAGAATTTTGTGGTATTACGCTTAGTAAATTTAATGCTAGGTTGACCAAAAAAAAAAAACGCTATTTTACTGGCCTAAGAGTATTTTTTTAAGATTGAATGTATTGTAGGAATTTTTAAGCGACTTAAAAAAAAAGGAGGTGTTGCTCAATTTGTTCCGTTTTTTATTATGTGTATGTGATTTTGATGATTCTTTTTGTATTTAAAAGCTAGGGTTGTGTGGCCCTATTTAAATTCGACTTAGATCTGACAAGTAGTTGTTGTGCTATTTCTAATAATGCGTATTTATTTGACTATTTTGTCGACTGTCTACGTAGATAATGTTCTCAATTTATTACTTTTGAGTAAAAATTGACGTCTTTTGTTTGAATTCAAGAAATCAAAATCAAAATCAAAAATAGCTTTATTCAAATAGGCTCCAATAGCACTTTCGAATCGTCGAAAATAAAACTTTATCGAAATCGATCGAAATCAAAACTTTAAAAATTAATTATTATTTTTGTAAAAGTGAAGCAACCACCGATTCGGAATGTAGATTCTGCAAGTTTTTGTGTGATAACAAACAAAACTATAATTTTTTTATTTGTATGACGTTACGGTGATGTTGTTATTTATCTAAAATTGAATTAATTATAACATTTGAGTTTAAAAATCTTGAATGATAGATGTGGCTAATGAGGTCACTTTCAAACCAAAAAGACACTTAAGGACTGATAAAAAATTATTTAATTTAACTTAAAAATTATTCAAACAGTTCAGTACCTAAATTCTTACAGGCAGGCATAGTTTGAAGGTTAATGATTCAATCAAAATAATAAATATTCTACCTTATAAAAAGAGAACAATTACGAAAATTTTCCATTTGTATAAAATACTTTGATTGTTTGTGGTGTCATTTATACACAGAAGTCATTACGTTAAATGTAAATGCGCCATATTTATTATGCTTCAGCAATTGATTCACTAACTAATATAATAGCAAATAAACCTACTTTTCTACCTTTCTTATCCGGAGTAATATTTTTGAAATGAGCACTAAGCTTAGTTAAGTCTCAGTTTAATTATAATTTTCTTCTTTTTCTATACAACTTGGTCGGCAAACAAGATCACCTGATGGTAAGCGATTACCGTAGCTTATATATGTTTGCAACACCAGAAGCATCGCAAGCGCGTTTCGGACCCTTACTCGCCACAAGGACATTTATTATTATTTAGCTGTGATCTTCTGTAAGGTCGACGTACTACCCCAGTCTGGCTGCTCCATAGTCTGAGCAGGAAATTTCCTGCTGTGCCCTACATAAATTAAACTTACTTCTTACCGAGAATAACGATCGGTGTCATGTTATATGAGCTCTGTGACATGTGAGATAGTTCTGCCAAGAAAACTACAACTAACAAGAACACTCAGAACAAGAAAAAATGTATGTACTCGTACAAATGCAAATACCAAGACACTCGGTGTTAACGAAACATTTCTTTATAACTTTACCAAACGGTTACTTGAAATATATTTTTTTAGTATATTATTTCTCATGTATACATGTTCATGCCGTGTGGTGTCGGCCGAGTAGAATAGCACCAACCCCTTTCTTCCCGTGGGGGTCGTAAAAGGCGACCGAGGGATAAACCTGGCTCATAATTATCAGGGTCCTGGAGAAGAAAAACTTCATTCGAAACCCGGAAGGGGGTCTCCGTCAAGCATTCGTGGCATAGCTCTAAAATGCGAAAGACTCCTGCAGCCGAACTGGCTCTACACGTATCGACTGTTCGTTCTTGTGGGCCTAGCTAGTGAGGTCGAGAGGGTGGCGCAGAGCTTAGGCAACGTAGCGTTTTCCTAAAAAGTGTCCTAGGCGACACAGTGTCTGTCTGATACTGTCTAAATCGTCTGCAATAGACGGACTAAGGCCAATGATGTATGCTCATGGTCCGGTTTTAGAGATTCAGTCAATTTTGTCTTCTGTGTACTCCTTGATATTAATTAAATTCGTTATTGTTTGGCTTTTATTTATGTCAATTACACATAAGATATTTCAAAAATGTCGTGTTTCCTAATTAATGTAATAACATTTTTAATTACAATCAATAATAGTTTGAAAAGTCATGTACACGAATGCATATTCTTAGTAAAAGTAATTTAGTAACATAGTCGTAGGTGAAGCAAAGTGAAAAATTTAACTGAGGTAGGGCACAGCAGGAATTTCCTGCTCAAAATATGGAGCAGCTCGAGTGGGGTAGTACCTCGACCTTACAGAAGATCACAGCAAAATAATACTGTTTTCAAGCAGTATTGTGTTCCTGTTGGTGAGTAAGGTGACCAGAGCTCCTGGGGGGGATTGGGGATTGGGTCGGCAACGCGCTTGCGATGCTTCTGGTGTTGTAGGCGTATATAAGCTACGGTAATCGCTTACCATCAGGTGGAGCCGTACGCTCGTTTTTTGCCGATTTAGTGACATTAAAAAAAAGTACGGAAGGCGAAAAATTACTTAAAAATTTAATTCTAAAATTATAAATTAAAATTATAATTTATTAAATGTAATTGAATAGCAACTACTAATTATACAAAGAAGAGCTATTACCACAAATTTCTTCTGTTATATGATACCCTAAATCCTAAGTCATTAACAACAGAGTCTTTACTATAAGGTACAGTTTTTAGTAACTAAATTTCCAATTACTGACTTAACTTTTCTCTTGATAAACATATAAGCCAAAGGTAAAAAATAAACAAATGAATTTTATGATAAAAACTTGTCCTAATCACATATTTTTTCTGTTCGTTACAAAGACACTAGTTAACTACTGCGTAAATTACATACAACATGTGAATCTAATTACGTATCCATGTGTAAGTGAAACCACACAACACATCTAGTCCACAAAACAAACAATTCGCTAGTGACTATTAACATCGTCGGAACTGCAAAATCGCATTTTTTTGTTTATTTCATAAAACGTTCCCAAATAACCGAGTCTATCACCAGCTGAAGAGATTTTTTTTATTTTATGCATATATTATTTAGTTGTGGTACTTCTGACAAATCAGTACCTATTAGTCTTAACCCGTTAAAAATGTAACAAGTGACTTTTCTCATATTTACACATTAAATACCGGCTAGTAATAATATTAAAAATAAATAGCCTGTACAGCATTACTTTAAAATTTCATGATCCTGCTTAAAATAAGTAAAAAAATACACGCAATTTAGACTTTGAATCCTGTTCTTTCCTGTAAAGTTGCTGTTTTTCACATCCGACGTTTTTAATAGTCATGGGCGAATTTTTCATTATAATGGAACAACTTTTTCGGATTTAATCGCGGTCTATTAAGTTTTTTAGATGCCTCCCTTGACCATGGTATAGTTGCTGCAGAGTATCTGCACGGTCAAACATCTAAAAAACAGAATAAACCGCGATCAAATCCGAAAAAGTTTTTTCATTATAATGAGTAAAATTCGCTTAAACATTAGAAAAAAAATTACAGTTAAAATGAATGTCAAAGCATTATTAGAAGATGCCTCGGCCCAGCGAAAAGTTATGCAGGCAGCCATTTTAAGTGGTGATTCATTAGTGCAGAAGTTTTATGAAAATGCAGTCGTCTTGATACCGGTGGATCCGGATTTATTGGCAAGCGCTTAATTTATAAAATAATGGGGTAAGTTCACATATATTAATTGGTTATCAGAGTATTTTGACCTTTCCAAATTGTTAAGCTAGAAAATATAAATAAATATTTATCAATATTCAGAAATAAGAAAAAAAAAAACAAAACGAGTGGTTTAGACCACAAAACTGAAGTAAAACTTCTGCACAATGGGGTAACGCTCTCATCACGCATAAACCAGCTTACTTCCCAAGTGAAGCTTGCGTAAAGAAGTTTTACTTCAATAGAATAATCATTACAGCCTATACAGTCCACTGCTGGACATAGGCCTCCACAAGTTTACGCCAAAAATAACGTGAACTCATGTGTTTTGCCCATAGTCACCACGCTGGGCAGGCGGGTTGGTGACCGCAGTACTTGGCTTTGTCGCACCGAAGACGCTGCTGCCCGTCTTCGGCCTGTGTATTTCAAAGCCAGCAGTTGGATGGCTATCCCGCCATCGGTCGGCTTCTTAAGTTCCAAGGTGGTTGTGGAACCTTGTTATCCCTTAGTCGCCTCTTACGACACCCACATACATACTACACTTACATAGAATAATAGCTGCATATTATTTTACTTTGTAACTATTTTTGAAATTTTTTATTATATTCCTGCGTAATAAATGACGATTAGATTGGTTTTTTGACCGACTTCAATTAAATGAGTAGGTAGGTAGGTATAAGGTAGTACTTATATTTCGTTGATTAACTTTTCGTCTTCTTTGATGATGTTACTTATAATTTTATTACTTTGCGATGTAAAGTAAATGAGCTAGGGCAGAGCAGGAAATTTTCTGTTTAAAAGTTACTGCTGTCTAATGAATGCATGCAAAAGTAGGTATGTGTGCGTGTGTGTTTTATAATAGTTTGAAAATTTCCGATTTCAATTGCTCTTATCTTTAATTTGTTTATTTATTTATTTTTAAATAAAGGTCGCTAACACAGCATTCATTCACTCACCTAATAATATACCGAATAATATTCAGTTGTTAGTGATTATAAAATTTTGAAAACGAAAAACAGCATTAATAACTGTTGTTTATCTATTTATATCTACTTATATTAAAACTTTGTACTATTTCGAATCGAAAATTGTGCGGACGGAGGAGTATGAAATTTCGCACTCTTATAGCTTACTAGCTGACCTGGCGAACTTCGTACCGCCTTATTTTTGTTTTTTAAATACAATAATTACATATATCGAAATAAAATATAGCCATGCACACGGTATGCAAATTTTATTAAAATCGGTTAAGTAGTTTAGGAGTCCATCGCAGACAAACAACGTGACGCTTAATTTTAAGATATAGAGGAGTGTAGAATGCCAATATAGTTTTTAATTATGCATAAAGAATACATTAAATCCATTAAAAAAAAACCTTGCACACACTACCATGTATTTGACACAGTTACACAGACATTCTCTTTTGTTTCATGTTCAAACATATGATTTAAATTAATTATGGTTGAATTTCGACCACTGGGCGACCACTAGTTAATTTTAATAAATTGTGTTTGCAGGCAAACGAAAAAAAAACCGACTTCAATTACATACAAGTAATACAACGTAGATCGACGAAAAAATAGTCAAGCAAATGGGCGTTATCAAAGATTACTCAAAAATTAGTTATCAGATCTCGATGAAATTTAAATGTGACCACATGATAAACATCGGCTTTCGATTAAATTAAAAATCATCAAAATCGGTACACCCAGTAAAAAGTTACACAGTTACAAAGTACGATTTCAAATGCCGGTGTGAGGATAAATCAACAATGATTTTTGTCACACTATCGAATGCAATTTTTTAAAAAGATTCTTTGTATTTTAAATGAATACAAATTAAGAAAAAATATTCATTTATATCATTTATAAATAAAAAGACAGTCATGACGGTTTTAGTGACAAATAATAAGCCTTAATATACATTTTGAAGCTAAAGAGTAATTGGGCTTTCTTATAGAGAGGCCATGTTCCTGTTGCAACGATAAGCATAATTATGACAAATCTTCAAAGCTGTTCCAAATTTATTTCAGCTCGTGTAACATTAAAAAGATGTTCATTTTACTACGACAAAAGAAAGGGAAAGGTATTCACGAACGACTCAAAATTATTTTGGAGGATCCAGTAAGTTGATGCTTTAAAACATTTTGGAATTTTTATTTTGGTGCACTTCATCAGCAAACTGACTCTGAGATCTACTCTACTGATCTACAAACTGCACCTGTACTTTTAAGGAACTTACAGTTTTCAGTGACCGTGACCATGGTTGTAGACACCACTTTGCGAGACTTCGGAAGTTTCAAAAAGATAATTGTGGGAAGTCCCGTGTATATAAAAGTGTTTACGCTATTTTTATACTACTACAGTGCAAACAAGTGTTAGGTCGCATTATTGTAAGTAGCCTTGAATGCCTGCAATACCAGGCCTATAAGAAGCGCGTTTCTGAACCAAGCCTCGACACTCTCCAAGAGCTCCAGCTACCTTGCATACAATGGAAACACAACACTCCTTAGGAGCATTATTTAGCTGTAATTTTCTGTAAGGTTGAGGTTCATGAATAAAGAGGGTATCACTGAAAATCAGTGTTGGGTTCTCAAACCCAATTTTAAGCTGAGTGATGATTTTGGGGTACAACACATAATTACAGACATTGTTTACATATTATTATTATTATTATTTATTATTTCTTTTATATTTTATTTTAAATAAACTGTTTTTTATTATTATTTTTTGTTTTTACTTATTTTTTTTTGTATAAGTATTTTAATCGTTAAGTCTCTGCAATGTTTGTGATATCCCAAATAAATATATTTTTCTTTCTTTGCTTTCTTTCTTTCTTCTCCAGTCGGGTTACTTCAGATTCTGAACACGTAATTTACTGCTATGCCCTACCTCAGTGTATTTTGTATTTTTTTCTCACAACGATTTTCTTCATCATTTTTTATCACCGAGAAAGAATAAGCTTCAATGTCTTTTAGGTCTTCGAAATGCTCCACAACGAAAAACCCGATTTTGTGAAAAAATTGGCAATAGAAGGAGACTCAGCTGAAAATTATCTTGGAATCGATGAGATGACATGGAGATGATTAGCGATGAGGTATTGTGGCAATCTATTATATATTTTTTTATATAACTAGGTCGGCAAACAAACGTAACGGCTCACCCGATGGTAAGCGATTACCGTAGGAAATTATGAAAGAACTAACTAGGACCAAGTTTTAATCCAACTAAAAGAAATAAAAACCACTTTTTTTAAAATATGACTGGGTCGGCAAACAAGCGTACTGCTCACCTAATAGTAAGCGATTACCATAGCTTATAGACGCCTGCAACACCAGAAGCATCGCAAGCGCGTTGCCGACCCAATCCCCAATCCCCCCCAGGAGCTCTGGTCACCTTACTCACCAACAGGAACACAATACTGCTTGAAAACAGTATTATTTTGCTGTGATCTTCTGTAAGGTCGAGGTACTACCCCAGTCGGGCTGCTCCATATTTTGAGCAGGAAATTCCTGCTGTGCCCTACCTCAGTTAAAATATTATTAATATTACGTCACTTCCGTTATATATCTTTGTTACGATTTTAGTATCACATTTTTTTCAGTTCGGTCGCCCAGCTAAATGTCAAGCCTGCCGTAAGGAACTTCGTTCTAATAATATATGCGGAATTTTAACTAAATTTACACGATTTAAAAGTATGAGAAAATTAATGTTATCTTAAGGTCATTCATTATACGATTAAGGGTGAATCACTTTTGTCGTACCTACTTGTACAAAACTAAAAATATTTTTGTGAGTTTCGCATTAAGATAATAGTTCATCCTAACCAAGTGCTTTGACCAATTAAATCGTAATAAATTAGAACGCCTGTATGATTGGCTCAAAAATCTACTACTCAATTTGAGCATGGCAAAATGTAGGACAAATATAAAAAAAAATGTATGTGAAAGTTTGAAAGAGATCGCCCTATGGAATAAACCTCATAAAAACATGGAAAAATGCCGACCAAATTTTAAAATTTCAAATCTTCGGTATGAGAATTTGGTCTGCGTTTATCTATGTTTTACGAGGTAATAAGATTTTACTGTAGGGGTACCTACTTACTTGATAGATCCAAAAAAATCTGAAACTTCGAAATAATTGCAAAATTGCATTTTTCTAAAATACTCCTTGCTTTATAACAAAAAAAAAAATTGAAATCTGAACTTAATATGTTATTGGCATTAACCTACATTAAATAAAGAAATATTTATAACTGTCGTCTAAAATATTAATGGTTTTTTTAATATTGTAATTTACTTCAACAGCTATATAAACATAAAGTGTAGCGTTTCCTTTCATAAAAGAGAATGTTTGGAGCTTAATACGCTTTGTTGCGTCACTATAGGTAGGTGGATTGTGATATTATAGATTATAAATATTCATACAAATACAATAAGTAGATAAGAGCTGTTTGGTATACAATAACACTGTTTGCTCGCAAACGAAACAAAAAAATATGACTTGAGTTTACACCGAACAAGTAATATATCAAGGATAGTCGAAACAAAATTGTCAATTAGATACGCGTTATTAGGTTTAACTCAAAAAGTACACGTCAGACTTCGAATAAATTTAAATGGGACCACAATACAAGTACCAGCTTTTGATGAAAAAGCATTATCAAAATCTATATACTCAGTAAAAAATATATTTTTTTTCTAAATAATATAAGACTACACCATACATGGTATTAGGGCTACGAAAGTACGAAAGCTAAATGGTTCAAACGTGACGTGGACTTAAGTATTATGCTTTACTTATCATAGATAAACTTTACATATTAATATCAAAAACAGGTAAATCAGCGAGGGACAAATAGTTTTAAAAAATCAATAAAAAAGTTTCTAGTTGTAGTTTCTAGTTGTCTAGTTTATTTGAAAAAAAATTGTAGGTATTACTAGTCTGTGTTCAACTGTTCAACAATTTAAATAAAAGTTTTAGTATAATAATTATGACATTTATTTGTCTTATTAATAATAACTAGTAAGTTAATTTTAATAGCTTTCATTAACAAATAATACTTACGAAACGAGTTATCTATTCATAATAGTCGTATCATAAATGACGAAATATCTTGACATTATATCAGTACAGTCCATTCAATCGAGCGAAACAGTACTACGCGAATGTTTGCGAAAATGGCGGGAAAGTTTGACGTTTACATTTTTTTAAATTTAATATCTATTGTCATTGGACACGAGTTGACGCAAGTTATTATGTTAAGTAGGCATAACATTCGAACGCCTTTGACGTCGAACTTGGAACGATTTTCACCAAACGTTTGGCCAACATGGGACCAACAAGCTGGTTACTTGACCGCCAAAGGAACAAAGTTAGAAGAATATATGGGTGAATATCTATCAAAGTGGCTTAAAAAAGAGAATTTGCTTAATGAAAATTGTCCGGATGATAACTCTGTGTATATATATGCCAATGGTGTTCAAAGGACACGTAATTCCGCAAAAGCTTTTGCTCACGGCGCGTTCCGTTTATGCAATGTGACTATTCATAGTATTAAGTCTTACGAAATGGATCCAACATTTAATCCAATTCTAAAAAACAATTCAAAAGAATTAAAAAACGCCATAATAAAGGAAATGAAAAAAAAATTAAACAAACTCGAACTAAATCAATCTTATCGAGACCTAGAAGAAATTATCGATTTAGAAAATTCGGAAATATGTAAACAGGATAACTTATGCAGTTTTGTAAATACAAAAGACAATATTTACTACGAAATTGGAGAAGAACCTAATATAATTGGCCCTTTGGCATACGGAAACGCAATTATTGACTCCTTTATTATGGGTTACTACGAAGGAATGGCCTTAGAAAAGGTTGCCTGGGGAAAAATAACCACTGCAGAAAAATGGAAATCCTTAACAAAAATTACAAAAGAAAATCAAAATATCCGATTTAATAATACGATTATAGCAAAAGAAGTAGCAGAACCATTAATCAATTATATTAAAGAATTGTTTGAAAGTAAAAAGGCACCGAAATTTACTCTTTTACATGGCCATGATTCAAACTTAAATTCAGTAATGGCTGCGTTCAGGTTTAAGTATTATGTGCTGCCAGATCAATATGAGTATATTCCAATTGGCGGGAAATTAGTTTTTCAAAAATGGCGCGATACAGAACGTAATATTGATTTATTAAAAGTAAACTATGTTTATCAGACGGTTAAACAGTTAAGAGAAGGTATAAAAGCGACTGAAGAATTTCCACGTTGGTACGAAATGGAAATTTCTGGATGCCCCATTGACGAAAATGGATTTTGTCTTTGGGATGATTTTATGAAAATATTGAAACAGTTTTAATTCTATCGGTATACCCATATAATATATTTTCAACATTTATATTCTTGTCTTTCTTTTTAAGTGTTTAAGTTTTATAATAAACAGTTATTTACAACTGTCATTTTTTATTTTTTATCTAGCTTTATAGTAATAAGAAAACATCATAATTATATTTTTGACTTATTTGTTACAAAATTTTATTCATGAATCATTAAAGTAAATAGTAGATAACAAAAAATTTCAAATCACTGTTGATCTTATTTTACTGATGCAGGGTACAACATGAAATATTCTAGAGCAGCTCGACTGCGGATGTACCTTAACATTCCAGAGGATCACAGCTAAATAATACTACTTTGAAGTATGTAGCAAGCTGTGGTGAGTAACCAGAGGTACTGGGGAGGGTCAGGGGTAGAGTCGGCAACGCATTTTGCATGCATCGGGCGAACCGTACGCTTGTTCGCCAACCCAGTCGTATAAGCAAATTTTGCTGTAGATAGATAGTTTTAGTGCAAAACAACAAATTTAAACACTAACTTTTTCCGTCCAAAAAGAAGACTGGTTGGTTCGACCTACATGACCTTCAAAGTTTGTATGAAAGAAAAATTAATATCAAATGATATATTATTCACTTAAAAGAATATGGTGGTACGAAGTTTGGCGAGTTAGCTAGTACATATGATTAAATCCTGATTACTTTACTTTAGCTAATTTTGTCAGCTACTTTGGAATGAAATTTTGTGCCTCTTGTAATATGCTGTCTGTATGTGTCGTGTCTGTGTGTAATACAAGTCATAAATCATTATTTTATAGGATAGCAAAAGCAAGATTTTAAAGTTTCTCGTTCATGAACTAAGTGGGCTAGGTTCAACTGGAGCATCTTTTCTGTAGAACAAAACATTCACTTTGAATATAAATTTTAGTATTTATGGTAAATATTTAATTTTAAAGTAATTTAACAAAAAAAATGAATTGTTATTTTAATTTATTAATTAATTAATTAATTTATTTTATAGGCAATCCGACAGCGTTATGTTAGAATAGTATGTTACAATATAATGTACAAATGTGACCAAAATAGGATCACACTGATATATAAAAATGTTATTCTTTATAAAATACATAACTAGACACTATATTTAAAAAATAACAGAAAGTAATAAAAAGTAAACGGCTATGTTCCGTCCCCTCCACTGCAGTTAGAGGTGAGTGTAAGATATGAAAAGGTGAATGCGTGTTCGTGTAGGTGTGCATGTTAGACGAAGGTGTATTAGTGTGGGTTTGTGTATAAATCTGTAGGTGCTGGTTTTGAATATTTTTGATGATACTACGAAAAATGCATCATTTTGATTTCTTTTTTAAGTGCCTTCTTCGTTCTTAGGTAAAACAGGTCTAAGTTTGGATACTGCGTATTATACGTAGTACGTCTCGGTCCTCTGCCGTATTGTCAATACAATACGGCAGAGGACCGAGTTACGTGCGTAATTAGTTCTTACTCGAGGTGTATAGAACAATGGTTTAATATGTCTAGAGCGTCTTGATGGTATTCGGAATTCAATCTGAGACAAAAGCTCACTGCAATCTATTTTCCCACTCACGATATCATGCAATAAGATAATATCGTACTGCTTACGACGTTGGGATAGGGATTCAATTTGGTAGTGTTTACATGAATCAACATAGGTGGGACAGATTCTGTAACTTTTGAAATTTAAAAGTGTTATAATTTTTTTCTGGAGTGATTCAATCCTGTCGATGTGTACATTGTATACAGGGGCCCATATACTACAAGAGTATTCCAGTATAGTTCGAACGAAGCAGAAGTATAAAATTTTGATACAACCTATATTTTTAAATGTGTTGCAAACTCGTGATATGAAACCTAGTCGACTATATGCTTTAGAAATTATTGTATCGATATGATTTACAAAAGTCATTTTCGAATCTAGTATCACCCCTAGGTCTCGAACAGAATCGACTTTTACGATGGGGACATTGTTTATAGCATAAGTATATAATATAGGATTCTTTTTACGAGTGAAAGTAATTTGATAACATTTAGCTGTGTTTACAGTGATACGATTAGTTAAATAATATATGTATAGATTATTTAGGTCACATTGTATTTTGTGGCAATCAGTGATGTTATTAATTTTTAAATAAATCTTCTTGTCGTCGGCAAACATTATAAATTTAGAGTAAGTTAAACAAGAACCAATATCGTAGAGATACGCATTGTAGAGTAATGGACCCAGTATAGACCCCTGAGGAACTCCAGAAATAACTGAAACGTAAGAACTTTGCACTCTTCCCAAAGTTATGGCTTAACTCTTATTTGTTACGTACGAGCTTATCCATCTAAAAAGGTCACCTCTTATACCCAGGGCATGCAACTTGTGTAACAGAATTACGTGATCAACCCTGTCGAACGCCTTTTCAAAATCTGTGTATATAGCGTCAACTTGAATACCACTATCCATTGAGCGAAAGATGTAATCTGTGAATACCATTAAATTGCTTACAGTAAAACGCCTCTTCATAAATCCATGCTGCTCATCCGGGATCGAAGAGAGAATTAACGGACTTATAGATTGGTATACTAATTTTTCGAAGATTTTACAAAATAAGTTTAATTTTGAGATTGGCCGATAATTCTCAATCCGACCACGGGAGCCACTTTTATGAATGGGTATAACTAAAGCTTCTTTCCAGATATTAGGAAAAGTGCCAAAAACGTTTAAAGAAAGATTAAAAATTAAGGTCAACGGCTTAGCTAGGCAAGAAGCACAGTTTTTTATAAACGTTGGAGGGATCTTATCACTACCTGGGCCCTTGTTAAGATCAATATTTTTTAGCAATTTTAAAACCACATCCTCAGAGACGCTTAGCCTATGAATTGTATCAGTTGATTCTGCTAGTGGTGGGAAATTATATTGAGAAGCTGGTTTTTGAAATACACTCTCGAAAAAACGGCTGAAACCTTCGCAGGCGTCCGCTTCACAGCGGTAAGAATTGTCACCCAATGTTAGTACGTTGGGGTATCCTGTGTTGTTGCTACGTAATGTTTTCAAGTATGACCACAGGTATTTAGGGTTCCTCTTAAGATTTATTTGTATATATTCTTGATACGAATCGTAACATTTTACTTGGGTTCTCTTTTGTCGCCTACGTAGAATAGAAAACTCATCGTAGTCTCTGAGATTACCGTGCCGAATCCACCGCCAATGCGCTCGGAGTTTGTCATTTATTACGCGTATTAAGGGTCTTGAATACCAAACGGGAAATTTATCTGTCTGATGGAATGATTTTTTTGGTACAAAATCATGTATGACTTTATTAATAATTTGGTAAATTTTTTGAGTTATTTCGTCTATGTTATTTCCCTGAAGTATTGTGTGCCAGTCAACGTTGCGTAGAAAGTTATTGATTTCGTAGTAGTCGGCTTTAAAGAAGCAATATTTTATAAAGGATTCGCGTTTAATACAAGGCAACATAAGATCCGGTGCATTTAAATTCAAAGATGGGTGATAGCCATCCTCAGAAACTAACGCAGTAGAAGATCGAGAAACATCAATGTGGTTATCACTAAATATTAAATCCAAAATATTATTACATTTTATATTGACAAAATCCAGATAGGTTACATGAGTCGATTAAATAATCAGTCGCTAATTATAAGTCCGCAGAAACGCTTCTTTGGGTCGTGTGGCCCGATGGTGACCACGTAATATGCGAGATATTGAAATCTCCCCCTATGATAAAATGATTTAGATTATTAATTGCTGCAATTATGAAATAAATTAAACTTGTACAGCTAAATTACTTTACACCTATACCTTTTCTTTGTCTATATTCTAAAATAATGATCCTTATTCAATATTCCTCTCACGTACTATAGATACAAGGAGTCCGAACGGTATAGGCTTTTCCTTAGTATTCATTGTACCCAATAATAAACCCAGACTTATCTTTTCTGGCATTGGATGCGCTAGAATTTAGGACGAACCGACAGTTTTTCCACAATGAGGGAAAATTTCCCTATTGAGGAGAAATCAGGGTCCAGAGGGAAAGAAAAAGGGGATGACATGAAAAGGGGAAATTGAGGAGTCATGGGTAAAGCTAGTGTTACCGTATAAAAGAAAAACTCGCGAAATTTGCAGGTTTTTTTTTAATATATAGGTATATATTTTATGTAACTGAGTTGGCAAACAAGCGTAAGGCTCACGTGATGCTAAGCGATTACCGTAGCTTATATACGTTTGCAACACCAGAAGCATTGCGCGTTGCCAAGCCTATTCCCAATTCCCACCCACTTCACTCTTTGTAATTCCACTTCACTCTTTTTTATCTTTGCGGTCAGATGAACCGTTAAACCAGTACGACCGGCAAAGATTTGAATGTATTAGAAACGCCGTACCACACTATATGGACTCTGACGAACGCCTCTAAGGATTTCCGCATTGCCCTAGTGCATAAATAGTAAGAAGAGTATCATATTAATATCAAACAATAGATATAGGTATCGTCCAAAAATATTAGTAATAAATATCAATTTTTGTAATCAATAATATGTATATTTTATTAACAGTCCTACTTTTTGTTTGTTTTATCAAAAGTCAGTGTCAAATGTCAAGTTGTCAAGTGTGTATTCTTAAAAAGAACGAAATCATTTATTATAACTTCTAGACTTTATTATTATAAAATCATAAAATGTGTGATATCTTTGTGTACATTAAGAATAATATAAACAAGGTACCAATATGATTTTATAGGTTACAATTCTTTGACCTTTTACATTTTATATTTACATACATTACCCAATTATGTAGGTACTATATGGAAAGTATTTCTTTGTTTAATTCCATCAGTCATGTATTGCAAACGCGAAAGTTTTAACGCGTTAATTTTTATATTAATTTACGCGATATTTCAAGTGATAGTTTTCGTGTTCATAGTTTTTAATAACACAGTGCCTACGCTTCGATTAGAGCAAGTTTTGATATTTAGTAGACATAATGTGAGAACCCCTTTGTCGCAAAACTTGGCCAGAATGACATCGAAACCTTGGCCTCAATTTAACGAAACTTGTGGATATTTGACAAAAAAAGGTTTTTTGTTAGAAGGATATATGGGTAAATATTTCTCGCAATGGCTGTATAAAGAAGATGTTTTGTCTAAGAAATGTCCACTGGAAGAAGAATTTTATGTATATGCAAATGCAATTCAAAGAACTTTGTTTTCAGCTAAAGCTTTTGTTAATAGTGCATTTCCAAACTGTAACATAACAGTACATCATGTAGATAAAGACAAACCAGACCCTATTTTCAGTCCATACATTCATAATTCCTCTGCCATTTTTAAAAAAATTGCCCTAGACGAAATGAAAAATGTTTTAAATAAATTAAAATTAGATCTGTCTTACAAAATTATGGAAGATATCCTCGACTATAAAAATTCGGATTTTTGTAAATTAAATAACAATTGTAATATGGCTGCCGATGAAAATAAATTAGATATAACCGTTGGTAAAAAGCCAAAATTATCGGGACCTTTAAAAATTTGTAACGAAGCAGTTGATGAATTTATGATGGCATATTATGATGGATTTCCTATGACAGAAGTTGCTTGGGGTAGATTAAATGATACAGAACAATGGCGACCTATTTTAGACCTTACCGCAAGTTACCATAACGTCACTTTTAACACAACTCACGTTGCAAACGATTTAGCAAGACCGCTAATACAATACATGGCTGATAAATTCATAAATAAAACATCAAAAATAATTTTATTAATGGGTCATGATGCAAATATAAATGTTTTCTTAAAGGCAATGTCTTTTAAGTTTTACAGTTTAGAAGATAGCTTTGTTTCTACACCCATTGGGGGGAAAATTGTTTTTCAGAAATGGTACAATGAAAATTTAAACAAATATTATCTTAAAATTAATTATGTCTATCAAAGTGATGAGCAACTTAGGGAGGGTCATGCGCTGTCACTTAAAAACCCCCCAAAATCTACTTTGTTAGAATTAAAATATTGTAAAGTTGATGAAAATGGTTTTTGTCCGTGGGATGAGTTCATTGAATTCTTAAATTCTCTGATTTAAAACATTAAAATTTAGTCATATTTTTTTAAACATTGTACCTACAGAGTAGACTATTGGAAACAAGCTTATGTATGTACATCATTTATGTATATCAATCCACTGTTACCTAAGTTGCTTACCTTAGGAACAGATGGACTGTCTGTGTATTTCAAATATATTTATTTTTAATTAAAAAACAAGAGTATATATAATTATATATAAATGTACTAGCTGACCTCTCAAACATTGTTAAGCTATATATATTATTAACCTTCTTAATCTTCCTCCTCTAACAACTTGAGGTATGAAAAAATAGATGTTAACCGATTCTCAGACCTACCGGATATGCAGACAAAATGGTTCAGCCATTTCTGCGGAGTATGATGACTAACATTGTGACACAATATTTATAAAATAAGTATGTATAACTTTAGCATATCATTACTAACCTAAAATAACCTAACATAAATTTCACTTTTTTAGTTTTTGTGACAATGATATACAAACAAGTAGTACATTGTATTTATATAGTAGTACATAATATTTATGAAGTAGTACATTTTATTTATATAGTAGCACATTTTGTTGTATGTGTAATATATTAATAACATTTTTACTTCTAATTTCTAATTTTAACAAATTCTAACAAAGAAGATATTTATTAATTTTTGGCAACACTAAAAATAATTTATTACGTGTATGTATGTGCCAATAAGGTTTAATGCACACAGTTTTTAACAGTGTAGTTAAACTTTTATGTAAATATTAGGTATTAGAATTAATTAACAGTAAATAAAATTAGTTAATGAAAAATGTAAATAGGCCAAAGAAATATTATAAAAATATATCTTACCTGATTAAAGTATAATTAGAAATATGTATCGTTTTATTTTAGTATTAAACTTTATCACCAATAATTATATAAATTTATTGCTGTGGTATAGTCTGAAAGCACACAACACAGAAATAAAAGCCCATAAAAGTTTTAACTAAGTAGGGCACAGTGATAAATATCTTGCTTAAAATTTGGTGTAGTCTAGCTAGGGACGCAAGTCTACCTTATTTATTTATTGAGATTTTATTGCACATTTTTACAACATGTTGTGCAAAAAAGATGGCCTCAGAGCCGTATCTACTAGTCAAACTTAAGACTCACAAATAAAAAACAGAGTTGCGATTGGTTTCTACAATAATGAAAAAAATTGGTTGTCTCTAAAGTTGGATTATGGAGGATAGTTTAACGTGACAACGTCATAACTAAACACTTCCTCAGATGCATAGACCCATCGAGTGGAAGAAAGATAGATGCGGTGCAACCATACGATGAGAGTATCGGGACGATGAGTCATCCTTTTTTATGCATGCAGCCAGCGTTCATCGATTAACTAGACATTGTCACGTCAAAAATAAATAAAGAAACGGAAATATTAATAAAAACAAAAAGGTAAATTTTTTTTTTTTTTTAATAGTTCTGTATGGAATATAGTGGACTTTTACTTACACAAATATACATGCATACATACATACATATTTAAATCCATACATAGTAACATACATACAAACATACATTTATACACCCGTAAAATACATACACCAAAACAATAGAAAAACTTCTATACAAAAATGAACTCATACATATTTTATGTTATGATGACAAACAAGATAAGCCTAAAACTTTTTTTAACGCAAAATGAGAAGAGAAAAAGGGTAAAAGAAGGATATGAAATAAGTTTTATTTGTTACAACTTCTTAACCTGGCTTTTAAAAGAAAGTTATGTAGTACAAAGTAATGGCATGGATTGTGAAAGACTTTAATACAAAATCAGATTTGTGAGAAGGTGCGGAAAGATGAGGCTTTGAGAGAAACGTAGGTCCTTCAAATGATTGTTAGAAAAAAAATTAAAATTTTAGATAAGGTGAAAAATTAAAGACTAAAGGGTACCGAGAATTCACAAATTTTGGCGTTCTCTGATGAGCAACCACTGCAATTGAGATCATTTTTCACAAAGGAAGATCACAGCTAAATAATACTTCTCATAAGTAGGTAGTGTCGTGTTCCTGTTGTGAATATGATGGCCAGAGCTACTGTGGAGGGTCAGTAGGGTCAGCAACGCAGTTGGGATGCTTCTGATGATGCTCAAGGCTTCCAAAAGTTACCTATTGCATCCGCTTACCATCAGGTACGTGCGAATGAGATTTAGATACGAACAAGATTCAGAGAAGAAAATGAGGGATCAGAAAAAGACAAGTTAAATGTGAAATCATTCATAGGTAACAATTTAGTTTCTAATATGAACATCATTATGTCTACACTCACTCGTATTTTATCAGAAAATGTTATAAAAATCTGCAAACAATATTTGTATTACTTATTAGTTATTTAGTTTAAGTAGGTAAACCTATATTTATTAATTAAACTAAATACGCTCAACAAACGGATTTACTTAATTTATTTTTACAAATAAAATAATTTATTGCACTACAAATATGCATTGGATATACAAAGATGAAATAAAAACTTTTTTTGATAGATAAAGATTATACTAAACCTATAGTCGATTTTTATTTATTTTTTACTTATAATAACTCAATAGTAGATAGAAGGTAGTAGTGATCAAAGTATCACAATGCTACTTTATTTATACTATGATTATACAAAAGTAGTGTCAACAGTTCAAATAAATAATTTCTATTAGTACTTATTATTTTGTTTTTCTTTTTTTTTAATACCTACAAACAATTAAAAAGTTATTTTTTCTTCTTTTTTTTTCCAGCCAGAATGTATTACTTCAGGAAATTTATAAAAGTTTCCATTCAAATCTGTTTTGGAGTAAATTATATTTTTCTAATCAGTCTAGAGATTGTTTTTAACAATATAAAATAGTCTTTTAAATTAAAGTACATAAGGATTAAAATTGTTATTCAATGCTAAACTATTGTATTGATTACCGGTTGGAATGCGGAGTGAGGCAGGGGGGCCTGAGCTCGCCTCGTCTTTTCAACCTATACATGAATCATCTGATCGATGAGCTCAGTAACAGTAGCATAGGGTGTCATGTAGACGGAGTGAACATCAATTACATTAGTTATGCAGACATGGTGTTGCTGAGTCCATCGGTCAGTGCATTAAGACGATTACTGTCTATATGTGAAGTATATGCTGAGGCTCAGGGACTCGAGTACAATGCCAAGAAAAGCGAAATCGTGGTTTTTAAGGCGGGTGCAAAAGGCTATAAAACCATACCTGAGGTATCGCTCTACGGATCACCGTTACTTAGGGTGACCAGCTTTAAGTACTTGGGTCATTGGGTAGTCGAGAACTTAGGCGATAATAAGGATATAGACAGGAATCGAAGGTCACTGTCGGTTCGCTGCAACATGCTGGCTCGCAGATTTGCACGTTGTACAGAAGATGTCAAAATAACTTAACTAACTTTTTAAAGCCTTCTGCCAATCATTTTATACGTGCAGTCTGTGGACCAGCTATAGCTTGCGTGCTTACAGTGACCTCCGCGTACAATACAATAATGCGTTCAGGATACTGTTGGGGCTGCCGTGGCGCTGTAGTGCCTCACTTTAAAGCCATCATGCGCAAGAGGTGCGCGTCATTTCTTAAGCGTTTCCGCGGCAGCCACAATAGTATTCTGAAAGTGTTTGTAAATCGATGGGAGAGTCCAATGCTGCGACACTGGATAAAGCTCCATGTAATATGAATAGTATAATAATGTGATATAATGTACTTAAATATAAAAATGTTGATATTTTTAATTTTCTGTACTAACACTAGGGTATAGGACACATTGTTACTAACACTATATGGGCTAGTCCTGAAATAAATGTTGTTATTATTAATATTAGAAAGCTAAAATAAATTCTGAAGATCAAAAAGGCGTTACATAGGCGATCTAAATGTATTTTTGAGAAAGTCATAATTCAATAATTATAGATAAGCAAAATCTATACATTAAAAACTAAATACTTTATTTATCTTTAATCTCACAAATGTTAAATTAAAAAAAAAAAAAATATTTCATAACCATTAAATATAAAGTTTACTGAGTATAATTATGTTTTCTCACAAACGAAAGAAAAACCAACAAGAAAATACGACATTGGTACTCGAACAATCATTCAATTACAAAATACGCATTATTAGGAATAACTTTATTTATGTTGTAGCTTTATCCAATTGTGCCAATTGATGTGCCAATCTTTCCTCTCTGGCCCGTCTCGCTTGTCCTAAAGCCCTTTTTTCAGCAAATTTAGCTATGAATGTTTCTACTGGAATGTTACCTGAAAAAAAAAAAATAATATATTCTTTATTGTACTTAAAATTTTTGCACCGTTATTTTTATACAAATTTAGTTAGCAACAGTGGACTTATGTCTAGAAGAGATATCTTCCAGCCAACCTGTGATAGTGAGAACTAATGATATATAGCAGGCTAAGAGAGTTCAGGAATGTAGACAATATACAGATTCTTGAAAATAAAAAAGCAATTGGAAAAAAACTCGTTTTTTGTTTGTTTAAACATGCTAATCTCAGGAACTACTGGTTCAAACTGAAAAATTCTTTTGGTGTTGGATAGCCTATTTACCGAGGAAGGCTAAAGGCCATTTTTCCTCAAATTAACCTGGATGAAACCGCGGGGCAACGCTAGTAATCAAATAAAATTATACCTAGCAAACAATACTTGGTACATGAAAAATAATTAAATCATACTCATCTTCAAAATACTTTTTCGAAAATTTGTATTTGTTGCTTCTGGATATTAAAAACAATCTAGAAGAACTATGAAAAAAGCTGAATCTCCTTACTGTATGCTCCATGCTGCTTGCTAGATGATGTACACCACATACTAAGTGAATGTGATAAATACGTAATGGAGAGAGAATCATTGATGAAATGTTTTAATATAAATAAATTTTATATGGGTACTTTTTTATTAGTGTTAACAGAACCTTTGGTCTGATGCAGCAAATTTGTTAGTTAATATGATCTTACATTATCAATTATTCTGACTCTATTTCTTAGACATAGTGGAAATTAGGGTATGATGGGGCTGGCATGTCTGTGTAGACAAGACTCCAAAAAAGAAAAGAATAAAAAAAAATATAGAAGAACTAATATTACAAGCACTGGTCTTGCTTTGACAATAAAGTTTTTAAAACAAGAAATCGGGTAAAAACCAAATACAGCCAGCGCTACTACTGGTTGTCAAAATAGGCTCTATTCAAAATAAATACCCAATAAAAACTGCTCCGCAACCATTTCCGCGTCCTCATCTGCTTTAAACGCACCCTCTCTCAGGCAATCTCGTATCCTATGAGGGTCGTACATTTCCGACAGCTTCTGATGTTTCCTATTCAACTCTTCAAAGCTCATTTTCATCTGAACTATGGTCGATATTCGATCTAGGACATCCGTTTTGAGGTCGTCTAACATTTGCTGTTTCTTGATGTTCCCTTGAGCGATCTCTTCAATGCTCGTCATTAATTCCTCTGTTTCTAAGTCCAATTCTAGTAGTTGTGGATTACTTTCTAGGATTTTGTCCTGAAATTATTTTTTCATATTTTTAAAATTATATTACAATATGGAATTTTATCAAACAATTGACTGAAACTCACTGAACTCAGTGCCTCCTGTGAAAAGTGTTACAGGTTGTCACAGGAGAGCAATAACGAGGTTTAAAAAAATTTTGTTCATGAACTGGGAAGTATAAGTAAACAAAAAGAGAAGTTTAAGTAAACTCGGTAGGTATACATTTTTGTTTGTAAATATTCAATTTTTAACGTAGTTTACGAATAAAACTTTTGAGTTGTGTTTTACAATTATAAGTGTTTAGTTATGTGATAAAGGATACTTTACAGTTAAATTACTTAACACCTATGTCTTGTCCTCATGTAAACTAGAATAATTCATTTATTGATTTTAATGGAAAATAGATTTATTATATTAATATGTGAAGCAAAAACTTTGTATCCCTTTTTACGAAAATTGCATGGACGGAGGAGTATGAAGTTTCGTACACCTATAGTTTATATAGAGAAGGGGCGCAGAATGCTAATATTTATTTAAAATTATGCATAAAAAAAACATTACACACACACTACCATGTATTTGACACACACACATATATATACTCTTGTTTATTATTATATAAGAATAGTCTTTGACAACAGAACCTTAATAATGTTCAAACTTATAAATGTAAATTAATTATGGTCAAATTTCGACCACTGGGCGACCACTAGTCTATAGAAACTTCTTGTTACCTGTAAGTCTGGATTATGAAAGATTTCCTGCAATTCCTCAGCTGTTAACTCACTCAACTCAGGGAACATTAAAGACTGATTACTATAAGTTGATTGCGGGCTTGTATCTGTTGATTTATCTTCATTAGTGATATGGGGAACAGATCTTTGAAACTCACGAATTATTGCTTGAACCACACGTCCTAAATCTGAATGAGGAGTGTAGTTAATCAAACCAGGAGCTCCTATAATCTGATTTGAATTTTCTAGTATCCAAGGATGAGATATCAGAGGATTTATGAATATATTCGGCTTTTCATTCGGAAATTCAGGATTTAATATAACGTTCAGACTAAAATTACGCCCATTCGCTTCGAATTCTACTCTGTATTCGGAATTTTCGTTGATTTCGGTGACGTTATCATTGAATATTTTAAGTGTGTCTATTTGGCGTTTTCTTATATCTTGTTCCGTTAAATACGTACGTTGTAGCATGGTTAAGCTCTGAAATGTAGTATTTAGTAATTAAATTATGTGTGGTACGGCAAACATGTATTTTATTTAGAAATTTTTATTTCACTTCGACGTCTTAATATTCACTGCTTTAATTATAAATTGAACTCGTAAACAGCATTTTGAATTCGAAAAGAAAAAAAATACGTATAAACTAAAACAAACCCACATTAACTATAAATTTAAATGTGAAAAGAAATCAATGTACATTCATTTACGTTTACAAAATTAACAATTTCCAAAACAAAAGGAATCAATAATCTAACAAGTCTTGCTAATGTCACTGTCAAATTTCAGTGTCGTCGAAAAACTTTGTTTATCTTATATAAATCATCAAAAATATATACATATTAGGTATATCTATATAGTAATTATAATTTTGTATAGCAAATAATTAACTTTTAATTTAGAAATTTATTTATTATAACTCTGCGAACTGAACAATAACTTTTTTGTTAAATTCCACGCGGATGAAGTGCACAGCTAGTACATAATATGTGAAGACTGTCTTTCCTGTCTTTGTCATTTAAATTTGAATGTCATTGGTTAAAGTTTTTTTTTGTCATAATGTATCCTCCAAAAAAAAAACTTGTTGATTTTATAGGGTAATAAAAGTTAAAAAAGTATGTTCTTGTGAATCTACCAGTTTCATAATATTATATATCAGTTAAATATAATATATAGTTGCTACCCAAACAGAGGTGACCCTAAACAGAACACATGACTCTGTGTTAAAGACATTCATATTTTCATATTTAGCTGTGTGGTTACGGCATTAAAGAATATAGTCATCCCGTCGGTGTTGTAAGAGGCGACTAAGGGATAACACAGTTCCATTACCACCTTGGAATTTAAAAAGCCGACCGATGGCGGGATAACCATCCAACTGCTGGCTTTGAAATAGACAGGTCAAAGACTGGCAGCAGCGTTTTCGGTGCGACAAAGCCAGCCCTGCGGTCACCAATCCACCTGCCCTGCAAGGTGAATATGGGCAAAACAGATGACGCCATTTTTGGCGCGAACTTGTGTAAGCCTATGTTTAGCAGTGGACTGCGATAGGGTTAAGTGATGATGATGATGATATTTATTTTATTTACTTAAAACTGATTAATGTTATTCACTTTGTTTTGTATAATAAAAATAAAAGAAAATGGCAACAATAAAGGTCAAAAGCTGTAATATTATGCCCATAAAATGTAATAGCGTGACCTACGTCTAAAGTGACGTAAAATTACAATTACGCACATTTTCCTTAATAAAGTAACTTTAGTATATTCATTTAACAATTACTTTTGACTGTAAGTAATTTTATAGTATCATTATTTATAGTGAATTTATGAGAATTACATAAAAATATCAAAAAGATCGAATTTTTAGACTCAAGAAATATCCCGCAATATACTGTTCGTTGACAAGCTTCGAAGACAGCTTAAGGTTACATTAATAAAATATACTTATAAATATAAATTAGTCACCAACATGTAGGTGTGTACGCGCCATTCCCGAAATACTTCGCCGAATTGGATATTTGTATTTTTTTTTTTTTTTGTTATCGCAGGGGAACCCATTTATGGGTGATATCCAGGACGCCCGGGTAGGCAGTCCTAGACCGTATGTCGACTTCAATACTTGGGGGTGCACTACCGACCAAACCCCTGCGGGAGCCTTCAGCCGCTTTAATTGGAGGGTCCCGGATCTGCAGGCAACAGGATTCTTCCAGCGACCGGCTGGCCTCGGCGAAAAGGCCAGACTTCTCCTCCATGGGGACTGTCCGGCTCACCTCTGAACAATCCCGACGACGCCATATCTAGCAGGACCGGGTTCCCATCCCGGCCCGACACGAGCACAGGGGCGTTATTGGAGGTGCATTAAGTAGCGCCTCCTACGCACCCTCGTTCGTCGCCTGCGGACGGAGGCCTCGTCGGTGGTCTCCCTCTCATCCGCTCGTCGTTCTCCTTCTGGAACATTACTGTCTGGCAGAAGGAGACCATCGCCGTTCAGGACTCGTTGTCGCCGAGCATCGCGGAGCTGATGCTCGGCAGTGACAAGTCTCCTCCGAGGACTGTTGTCAGATCGCGACGCAGCGCCGCCCATCTCAGGCACACCTCGAGAGTGTGCTAGGCAGAGTCCACCGCCGCGCCACAATCGTGACATCCAGTCGTCGGCTCCTTTTGGGCCGTCCGACACAAGTATTCACCAAAGCAGCCGTGTCCGGTGAGAACTTGCCTCAGACGGAAGGTGAGGGGCTTGCGCTTACGCCGCATCCACCGCTCAAGGACCGGGTGCAACGCAGCCGTTACACGAGTGCCATACGGCTGCTCCGCTAGGTCCTCCCCCACCTCCGCATTAATGCTTCTTGCCCCATCCGGCGCACCCGTAGGATCCCGTCCAACGTGGGGTTCTCACCGAGAGCCCTCCTACCCGAGACGTATGAGTAGGTCTCGGCAAGGACCTCCGCCACGAGCTCCCACGGGGGGTCGCCAGCTAGAGCAGTATGTAGCCCACGATACCATACGATACCCCCGAATCACCCTCACCGCGATGATCTTCTGCGCCGACCGCAGTGCGGCCTTATTCCTCGCAGTGAGGCGATCCGCCCAAACCGGGGCACCGTACGTCGCCATACTCCGGCAGACTCCGGAATATAGCAGCCTGCAGGCGACGCTAGGTCCTCCGAGGTTCGGGAGGAGTCTGCCCAGTGTACTCGCCACCTTCACGACCTTCGGTCCCACCATAGCGAAGTGCGGACCGAAGGTCCACCCTCCGTCAAGGATGAGCCCCAAATATTTCATTTGGGAGCTCATCCTGACCATCCCCTCTCCGATCTGCAGGGTAGCCCCCGGTGGGGGTCTTTTGCGTCCGGTCCCGCGAAAGAGGAGGGCTTCGGTCTTTTCAATTCTGATACGAAGCCCCAAACTCTTTATGCGGCTGATCACGAGGTCGACTTCGACCTCAGCCAGCCCCGCCGCCTCCTTATAGTCTCGTCCCCGGGAGTAAACGAGAGTGTCATCCGCGTAGCAGATGACACCCATCCCGGGGTGGAGACGGCCTCGCAGGACCCAGTCGTACCCGATGTCCCACAGGATCGGGCCCAGCACCGATTCCTGTGGGACGCCGCAGCCGACCCGCCGCCACTTCACGGACCCCGACCGATTTTCAAGGCCTACTTTGCGATCGGAGAGGTACGCCTCCAGCAGCCTCCCTAGATACGGGGGTACTCCGAAGAATTTCAGTGCCTCCCGAATCACTGCATGCGGGAGGCTGTTGAAGGCGTTCGCGATGTCCAACGACACCGCGAACACCACCTCCCTGTTGTGTTCCGCTTCACCCGTCACCGCCCGTAAGCGTTTGAGGGCGTCGATGGTCGACCGGCTCGCTCGAAACCCGAATTGGGATTCCGAGAGTCCGGGTCCCGAGCCCTCCTCCAGGTGCTGAACGAGCCGGGAAGCCACTATTCTCTCCAAGAGTTTCCCAGCTTCGTTCAGCAACACCACCGGCCGCACCGACGAAGCCGAGTCCGGGGTCCGCCCTGCCTTAGGAAGTAGGCAAAGCCGACCCTTCTTCCAGGTTCCCGGGAACTGGCCAGACCGCAGGCAGCGGTCAAACAGTTCCCGGAGACTATCGCCGAGGTGCCCGAGAGCGATCCCAAGTACTCTCCCGTGCACCCCGTCTGGACCCGGCGCCCTCTTCTTACTCTGAAGGCGGGACAGAGCACCATTTCAGCCTCTGTGACGGGTGGCGGAACACTCTCCTCCTCGTCCGGCGTCTGCCGAGCCATCCTGGGGGGCATGAAACCCTCGGATTCGTCGGGAAAGAGTTCCCCGACGATCCTTCCCAGTTGCTCCGGCTGGAGCGTTTCGCTGATGGGGGCCGACTGGGCGCGGAGCTTGTTCCGCGCCCAATTATACGGTCGGCCCCAGGGGTCTCTCTCTAGACCCCCAAATAACTCCAGCCAGGCCTCCTCCTTGGCTCGGCATTTGGCCTGCTGCAGGATCTTCCTTTTCTCCACGTAGATCCTGCGCAGCCTGTCGTCCCTGTCCACGTCCTGGGGGCGTCTCCACCTGCTCCGAGTATATTGCCTCCTGGCCCCGTTGCAGGTGGCCCGGAGACCGGCTATCTCAGCCGACCACCAGTAGAGCGCCCGGCGTTGGGGTAGACGGTTCACGAGCGGCATGGCCGCTCTGCAGACTGCGGTAAATGTGTCGCAGAGCCGGTTAGCCGCCTCATCCACCCCAAACTCCAGCAATGGCGGGAGACTCCAGCGGCCGACGATTGCGGCTCCCTCTGCCAGTTCCCGGTTGAGCTTGGAGAGTGCCCAACGTGGAAACTGGCTACACCCCCTGGACAACGTTGACGACGACGATGACGCCGGATGGGCGGGAGCTGGAGACACCTCGAACCTTACGTATCGATGGTCCGAGAGAGTCTCCACCTCCGTTTCCACTCTCCACCCCTACACTTTGCGTGCGATGGCTGGCGTGGCAAACGTGACGTCTACCACGACACCTCCCGACCAACGCACGCACGTCTGGACTGCCCCCACATTGAGCAGGGATAGTCCGGCAGCAAGCGCCCACTCCTCCACCTCCCTCCCTTTTGGGTTCGTAACCGGATTTCCCCAAGCCGTGGACTTGGCATTGAGGTCGCCGGCTACGAAAACTTGAAGGGGTGGATAGGGGTGGAAGTAAAACAATAACTACTCTAGTATCTACTCGTAAGTTGTATTCAGTTTTCTTTCATAATTTGTTTCATTGACTATTAGGTTGAATACTGTTATTATTCTGTTATTGTTTTGACATATCTAATAATATTTTTTGTACTTGTTTGTTGTGTTTGTGTTGTTTGTATTTGTTATTGTAGCCAGGTTGTTGTAGTATTTACTTGGCACCAACTTCAAAATTATAAAATATTTATTTAATCATTTCTGATTAACTAAATCAAAATACGAATTACTTTGTACTAAGTAAATTTATTTTTCACTTTTTAGTTTCCTTTTTGAAGTCGGTTTTTTTTTGTTAAAAATTATTTTATTTTACAATTTTTAGTGATGGGTAGACCTAACAAGGATGCTTTTTCTCTTATGTCGGGGGTTTGGAAACATACACAATACACAAGCACAAACACCCAGATCATGACAAACATCTATATGGCCAATACAAATGTCTGTCGTGCGCGGAGATTGAACCCACTAACGCCAGGGCAACATCCAGTGCTGTGACCGCTGCGCTAACGCGTAGACATACTATGAGTAAAGTTCGCTATCAGGTGTACGTAATAACAACCGGGTCTGACAGCCTAGCGTGTTCTCTGAGGCTAGGTTGGGAGAACCACAAGGATTAACAACTAGACCGAAAATAAATATTTGTATAAACATAAATATTCACTCCGAGCGGGAATAAAACCTGCGACCTTCGGTGTTTAGGCGCCGCCGACACGGCACATGCACCATTATATCAAAGCGGTCGTCAAACAGCAAAAGGTAACTGCTGTAAATTGTTGAGAAATTCCCTCAAGTGTTTATGGGCTCCATCATCAAACCTGGTCCTGCGACACAGATGATCACACAGCAGGTAATTGTTATAAATTGTTGAAAAGTTCCCTCGACTATCTTTCGTCTCCATCATCAGACTGTAATGGCACTTGTAACTCATACATATGCAAAGTACTCATCAATATAAACGAATTAAGTTCAAACAGCAGGTAATTGCTATAAATCGTTAAAGAGTTCCCTCGACTATCTTTTGTCTCCATCATCAGACTGTAATGGCACTTATAACTCATACAAATGCAAAGTTCTCATCAACAGAAACGAATTAAGTTCAAAAAGCATGTAATTGCTATAAATTGTTGAAGAGTTCCCTCGACTATCTTTCTTCTCCATCATCAGATCGACTCCAGACCTTTATCAAATAGTAGTGCTTTATAGTACTTAATGAAAACATGATTAAATTTACTAGTCACCCTTATGATTTTTGAAAGTTTCCCTCGATTTCTCTGGGATCTCATCATCAGATCCTGGTTTTCTTATCATGGTACCAAACTATGAATATCTCCTTTCCAACAAAAAAAGAATTATCAAAATCGGTTCATAAACGAAGAAGTTATCCCCGAACATACATAAAAAAAAGAAATAGGTATATATGGTCGAATTGAGTAACCTCCTCCTTTTTTTGAAGTCGGTTAAAAATAAAACGATAAAAGAATTTAAATATACTTTATAATAACATTTTAATGATTACTGAATATTAAAAATGGTTCGTTATTATAAAACAAATAATTGTTCAAATATCAATTATCAACCGAAGTTTGTCCGACTAATCACTGTTTATGTTTTAAATAATGAAACTCCAAGTAGGTATGTAGGTATGTAGGATCAAATCAAAAATAATACAAAATGTAAATTCTACAGAGAAGATCCTTGATCCGTCTCGTACACGGGGAAAGAGGACTGTGCCCAACTGTGGAATATTACAGACTGAAGCGAATAGCTCTGCGAACTGAACAATAACTTTTTTGTTAAATTCTACGCGGACGAAGTCGCGGGCACAGCTAGTAATGTACAATAATAAAACCGTAACAACGAGTTATTATTTTAATTACACTTATATTTTTTATCTAGATCTGCTTCACTTTGTTATCATACTAATTAGGACGTGTAGGTTTCTTAATAACATTTTTGTAATAGCAATAATTAGATTACGTGTTTATTAGAGATTACATAAGAAAAAAGGCTGTACTTATGAATCAGTCTTAATATTTTTACTAAGGTAGAGTACATCAGGTAATACGCTGCTTAAAATCTCGAGTAGTACAACTGGGGAAGTACCTCTTACCTACCCTACCTTAGAGAAGATCACAGGTAAATAGCACAGTTCAGTGAGCAAGGTAGTCAGAACTCCTGAGAAGAGGAGAAAGTAGGATTGGCTATGCACTTGTAGTACAATACATACATTACATTTATTGAAGTTATCTATTGGTTATGCTAATCTCTTACCATCAGGCGTACTTTTGTTTGCTTTCCTAGTGGTATAAAAAAGAAATTCGTGACCAAGAGATCTGAAGAAACTCTGTTTTCTGAAAACGATTTATAAAATTATAGCTGCTCGATGGCTGTGTACAAGAGATAACTTCTTGAAAGCAGTATTATTTGGCTTCTGCAAGGTCAAGGTACTACCAAAGTTCGGCTGCAACCATATATTGGAAATCTCTGTTTTATTAGCTGGTAACAACGACTATTTATATCATTTTAAAGCCTCGACTTCCTTTAGTTCTTTACACATTAGGTATTTTTGTAGGATAACTTGTTTATTGTGATAGTGCCTAATTGATAAATTTAATGTAAATTCGTGCCCGTTTAAATATATTATCGTTTTTTATATGTATGGAAAATATTTGAAATAACCTCTTAAATTTAAATAATAATTGTGTTTACAGGCAAACGAAAAAAAAAACCGACTTCAATTATATCGACAAGTAATACAACGTAGATAGACGAAAAATTAGTCAGGTAAATACACATCAAAGATTACTCCAAAAGTTGTAATCAGATCTCGATGAAATTTAAATGTGACCACATGATAAATATCGGATTTCGATTAAATTAAAAAACAACAAAAGCGGTACACCAGTAAAAAGTTATGCAGTTTTTCGAGTTTTCCTCGATATCTCTGGGATCCCATCATCAGATCCTGGTTTCCTTATCATGGTATTTTTTTTATTTCTTCATTTCCTTTCCAACAAATGAAGAATTATCAAAATCGGTTCATAAACGACGAAGTTATCCCCGAACATACATTATATATATATTATTTTTTTATTAAGAAACATGTAGAATTTTACCGGATATCAGTATTGTCGACATTATCATTAGGTAACTAGGTACATAATATATTCGACTTAATGTTGAAGTACATCATTTTAATATCAAAGCATTTAGTAATTATATAGTAATCGTCACACATCAATCGGTTAAACGCTGTATGCCGATAGACCGACCAACCAGTTTAATTTATTTAATGAAAAAACTTTTTTCGGCAACCATGGTTGCTGTAAACTATCCGAAACGTCGGAAATCAAAAGTTAATAATAAACCGCGATAAAATCCGAAAAAAATTGTTTCATTAAATTAGTTTAATTTAATTCAGTGATTTTTTTTAATTTAAGTTTGTGATATGTTGTTATTGTATATTATCTATAATATAAAAATGAGTCGCTGAATGTGTTGCTAAGCGCAAAACTCGAGAACGGTTGGACCGATTTCGCTAATTCTTTTTTAAAAATATTCCTTGAATTACGAGGATGGTTCTTACGGAGAGAAAAATTCTAAAAAAAAAATTAATAAAATTTAAGAATCGACTGTTAGGCGATACGAAGTTCGCCGGGTCAGCTAGTTATTAATAAAAAAAATTTTAAGGTATATTTTTCTGTTTTTCGCTGGTAAAGATTCCCGTAAAGCTAAAGGAAGTTCATTTATAAGATGTGGTATTATATAGCTTAATTTTCTTTTACCGTACAAATATTCGGTAAACGTATTTCGGTAAAAGTAACATAAAGTTACTTTTTTGTCGAGTGACTACACTATTGTGGTAATAATAATAATGTGTATATTATTATCTTCGAGTACTTTAATTATTTTCATGTATCAATACATGTCGATGTAAGTTTGATATTTTTTTTTGTTTAAGAACAACACAAGTATTAAGGAAGCTATAGAAATTATCCATTAGTGCCTTTTAAAATATTAATAGCAAAACCATTATTCGTCGCTAATATATAATATATAAAATTCTCGTGTCGCGGTGTTTGTAATTAAACTCCTCCGAAACGGCTTGACCGATTCTCATGAAATTTTGTGTGCATATTGAGTAGGTCTGAGAATCGAACAAAATCTATTTTTCATCCCCCTAAATTGTATATATATATATATTTTTTTATGTATGTTACATCAGAACTTTTGACCGGGTGGACCGATTTCGACAATTTTTTTTTAATCGAAAGATGGTGTGTGTCAATTGGTCCCATGCGTTTTTACTTGACGCTTTTTTCGTCGACCTACGTTGTATTATACCGCATTTCTACTGGATGTACCGATTTTGATAATTCTTTTTTTGTTGGAAAGGGGATATCCCTAGTTTGGTACCATGATAACGAAACTAGGATCTGATGATGGGTTCCCAGAGAAATCGAGGGAAACTCTCGAAAATTCGCAATAGCTTTCTACTGGATGTACTGATTTTGATAATTCTTTTTTTGTTGGAAAGGGGATATCCGTAGTTTGGTACCATGATAAAGAAACTAGGCACTAATGATGGGATCCCAGAGAAATCGAGGGAAACTCTCGAAAATCCGCAATAACTTTTTACTGGGTGTACCGATTTTGATAATTTTTAATTTAATCAAAAGCTGATATTTATCATGTGGTCAAAATACAGTCGAATTGAGAACCTCCTCCTTTTTTGGAAGTCGGTTAAAAAGTAACACAAAAGGACCACAAGGTGAGTATCAGATTTCAATTAAAATGAGAATCATCAAAATCAGTAAAACTAGTAAAAAGTTATGAGGCAACGTATGTGGATTAGATATAACTCAAAAAATACTTGTCAGACCTCGATTAAATTTAAATAGGACCATTTGAAAACAAACCAACACCACCTTTCTTTTTGGAAGTCGGTTGAAAATAATCTTTGCATTTGTTCGGATGTTACACGCGAAAAAAATGATATAATTATATTTTAATTTATTATGTTAAATTTTCATTAAAATTACGACATAAAGCCATATTTTGACTGATAACACAGTTTAATTCGAAGGTCTTTTTAAAAGTCATATGTTACTCCATATACGGATGGTGGACATCTTCATTATAATTATAAGATATTTGCAAGCTTTATAGTAATTTTTAAAAGTTCCCATAAAGTATAATTAAGGTTAAGGAATCGGGTCACTTCCTGTCTATAAATAAAAATAAATCGCCGATGTATAGGCATAACTTAATACCAATGATGGCAACAAATTGGATAATTCTTTTTGAACCGACTTCAAAAAAGGAGGAGGTTCTCAATTCAACTGTATTTTTGAAGTGAAACTTTACGCAAGCTTGACTTGGGGAGTAAGCTGGTGAATGCCTCACAAGAGCGTTACGAAAAAAGTGATCGGGCGAGGCGAGAAGGAGATATAAGTTAGTGAAGATAGAAAGAGAGAGCGTTACGTTTCGTATATTACTGTAGGGGCAACTTAAGAAGTTTTACTTCAGTCGCGTGGGCTAAATAATAATAATAATAATAACAATAATAATGGTTTCTCAGCCTACAGCTCTAACCCCCGGCCGTTTGATCTCCCTGCCGGGGCGTATTCCTCCACCCGCTTATATTTATATATGTAAGTATAAGTAAATTTACTATATTATTTATATAAGTAGTTATTATAATGTATGTATCTATTATGTATTGGGCGGGCGGAGTGACATTCAGTATAACAATAATAATAATAACAATAAACGTTTATATTTTCAGACGTGTACATCCATAGTCTACTAGTGTGTTAGTAACAATATTTACTTATAATTTATGTTACTTATTGTTAGTAAGATTATAATAAAATAAAATAAAACATCATTGCTGCATTACGTCTTTTATGCGTTATAGTCCCGACTAACATAATTATGTGGTGTCATGGGACACCAGCTAGGAACGAAGTTCCTTCGGATAGTATAGAAGCAACACAATTTGAAAAAAAATATGTTGAATTTTATATATATTTTCTAGTTCTTGATTTTTTTTTTAATTTTGTTGATTGGTTTTTAATTAAGTACATAAAAGTATTTAGGAAATTTAGTATTTTAGAAAATAACAAATACCGTAAAATAAAGTATTGATTTACTTTATTACAAAATAATAATAATATAATTCAAACTATTAAGTGAAATAAAAAAAACATAATATAGCTTTATTTATTTATGTCGACAGTATAAAATTACATAAATAATTTTAAAAAAACTACTTAACTAGTAATATTTTAGTTTTACAAACATCATATTATACAGTCGTGTGACTGATATTACGTCACTTCCGTTACATATTTTTCTTACGGTTTTAGTATCACCTTTTTTTCATTTCGGTCGCTCAGCCAAATGTCAAGCCTGCCGTAAGGAACTTCGTTCCAATAATCATTTTAGTTGGCCCGTCATTGTTGCTGGTGCTTGTTGTGTGGTCCCATTTAAATTTGACAAGATCTGGCGAGTACTTTTCAAGTTGTCTCTCGTGTCAATTTTTGTCCGGGCTAATCTCCGAAACTACTACACTGATTTTAATGAAATTTTTCACAGATATGTAACTTTGTCTAACTTAAAATATATGCTATATTTTGTTTCGATAGGTATAATTGTTATGTTCACGAAATAAAATAAGGCGGTATGAAGTTCGTCAGGTCAGCTATACACTTATATGAACATAAAGTCATTTATGGACACTTAATATAAACGATGCACTTTGAATTTTGTCGCGAAAATAACAGAATAAAAAAACAAAACAAGTGGGGGGACATTAAATTAAGTACAATTATTCGTATGATTTATTTTTGTGTTACCCACACAATATACATTAAGAAATTCTAAATAATTTTTAATATCATATCAAAAATCGACCGACAGCGGGGATCGAACCTGCATCTCCGACTTACCGTGTCGGTGCTCTAGCCAATTAAGCTATGGAACGATGTACCCGTTAGATCGAAATTCCTGATATGATGATTTTTATATTCGGTCCTAAGCGACCGTATAAACAATAAGAATAACGTAAACATGAAAAACCATTACCTTTTCCATTTAATCTTCGCTTGCGGTATCGTGTCATCGCCATCCTTGAAGAGGTAGCGGCGAAAACCCGAGAGATAGTCGTAGAAGTAGTCCTTCCAATCGACGTCTCTCATACTGAATGGGAAAATCTAAAAACATGAAAATTTTAATCCTATAGTCATTACAGCAGACATTTTTGTGAGCCTTATTTTACAATTCAATTTGATAAAAATTACGAAGGAACGATATAGCCGCTAGATCGAAATTTTTGATATGATGATTTTTGATATGATGATATGATGATACTTATATTTTGATTTTTATTATTCAAAATATTTCTTCTGAGAAGAACGGCGAAGAAAGACAAGTCAAGTCTATGTATAACATCTTTTATAATTTTCAACACCTCACTTAGTAAGCAACCGCTCTGGTACAGTGATACGAGTAATTGCCTTAAACATCTACGGTTCGTGGGTTCGATTCCCGCTCGGGATGTATATTTGTATTTGTACAAATATTTCTTTCCGGTTTCGATGTCTATCCTTGTGGTATCCCGACTGTGCTTCGGAGAGCGCGTTAATACGTCGGTACTGGTTGTTATCACGCATACCTGATAGCGATCGTTACTTATAGTAGGGAATATACCAAACCCGCATTGGAGCGGCGTGATGGTTCTCCTACATGGGGAAAGAGGCCTATGCCCAGCAGTGGGATATTACAGGCTGAATCGTAGTATATTAGTAATATGACTTGCAATATCCTAACATTACTAAACCCAACCATCCCTATAATTAAAATAATAATGTAAAGAGTAATTTACTGTAAATTTTAAAGAATTTACAATAACATTAATCGTATCTTCTATTTAAATTTCTAGACTTACAGGTTTTATGTTAATTTAACAGGTTTGAGCAAAGCCTTACCCTGTAACTGCAGAATTTTGTATAACTCTATACCTGTAGTACAATGCACTAACGCAATGCGGCAGAGGAGCAATTTCCTATGTTTTGTAACGGGTTTATGTTTTATATATTTACGTATTAATTATATCTTATGGTGAATGTGTTATGAGTAGTTTTAATTTTATTTTATTAACGAATATTTATTTGAAATTTTGATAACTTTACTGATAATAATGAAAACTAAAAACTAATTGAATTTGTGCAAATATACTTCGGGGATTCATTTTTATTTCATCACTTCAGCCTATCGCAGTCCACTGCTGGACATAGGCCGCAAGTTCGCGCCAAAAATGGCGTGAACTCATGTGTGTTGCCCATAATCACCACGCTGGGCAGGCGGGTTGGTGACCGCAGGGCTGGCTTTGTCGCACCGAAGAGGTTGCTGCCCGTTTTCGGCCTGTTGAACAGCTAACATTTTTATTTACCTACATTGCTAATAAACAAGATATATGATGTCTTTTATTAAAGAGTTTCAAGTGTAATTTTGAACGTTTGTAATTGGTTAAATTAATGGTGGTTTAATAGACACGAAATGTTATAGATTATTACACTATTTATAGATTTAGTGGCGCTGAATTTCATGCATAATTTTTTTCTAATTTTATAAAAAGGAGCAATTTGGGAGTTTCTTGTTGATTTTTTTTTGTATCTACATTCCGAATCGGTGTTAGCTTTACTTTTAATAATAATTAATTAATTGAAACTAATATTTTATTAATTTGTTGAATAACGATTAAAAGTGCTTTTGAAGCCTATTTAAATAAAGTAATTTTCAATTTTGATTTTGTTACACCTAACTTTCTTAATTTATCTTGTGCTCTGTAAAAGACAAAAACAACATTTCTTAAGAGAAATCGTCACATGTGTATTTCTCAGCAGTAGAGCGTGATTGTAGCGAAATACGCTTCAATTCCTTTAAGTACGAGAAAGTATTTGCCCAGCTGTGGTCTTACATTATTGCTTACAGTATCGCTTTTACAGCAAGAATATTTAGCTGTTTAATTAAAATAAAAATATAGGTCAAACTCTTATTATCTTACGATGTAGGTCATTTAAAAAAATTTTTCAATTTGATTTTTTTTTGTAAAAAAGGTTTTCATACGAAAGTTCTTATATCGATTTCATTCATACGATTACCTCACTATACGAAGATCCATTTTGACCTAACTGTGCACCCCACTTCGAATGAAAGTAGGGGGGCAAGGCATTAGCATCACGATACGCCGTTCAAGTATTCCGAACAGATGAAAACGAACTTTCTATTCGGCAGTGCGAGACATCGCTCGGAGCATTCGCAGGACGCTGCAGCTAACCCAAAAAATAAACGTTAATAAAACCGTCCGATCTTTGCATAATATACAACTTGAGTGCCCAACGGCCATTTTTATGTAATACTTCGCAATAAACTGTTATGCAACTATCATTTGGCCTCATATTTTCGTCGGGTCACAATAGTAAGTCGAGAGCCATGGCTCTGACCGTATGCCTTTGAAATTGACAGTTTTGTGATTTTTTTGTTTTTTTTTTCTTTTGACAAATCGAGTGCGAGTGTTTTGTGTCAGTGTTATTTTTTTTTGAAAAGAGGATTTAAGCAGGTGAGTTTTTTTTTGATTGCGTAATTTTTTTTTAATTTCGACATTTACTCGTGAAAGTGGTCAGGAAATGTTATGTGAAGAGGTATCTATGAGAATTGATTAGATGTCGATTGCTTAATTTTTTTTTTACCGGAATTCATCTAATGTTTGCCCATTGCGAAATCTTTTAGCACCACTAACCTACTTTTTTATTTTACGAATATATAATTATAAACGCGTATATCAAAAGTAAAAGTAACGCATAACGAAACGGTCAAGAGTGATGCGGCGCGATCGAGATTTGTTTTTTAATGCGGAACCGGAAAAGAAAAAAAAATTTTTTTTTTCTAAATATTTAATAATACAGATTTCAATTCGACAACATTCGAAATTTAATTGTCTTATTACTCTTTATAGTTTTACTGTTTATTTTTAAATTTTGTTAATAGTTAATTTAAAATGTTTAGTATTAATGTTTTACTGATATAATTAATTCAATAAATTATTACTAAATCAGCTTAAAAATTTACTCATATATAACCTTTCTAGGTCACAAGCAAGTGCAGCAAATTCGATGTCAATTCATTTTTAAAAGAAGTTTGACCCCGTTTCAGACACAATACCTAAACAATACATACAGATCTACATAGCTATACATATACATACGCATATACATGTATTTTATATACATGTGCTTATTGTGTACTTTTATAGCCAAGACATACTTATTTAAGTTTGCATTAGGTTATTAGATACTATTTGTAGGATACCGTCCATACGGGTATAGGTCTCGACCTCCAATCCGCCTCCCATACGGAGAAGAGGCCTTTGCCCAGCAGTGGGATATTTTTAGGCTGTAATCCAACATGAGTAAAATCGACCGTTTCAAGTTTTGCACATTATGAACTTTTGGCACATTGGCCAAATATACACACAGCTGGAATTACAATTTATTTATTTATTAATACTTTATTGTACAATACATTAAAAAATTGTACAAATGGCGCGCTTAATGCAAAAAGCATTCCCTACCAGCCAAATTAAGGACGTACAAGAGCAGACATTTGTATTTATGAAAAATAACAGATCCAATCAATGCGGTTCACTAACGATAATCGCGCAACAATGATGCATCAGTTGTAGATAAATGATAGTGGTTTTTACAAATAAATGGTTATTTGACTTCATCCGCGTGAATTACACGATTTTGGATTTTCAATTTTCTACCCTTATGAAACGTAAGTCATTCAAAATCAGTGAATGAAGTTATAAATTATTCTCTTTTAATACGTAAATTTTTGATCTTTGCACTATATTATTAGCATATATTCCGTTTACTCCAAATTATTAATTAAAACAATCGTGTTACAGTAAATTTAAAATAGTGCTTCGAGAAACTAGAAACTCACTCCAGCCTATCGCAGTCTACTGCTGGACATAGGTCTTCCCAAGTTCACGCTAAAAATGGCGCGAACTCATGTGTTTTGCCTATAGTCACCACGCTGGACAGCTGGGTTGGTGACCGCAGGGCTGGTTTTGTCGCACCAAAGACGCTAGTGCTTGTCTTCGGTCTGTGTATTTCGAAGTCAGTCAGTTGGATGTTTTATATATATATATATATATATATATATATATATATATATATATATATAAAGGAATATATTCCTTTGAGTTTGTATATTTGTGTAGTACCTTTTTTATAGCAGTAGTAATGTGTATTGTTTTATAAAGAGATTTTTGACACTCCATAATAGTCACATATAAATGAAATATATATAATCCAATTTTAAGTATTCAACTAATGTCTTATAAAATTTCGTTTTATAAGATATTAGTTGACTACTTAAAATTGGAATCGGAAAATTATACAATGTGTTGCTCTGAAAAAACAAAGATTTTATTATACAAATTTTCTTTATACATAAAGTTTATACAAAAACGCTTAACCTACCTGAAAAAACAAATTAACGACATTTAAAGTTATTTGCCAATTCCTATACATAAAATTAAATATTTCTCTTATATCTGACTATTATGGAGTGTCAAAAATCTCTTTATATTACTACTGCTATAAAGAAAGATACTATACAAATATACAAACTCAAAGGAATATATTCCTTTATGTCCCACCCCCCTAGGTTAGAAAATTTCCTCCGACATTTCGCCACTGTCTTCTTCAGCCGGGACAGGAAAAAGTTTAGTAATGTGAAATAAATTTGACTCCAATTTTCTATGACCTGTATTAACCTCATCATATATTGAATCTGATATTTTTTTATTTATTTTAAAAGATGTATGTCTTATATATATTTACTTTTTTACCAAAGTCTTACCCTGTTTAGTATAAGTTATTTAAAGGTTTTAACAGTAGGATGTAATACAGGAAAATAGGGTGTGTTTTAATTCAACTAATAATATATAATTTTTGGACTCACAGATTGCAAATAGAATATTTGACAGTTGTTAAAAATATCTCATATATATTTATCTGCTGGATACCGTTGTACGTCAGATAGTTTTTTTTTTAAATAATAAGCAATCGGTGAAATAAGTCTAATATATACATATGTTTAAAACGTTAAGAAGAATGATACAAAATGTCAATAAGTACAAGTGTGAACCTATAAAATCTCTATCCTTTTGTTTTTAACTGTTTTTGTTTTTTATTTTCCCTTTCTCAAAATCAAAATCAAAAACAGTTTTATTCAAATAGGCCAAGAGCACATTGGAATCGTCATTTTACAAATTAAAACTAAAAATAAATTATTATTTTTGTAAAAGTGAAGCTACCACCGATTCGGAATGTAGATTCTGCAGAGAAGAATCGGCAAGAAACTCCGCAGTTACTCTTTTGAAAAATAATATATAAACTGTGTTTTAGTACAAAATTAGAAACATGTTGCATGAAATACAGCGTCACTAAGTCCACACATCTTTATCAACTATGTAATCCTGCACCGAGTAATAAGCTTTATCTATTATTTTTTTTTTAAATAAAAACTAAATTTATTTTGAGACAATTCCAAAATCGTTTGTGGTATTTTATTATACATGCGAATACCATGACCCAGAAAGGAGACGTTTACTTTGCGTATTCGGAAACTTGGAGTTACAATTTTGTTATTCCTTCTGGTGTTTACACTGCGATTATTACTATTTATTTCAAAACAATGAATATTCTGGTGAATATAAATAATATTGCTATAAATATATTGCGACGCAATTGTTCATATGTGTACCTTTTGTAAAACATCCCTTAGGGAGACTCGAGCTCCAAGATCGTAAATGAGCCCTTTTTTGTAAGATAAAGACAGCCTCAATATCCGTAGCATCACCCCACAGTAACAGGCCGTAAGACATTTCTCTATTCTCTTATTACAGCATGGCTTAGATTTACGAAACGTAATTGGCTAGAAAGAAAGAAAATGTGTACTCAGCTCACACTCTTGCTCCGTTCGCCTCACCCGATCACACTTTTCGTAACGCCCTCGTCACATATTTACCAGCTTACTCCCCGAGTTAAGCGGGTGTAAAGAAGCTTTACTTCAACAAAAAAAAACGAGTAACATTTTTTTAACAGCGATTTTTTTTGTTATTTATATAAATTTTACTACAATTTTTTTAAAGAAAATATATCTATTCATTCATGCATTAAGTTTAATGGCATTCAATCGCGCTAAATAGCACGCATGATTTTGCTAATGTCTCGTAGAATGAAGAAGACACGAAAGAGATTGAACGGTGAGGTCGAGATTACAAACTTAGTAGAATGTTTGAGATCGTAGGAATAGTAGGTATTTTTATATATTATATATAGTAGTAGGTTTTTTATATATTTAAGGTATTATATATATTTATATATAGGTATTTATCATTTTTTTAAGTCGTACGGCAAATCTAGAGTAAAAGAGACAGGATTTCGCGTCGACCCATTTCTCTAACCTTGTAAGGTGCGCACGCGCTTAGAATACTTAACAGTTATAACACATAAGCTGCAAAGTAGTTTAATAGACGTTACAAAATAATTATATTACGTGTAATGTGTTGCAAATAATGAAACTGTTGTGTTTATTCGATTGTAAATAAAAAAAAGAAAAAAAAAATTCTCAATAAGTTTTTATACCTTTTTAATTTTGTGCTATGTTAGATATAGAACCTGTTTTCGTTAACTTAAAAAAATATTTACGAGGTTTTCAATTCGACTGTTTTTTAGGGTGTTTGTTACTTCATAACATTTTACTGGGTATACCGCTTTCGACGACTCTCTTATTAATCAAAAGCTGGTACTTGTTGTGAGGTCTCATTTAAATTCGATCAAATTTTGACAAGTACTTTATGAGTTATCCCTAACAACCCATATTTAATTTATTATTTTTTCGTCTGTTTTGAATTGAAGTCGGTTTTTTAGTTTAATGTTTAACATAATAAAAAACGTTAAGTTTTTATGTGACTTAATTTTTTATTGATTTATACTTTATTAGCGACCTTTATCCGTCCACATTTTGTTCCACGATAAGTCATCACCAACATATCATATACTAAAAACTGTTTCGAAACACGCTGCATCTTATCGTTTAAGTCTTATACCGATTGGTTCAGTAGTTTTCGCAGTATAACCGGACAAAAAACCGGGTCTCCATTTATTAGTATAGATGGTACACACAAATAAAGGCTTAAAATATATATTTCTGCTTAAAATAGTTCCAGATTGTGTAGTACAAAGTATATTTTTTCCAGAGTACTAATATTTATAAATTTGAATAAACAAATAATTGAATATTAATTTTTTTTTTTACTAATTTAATTATTTTTACAAACAGCATTTTAAGTTTTAATTTATAATGAAAGTAAACAAAAATTAAAAAATATTTAAACATATGTAATCAACTAAAACACTCATTATAGAATAGATAATTAGGCATTTGCTTGAGTGGAGCTGATCAATGACAGAGACACAGAGTTAGCCATTCATTTGAATGACAGTTTTAACAAGTTTACTGAAGCAATATACATATGTTATTATAGTTATATATGTGTACGCACTACTAAATATATGCAAATATGCTTACTAACCATCGTTATAAAATTAAAATTTTTATTAAAGCACCTCATCTGAGCAAGTATCTCAACCTCACAGAAAGTCACAGCCAAATATCACTGCTCTCAAATACTAATTGTGGGTCGGGAGTGAGGTCGGCAACCTGCTTGCGATGCTGCAGGTATTGCAGGTGTCCATAGACTAAAGTAACCGCTTGGCATGGGGTAGGCCATACGCTTGTTTGCTAACCCAGTCGTTCAAAAAAAGACAGTTATCAAGGAAGTACAGCGTCTGTCGGATCTAGTGTTATATAAAGTTATAAAATAATTCGCGAAACAAATTCGAATGTAACACTTATTATAAACGAGGCCAAGTTCATAGTGTGCGCGCGCACAGATTTCACTTCTGTCGCAAGCGAGCGGATTCCAAAAGTGCTATGCGTATCTTTATCGAGAATGTTACTTCGGTGATTGTGGTCGGTTTTTATTTAAATACTAATATTTTAAAAGTATTTATAAATTTAAAAATAAATAATTATAAGTATTATTACTATAAACAAATAACAGTTATTAATAATATTATTATTATTAATAACTGTTTGCTCGAAAAAAAACCGACTTCAATTTCATCGAAAAGTAATACAACGTAAGTAGACGAAAAAAAAACAAATGCACTAGTCGTCACTACGATTTTCGAGGATTTCCCTCGATTTCTCTGGGATTCCACCATCAGATCCTGGTTCCTGTATCACGGTACCACACTTGAGTTATCTCCTTTCCAACAAAATTTTTTTTTATCTAAAACGGTTCATAAACGACGATGTTATCCCCGAACATACATTTAAAAAAAATATATTTGTATATACGGTCGAATTGAGTAACCTCTTCCCTTTTTTGAAGTCGGTAAAAAAGAATTGGTAAGTACCTAATTCTTTATTTTTTAATTATTATCAAACATGTAAATATTAACATAAATAGCAGTATCGCCCAGCATTGAATTGATTGAATTTCACGGCCCGGTTTAGTCGAATTCGGTGATTGTAGACACTAATAAAACACTAACGTCTCATTTATTTTTAATCAGATTTCTTTTTTTCATAAACAAGAAGAATAACTAACTAAAAATTAAATAAAATTAATGTAAATTTATAATTTTAATATGTCATAAAAAAATAATCTTCTTTTTCTTCTTCAGGGTTAATGGCTTTCAATAGTGCCAAATGAGCATAGATGATTTCGCCAATGACACGTAGAATAAAAACTAATCTGTCAAAATTTTAATTTAAACAATAGTATGACATAATCACTGACATTTTAATTTTTTTTCTACTATTACTTAAGTTTAATGATAACTCTTTAATATACACCAAAATATAACAAACAAGAATGATTATAGAGAAGGATCAGATCTTAATCCACCACGCTGCTCCAATGCGGGTTGGCGAATATATTCCCCAACTATGAGTAACGATCGCTATCAGGTGTATTTGATAACAACCGGGGCCGACGGCTTAACGTGCTCTCCGAGGCACGGTGGGGAGACCCACAAGGACAGCACAAACACCCAGACCACTGCAAACACCTGTATGGCTGATACAAATGTTTGTCATATGCGGGGATCGAACCCGCAGCCGCCAGCGCAACAATAACACTTACTATGACAATCAATAACAATACTGGTCAATACTGGTCAATAATGGTCAATTTTTAATATGATATTCAAAAATGTTTAAAAATAAAAGTTTTACTATTTTTGTATAATAAAACGTTCAATCAACTATAAAAAATAATAGTTGATTAATAGTAAATTTTAGACATTCCAATTAGAGTGAATATAATAAATCCAAAATGTAGTTAGAACAGTGTTCATCACTTCAGCGAAGTGATAAATACAGATGAACAGTAAGTACAGTGTTCATATATCTTCTTTTTTTGATGACAAATAGGCAGGCATTTGACCACAATCTCACCTGATGTTAAGTGACGATGCAGTCGAAGGTGGAGCATGCCTGCCTAATAACAGCCTATTCACTCTGGCCTTGAAGGCACCCAGATTGTATCGTTCGGGAAACACAGACGCGGGCAACGAGTTCCATTCCTTAGCTGTGCGCATCAGGAAAGTAGAGCCAAAGCGTTTTGTGCGCGTAGGTGGCATATCGATGACATAAGGATGGAACGATCGACCGCGCCTAGTGTCCCGATGGCGGAAGGTTGTTGGGGGAATTAGATCGTACAATTCCTCCGCACACTCACCGAAATATATTCTGTAGAACACCGACAGACGAGCTACCCTACGCCGATGATCGAGACTCTGCAACTTAGTGTCTGTCAGAGTAGGGTCACCTATGAGTCTCTTAGCTCGTTTTTCCACCGAGTCCAAAGTTGCCAGTTGGTATTTGGCGGATCCATCCGAAAGATGGCAGCAATACTCCATACAAGACCGAACTTGTGCTTGATATAGTTGAAGCAACTGTTCTGGAGTGAAGTAACGCCTGACCTTAGAGAGAATACCTAGTTTTTTTGCTGCAGTTTTTGCTTTGGACTCGATCTTATTGCCTATCCTATGACTAATAATAAACATGTCTTTATATTTATTTTACAACAGTAGTATAGTATTATTTTAATAATTAACAGATGATTGTAGTGTAAAACAAATCCAACTCCAATGCTGGCAGTAATATCAGCCATACCAGTAATAAAAAATAAAAAAATTAAGAAAAAATGTCTCTTACGGAAAGACAAATATAGGAATAACATATTAAGGATTCATTATAATCTATTCATTAATTATACATATGAAACACGTAACGTTATGTTAATATTTTAGACCACGACCTCAAAATGTTATAGCATGAAGACGTAATCTCAAGGTTTGAATAAAACATTTATTTTTCGTAACCGACAAACGATAAAATTAACTTAATATTAAGGGAATTTGGATTTTTTTTGTACTTTTTTTGGAAGGTAAACAGGAAAAAATGGGAAGTAGAGAAAATTGGAACTGAAATAATAATCAATTTGTACATCAACAAGTAAAACAATTAAGTACGCATTATAACGCATATCTCAAAAACTACACACCAGCAATCAAATTTAAATACAATAATATGAAAAGCACCAGCTTTCGATTAGAAAAAGAAAACTCAAAATCAGCATACCCAGTAAAAAGTTATGACGTTAACACCAATAGAAAAAGCAAACGAATTGAGAACTTCCTCCTTTTTTAAAGTCGGCTAAAATGGAGATGGGCCATACTTTTTTTCTTTCTTACTCTCTCTCTTTCTATCTTCACTAACTTATCTCCCTCTCAACTTCCGTTCGCCTCGCCCGATCACACTTTTCGTAACGCTCTCGTCACGCATTCACCAGCTTACTTCCGAAGTCAAACGTGTCTAAAGAGGTTTTACTTCAAAAAGAGAAAAAATACGTTTAAAATAATATTGTGTATATTTGTGTAGTGTATTTATATATTTTTATGTAATACGTTCTGTAATTTTTAGTATAGTTAATATTGTTTGTAGTATGTAGTATGTGTATATGTATGCATGTATGTGTGCATATTTGATTTCATTCTTGTTTTCTTTTATTTTAAGTTTGTACACCCTTTCCGCTTGTTTCACATTATCTCCTCCAAGCTGGTTGTCTGGAAGAGATCGCTGTTTAGCGATAAGACCGCCTGTTGTACATTTCTTTCTTGAATTGTTTAATAAATTGTAAACTTCTTTTAATGTGTACAATAAAGAATAAATTATTATTATTATTATTGCTGTAATTTCGACAAAATCAACTTTATATTAATAATAAATATTAATAATTATTAAATTAATTAGAATATGGTTAAGGATTCAATTGTAAAACAAAACGGACATACAAAAATGACTTTTTAATTTTGTAAGTTGTATAGTACAAATTAAAAAAAAAACGAGTATGCTTTACCACCACCACTGCTGTACCACACGACTGAAGTAAAACTTCTGCACAATAGGTCTGCACTGTGTCTTAAATACATATACGATAAGTAACTGGCTATGAGAGAAAGAGAGAAAGAAAATGTGTGCTCGGACCTCACTCTCTTGCTCCGTTCGCCTCACCCGATCTCACTTTTCGTAACGCTCTCATCACGCATTCCCCAGCTTACTCCCCGAGTCAAGCGTGTGTAAAAAAAATTACTTCAAAATGAAATAAAAAGTTATCGTTATTTACATATGTAAAGACATTTTAAAATAAAAATTTATTAAAACAGCATAAATAATAATTAATAATTTAACATTAACATATATCTATAATTATACATATAAATAGTATCTACATACTTATTTTTTTTATATCACTAGGTCGGCAAACAAGCTTACGGCTCACCTGATGGTAAGCGATTACCGTAGCTTATAGACGCCTGCAACACCAGAAGCATCGCAAGCGCGTTGCCGACCCAATCCCCAATCCCCCCCAGGTCACCTTACTCACCAACAGGAACACAATACTGTTTAAAAACAGTATTATTTAGCTGTGATCTTCTGTAAGGTCGAGGTACTTTCCCAGGCGGGCTGCTCCATATTTTGAGCGGGGAATTCCTGCTGTGCCCTACCTCAGTTAAACTTAACTTATAAAAAGTAACGTATAACCTCGCGTAACATAGATATAACCACATATGAATAACATTAAAAAAAATAAGTATTTATTTTCACGAAATACCAATAGTTTGTTTGTTACATGTTAAAAAATTATAACTGTAATTAAAAAATGTTTATAAGTCAGTAATAGTAAAAATATTTACAGTGCAAAAATCCGGTAAATTACAATCAACATGTTTTAAGTACTTTTTTTAGTAATTACAGACGCATAATGTTAATTATAAATCAATCAGCTTAGAGTTACCATCATATATTCAAAAACGAGGACAAGATAGCGCCTATTTTTTACATATGAGCAAAAATCTTCGTATCCCAAAAACAGGACAAAAAGTCAAAAGAAAGTAGTTATTATTTAATTTCTAATTGAAACTGTGTTATGTTTGTACAAGTGCTTGTTTCACTTTCTCTTTTTCGCGAAGTTTTAGCCATTGCGAAATGTATGTACGCGCTTTACTTCCGAATGACTGAACTGATTTGAATAAATCTTTTTATGGTCGTTATTTTTAGGCGAGCTTTGTTTATGGCTAGCTACTCAGATAATAAATTAATAAATGCCTCGTACTCAATGGTCTCTGCTAGGTTTTACTCCCGCGTCGCGGATTCGGAAATATACAAAACACACAAACTCAATTGCCCAGACAACGGCAAACATCGGCATACTCAATACAAATGTATCTAGGGACTGAACCCGCAACTGGCAGCGCAACGGCTACAAGCCAGTACTATGACTGTTGCGTTAAAACATCACGAAATAATATAAGCAACTTTCTTTTTTATATTTTACTAGCTGACTTCGCAAATGTTGTTTTGCCTATATATTATTAACCCCCCAAACCTTATAACTTAGGCGTATAAAAATGTTGGCCGATCCTCAGACCTACCCGATATGCACACAAAATTTCATAGAAATCGGTCCAGCCGTTTCGAAGGAGTATTGTAACTAACATTGTGATACGAGAATTTTGTATATAAGATTAGAGAAATTGTAGTGTAGGTACGTATCCGATTAAATTCATAAAAGAGGGACACCCTACGTATGCGTGATTATACCTGACTCTCTCTAAGGTCTTTAACCTTGATCGTCTTTCTATTACAGAAAATTTACTCAATCATACTTTACAAGATACGTTTTGAATAATTTGCTTACAAAACATTAGGAATATATAAAATTGTGTTTGCTGGCATATGAATAATTGTGTTTGCTCGCAAACGAAAAAAAAACCGACTTCAATTACATCGACGAGTAACACAACGTAGGTGGACGAATAAATAGTCAAGTGAATACGCGTTATCAAAGATTAATCAAAAAGTAGTAATTAGATCTCAATAAAATGTATATGTGACCACATGACTAACATCAGCTTTCGATTAAATTAAAAATTATCAAAATCGGTACACCCAGTAAAAAGTTATTGCGGATTTTCAAGAGTTTCCCTCGATTTCTCTGGGATTCCATCATCAGATCCTGGTTTCCTCATCATGGTACTAAACTAAGGATATCTTCTTTCCAACAAAAAAAGAATTATCAAAATCAGTACACCCAGTGAAAAGTTATTGCGGATTTTCAAGAGTTTCCTTCGATTTCTCTGGGATCCCATCATCAGATCCTGGTTTTCTTATCATGATACTAAACTTGGGATATCTCCTTTCCAACAAAAAAAGAATTATCAAAATCGATACATCCAGTAGAAAGTTATGCGGTATAATACAACGTAGGTCGACGAAAAAAGCGTCAAGTAAAAACGTATTATTAGATATAACTCGAAAAGTAGTGGTTAGATCTCAAATAAATTTAAATGGGACCAATTGGCACACACCACCTTTCGATTAAAAAAACATTTGTCGAAATTGGTCCACATGGTCAAAAGTTCTGATGTAACATACATAAAAAAAAATACAGTCGAATTGAGAACCTCCTCCTTTTTTGGAAGTCGGTTAAAAAAAAATCGTCAAGTAATACAACGTACGTAGACGAAAAAATAGTCAAGTAAATACGCATTATCAAAGATTACTCCAAAAGTTGTAATCAGATCTCGATGAAATTTAAATGTGACCACATGATAAACATCGGCTTTTGATTAAATTAAAAATCATTAAAATCGGTACACCTAGTAAAAAGTTATGTGGGTTTTCGAGGGTTTCCCTCGATTTCTCTAGGATTCCATCATCAGATCCTGGTATCCTTATCATGGTACTTAGAATACACTTAGAATATCTCCTTTTCAACAAAAAAAAAAGAATTATCGAAATCGGTTCATAAACGACGAAGTTATCCCTGAACTTACATAATATATATATATATATATATATATATATATATATATACGGTCGACTTGAGTAACCTCCTTCTTTTTTGAAGGGTTAAAAATATTCTAGTACTTAAAAAATTCTACCTAGATAAACACGGAAAATATTAGGTTGACCAATAGATGCTCAAGTAGAGTCTGTAGTGTTGTTTTCCTGTGATGAATAAAGTAGCCAGCACTCCTAGGTAGGGTCTGGTGTAGGGTAGGCGGTTGCAATGTTTCTAATGTTGAAGCCGTCCATAGTATACGCTTCAACCTGTAATATCCCACTACTGGGCATAGGTCTCTTTCCCGGAAGCAATATGAGGTATGATGTCTGTTTGTTAGTGTGTTGATTTTTTAACTTTTTTGATCTATGATAAATTAATTGTTATGTAAAATATCTTAGGATACGATTGAGGGTGACATATCAGATGGTTAGAAAACCCATGAATATTGTTATATAAAAAGTTGTTATATATATAAAGAGTAAAGAAAGTTTTTATTTTGGAGTTTTAGCCATTTTTTTGGAGTATACACAATTACTATATGTATATCCCTATGCCAGTATTTTAAACAAGACCAGGAAACCAATTAAAAAAGTATCCGAGCGTCATTGATTTTACTGCAACGTGGCAGCATTCCAACATCGGCAGTGTTGTTTCTTAATGCGGACAGATGCGCTACAGTAGAAGGATTTAGGTCATATCTTGATTAAATTTATACGATTTTGAATGATGTTCATTTTATAGTAGAAAATATAGTTTTACTATCTATATCTATTCAGGTAATATTGTGTTTACTTGCTGACGAAAAAAAAACCGACTTGAATGTAACATGATGCAACGAAGGTAGCTTTGAATATCTAATACTATTAAACGAGCAATTCTTGTATGTATATATACAAGAATTGAATATTATAAATAATTAATATATATGAATCTCGGAAACGCCTTCAACGATTTTCATGAAATTTAGTATACAGGGAATTTCGGGGGAGATAAATGAATCTAGCTAGGATTTATTTTTAGGAAATGTCGTTTTATCCCAGTTTTTAGACAATGAAAAAATGGCTACAATATCGTTAGAATACGAAGGTAAATTTCGCATTTGTCAATAAAGTTGTAATAGCTCAGGCGGGACATCGGCCGGTCGCAGTCGACCGAAGAGACCACGGTCCAAATCCTTAAAGTAGATCGATTATTATTTGTTCTTTTTTTTCTAATTGCACTCTTTATTTTTATTTGAATAGTCAGTTCTTATTTTTTATTATTATGTCGGTAAAATCGCAAAAATATGTAATTCGTATTTAAATATGATTTCCAAAAAACACAATTTAGTAAAAATACCGACCTAAGCTCGATCACCAAGGTACTTTATTATTTATTCTACTACGATTATTATTTTGAAACCCGATATTTCGGTGACGTCGCAGACGCCACTATCCGAAGTTTGTCGTCGAATTGTCGGAAAAGTATTCAATTTTATCTCGATAATTGTGTTTGATCGCCAACTAAAAAGAACCAACTTCAATTACATCGACAAGTAACACAACGTAGGTGGACGAATAAATAGTCAAGTGAATACGCGTTATCAAAGATTAATTAAAAAGTGGTCATCAGATCTCGATAAAATTTACTACACTACAATACGGCGTTCTTCCAGGGTGAGATTTTATAGTTAGTACACGAGGTATAATATTTCGAATCCACATGTCCAGTGCGAAAATTTAAATATTGAACAAATTTACGTTGAATTTTTTCCAAAACATGAACATATGTTACATACTGGGGATTCCATACGGAAGAACAATATTCTAGGAGACTTCGAACATAGTAAAAATCAAGAAATTTTATTGTTTATGTTATTAAATTATTATATTACTAACTCGTACCAATTCCAGTTCTAATCAATCTATGCTTTTCTATAAAACTAGTTATCAACAACAGTACAAACAAAGTATTTACAGACCTCTTTAGAAAATATTATTTTCTGTATGTTTTGCGATTGTTGCACTGTTTCGCCGCACAATTTTAGTTGTAAATTTAATATAATGTTCTCATATAACTGAATATTGTATTCTTTTTGAGAATAAAGTTTCTTTAGTCCCAAATTCTCTCGAGACCAGTATCACAAATCCCAGAGCTTTATAGCTTTTATCTCGTATGGAGTCTATGTGTGCAGAGAAAGTCATTTTTTTATTTGTATATATGTTTACTTACATTTATGGTATAATTTTCCTTTAAAAAAAATTAAATCCTCTTTTTATAGCAAAAAAAACAAAATCGTTTCCCGCTGCCTGTCCCTATGTATGCTTAGATCTTTAAAACTACGCAACAGATTTTAATACGGTTTTTTTAAATAAATAGAGTGATTCAAGAGAAAGGGGTATGTGTATAATACAAGCATATAACAAAAAACATACAAACATACAAATTTGTATAATATGGTAGAGGAACACTGATAGTTTTAGAGGTTTCTAACGTATCTTTTATTTGTTGTTGATAGTATCAGCATTGCCCCCATGTGAAACCGAGGCGGGTCGCTAGTAAAGAATAAACCGCTACTCTAATGGATAATACAGCTCATTACGTTAAAGTAGATGTGACCATGTAACATCATTTGATGGATATTCACCGAAGCAGTTTTACTGGATATCAGATAGATAGCGTTGCGACAAAGTATGCAACCTCTTATAAATACGAATTATCAAAGATCACTCAAAAAGTACTTAGTATATTCCGGTAGATGGCGCCGTAACAACGTATTGAACATGACCACAGACACGTCCCCGAACCGTAATGTAAATACGCGTCATCAAAGATTACTCAAAAAATACTCATTATATCTCGATCATATTTAAATGGGACCACATGACAAGTATTAGCTTTTAATTTATACAACAAAAGTAAATCGGCACACCCAGCTATGCGGTATAATACAACGCAAGTTGACGAAAAAGTAGTCAAGTAAATACGAATTATTATATTAGAGTTCCCCTTCTCTTCCCGTGGATGTCGTAAGAGGCGACTGAGGGATAACACGGTTCCGCTACCACCTTGGAAATTAAAAAGCCGACCGATGGCGGGATAACCATCCAACTGCTGGCTTTGAAATACACAGGCCGAAGACTTGCAGCAGCGTCTTCGGTGCGACAAAGCCAGCGCTGCGGTCACCAACCCGCCTGCTCAGCGTGGTGACTATGGGCAAAACACATGAGTTCACGTTATGTTTGGCGTAAACTTGTGGAGGCCTATGTCCAGCAGTGGACTGTATAGGCTGTAATGATGATATTAGAGTTGACCCTGCAAACGTTGTTTTGCCATATATGTTATTAACCCCCTTAAACTTAAGGGTATAAAAAATTGATGTTGGCCGATTCTCAGTTCTACCCGATATGCACTCAAAATTTCAGAAAAATCAGTCCAGCCGTTTCGGACGAGTATTGTAACTAACATTGTGACACGAGTATTTTATATAGAACTCAAAAATTACTTTGCTTAGCAATAAAATTTAAATTGGACCACATGACACACACCGCCTTTTGATTAAAATAAAAATCATCGATATCGGTCCAATCAGTTAAAATTTCTGAGGTTACATACATAAAAAAATATTGGATAACCAATTTTATATTTTAAAATAAATAAAAAAATTAACGCATTTTTTATATTGTACAACAATATTACGAGTCGTAGTTTGTGTTCTTCGAGTCTTCGACGCGGACGGTACAAGGAATCCGCTTGGTGACACTGTGTATATACATTTTATATAAACATTATATATATTTTTTCAATTATTTCAAACTCAGTATATTGAGTTATATACTTAATATATTTTGTAAAATTTTCAGTCGTTGATAAAATAGTTTTTATTTATACCCTAAGTAAATAAAGTCCTTTTTTTATTGGCCTAAGTACGAATTGATTCTAATTTTTTCATATCACTTATTTATCCGCCAACCCGCATTGCCCAGGGTAACTGGGAAGGGTAACTTGTTTCTTATTTATTATTTACGTTTCAGCCTGTAATATCCCACTACTGGGCATAGGCCTCTTTCCCCATGTAGGAGCAGGATCAGAGCTTAATCCACCACGCTGCTCCAATGCGGGTTGGCGGATATATTCCCTACTATGAGTAACGATTGCTATCAAGTGTACATGATAACAACCAGGACCGACGGCTTAACGTGCTCTCCGAGTCACGGTGGGGAGACCCACAAGGACTGCACAAACACCCAGATCACGGCAGACACCTGTATGGCCAATACAAATGTTTGTCATGTGCGGGGATCGAACCCGCAACCGCCAGCGCAACAGATACAATCCATGGCTGTAACCGTTGCGCCAACGCGGCGTCTTATTATTATTTATATAACTACAATATATATTTTTTATTTCAGACATGACATTATCAAATCGAAGGAAGAATAATTGAAAAAAAATTAACATGTCTGCGTTCGACGGTGTCATCGGGAGCGAGACCTTCGTGACAAAATCTCACCGAAACTTTAGTGACGGGTCGAAAAATATCGATAATAATAAGAACTATTGCAACGAATGCAACAATAGTGAAAATAGTGTTGACCTTAACATGAATAAAACTCATAAAATGTCCGATGTCCAGGAGTTTTATAATGGAAAAAATATTTTAATTACCGGAGCTACAGGTAAGATTTACCAAATTATTATTATTATAATATAACATATAATTTTTATTCATTTAAGACACTTACAGTCCACTTGTTAATTACGTTGTAACCTTAAAACTACATTAGTATTACTTGTAATAAAATTAAATTATATTGATACTATTTTGATTTGATTTGATTTTCCACGGGCTATTCTCCGCAACTCGACGTCTTAGTGCGCCTATTTTGCGTGGTAGGCTGGGGGCTTCATTCATGCCAGCCTAGCTCCTTGAGGAAGCCTAGCAGACCCCTTGCGTTGCCGAAGACTTCCCGGAGCGACCTCGGTGTCCCGAGGTGTATCGCCCTGTAGTTCGCCACACTACCGCATTCCAGCAGGATGTGTGTGGCCGTTTCTTCTGCCTCCATGCACGCTCTGCATAGGGGGCTGTCTGTAACACCTAAGTTGTGTAAGTGTTTGTTGAGCAAGGCATGTCCGGTAAAAGCCCCGACCAGTAGTCGGAGCTGGGCTCTCCCATAGCCGCGAAGTGTGCGGGACAATCCTGGGTTGATCGTCGGAAGAGCTTCCTTGGTCTGCCTGCAGGTGGTTAGGTTTGTCCAATATTCTTGGTGCATTACCTTGGTGTTGTGTCGCAGCTGGCTGCGCAGCCATCCGAAAGGCAGAGGTAGAATGGGTTCGGGTCCGTGGACCCTCATCTCCGATCCATTCCTCGCTAGTCGGTCAGCCGCGTCGTTGCCTCGCGATCCACTGTGGCCCTTTATCCATTGGAGGATAATGGTGTTTGTTTCACTTACCTTCGTCAGAGCTCGATGGCACTCGTATATTAGCCCCGATGTCATAGTGTCGCTCTGTAGGGCTTGCAGGACCGATCTGCTATCGGAAAGAATACGGATTGGAAAACCCTGTACCTCTCTAGACGTGATCACTGTTGCAGCCATTATGATTCCCATACATTCCGCCTGAAAGACGGTGTTGTGGATTCCCAATGGCGATGACATTTTGATATTCAGGTCTTCTGAGTAAACCCCAGAACCTGTACCTGTTGATGTTTTCGACCCGTCTGTGAAGATTCTCAACTCCTTGGGGTTGATGCCTTCCCCTGGGTCTTCATGTAATTGTATTCTGTATTTTTTGTCGAATACGTACTGTTTGGGTATTCTGTCGGTGACCGCTTCGATGAGCGGTTCCCTGTTCGCCAGTTCACCAAGTATACCTGTATGAGTTACTTTTACGTTTCTCCATAGGTTTAGCTTCCTGAGTCTTACCGCGGCCGCTCCCGCCTCCTGTTGGATAAACAGATGCAGCGGCGGCAAGTTCAGTAGGGCTTCCAGGGCCGCAGTCGGGGTGGTCCTCATCAGCCCGTAGTCGCCATGCAAGCTAGCCTTTGAAGTCGTTGTAGCTTTGCTTCGCCGGTGATTAGTTTGGTTCTCGGCCACCAAACCACTGCGCCATAGCTGATAATTGGCCTGATGACGGACTGGTACAGCCACAGAGTGATTCTTGGGGATAAACCCCGTCTTTTACCTATCATTCTGCGGCACTGCCAGAAGGCTATTGTGGCCTTGTCAATCTTGCTGTTGAGATGGCTGCTCCAGTTCAGTTTGCTATCTAGAATGATTCCTAGATACTTCACCTCCGAGCTGAACTGCAGCTCCGTTCCGAACAGTCTAGGGGGTTTGTAGTTCCCCAATAGTCGTTTGTTAGTGAACATTACCTGTTCCGTCTTTCTGGGATTGACGGTAAGTTCGTTGTCTATGCACCATCTCTCCACAATCCGTAGCGCCTGTTGTGTAACATTACACACGGTACTGCTGACTCTGCCGCTAATTAGAATGGCAATATCGTCAGCATACCCGATCGTAAAGTAGTTGTGCTGGTTCAGTCTGGTTATAAGGCCATTCACCACCACGTTCCACAGTAGTGGGGAGAGCACCCCTCCTTGTGTACATCCTTTAACCACCAGTGCATGTTGTGTCCCAGATGATGTAAGTCTGATGACTCTTTTACTGAGCATGTTACCTATCCAGTCAACCATTACCGGGTGCACACCGTGCTTAACCAGGGCCGACGAGATGCTGGTGAAGTTGGTCATGTCAAACGCACCTTCTATGTCGATGAAGGTGCCGAGACACATTGCCTTGTTTTCAATGGCCTCTTCTATTTTGCTGACCACTGCATGTAGAGCTGACTCTGTTGATTTACCTTGGCTGTACGCATGTTGGTGTGAGTGTAGGCGTACTATAGCCAGGGCGTTTTCTCTCAGATCCCGTTCACACAGCCTTTCGAGGGTCTTCAGCAAAAACGATGTTAGGCTGATAGGTCTGTGGGATTTGGGTTCGGAGTAGTCACTTTTCCCGGTTTGGGGATGAAGATTACCTTTACCTCCCTCCACTGCTTTGGCACGTACCTGTGAGCTAAGCACGCTACCAAGACAGCGGTAAGCCTATGGGTCAGTTGGTTGCTTCCCCACTGTAGAAGTGCTGGGAAGACCCCGTCCAACCCTGGGGATTTGAAGGAGTCAAAGCTGTTGCTGTAGCCCATCTAACTTTTGGTGGACTTACTACCTTGAGTGCATACTCCCATTGCTCCTCTGTTGGGGTCACATCCTCTTCGAGCCAATCGACCGACCGCATGATGCGGCAGCCTGGAAAATGCGTTTGCACCAGAATGGTCTCAGCTTCTCCCAGCGTGCTCGTGAAGGTGTTGTCTGGCTTTCTCAGGGAGCCCCTCATCTGGCTAGATTGGTTAACGAGAACCTTCCTTACCCTGTTGGCCTGTTCGCAGGTTTCCACGCTGCTGCAGAATTTGCGCCACGAGTCGGTACTTCTATACCTTAAACGTTTCTTGTATCTGGACTTGGCCTTCTTGTACTTGTCTCAGTCCAGATCGGCGCATGTATTCATTGCTCTATTTAGGAGTCGCCTTACCTTTTTCCTGAGTCTTTCCAGTTCAGGCCCCCACCAGTTCACTTTGTTCTCCGGTGGGATTGATAAGGAACATGCAGTTTGATAGGAGTCTATAATATTGTTAGTTAACATGTCTACCTGTTTTTCTATCTGTCCTGTTCCCTCGAGTCTGTCTGGGCATGTCTGCTCGCTGAGCAGCTGCTCCAGTCTCTCGACGTAATGCACGCGGTTGGTTTTGCGTGGGTTACGCCTAGGGACTACTGGGACTGTGTTTACCTGCACGTCGAAGCGTATCCATCTGTGATCTGAGCACGATGCCTCATCGGATACGTGCCAGTTGGAGATGGTTCCAGAGGCCGCTTCTGTGGCTAGTGTTAGGTCGATGATTGTCCTACTACGTCTGTTCACGAATGTGGGTTCAGAGCCCACGTTCATGATCTGTAGATTATTCGTCATCAGATATTCAACTAAGAGCTTACCTCTTTCGTTTGTTGTTTTCATTCCCCAGAGGATGTGATGTGCATTGGAGTCAGTGCCTACAATCAGTTGCAGTCCGGACTCTTCGCAGTATGTTATCAGCCGTGCCATGTTATGCGGCGGTGGCGCGTCAGCCTCTGGCATGTAGGCCAACGCGATCACCATCTCCGGCAGGCTGTGGTCTTGCGTTCTGTGCAGCTTAATGGCGCAGAGATCTCTAGAACAAAAGCTCGTCAAAATTTGCGCCTGTATATCCCTAGTGATGTAAATACAGGCCCTGGTGTTTTCCGGGCCCGTATGTGCAATGAGCTTACCTCCAGCATTCCGGAGTCCGCATACCATGCCATTTCTGACCCACGGCTCTTGGATCAGCGCAATGGCTGTTGTGTTAACCTCCAACCATTTCCGCATCTGAGCCGTTGCTGCCATGCTATGGTGGAGGTTAGCTTGGAGGACCTTACAGGACGAGTGAGTCGGGTGAGCTATCTTCAGATAGCCTCTCCCCCGCCTCCTCCGTCCCTGTCCCCCCTATGGCCAGGTTGTCCAGGTCAGTTAAGCAAGCCCCTTCCTCCGACTCCCGAAGCGGCTCTACCACGACCACCGATTCTTCGGTCTGGAGTTTGGGGCTCAACTGCCTCGTAGGGGGCGGTTCAGGAATGGCCGGGATTGCTCCTGACTCTTCTTCCTTCACCTGCCCTACGCTGTCATCTGTGCCCTCCATTTGGTCTTCACGCCCCGTTGGCAGGTCCTCGGCGAATTTGCCCTTTGGACCCTGGAATTTTACGTACACCGACCCCAGCAAATAGCAGAGTCGGCGTTCGCGTTCAACCAGGGTCTGCACCACATCCTCAGGAGCGCTAAAGATCAGGAACGTGTTACCGTCCTGTCTATCGACCTTGTGGAGGACCCAGCTGTCTACCCTTGCCCACTTGTTCTGGAACCGCAGCGCGCGTCCCACCTTCCAGATGTCCGGTTGTTCACCTGGAAGCAGAACGCCGCAGCGGACCAACTTGACGAGGTCGCGCTGTCGCTTGACTGTCAGTCTAGCACCCGTGGGCAAGGTGAGCTCCGAGACTATGCGCGTGAGGTATCCCACGGTATCGTGGTCACCACACCACAGTTTCAGAGCCCCGTTTGCGTAGGTCGGTTTACCCTGAAAGACAGGGTTCACCGGCTCGTCATCGGTCGCTTCTATGGAGTCCTTGAGAAGGCGCTCCTGTAGAAAGGACCTGTACCTCTTGTGCGGCTTGTGCAGTCAGGGGCTCACCGGTCGCAGTTGTTACCGCAACCAGTAGGTCCGACTGCACAGCCGCAGCATAGGGGACATGGGTTCCGTCCGCTAGCTTCGGCTTTTTGGGGTCCCCCCTCGGCGACTGAGAGTCGTCGAGGCGAGCCCTTTTGGGCGGTGCCTGGGACGTACTTCCATCCCCCGCTTTGACCTTCGCCAGCACCTCGCCGCGTTGGGCGCGACCGGTTGCCTGGTTGCCCTGGCCACCTGCCGCCCCCCTCGCAAACTTGACGGACCCCATGGGTTTGGGTTCTTTGGCTTGGGCCCTTCTTTGACGTTGGCGCTGCCTCTTGCTCTTGCGCTTAGGCTTAGGTTCGCTCCCTGGTTGGAAGGACCCTGTACCACCCACGCGTCCCGCCGACTTGCTGGGTTTCCCCTTGGCTTGTCGTCGGCCGACAAGAGTCTACGCCTCGTCAAAGCGTTGGAGGGCAGCCACCTTTTCCGCCGTCCGGGTTCTGGGTTGCCCCGGTGCCCTGTCGGCAACAAGGATGGCACCCTCTGTTGAGGACGCCGTCGACGTGGACGGCCTAGGTTCCTCCGGTTTCCCAGTTTCCCCTCGGCCACCCACGGACTTGCGTTTTGTGTGTGGTGGCGCCACCTTGGTAGCACCACCCCCATGTCTGTGTGTGTTTGCTGAGGTCAAGGTCGACTTCGCTGCCTTGCCTCCGCTTGTGGAGGAGGGCGGTCCCAACTTCGTGGTACCGCTCCCCTGTTGTGTCTGTTGAACTTGTAGTGGGTGTTTGGTAGACGGACCCGCATTCGCGGTTCTCGCCACCAGTGAGGTACCATCCGGTTTCCCTTCAGGTCCCTGTGTGGGTTTGGATCTGTTTTTATCCATAGTGTGTAAGAAATAAATTCATCCACTGCGCTCCCTACCCTCCATGGAGCCCGCAACGTTGGGGATGCCGTTTCGACACCGGGGCTACGCAGTGGGTATAGATATGAAAGGTTGGGTTCCAAGCGCGACATCGGGAGCTGCAGATGCCCGGCTGGTGACCGCGATCCCACGGCCCCCAGTTGTTCCGAACACCCTTGCCCCGTCAGCATGGCCGGTCCCCGTGTCCTCCCAGAGGACCCTTCCCCATCTCGCCAGCGTAAAGCACCCGGCTCATCCGTGCAGTTACGCATGTCCGTTTCCCCGCAGTGGCTAGCTACGGGGCTACCGTTTGGCCTGAAATCCGGACCAAAGAGGGCGTGTTGTCTCCCGTATATTGATACTATTAACTATTAGTTTAATATCAACGGCTGTTATTTTTTTCTGCTGAAATCTGCTGTAAACTGCTGCTATTTCTCGCAAATGCCAGTTGCACAAAAAACAGTCCTGAGTCATTGAAGACCCATCGCAAACGTGTTGTCAATATCACCCCTGCAGGCCTAGCATGCGCGCCACGACAAAATTTTGTCTACCCCTTTTCTCGTATTATCTCTCTATGTCTACAGTAGCTAACATGCGTGCACGTGATACTCTTCTCGTTACGTCAATAGAAGAGATAATCATTAAATTTTAGTGATCTGTGGTATTTATCTCTACGGAAGCTAACATGACATCGTAATTTTGTCGAATTTAGACGTTTTAAGAAGAGAAACTTCTCGTCTTCAATATTATCGACGAGAAAGACGATAAATAAAAAATAAATAAAACCGGGTGCCTATTTTTTGCATACCATGGCGTTTCCCTATTATAATTATATAATTTCGGTATACGAAGAGCGGGAAGCGCGAAAAGTCGAGTGAAGTGTGCCATATAATGGCACAAAAAACGTATTTGCGCCCTCTTGCTTTTTATTCTTAAACAATGCGTGATAGAATTACAATTATCTAATGTGCGACAAGATATAAAGCACAACACGAGCATATTGTTTTACATATATAATTAAATTCATTTACTTATGCCGTTTTATTTTTCATAATATATTTTTTAAATTAGATATACACTTTTTATCTTAGCCAAAAGGCCGAGAACATTGTTATATAAAACATGTGTCACTCGTTTGAAATTATACTGTGAATCCAAACGTTGGCTCATCCCGGTTTGGCACGATTGGTCAATAACCTTGTAAATTCAACTTTACGACATAAGAAATAATAATGATATTCAGTTGTGATTATGGTTGATAATGTTTAATTTTTGAAATTCCTTCTTTATTAAAATTTCATAATCGCACGAATTACAAAGTGTTTTGAATTTTGGAAGTGATAGGCGAAATTTTAAGATTCTTGTATTTCTTGTTTTTTAAATTAGTTTAATAGTTAATAAGTCAGTGTTGTTAGTTAGTAATATTTAGTTAGTGTTTATATTCATTGTATATATAGTTTAGATTTCGATTAAAAATAGTGTATAGTTAGTTTGTTTTCTTATTATTTGTTAGGACTTAGGTTTAGGTGTACAATTTTTACCTATTTAGGCATAAAAATGTCTTTCAATAAAAAAGTGAGTGAAACATCGGAATCGGTCTACCCAGTGAAAAGTTCTGAGGTAATTAAAAAAAATACACTCGAATTGAGAACCTTCTCCTTTTTTGGAAGTCGGTTGATGAAGGGAATTATTTAGTTTACAATTTACAAGAACAAAATTCGTTATCCGCATAAACTTAAATAACAGGTTGTTATTTTATAACAGGTATTCATATCTGTTATTTTTCTATAACAGTAACAGATATAACAGGTAACATGTTTCACCTGTTATAACCCACGTCTGATGCTGACAAGTGTCAATTAATACAAAATCAAAGTACTCAATAAAAAATTAAATATAATTAAACGTAGTGTAAATTTAGAATGATACCAGTGTTGCATTATAAAAAAATGGTATATTTTTTTGTAAGGGCAGCACAAGTTTCTCTACTCGACAAGGCGAAGTCTTCGGAAGAGAATTTTGTCTCTCGTAGTGCGCATGTTAGGGTAATCGAGAAAATACTCGATGTAGACATTATCTCTCTCTCTCGTCAAGAGATATCTCGTTGTATGCATGCTAGGCCTGCTGACCTTCCACAGGAACTCTGGCTACGTAACTCATTGTAGGAACACAGCTCGACTTCCTGAGCTCTCTTAAAGATTTCCTGTCCTTTCGGTGTCTTCAAGACTCGGGGCTCCCATTATGTAAATATTGTATTATGGGAGTTCCGTCATTATAAAGGCCCGTTAGCCAAAAGATATTTCTTTTGGCTAACGGCACTTTTCGTTCACACTTTCGTTAGGTTGTGGTACTTCCTCGATCGGATTTCTCCAGATTTTGAACGGGATATATCCTTCTGTGCCCTACTTCTATGGAAAAAAATTGTGTGTAATTTTTTTTGTGGGAACGAGTCTATTGAAACCTTTCATTTTATTTTGGAGCTAAAGCAATAGTTTACTTTCTGATACTTTTCCGCTTCCTTAGCTTATCTGCTTCCTTTAGTCTTTTTGTGTAGGTACCTCATAAATATTACTGGATGCACCGATATTGGTGATTCTTTTTGCATTCAAAAGCTCTGTATCTGAGATCTGTAGTTTTTGAGTATATTTCTCTAACAGTATGTCATCTCTTGCAGTATCTCCCACGGTATATTACACTCTCTTTTTCATGACCATTGGTTGACTGGTCTCTTGCACTGTCCACCCTCCTATATGACACTCTCTTTAATCACCATTGGTTGACTGGAAGAGATCTCTTTTAGGAATAAGTCCACTTCTACCATTAACCATACAATTAATTTTCTGTCTTTTTTTTAATGTCTTCACCACCTCTTGTTTTTACTAGAAAAACTATAGTTTATATTAGATTCTTCGAGAATTTTTAAAATAGATACCTATATTGTATGTATGTGTATAAATCAAAGTGTAACTGCGAAATTTTTGTCAGTTCTTCTCTGCGTAATTTATATGAAATGTAGGCTAGTCTATAGACAATCGAGCACTGAATTGTGGGGTTTTGGTTTTGGGGGTTAGGTGGGGAAAAAGGGGGAGGAGTGAGTTGCTTTCTGGTACCACTCCCACCGTGTGAAACCCCATGGTTATGGAGATATCATGGTTAAAGTTTTGAGGTTATAATTGTTTTATTTAGTGCTATCACGATACCTTAGAGCTCCGCGTTTGACTCCACCTTAGCTCTGACACTGCGGGAAGTGCACTCAGGCTCCGTTTCGCAACTTTCACACGTTATTTTCGAACAGGAGTACGTAAATAAAACAATTCTAACCTCAAAAATTTAACCATGATATCTCCATAGCAATGGGGGTTTCAAACGGGGGGAGTGGAACCAGTGGGTAACCCCCCCTCCCCTCACCCCTCCACTCCAACCCCATAAAGCGTCCCGCGGTTGTCTATAGACTTACCTAAAATGTATGCATGTGCCTTAACTTCCAAACGACTACACAAAATAGGATGAACCTTTTTTATTCTTTATTGTTAGGACAAGATTTGAATAAAAATAATTGGTTGTCTGTAAAGTTGGTTTACGCCATGTTGGCGCAACGCTTACAGCCATGGATTGTACCTGTTGCGCTGGTGGTTGCGGGTTCGATCCCCACTCATGACAAACATTTGTATTGGCCATATAGGTGTTTGCCGTGATCTGGGTGTTTGTGCAGTCCTTGTGGGACTCCCCACCGTGCCTCGGAGATCACGTTAAGCCATCGGTCCCGGTTGTTATCATGTACACCTGATAGCGGTCGTTACTCATAGTAGAGAATCCGCCGACCCGCATTAGAGCAGCGTGGTGGATTAAGCTTTGATTCTTCTCCTGCATGGGGAAAAAGGCCTATGCCCAGTAGTGGGATATTACAAACTGAAGCGAAAGTTGGTGTACGGACGATATTTTAACGTCACAACGTCATAACAAAACATCTCCTCGGACGCATAGGCCAATTGAGTGGAAGAGAGATAGATGCGGCGCAAGCGTACACTGAGCGTAACGGGACAATGAGTCATCCTTTTCCGTGCATGCAACCGTCATTCATCGATATATTAGACGTTGTAACGTCAAAAAAAAAATAAACAAATCATATATTTAAAGAAATCTATCTATCTATAATATATATAAACGCGAAAGGTCACTCATCACGAAATCTCCGAAACTATAACACCTATAAACTTGAAATTTGGCAGGAAGGCTCCTTATAGGACGTAGGCATCCGCTAAGAACGGATTTTACGAAACTCGACCCCTAAGGGGGTAAAACGGGGGTTGGAAGTTTGTATGAACGTCCTGTTTTTGAAGTAAGAGAGTTGAAATTTAAAATGTAAGCTCTATAGATGATAAGAAGGTGTTTAAATAATGTATATTTAGAAATCAACTCCCTTTTTGGGTTAAAACGGGGGATGGTAGGTTGACTCACTCATCACGAAATCTCCGAAACTATAACAACTACAAACTTGGAATTTGGCAGGTAGGTTCCTTATAGAGCGTAGACATCCGCTAAGAGCGGATTTTACGAAACTCGATCCTTAAGGGGGTAAAACGGGGGTTGGAAGTTTGTATGAAAGTCCTATGTTTTTGAAGTAAGAGACTTGAAATATAAAATGTATGCTCTATAGATGGTAAGAAGGTGTCTAAATAATGTATATTTAGAAATCGACTCTCTTTTGGGGTTAAAACGGGGGATGGTAGTTTGACTCATTCATCACGAAATCTCCGAAACTATAACACCTACAAACTTGAAATTTTGCAGGTAGGCTCCTTATAAGGCTTAAACAGCCGCTAAGAATGGATTTTACAAATCTCGACCCCTAAGGGGGTAAAACGGGGGTTGGTAGTTTGTATAAAAGTCCTATGTTTTTGAAGTCAGAGACTTGAAATTTAAAATGTGTGCTCTAAAAATAGTGAGGAGGTGTTCAAATAACGTATCTTTAGAAATCAACTCCCTTTTGGGGTTAAAACGGGGGATGGTAGGTTGACTCACTCATCACGAAATCTCCGAAACTATAACAGCTGCAAACTTGAAATTTGGCAGATAGGCTCTTTATAGGTCGTACACATCCGTTAAAAACGGATTTTACGAAATTCGACCCCTAAGGGGATAAAACGGGGGTTGGAAGTTTGTATGAAAGTCCTATTTTTTTGAAGTAAGAGACTTGAAATTGAAAATGTATGCTCTATAGATAGTGAGAAGGTGTTCAAATTAATAATGCATCTTTAGAAATTAACTCCCTTTTGGGGTTTAAAGGGGGATGGTAGGTTGACTCACTCATCACGAAATCTCCGAAACTATAACAGCTACAAACTTGAAATTTTGCAGATAGGTTCCTTATAGGGCCTAAACATTCGCTGAGAACGGATTTTACGAAACTCGACCCTTAAGCGGATGAAGTGGGGGTTGGAAGTTTGTATGAAAGTCATATGTTATTAAGGTAAGAGACTTGAAATTTAAAATGTATGCTCTGTAGATGGTGAGGAAGTGTCCAAATAATACATCGTAATATATATATATATATATATATATATAAGAGAAAAAACACTGACTCACTCATCACGAGAACTCAAAAGCCGCTGGATGGTCCATCCATCCAAGATGGACAAAGATGAAATTTAGCAGGCAGGTAGATTATAGTTAGTAGACGTTCGCTAAGAACGGATTTTGCGATATTCCACCGCTAAGGGGGTTTAATTGGGGTTGATAGTTTGTACGTATACAGCAGCTATAAGTTCGCCTGATAGGTTATTTATACTGCAGCCTGAAAATAAAACTAAAAAATAATGTGGTGTATAGAGAGGTTTTATAAAAATAACTATTAAATTATACTAAATTGTGCCTTTGAAAAAGTTACTCAGAGTGACAAGCATTTCAAGTGACTGAAATAAAAAATAATTTGCGTTAAGCATCTTACGTGTCAGCCTGTAATATCCCACTACTGGGCATAGGCCTCTTTCCCCATGTAGGAGCAGGATCAGAGCTTAATCCACCACGCTGCTCCAATGCGGGTTGGTGGATATATTCCCTACTATGAGTAACGATCGCTATCAGGTGTACATGATAATAACCAGGATGACCATGATGGGAGGGGACCATGATAACATCTTAATAGTAATGCATATCTTCATAACCACGCGGACGTAGTCGCGGGCAACAGTTAATCTATACTTATAATAAAATGGTAGGAAAGTCAAAACTGTATATTGAATATTTTTTTAAAAGAATACTTGGGGTGTGATCTACAATCGATACCGAAGCAAAAAATATAGTTTTTAGAATTTTTGTCTGTGTGTATGTCCGGGATAAACTCAAAAAGTACTGCATGGATTAATTTCAAATTTGGCAAGAATATTATTAAGAAGTCGGGTCAACATATAGGCTACAAATTATCACGCTATCACCTACGGGGAACGAGCAGTGAACCTTTATTTCTTCAACGCATTCTGTAACAACGTGTAATCTAACGACGCATATTTGAATGTTGTTATTATGTTAATAACCATGCTAAAAGCTAGCTTCATACTATAAATAAAGACATTCTGTAGTATATTTAGTATCAGCATTGCACCCGTGCGAAGCCGGGGCGGGTCGCTAGTACATATATAAAAGCGAAAGGTCACTCATCATAAAATCTCCGAAACTATAAAACCCCCAAACTTGACATTTGGCAGGTAGGCTCCTTATAAGACGTAGGCATCCGCTAAGAACGGATTTTACGAAACTCGACCCCTAAGGGGGTAAAACGGGGGTTGGAAGTTTGTATGAAAGTCTTATGTTTTTGAAGTAAGAGACTTGAAATTTAAAATGTATGCTCTATAGATGGTGAGAAGGTGTCCAAATAATGTATGTTTTGAAATCAACTCCCTTTTGGGGTTAAAACGGGGGATGGTAGGTTGACTCAATCATTACGAAATCCCCGAAACTATAACAGCTACAAACTTGAAATTTGGCAGGTAAGTTTCTTTAGGGCGTAGACATCTGCTAAGAATGGATTTTACAAAACTTGATTCCTAAGGGGGTTAAACGGGGGTTGGAAGTTTGTATGTAAGTCCTATGTTTTTGAAGTAAGAGATTTGAAATTTAAAATGTATGCTCTATAGATGGTGAGAAGGTGTTCAAATAATGTATCTTTTGAAATTAACTCCCTTTTGGGGTTAAAACGGGGGATGGTAGGTTGACTGAATCATCACAAAATCCCCGAAACTATAACAGCTACAAACTTGAAATTTGGTAGGTAGGTTTCTTATAGGGCGTAGACATCTGCTAAGAATGGATATTACAAAATTCGACCGATGGTCCATCCATCCAGGATGGACAAAGATGAAATTTAGCAGGGAGGTAGATTATAGTTAGTAAACGTCCGCTAAGAAAGGATTTTTTGATATTCCACTGCTAAGGGCGTTTGATTGGGGTGATAGTTTGTATGAAACATATGCAGCAGCTATAAGTTCGCCTGCTAGGTTATTTATACTGCAGCCTGAAAATGAAACTAAAAATGTGGTGTATAGAGAGGTTTTATAAAAATAACTAATAAATTGTACTAAATTGTGCCTTTTAAAAAATTACTCAGCGTGATAAGCATTTCAAGTGACTGAATAAAAAAAATAATTTGCTTAAACATCTTTATAGTAATGCATATCTTCATAACCACGCGAACGTAGTTGCGGGCAACATTTAGTGTATTATAACAATAAGTCCCCAAAAGTGTATGTGATCGATTCCCTCAAAATTTACTGAACGGCTTTTTATGCGGTTTTACCAATAGAGAGAGTGCTTCAAGAGGAAGGTTTACGGAACGACTAAGCCGATTTTGATGAGATTTTGAGTTTCACTGGAAGTTTGCCGGGAAAACTTTGTGACTCACTGATTTAAACGCGGGCGAAGCCGCGGGCACAGCTAGTATATATATATATATATATATATATATATATATATATATATATATATATATATATACTATTTTAGGGTTGAAAAAAAAGATTCTACAACCCATGCCACGGTTCGCTTAAACCGAATATAAAAATCATCATATCAAAAATTTCGATCTAGCGGGTACATCGTTGCATAGCTTAATTGGCTAGAGCGCCGACACGGTCAGTCGGAGACGCGGGTTCGATCCCAGCTAGAGCGGTCAATTTTTGATATGATATTCAAAAATATTTAGAATTCCTAATGTGTGGGTAACACAAAAATAAAATCGTACATATTAAGATTTTACAATTTAACGAATTATTTTATTTTTTTATTGTATATAGTATACTATTGTGACACATCATCCCCACTAATTAGATGGCTCTAATTCAATTAATTTGTTTGCTACGCTTTCACGCGAAAACTACTTAACTGATCATCATGAAACTTTGTACGTATATTCTCGGAGGTACCAGAAGTAACATAGGATACTTTTTATTAAAAAAATTAAATGCGAGCGAAGCCGCGGGTAAAAGCTAGTATAATTATATATACTGATTTATAATAATTTATAGTTTTTTTTAACAGACTTCCAAAAAAGGAGGAGGTTCTCAATTCGACTGTATTTTTTATGTATGTTACATCAGAACTTTTGCCCGTGTGGACCGATTTCGACAGTTTTTTTTTTTATCGAAAGGTGTTGTGCGTCAATTGGTCCTATTTAAATTTATTTGAGATCTAACAACTACTTTTCGAGTTATATCTAATAATGCGTTTTTACTTGATGCTTTTTTCGTCGACCAACGTTGTATTACTCGTCGATGTAATTGAAGTCGGTTTTTTTCGTTTGCGAGCAAACACAATTATTAATAAGTAGGTAACATCTAAAGTCGATTGTAGCTTCAAATTAATTAGCGTTAATAATTAAACCCTCATGTAATTTGCATTTGCATAACGCAGAGGCATCCTAATTATAATTACTGTGAAATTGCTTTGTAACTACATTTAAGTACAAATGTAAATCTTTTTATTTGGACCAAATACAGTATTGACGATCCAAAAGTGCTTTTAAAGTGCACTTGAATAAAGTCGTTCTTGATTTCGTTGTGATTGCGATCGCGTGTTTATTGTGCAAATGATTTGTTATCATTGAATTTGTTCCCATGGATAATATTTTAGTTTTTATTAATTTAATAAGTTTTTTTTTTTACTTTATATCATTTTAAATATATTTATTTTTATAAGTAAGCTATTCGGTGTGAAAAAAGTTGTCTGAATGGTTTCTTGATTTTGAATGATTAATTTATTATAATATATATAAAGGAATATATAAGGAATGCCTAACCGGGCATCCAGATTAGAGAAAACATGATTTTCGTTAGTGAATTTTTTTTTGCGACATATCAGAGTAAAGAGATGTATAGTTAACTGCTTCGTATTGTATTTTTGGCTTTGGCACAACTATACGCTTTTTTAATTCAAAATAAATTTGTTTATGATCCGACATACTAGATTCAATTAAACAAAATTGAAATGGGTGTTCTTTCTCGTTCGAGCAGATATGGTCTATGATCGTTTTAGTTGTGTTCGTCTCTCGCGTACAATGTTCTACATCAATTTTATTCAATAAAATGTATCCTCATTCCCTTATGCCGTTTTGATACTCCATTGCTCGGGAGTCATTAGAGAGCAGGTTGATATTGAAATCACCAAAGACGACACATCGCTTTCGCTGTTCGAGACATGTTGAGAATCTATCCAAGAAGTCATTTACGTTTGTATCAGGTGGTCTATATACCAATCATATATTTAGAGCTAGTTTGTTAATATAGATCCACAGGTAGTTATTTCTGTCATTGTAAAGCGATTCAGTTACGTCAAAGGTAAAATTTTTATGTATAAAGATTGATGGTGAGGTGAGGTGGTGTACCACCTCCCGTACCACCAGATCGGATGTTAAAGACATGCGTATAATTGGGTATTTGTATTGATTGTGCTTCATATTCTAGGTTTCTGTTAGCAGCAAAATCGACCGGTATGTATTTCAGAATGCAAGTTAGTTCTTCGAGCTTTCCTGAAGTATGTAAGCTTCGCACATTTGCGTAAAAACATTTAAGGGACGAAGAGCTTGTAACAATATTCTGGTAATTATTTGCCAATTGGTAGGTAATATTATTATTATCGTTTAGTTGTGAATTACTTATTTTACTATTGTGTTGATTTGTTTTTCTCAGTTTTTTGAGGACCCTGTTATGATTTTCGGAACGCCTTTATATACGCCTATATATTTAATTGTTAAATTAGTTTCTCCTTTATCCGTGCGCATTGCCAGCTGCTCACGCAAGGCGCTCATATACTGTTTTTGTAGTAGTGTTTGATCTGAGTATATACGTAAATTTTCGTTCTTTATCTTTGTCTTATTACGCAATAAATATTTAACTGTGCTCTCAGATTCGAAGCAAACTTTTATGGGTCTAGATTTTCCGGAGATTTGTTTTCCCAAACGGTATATTTTAATTGGTTGAGGGGAATCGGGGCTTATACCTAGTGTGCAGGATATTTAGAAGTTTTTGTTTGTCTTGTTCTTTCATTTTCAATACATCCGAGATTGTATCTTCCGGAATGCCGACAACGACAATATTCTTTGATCTCAGAGTACGTTCATGGAGCTCAGCGGCAAGATCTTCATAAACGGTATGGGGTGTATTTTGAAACGTAGTTGGCAAGGGATCATTGTTCATTGTCGACAAAATTTTATCTTTTTCCATTTCTATTTTTGCAAAGGAGATTACATATATCAGAAGACACTGACTGGATAACACCCGTAAATGGGTGCCCGCAATACCAAAAAAAAAAGAAAGTATAATTCAACATTTCGAATTCTTATTTATAGCTTGACTAGAAATATATAAAACCTGCAGGTATCGCCACTATTTCTTTTATACAGTAACACTAGCCTTACCCATGATTTCCCTCGATTTCCCCTGTTCATGTCTTCCTCTTTTTATTTCCCCCTGGACCCTAATTTCCCCTGAAAAGAGAAAAATCCCCTCATTGTGAAAACAATGTCGCTACGTCCTAAATTCTAGCGCAGCCAGTGGCAGAAAAGAGAACTAAGATCTGGTTTTATTATTGTGTACAATCATTATTGCGGAAAAGCCTGTACCGTTCGGTCTCATCGTAATACTTCGTGCTGCTTACCATCGAGTGGAGATAAAAAGTGATAAAAAAGAAATACACTTTTCTAACATAATTATTTTGTAAGCCAAGTTATTTTGTTATTGATCACGTAACTCTTTTGGAAATCGTTTTCGCAATACTTATACTAGTAATTATCTTCGTATTTTATGGAGATATTGCAATAACTTCTTAGATGAGGGCAAAATTTATATGTACCTATTACACTTGAATGACAAAATTGATATCTAAGTAGGGGAGCGAGGGGCTTGTTGTAACATTTTTCATGAAAACTAATATATCTTGAAATCTATTGATTATATTGCTACTAAATAAAGATGGATGGATGCTGTAAAAATAATACCATAACTATTAGTCATTATTTTACAATCAATTATTTTCTAGAAGAAGTGCGGTGATACAACTTACCTCGTGTTTGGGGCAAGTTGTAATATCTACCGGGACAAGTAGTAACGACAACAAAAAACGACACTAATATCTGTAATCATTTATTCTTTGTTTATTTTTAACAAAATTGACACCTTTTTAAAGTAGGTATTATGTAATTCTTGTCAAAAATCAACTCAAATAGACTTTTAAGTAATCAATGCCTAAAAATTGTACTTGTACTTAATATATATAATTAACTACTTGTATGTACTTAAACACTACTTATAATCATCATTGCACTTTTATATCACAGTAAGTAATTAAATTATTTATATGTAAGGTATGCTTCGTAATTATCTCTTTTTAATATCTATCTAACAAAGTATTGTACTTATACATATAAGAATCAACATTTGGTAGGTTTCATTATAATTAAATTCAGTCTTCATCGGAGCAACAATTAATACAAATAAAAGAAATAGTGTCTCCTGTAACACATCCTACATGTGCCCACATCTTACAAATGATACACTCTACCCAATCTTCTTTATTTGAATCTGTGTAAGCTTCACCACATACCAGACAATATGTATCTATAAAGAGAGACGTGACATAATCCGAAAGTCTGACTAGTTTTCCGAATACTGCATTTTTTTCTAAAACTTCAGCTGCCGCTAACTCGTACACTTCTTGGCTTTGTGTTGCCCGCTCTGACTTTCTTTTATACACCCTCATTCTAGAAGAACATATCTTAGGGCATATTGTAACACGTTACATCAAGCCTGGAATTTTGTTACAACTAGCCCCGGGTTTTTGTTACAACTAACCCCATGGTATGATTTTTAACATTTATCAACATAACTATTTAAACAACTAGCTGACCTGGCGTACTTCGTATCACCTTATTTTTTTCTGAAATATAATAATAACATAATATATCAAAATAAAATATAGCCTATCTTTTAAGTTGGATCAAACTGCACACGGTGTGCAAATTTGACTAAAATCGGTTAAGTAGTTTAGGAGTCCATTGAGGACAAACATTGTGATACAAGATTTATATATATTAAGATTTAGCAACCTTAAAAACTGTTACACATTATCAAAGATAGATAAATTTGTATCTAAATAAGATATAGAAAGTCTGAAATTAGTCGATATTAATAATGCAAACCAAAATTTTACGACAGTACAATTTCATATTACTTGGCAAAAATGATGCGCGTGCACAATTTCGCTCACTGCGCCGACTGGCGGGACACTGGCTATGGCAACATGATGCAACGCGGTTTATAGGTTAAATCGAGTCAAAGAAATGCGTTGATAAAGTTTAAGATCCTAGTGAAAAGAGCCTGTTACTACTTTCCCCTGTTACAACAAGCCCCTCGCTCCCCTAGTCAGTATATGGTATCACTTTCTTAGTTTAAAATGCTATTTTATGAACAGCATATTGTAACAAAGTATCCGTAATAAAACAACACAATTATAAATATAAAATCTTTCTCTTTAGAAATTGGAATTAAACCTTGAAAAATATATATCTATATAAATAAAAAAAGTGTGTGTCAGTTCCGACGCACGACAAGGTCTAAATAGGCACAAAAAGGCTTACTAGTCTAAGAAAAGGTTTAATAAACGAATATAAACGAATTCAATAACTCTATCTACCGGAACCCAATTCGGTTACGAGAAACGTAACGAAATCATTCGTTCAGTAGATTTTTTCCTCATATTTTTTTCATACCGGAGGCCTTATATGAAAATCGATTCTTAATTATTGAGTAAACTCTAAAAACGTTGAACATACGAGAGTTACTTCTCGTAGAACCAACGTGAACGTTGCCCTGTGTTGTTTCGTTAACCTCACAATATCTTCGTAATGCCAAAAGATCTTAAGGACAAAAACATTTAAATGTAACGGTCGAATACAGTTCCCAGGTTCATCGAATGACTGCTCAGTGACTTAAAATGTAATCCTACTTTTAACCGACTTAAAAAAACGGAGGTGGTTCTCTATTCGACTCTATTTTTTATGTCTGTCCTCAAAACTAATTACTAGGTGTACCGATTGATGTGATTCTTTTTTAATCGTAAGCTGGCCTGTCATGTGATCTTATTTTTGTTTGAACGCAATCTAACGATTACTTTTTTGAGTTTTGCCTAACAATACGTATTTAATTTATTGTTTTTTCGACTACCTACCTTTTATTACTTCTTGATGTATATTGAAGTGGGTTTTTGTTTTCGCTTAAGAGCCACTATTTTTTAATATAAATTTTAATAAACAAAAATTAATGATGTGTTAGTGCAGCGGCTGCTGTGAGCATTGGCTGTTGCGCTGGCGGTAGCAGTTTCGATCCCCGCTCACGACAGATATTTGTATAGGCCATAGAGATGTTTGTCGTGGTCTGGGCGTTTGTGCTTGTGTGTCTGGAGCCCCAAAACGGGAAAAAATCCAACTGCGATTATTTTTATTGCTTATAACTTTTATCAAAACATTACCAACCTTGATTCTTGAACCATCTTTAATTTTCACAAAGTTAACTGGTCATTTTCAAACAAAATATCGATGCGGCAGCAGCGGCAAACGACTGAGGAAAAGAAAAATCCTTGAGCCGCAACAGCTAATTTTATTTAGTTGGCCGTAAATCATAGACATACAAATTTGGGTTGGGCTTTATGAAGATAGTTGAAAATGTTCTTATCATCATTGGTGCAGTTAAAAGCACTTGGTTAAGCTTTTAATAATGTGTAAACAAATAAATAAATAAAATTAAATAGTTAGCAGACCATCACGCTGTAAGGTTGGGAATTCAATTACTTTGAACCTTGGGGTTAATTTGTATATATATATTGCAAATATTATTTGTAAGAAAGATTATTTGTAAATCAGTCAGCTGCTATCTAAAAAACAAGCACTAATTACACGCACTTAAATCTATTTTTATTTGTTTTAGGGTTTCTCGGTAAGATTCTCATGGAGAAACTTCTGAGATGCTGTCCTGGCGTGGAGAATATATATATTCTGATCAGGCAGAAGCGAGGAAAGGACATCTATACGAGAATCGAAGAAATGTTTGAAGATCCGGTAAGTTTCTCATATTAACTAACTTGATTCATACGTTTTTAGTTATCAAAACATAACTAAAAATGAACAAAAAAAACATAACTTATATATATTTATAATAAATTTGTTGTAACTTGTACACTTATGCTGAGACTAGACCATTTCCTTTGCCCTAAGGTTGCCTGGAAGAGATCGCTTTTTAGCGATAAGGCCGCCCTTTGTACCTAATGAATATATTGTCAATATTTTTTTTTTTTTGATATGTATCATTACTGTTTTTGGTGTACAATAAAGTGTATTATTATTATTGTACTGAATTTCACTCCGCCCGCCCAATAAATAATAGATAGATATATTATAATAACTACTTATATAAATAATATAGTAAATTTACTTATACTTACATATATAAATATAAGCGGGTGGAGGAATACGCCCCGGCAGGGAGATCAAACGGCCGGGGGTTAGGGCTGTAGGCTGAGAAACCGGCGGACAATCCTAGCCGAGTCAAGTAACACCGCCTTCTGCATCCTGGCTGCGAGCGAACCGTCCCGGATCCCCAGTTGCCTCAGATGGTGAGCGAGGCTAACCGGGATCAAACCGTTGGCAGATATTACGATAGGGATTATTTCAGCAGACCCCACACCCCACATGTCGACAATCTCGTGCGCCAGATCCAGATATTTACGTTTTTTCTCAGTCTCGGCTTTCACGAGGTTCTCGTCATGCGGGACGGTGATGTCCACTAAAAATACCCTCGACCGTGCCCTGTCCATCACCACGATATCAGGCTTGTTCGCCAGTATCGTCCTGTCTGTGGCGATAGGCAGGTCCCAGTAGAGCCGGACTCCGTCGCGTTCGAGTACTGGCACCGGTGAGTATTGGTAATACGGCATCCTCTTTTCCAGAAGACCGTACATAAGAGCAAGCTCTTGGTGGAGAATCTTGGCCACTTGGTTGTGTCTGTGCAAGTACTCAGTATTAGCAAGCACGGAACAACCCGAAAGCACATGCCTGAGTGACTCACCGGGATGACGACAGGCTCGACAGAAGTCGGGAGTGCCATCCTTCAGGACGTGCTTTCGGTAGTTGTTCGTCTTGACCACCTGATCTTGTATTGCACAGACAAAACCTTCGGTTTCTCCAAAGAGGTCGCCGAATCGCAGCCACTGCACGGAGGCCTTACTGTCCACGTTATTATTATTATTATTATTATTATTATTATTATTATTATTTCTTTTATTCAGTATATTTTCTTATGATTACATTTTTAAATATATTTATAAAAAAGACAAATAAAAATATTTAAAAATATAAAAATAGTAGTCCTCCGATGGCAGGTTGAGGCCCAGGCCACCGGTAGTTAAGGTTCCAGGCTGAGGAACCTCCTCACAATGCGGGCCGTTTCAAGCAACACTGCCTTTTGTATCTGATCCTTGATCCAACAGTCAAGTGAGAGTTTCTTAAGGTGTTGGTCGAAACTCTTCGCTAATAGACCATTAACCGATACAACAATAGGAACAATTATTGTTGAGTCTACATTCCACATGCCGGTAATCTCGTGGGCAAGGTCTAAATATTTACTTAATTTTTCTTTTTCGGCCTTTACGAGATTATCGTCATGTGGAACTGTAATGTCAACAATAATTGCTCGGCGCGCTGATCGGTCTACTAGCACTATATCAGGTTTATTGGCTGCAATAAACCTGTCAGTGACAATAGATCGATCCCAGTAGAGCAATGCACGACCATTCTCAAGAAATGGCGTTGGGCTATACCTATAATAAGGCAACTCATTTTCAACGAGGCCGTACCGAATTGCAAGTTGTTGGTGTATAATCCTGGCTACTTGGTTATGTCTATGCAAGTACTCACCGTTAGCAAGATGACTACAACCGGAAACAATATGTCTAATGGATTCTCCAGGCTTATGGCAAGCTCGGCATATGTCTGGAATTCCATCTTTCATGATATGTTTCCGGTAGTTATTCGTCTTAATAACTTCGTCCATAATTGCACAGACAAAACCTTCGGTTTCTCCGAAGAGGTTCCCGTGTTGTAACCAGGATATAGAGCTGGGCTGGTCTACATCTGGGTCTGTCAGAACTTTGTAGAACCGGCCATGTAATTCCTTGCTCTTCCATACGGCCACGCGGTCAACGGTACGCATTACTATAGGCTTACGCCATTTCTCTTTGCCTAAGGACAGCGGAGTAAAGCCCCTATCAACTGCAACAACGTCCATGTGCATATCGTTTTTCATATTTAAAAAATACCCTCTGAGATTACACACCTCACGATTGTGGAGATTTTTAGCGTTTAAAAAGCCACGACCCCCACATTTTCGTGGGATGTATAATCTCATCACAGACGATCGAGGATGGTGTATTCGGTACGCTGTTAACAGTTTACGGACATGGCGATTATTATTATTATTATTATTATTATTATAACTTAAAACGAATACTGATAATGTTAAAAGCGTAAAAATTAAGTTTCTTTCAATTATCCTCAAAAAATTTCCACTTTGTTGGCATAACGTAAACATAATAATTATCTTATTGTATAATAACAATTCAAATGTACTAAATAACTTATTTAGTACGTTTGAATTTAACTTTATATACGAGTATGATTTTTTATAAAGTATTTATATAAACCATTTTTAATATCATATCAAAATACCGTCTATAGTGAGTTCTTCAGAGCCGCGGTCGCTTAGAACCGAATATAAAATCATTACATAAAAAATGTCGATCTAGCATGTAAATCATTCCATAACTTATTTGGCTAAAGCAGCGACACGGTCAGCCGGAGATGCAGATTCGATTCCCGCTGGAACGGTCGATTTTTGATATGATACTAAAAATTGTTTAGAATTACCTCATGTGTGGGTAACACAAAAATAAATCGTACGCAGTATTTATCTATCATTAAAATAAATAAGAATAAAATAAACAGATTTTTAGATTTTGCATCGTAAATATGTTGCATAATTGTTTCTTTTTTATTTTTATTATTTATTAAGATTAATACGTAATATTTAATTGTTTGCATCAAACATCTTAAAGTTTAGCTTGTTCATTATTTGAATGATATTAAGTTGTCGATCGATTCATTTGAATAAGTACGGTAAATTGTGACATGAAGTGAACACTTGTATTAAAATTATGACATTAAATTATCGTTTATTGTGACTACAAACGTTCTCAAGATCTGCTTTGTATTATGACATTTGATTTTATTCATAGTAGATAAAGAGTTTGTATAAATAATATAATTAATTACTAGCTGATCCCGCAAACGTTTTGCTATATTTGTCCCCATACCGGACCGGGGTGTTGAATCTTAAAATACGGCTCTGAAGCATCCATAGACTAAAAACAGTTACAATGTCGTTAGCGGGAATAGGGGGTAACAATTTGCATCGGGTTGATTTTACGTTTATTTTCCATTCTAATTGGTATAAAAATATAATGGGTGTCAAGTAGATATTTGTATGTCAATTTTAATTTCTGTGTTATATAAATAACCCTTGACCTCAAAAAGAAGTAATTCTGAAATAATGTAAACATCACCTTGGCCTAGATGACTGTTTGTCTTTCAGTTCTGCGAAAACTTGTCCACCTGCATGATTGCTTACATTCTTGTATGTTCTTTTGTTATGTTACATATCATAAATTAAATATTTATTTACCGTTTACTCTCCAAATTAAATTGTACTTTTTATGTATTACCTCATGAAAGGGTTTTAACAAGTAGATAGTTTTTAACCGACTTCCAAAAAAGGAGGAGGTTCTCAATTCGACTGTTTTTTTTTTTTTTTATTTTTATGTATGTTACATCAGAACTTTTGACCGCGTAGACCGATTTCGACAAATTTTGTTTTAATCGAAAGATGGTGTGTGCCAATTGGTCCCATTTAAATTTATTTGCGATCTAACAACTACTTTTCGAGTTATATCTAATAATGCGTTTTTACTTGACGCTTTTTTTGCCGACCTACGTTGTATTATTATACCGCATAACTTTCTACTGGATGTACCGATTTTGATAATTCTTTTTTTGTTGGAAAGGGGATATCCCTAGTTTGGTACCGTGATAAGGAAACCAGGATCTGATGATGGGATCCTAGAGAAATCGAGGGAAACTCTCGAAAATTCGTAATAACTTTTTACTGGGTGTACCGATTTTGATAATTTTTAATTTAATCGAAAGCTGATGTTTATTATGTGGTCACATATAAATTTTATCGAGATCTAATAAGTACTTTTTGAGTAATCTTTGATAACGCGTAGTTGCTTGACTATTTTATCGTCGATCTACGTTGTATTACTTGTCGATGTAATTGAAGTCAGTTTTTTTTCGTTTGCGAGCAAACACAATTATTGGGTTGGTTAGTTATAGTTTATGTATTTTATTTGTGTCTATATACTAAATTAAAGTCGGTTTTTTTTTCGTTTGCGGTCAAACAATTATGTAGCATTAAACATTCTCAATAATAGTCAACTTTAATAGTTTAGATTTTTTTCTGTCATCACATATGTACCTACAATGTAATTATTAATAATATTTTTTTTGGAACGAAGTTCCTTACGGCAGGCTTGACATTTGGCTGGGCGACCGAACTGAAAAAAATGTGATACTAAAACCGTAAGATAAATATGTAACGGAAGTGACGTAATATCAGTCACACGACTGTATAATAAGACGTTTGTAAAACTAAAATATTACTAGGACACTTTTTTTTAAATTATTTATGTAATTTTATACTGTCGACAAAAATAAATAAAGGCACGTTTTTTTATTTCACTTAATGGTTTGAAATATTATTATTGTTATTATTATTTTGTTTGATTTATTTTACGGTATTTGTTACTATCTAAAATACTAAATTTCCTTAATACATTTATGTACTTAATTGAAAACCGATCAACAAAATTTTAATTGTGTTGCTTCTATACTATCCGAAGGATCCTACCTAGTCTCCCATGACACCACATAATTTTTTTTTTAAATAAATACAGAGCATGATACATCAATATTGATTTATATTTTATAAATAAATGAGTGTACTTCTATTTATTCTAAAAAGGTATCATTTATTTTGATATTATATTACGCTGAGCTATCGTCAATATATGCACTTATGTTGTTGAAATAATATGTACAATTACATGAATTAAATAGTTAAAAAAATAAATTAATCACAAATATATATATATATATATATATATATATATATATATATACTAGCTGACCGCGCAAACGTTGTTTTGCCATATATGTTAGTAACTTCCTCAAACCCCCCCCCGTTGTAACTTAGGAGGATGAAAATAGATGTTAGCAGATTCTCAGACCTACCCGATATGCCCACAAAATTTTATTAAAATCGGTCGAGCCGTTTCGGAGGAGTTCAATGCTTAACACCATGACACGAGAATTTTATATATTAGAAGATATATATATTACATAGTATCACGATTCAGCCTGTAACATCCCACAGCTGGGCAAAGCCCTCTTTCTCCGTATAGGAGAAGGATCGGATTATAAATTTTATTATTGTTGTCACTATTTAACGAAATAAATAATATTCAAACATTTAATATTAAAATAATATTCAAATCTTTAATATTAAAATTATTAATTACTCTTTCCTCTGCCTCAAGGTCACAAAAGAAATAGCTTTTCAGTGATGTGACTGCCCTTTGTGCTTTATCTTGCAATGTTAAGTTGTTGTTCTAATTATTTTTTATTTGATGACCAAATAAGTTTAGTTATTTGTTATCATGATTCTTTGTTATCGTCCACAGGTTACATATTAAACTAGCGTTTTTCTCCTATTTTAAACTGATTTATATATTGCAATGAAACAACTTTTTCGGATTTTATCGCGATTTATTAAGTTTTTTAAATGCCCGACGTTTTGGATACTTTACAGCAACCATGGTCACACGAGGACTTATATACTGGGGAGATTTATATACTATTTTTTCTATAAAATAGATTCAATGTGTCACATTTTTCTTCAATAAAAATGATTAATTATCTTGTAAAAATGAGCAACTGAGTAATCAATTCTTACATTTTTATTTATTATATAGGTAGTGAAATGACAAAAGACACATACACGAAGGATATTATTATTTTTTAAATTTCATCATTCCAGCCTATTGCAGTCCACTGCTGGACATAGGCCTCCACAAGTTCGCGCCAAAAATGCGCGAACTCATGTGTTTTGCCCATAGTCACCACGCTGGGCAAGCGGGTTGGTGACCGGTTGTGACGTGATTTTTTTAAATTTACATCAAGATTTATTTTTAAACAAAATCTCCTTTCCAGGTTTTCGACCGCCTAAAAGAAGAAGTACCAAAGTTTAGACACAAAATCGTCGCCATCCCGGCGGACTGTGAAGCGGCCGGTCTGGGGCTTACGATCACTGATAGACAGACAATCATCGAAAAGGTATTTTTATATTAAACTAACTGTAGCCTGTGGTTTCATCCGCGTTACATTCCGAATTGGTGGTAGCTTTACTTCTACAAATATAATAATTTTTAAAGTTCTAATTTGTAAAATGACGATTCGAAAGTGCGCTTGGAGCCTATTTGAATAAAGCTGTTTTTGATTTTGATTTTGGTTAATTTGAGAAAAATCGCTTCTGCCTGTAATATCTCATTACTGAGCATAGGCCTCTTTCTTCATGTAGGAGAAGGATCAGAGCTTAATCCACCACGCTGCTCCAATGCGGGTTGGCGGATATATTTGAATGAGATGAATGAGAGTTGAGAAAAATAAATCAACTAAAATATTATATAGCCTATGGCCTTTCTCGTTAAATGGACTATCAAACACATAAATAAATTATCAATTCCAACCAGCTGTTCCTGAGATCAGCACGTTCAAAACCTTAGCTTATAATTTTCATTATTTGTCATTGCGTCCAATCATTATTTATATTATTGGAGTTCTCAGGGAAGTGGACATAAGGTGCCAATCAAAATACCAATTGTAAATTCATGCGACGTTTAAATCTTATATTAGATCTTCTTCAGGCATCACAAATTATTTGTTCACATGTAGCTTATAATATTGGTATAGTTGACACTCATGTGATAACATAGCATTAATGGCGAACGACTCATATTTTGCAGAGGTAACAAAATTGATGGTCATGCTAGAAACTAGTAAATTACTTTCGAGATAAAAAAATTAATATCTGTAAACTGACATTTTACTTTATCAAAAGCTCTTATAAGAAAATTCTTTCCATTGTTATTATTCGTTTTACATACTTAAAAATTTTGATATCTCTTAACTGAGGTAGGGCACAGCAGGAATTTTCCTACTCAAAATATAATACTAAATTAATAATACCTCGACCTTACAGAAGATCACAGCTAAATAATACTCTTTTCAAGCAGGGCTGTGTTCCTGTTGGTGAGTAAGGTGACCAGAGCTCCTGGGGGGGATTGGGGATTGGGTCGACAACGCGCTTGCAATGCTTCTGGTGTTGCAGGTGTCTATAAGCTACGGTAATCGCTTACCATCAGGTGAGCTGTACGCTTGTTTGCCGACCTAGTTGTATTAAAAAAATATATATCTTATGTAATGATTCAATTAAACTACTTTTAATGCACTTATAAAACATGGTAAGAAAATTAATATCTTACTTTCATAAGGCGTTAATTAATATGAAAATAGCAAATGTAGGTATTATATTTGACTTAATTGTACCTAAGAGTCTGGATATTTATGAATATATTATCCGGTTCCTATATTTATAAATCCGAACGTTTTGTCAACGAACCGTTAACTTTCGAATCGTTCATATATACAGTTATTGAAATCTTAAACATGAAAGGTAATTCAATCAATATAAAGAAAAGCGCGTAATTTAGGCATTTTCACTACGTAATTATAATTATTAATGTTGGGGTCTTATATCCAACTGTTGGGATAACGAATCATCATTTGGATTCTTAATTAGACCTATTTTTTTCAGATACCTAATAATGAAACCCGTATAAGTAAATAATTTATATCAATAGTAATTATCATTTGTAAAATCAAAATCAAAATCAAAAATAGCTTTATTCAAATAGGCTCCAAGAGCACTTTCGAATCGTCATTTTACAAATTAAAACTTTAAAAATAAATTAATATTTTTGTAAAAGTGAAGCTACCACTGATTCGGAATGTAGATTCTGCAGAGAAGAATCGGAAAGAAACTCCGCAGTTACTCCTTTGAAAATAATATATAAACTGTGTTTTAGTACAAAATTAGAAACATGTTGCATGAAATACAGCGTCACTGAGTCCACACATCTTTATCAACTATGTAATCCTGCACCGAGTAATAAGCTATATATAAATGATAACTTAGTTAATAACATCGGCTTGACAGCAATATTGATGTTAAGTGACATTGATATCGCGGTAAACTCCTTAACTGCTGAACTGACTTTACGACAAGCACGCTCCGGTCAGGTCAGTGCGCATGAAACATGGTCCCGTTCCAGGACTATAACCTGAAATCAAAACAGTCCTGGTCAAATCTAGGAACGAAAGCGAACCACCTTCGTCGTGATACGCACATCCTAACGACTCTTTATAGAGTACTCCAAAGTCCTAATTATCCCGCATACCTGCGTTCTTGTTTCCATATTTTTTCCTTTTCCCTCACGTTCTAGGCGATTTTGCATCACTACGATGCTCGACATACCGAAGAGCAACACCGAATTCCGTTTGCACTCAGGAGATTTTTTCTTAAAATGCACGTATTGTATATGTAAATTTGCCTTATGAAGTAGTTTCTTGAGGCACAATTAAATATACAATTTACACCTCATATTTACAGGTAAACGTGATATTCCACTCCGCAGCCACGGTGAAGTTCGATGAACACCTCAGAGCAGCCCTAATCACCAACGTGCAAGCACCCTTATATTTGTTGCAGATGGCCAAAGACATGAAGGGCTTGAAGGTAATAAACATGCAAAGACGATGATGATGATGATTTAGCCTTATATCATGGGCTCTATATGCATGTGCTCTGAGCTTAGTGAATCAGTGCTAAGTGAGTCATGCACACACAAACACATAAAAAACACGCACAAACAAACACTGCAGGCACAGACCTATAAACCATCCGAAAGGTATGCAGAGTAGGTTGGGTCTGAAAAATAGCTCTTCATGAAGGTCATGATTTCATGTCAGATTATGCTGAAACACCTGGTTTTGTCACAAATTATGTCACCAATCTTTTTTTTTTTCAATTTTTTGTGACAATAAATTATTTATTTATCAATTTTATATAATTACTTTCATGATTTATTTTATAGATTTATAGTTAACAATATTTTTGTTACAGTTATCGATGTTTAAAGAGAAATATAATTAGGATAAATAAACGGATAATCACAAGAGAATACTAGTTAACATATATTCAGAATATTTAGAAAATAAGATAAATTTATGTTCAGATCGGATCATGATCTGTATCTTAATTGATAACCATCTTGTGAGGCCTCCATTTCCTGGCTTTATTCAAGACACGAGATATGAAGAGGTCATAGATAAATATGTATATTCAAGTTTTTTCGAACCACTCCCCCTTCCCTTGACCTCACGTGCGTAATGGACGACCCCTTACGATAGTATTGGCATGTACTTGCTTATAAAAGTTCTTAAATAAAATAAAGAAATAAAATAACTTCCAGGCTTTCATGCATATATCGACGGCGTACTCCAACTCACACCTGACACGCATCGAAGAGAAGTTCTACCCATGCGAGATGGACTGCGAGAAACTACAGCAGATGATCGACAAACTGACAGACGAACAGATCAATAATATGCTGCCTGTGTAAGTCTTTTATTAGTGATGTTTTAAAGTACAAAGGGACGTAATGTCAATAATCTTTAAGTAATTAATATCAGTTTGTGCACTCCTTGTGGGTCTCCGAACTGTGCCTCGGAGAGCACGTTAAGCTATCGGTCCCGGTTGTTATCATGTACACCTGATAGCGATCGTTACTCATAGTAGGGAATATATCCGCCAACTTGCATTGGAGCAGCGTGGTGGATTAAGCTCTGATACTTCTCCTACATGGGGAAAGAATCAATATCGCTTTTAACAATTACTACCAAAGGGACCACAAAGTTGTTTTTGAGATAGATACGAAGGAGTTGTCCAAAGAAATGAAGACATTTCCCGAGGGGTTTCTTATTTCTCCTTGCAGCTTTTCCCACTGATGTTATATAAACATCTCATAGCCGTAGGAGCATGGTCTAAACCTTCTTTGATATACGCTAAAAAGATTTTGCAACACACTGGTATATTTACAGGCTGCTTCTGTTCATGTCAACTCGGTGTGGTACCTAGAGGAAAAGTGCTAACTAGTATGTTCAGCTTTCGTTTTTTGAGGCAATACACTGAATAAAGAAACTATTTACTGCTAGTCTTTATAACAATAACTTTTACCAATTCATAAAACTGTATGTTCTTAATGAAATTGACTATCAAGTAGTAAGTAAATTAAAAATTATTTATGATTTATTTTGCAGCATTTTGAGCAACCGTCCTAATACCTATACATTTAGCAAGGCGCTGGCGGAAGAAGAACTTAGACGGAATTCAGGAAGCGTGCCATTAGCAATATTTAGACCTGCCATCGGTAAGTAATTATATGTGAACATGTCATGTCCGGTCAGGGTGTCTGGCCTTGCGGGGTCTCCCCAACGTGTCTCAGAGAGTACGTTAAGATGTCGATCATAATTGTTTTCATATACACTTGATAGCGATTATTATTCATAATAGGGAATATATCCGCCAACCTGCAGTAGGGCAGCGTGATATATTAAGCTCTGATCCTTCTTCTACATGGGGAAAGAGGCCTATGCCCAGCAGTGGGATAATACAGGCTGAAACGTTTTGTATATCTTAAATATGTCATACAATTCAACCTTTGAAGTAAAAACTTTGAGCTTTTATTATATAGCACAATGAAAGTTTACAATTGAACTTAAGCTACTGCTTCTATTGAGTAATAGAAATAGTATGTAATATGTATGTAGATTTAATATTTGCGTCTCTTGCCAGTTCCTAACAAGTTGTTTTTAATTTGATATGATTTGTCTTTTTATAGTGTCATCAACAGCAAAAGAACCTTTAAAGTGTTGGTTGGACAACATGTACGGACCCACTGGAGTTGCAGTTGGAACTGGTTAGTAGTTATACAAACTCTTCATTCTTGAAATACTTTATGCTTCTTAATAAGGTTTTAAATTTTCTCCACAATCTCATAGCTTCTGTAACTTCCTATAAATATGTCATCATCATCATCATCATCATCATCACTTCAGCCTATCGCAGTCCACTGCTGGACATAGGCCTCCACAAATTCGCGCCAAAAATGGTGTGAGCTTATGTGTTTTGCCGATAGTCACCACGCTGGAATGGCGGGTTGGTGACCGCAGGCTGGTTTTGTCGCACCGATGACGCTTCTGCCCGTCTTCGGCCTGTGTTGGATGGTTATTATGTATATATTATTATGTAAGCCAGCAGGTGGATGGTTATCCATTTAACTGCTGGCTTTGAAAGGCACAGGCTGTGCCGTCGGTCGGCTTTTTAAGTTCTTAGGTGGTAGTGGAACTGTGTTACCTTAGTCGCCTCTTACGATACCCACGGGAAGAGGGGGGGGGGGGGGCTATATTATTTAATGCCGTAACCATGTATATAGCAAGAACTATTTTTGCTTTTTTGGTTTTCTCAAAGCTATATAGCAAATCTATATATTTCAAGTGTCGATTTGTCCCTTAATGTCGACAACGTACCTAGAACTCCCTTAATATGAGGTGCAACAATCTCCTGATTTGCTTTCTTTTAGTGTTAAAAATATAGATAAATATGTTTCTATATGTTAAACATTGAATAATGTAAAAGTATTCTTTAGATATTTAAATATTTCTATTTATTGTGCCACGCTTATTTATATATTTCTTTGACAGACAGAAAAGTTTAATAATTATTTATGTTTTCAGTAACAGGGATGCTACGAACAATGGAGTGTGACGCGTCTGTAACCGCTGAAATTGTACCCGTTGACATAGTGGTCAATTGCTTGATGGTAGCCGCTTATGATGTCCATAAGGAATATACGAAGGGGTAATATTTAATTAACACTAAATGACTTAAAAACACTGAAGTAAGCATCCTTCATAGTTATACTGGCGTTGTATTTGAATAATAATTGATCTAGTTTGAAAAGCCTTAGTGTAATGTATTATATTTAATCTTCAATCTTCATCGATTTTCCATCATAAAATAAAGTTAAAAAACGATTAGGTATGTTGAGATGATCAGCGTATTATTGAGGTGGGGTACAGCGGGAAATATCTTGCTTGCAATTTTGGAGCCCGACTGGGGAAATACCTCAACCTTACAGAAGATCACAGACAAATAATACTGCTTCCAAGTAGTGCTGCGTTCCTGTTCGGGTAGGGCTCAGAGCACCTGGTGAAGGTCGGGGTTAGAGATGCCAATGCGCCAAATATACCAGTGAAGCACGGGTTCCGATTATCATCAGGCGTATCGTATGCTAGTAATGCTAGTATGCAACCCGTCATACAAAAATATTTAAAAAAAAACAAACATTTTGTATAATAATATGGATATTATTTCCAGCACGTTATCAGAACCACCGATTTTCAACTACGTAAGTTCAGTGGAGAATAGAATAACATGGGGCGAGTTTATGCACCTCAACCTTTCGAGGATCGATAACCATCCTTTTTCAAACGCTGTATGGTAAGATTTTTAATAGTTAGTAGTTTTACTCATCGAAATGTCACGGATCTGCCTGTATACTCAACCACAAAATCCATATTAAAATTGGAAATGAAAAGTAGCTCTGTCTGAAGTGAGTCTATCTGTTACTCTTTCACGCCTAAACAACTCGACCTCTCAGACCTTGGGAAGAGACATGCTAAATTTATCGCTGCGAAAAGTCTTAACGGGGGGCATCCTAACAATCAGATGGTCAAAAGTAATTTATTTAAATCAGAAACCCAAGTCCAGACACCAAATATATCAACCTAATAGTATAAGTCTGGTACAAACAAAAAATACACAACCTAACAAATATAACTATGAACCTATAAGTAGAAAATAGCTGACTCAAATCTTGAATGAACATAAAACTTGGCACGCATTAGATCTGGATTCTTTTTCGGTAATTTTAATTGCGGCGCATTATTCAATACTGAACTAGGCGTTCATTTTACACATGTAGATGTTATTGATGGGATAGGCCTAAGATGAGTTCCTACTAGCATTTATATCATCATCATCATCATATCGTATTTGTTATATATTTGTATTGAAAATTTGAATTACCATGATTTTCATGGGAAGAGCGCTTGCAATAGTGTTAAAATATTCAGAACTTAAAATGACCTACAATAAAAATGGTAATGAAGAGTTATCATAAAAACCATCTTGTTAGTGACCACGAAAGTCTAAAAAAAGATAAGGTTTATATATATTTAAGGGTTTTAACATATTTTCAGGTATGCCTCTTTAACACTGACGAAGTCAGCGTTTCTTCACTATATATACAGATTTTTCTTACATTTGCTACCAGCTGCGATGGTTGACGGATTAGCTATATGCATTGGAAAAAAACCAAAGTATGTACAAATTTTAACACGTAACTCTTGACCAATTTTTTTTTATTAATGTCACGCACATACTAATTTAAAAACAATCGGATTTCTCATTGATATTCTGCATCAGTTGAATTCTACGTTTACGACTAAATAACAATTTGCCAATTTCTTTTGTGTTGAATTTATCTTTTGTGTTAACTCACGAAATTATATTCTCAGTAATTTTAAATAACATTAATTCACTTTCAAACACTTTATTTTTTATTATTATTGACAGTTTCCCTGACTTTCTGTCTTCTTTTCCATAGTTCTTTTGCACATGCCTTTTAAAAATCTAAATTTCAAGAACTATGCCTGATTATTGGTATATTTTTCTCAGGACTTATGAAAAATTTAGAACTATAGACGAGATTTAATTTCTTCTATTTGATCTGTATTTGCGCTTCAGTTTTTAGTTGCGAGAACTAACTGATTTTATTTTTTTACTAGAGCTATGCATTTAGTTAATATTAGATTATATTTTCAGAATGTTAAAGGTATACAGGAAAATACACAAATTCTCATCAGTACTGAAGTACTTCTGCACGAGAGATATAGAGTTCTGCAATCGACGGACAAGAGAACTGTGGGAGAAGACATCCGATCTGGACAAACAGGTAAATAAAATTTATTTTAATATTCTATCATTTTTATCAAGTTTAACTAACTTTTCCTAACAAAGCAACACTGCAACGGCGTATATTGGTGGAAATTTAGCTGTATCTAAACTACATCAAAGAGGACAGTACAAAAAGGTAGTCTAGAACCTTATTACAATATAAGGAGCTCCTATGCTAAACTCTAACTGTACAATCTAACATTCAGTGACATCCTGAAAGAATGGGATTCTTACTAATCCTTCCTACTAACAAATAGGAAAATACATAATGATAGCAGAATAATGACAAAATGTGATGAAATAGACATAAAATAGTGACGATTTTCTTTTGAACTTAACTAAGATAAATGCGAGGCTTTTATAAGAAAATTTTGAGACTTCACTGAAACAGACATGAGTGTATAATAAAATAAATCTGAGAATGTCCTGTAAGGAGACAAAAAACTGGCATAAAGTGGACTCACGGATGTACAAAAATGAAACATATGACGGACTTTAGTTTATTCTGAGACGTTAGACAAGCATAAGACAATCTTGAGAGGGTATTGAGATAACATGACAACGGTAAGATAGGCTACATATTATTAGTACACACACAAACACACACACACACACACAAACACAAACACACACACACACACACATAAAGTAGAAATACTGATATAAGACAAATTGGAAGCTGTATTGAGACAAACATGAGACGTTGTCTGACAAATGACATTATCGTGACCGACAAAAGACTATCATAACACAATCTTTAAGCTGTGTAGATAAATGTGTGAAGCCTTCATGTGAAACATTCAAATACAACATTGTTGAGACAAACACGACACTAATGGTACGAGATCTCACTGCAAATTAGTGCATGCATCGAGTTTTGCTAAAAACCAAATTTTTATGTATATTTATTATTAGGAGAATATATATCGACAAGGTTACTTATCAAAATGTAGCTAATGTTTTTAATTACATTTTTGTTAATTGATTTTTGTTAAAAAAGTACGTTCACTTGTATTTTAAATAAAATATCGTCTACATCACGGCAATAAATATAAAGATTCTGAAAAATCACGGTTGCCGTTGTGCACCTGGCCGCACCTCTTCGTAGCCATGCATGTACTAATTTGCAGTGGAATCTTAGACCATAAAGACAAACGTGAGACTCTACTGAGGGAGACGTGAGATTTTGTTGGAATAATTTAAGAAATCAATCTACAGCAATCTGTAAGACAATAATGATATTGGAACAAGACTATCATATGAAACACTGAGGACCAGTATTTTTTATCAAATTGAATTGTAAAATAAGGCTCACAAAAATGTCTGCTATAATGACTATAGGATTAAAATTTTCATGTTTTTAGATTTTCCCATTCAGTATGAGTGACGTCGATTGGAAGGACTACTTCTACGACTATCTCTCGGGTATCCGGCGCTACCTCTTCAAGGATGGCGATGACACGATACCGCAAGCCAAGATTAAATGGAAAAGGTAATGGTTTTTCATGTTTACGTTATTCGTATTGTTTATACGGTCGCTTGAGACCGAATATAAAAATCATCATATCAGGAATTTCGATCTAACGGGTACATCGTTCCATAGCTTAATTGGCTAGAGCACCGACACGGTCAGTCGGAGATGCAGGTTTGATCCCCACTGAAGCGGTATTTAATAATCATTTTTCAAGAAGTTACTGGTTACCAATGCTGATTAATTTAATATTACATTTTTGTTTCAGATTGTACTATCTCCACCAGATAGTTCGAATCGTTTTCTTAGTTTTCGTGATCTACTCTCTCTGGTCTATATTTACACGAATTTTTTAGAAATGTAAGATAAAAATTGTCCACTGTTATCAAGCAGGGTGTAGCCATTTTTTCATGTGGGCATTTATTTTACAATTTTAAATATAAAACGGGTATTTAACGTAAAATAAATTTGAACCCGATGTTTTATAGAGCACCAAAAAATAAATAAAATTTTATTTTTCTTTAGTAAATATCTGTTATTTTTTATTTATAATCTGTTATTTTCTAATTGATGTGTCGCAAAAGCGAGAAAACCAAATGAAGCACCAAGTAGGTACATACCTACGTAATACGGAAAGATTTTGTATATAGGCAGAATTGCAATTACAAATATGTTTATGATTATTTTTGCGATACTTTATCATCTTAAAGTAATTCATACTTTATTTCAAATATTCAATGTAAAGTTGAGCAGTATACGATTTTGGAAGTAAAGTTTTGTATCTATCAGGATTGATACAGTCGTATTAAATAATCGAGGAAAGATGAAATTGTACAGATCTAGGCTTAGTATAATATTTTGCTCAATGTTATTTCTTTGATTCGTATAATATCATGATGTTTTGGTTTCATCATCATCATCATCATATCATCATGTTTTGGTTTTGTCACAGTTAAATCAAAATTTTCTTTATACAAGTAGTTTTCTGATCTTTTGAATCGTCACTTTACAAATTGTAATAACGGGACTTTGCAAATACATAAATTAAATTTCAAACCTTGGTTTCAGAAGTTTTATTTGTATCTTCGTTACCAAAAAGATATACATATATGGTTAGGTTAGTGTAGAATAATATTTTAAAAATTACATACAATATTTTATCGTAAACGGACACGAAAAACAAGAAATTATACACATTATAGTAATATTTAGGTATTCCACAATTTTTAATTGGGCAGTCAGACTCGCTACAATGACACCTAGAATCGACGCCATGTTTGTATTGCTATGACGTTATTAGACTTATGGTGTCATTACTGGCCAGTATGCATGATTTTTATATCGGAATACATAGCAAAAGAAATGAATATTTAATATTTTTTATTTTATTCTGTAAAATATTTAGGTTGAAGGGAGGTATTTAAATATTAGCCTTTCATTATATAGTTTTAATTGTACAGGTTTAATTAAGTTCGTGTAAAAATATTATGTACTTATCGTAGACTTGTGTAAAAAAAACAAAATGGGATTTTAAAAATAATTCTTAAGAACGTTTATTTCTCAAAAAATGTGTAATAAAGTGCATTTTTTAAAATTGTAGTATTTTTTATTTTTCCTATTTACCTCAAAATAAGGAGGGAAAAGGGGGTATAACCAGGGCTTGTTACCGTTACCAATTACCATTATAAAGTACCGGTAAATAGCGTTAATTTTAACAGAAAAAACTTTAACGGTAATTCGGTAACGAAAACGTTTTTTAACGTTTAATTTTACTGTTAAATAGAATTTTAACGATACTGATCGTTATCGGTATCGTTATACCTCCAATATCACGAATTAACGAAATTTTTATCGATACCTCTACGACGTTGCCGCTCCGTGCAAGTGATCTTCAACTTGACGCGCTGGGATTGATAAAAGCGGCAACAGCGCCTGTTATTGGATTATAAAGCTGTAGGTACGAACATCAATGTACTTCAACCCTTAATTCGAACATTAGCTAATATAATGTATTCCGAAATTATAATGGCGAACTCAAAAGAGTACTGTCCGAATAACTGGTTTATATCTCTCTCATTTTATTATTTAATTTTATTTCATTATTGTTGAAATTCATAAAATAATATTTAAGTTTGTTATACATATAAGAAATAAAATATTATATGCGCCTATATATCAAACAAAATTTATGTTTCGCGTATTATATGTGTTTCTAGATATTCATTTTGTATTTAATGTACCTACTTAACGTACATTTGGTACTTAATGTTTCGTGGTTTTCTTTTTCAGAACTTGCAATTGTTTTTATTTTTAAAATAAATAAACTGTATGAGACTACATAAACTAAAACAAAAAATTTTGTACCTGGATGAGCGAGGTTTGCTCGATATGTTAGATAAAAATAAGAAATAAAAAGTAATCTGACTGGACACATCTGAACTCGAAGCTTGGTCATCTAAATTCTGGATAGCCCGATTTCCCACCTGAGCTATTATAACCTTATAAGGGATGGTGAATTTAATCTTAGTACTGTAATGATATTGTAGCAGTTTTTCATTGTAAGAAAACAATGATAAAACGACATTTTCTAAAAATGAATCTTAGCTAACTGGAGCCGTAAGCCAAGATTGAGATTATATATGTACAAAAATTGCTCGGTTAAAGATGTTATTCCCTCGTTTAAAGGATTTATTTTGTATATATTTTTTAATCATTCATTAATACATTGTATCGGATGTTACTATTTGTTAGAACACGTATAAAATATAGTTACTGCCGACACCACAAACACCATGAAGACCAACTTGCTTATTCCTTCACAATCCCGTTGGATAATTCTTCTGCGATATATCTAAATTACATTGCAAATATAATTAAACCGGGCTAGCGAATCAGTTTCTAAAAATAATAATTATTATCTTATACTGTACCTATGTAAAGTAATAATTATTATCTTGTACTGTACCTATGTAAAGTAATAATTATTATCTTATACTGTGTATGAATGGATTAATTTATTTTATACGGGAAATATTGTGTTATTCATGTACCGTGTCATATTTTTGTGTACAGTACACAATAAATAACACAATATTTCTCCATAGAGCTTTGAATTTGTATAATACAATTATTGAATAAGTTTTTGTTTATTTCATTTATTCAAAATACATATATTATGTTTTATAATTTTTTTACCTCAGGAATGAGGATACCTATATTACAATTATAATTTAACTGGAGTTATTGCTGTGTCCTACCTCAATTTATCTGTTTGTGCATAATAGAGGTACATACTATTTTTTAATGTGACATATTACACACATAGACATCTTTCTATTTCATACCTTAGCTTTAAGTTTCCATTTAACAATATTTATTTCATGTAAAGAAATAAGATAAAAACGTAACAAAATTTATTGAAAAATTACCTTTCGAATCATTACTCAAAAAAATATTTTAATAAACTTGTAACTCATCGAAAAATAGTCCGAACTTAGTCGAACGTATAGATTACATTCGGATTTGTATTAATTAGCACGTAGATATACGTCAGCTTAATGTGCGTATAGCAGCTTATATCTTGTTTTTTTTTTCTGTCAGGAAATGTGGTACTACCTAAAAGCAATGTTTTCAATAAATTATCATTCCAGTAATAAATTTCAATTATAGTAAATTTGTCATTTATTGCTAAGTATTTTTGCAATGATTAATATTTTTGTAAAAATTCATTATTTTTCTGTTCTTGTCAGTATATGTCTTGTTGGTGTTAATGTTAAATAAATAAATGATTAATTAATACATAATTATAATAAAAATGTAATCGCTGGACTGTGGATCGCTGTCTGAACATTTGATATATATGAGAAAAAAATATTATTGGGATCTTTGTCAACGCAAATAGCACCCAAAACAATCATTCTCTGAACTTTTGTCTGTTTGTCTGTGCGTTTGTGCACGCTAATCTCAGAAACGGCTTATCCGATTTAGATGCAGTTGTTACTAGTACATTGTGCAAGCTTAGCTTAACATTTAATGTTTGTTTCATATCAATAGGTTCATAAATAAAAAAGTTATACTATTTTAAAGAATCACGTTGAACATGTAGTCACTATTCCACGCGGACGAAGTCGCAAGCACAGCTAGTTTAGTAATAAGTATTTTGATTTTTGTTCCACTCTGAATTTAAACGCTCTCGCCTTTAAAATATATATTTTTTTATGTTCTCTTGACAATTTCTGACTGCTACTTTTTTTTCAATAGTCAAAAATTAATGTGGGTTTTGATGATAAAATATGATGCTTAGTCTCTGATTCGTCTCTTGCAAGTAATTTATTTATTAGGAATTGCTAGCAGTTTTTACATGTTATGATACTTAGAAAATTTAATGTTATTTTTTTAGACTACATTTTTAAATGAATAACAATATTGAAGCAAACACGACATGCAGAGTTATGCTTTTAATCTATACATCTATACTCTTTACAAATAAATAAAATTGGAGTGTCTGTTTGTAATACTAAAATAACCGCTTATTAAATTCATATGGATGTATACACGGTAGATATACCAAAATTACATTTTTACAATTTTTGTCGGTCTGTCTGTCTGTCTATCTGTCTATTTGTTCCGATTAATCTTTGAAATGGCTGGACCAATTTTGACGGGACTTTAATTGGCAGATAGCTGATGTAATAAGGAGCAACTTAGGCTACTTTTATTTTAGAAATTTATTTATTTTGTAACTCTGCGAACTGAACATTTTTTTACATTCCACGCGGACGAAGTCGCGGCACAGGTAGTGTAACAATACTTATAAGAAAACTTGATTATACAATAGCAAATATTCAAAATAAACTAAAACATAAAACTGAGAAATATTTTTTTTAATAATAATATATAGATAGAGAATAGATAAAATAAAAAATATATATTCTAAATGGTATGATAGTATTTAAATACTTAAGTGAATTCTTTTTTAAAGACGAAACGTGCTTTTCAGCGCAACAATTTTTCTCGGAATTGTATGACGTACTTTAATCTGTATTAAAGTTAATCTTCAAACCTCAGTTATAGGAGATAGCATCTAATACTTTTAAACGAGCAATTCTTGTATATATATATACAATGTGATTCTTGGAAACGGCTCCAACGATTTTCATGAAATGTATGCAGGGAATTTCGGGAGCGATAAATCGACATAGCTAAGATTCATTTTTAGAAAATGTCGTTTTATCCCGGTTTTTAGGCAATGAAAAAATAGCTACAATATTTATAATATGAAGGTAAATTTCGAAACCTATACTAATACTATAAAGCTGAAGAGTTTGTTTGTTTGTTTGTTTGAACGCGCTAATCTCAGAAACTACTGGTCCGATTTGAAAAATTCTTTTAGTGTTAGATAGCCCATTTATCGAGAAAGGTTATAGGCTATATATCATCACGCTAAGACTAAAAGGAGCGGAGCATCAATGAAGAATGTTTCAAAATCGGGAGTTCTTTTTTCCTTTTGAAAGCTTCCGCTGCGTGCGCTGTGAGAACAGTTAAAGTTTCGCAAAATCATGTATGACAGAATTGATCCTTTTTACAACTTCTAAAAAAAATTCCGCGCAACATATATCTATCTTTTAAGGTTGGCTCACTATAACGTTTTTTATGCTAACCATTTTTTTTTCTCGTGGGGAAAATCCTCATGGACACCCTCCGTCGCGGGAGCTCCGAAGGGGATTCAGACTCTTACTGAATAAAAACCGCCACGTGTGTCCGCCTAGGCGCCTAAGTGGCGGGATCGCAAGGACGCAGAGCTCTTTCGCAATCCCGCCGGCGCTTGCCCTTGCGGGTCCACCGCGGTGCAAAGCACCTCGGAGGGCGCGCTCGAACACGAAGCGCGCTCTCTCCAACTGGGGGACCGTGCAATGCGGACGACGAATCCCCCGACCCATCGCCCGCGTGGCCCCCCGCGGGGAGAAAAATCCCCCGCCTGCCCACCGTGCCCTTTTTATGCTACCAAGTTTGTTCTAAAATAATGCATTATTTGCGAAGATGTTTTTATAAACATGATACTAATCCTTATCTAAATAAATGCGTTATTCATCACAAGTATTTAATTAAAAACAAAATAGATTTCAATGAGTATCTCAGGAGATAGCAAAATAATGATCAAGTATTGCGCGCGCCTCTGATCCGCGCGGACGAATTCGCGCGCAGAAGCTAGTCATTAATAAAGTTGTAATAGCTCGGTGGGAAGTCGGCCGGTCGGGAGTGACCGAGAAGACCGCGGTTCAAATCTTATGTCGCCAAGATCGATTATTTTTTTTTTTTTTCTAATTGCACTCATGATTTTTTATTTAAATAACCAGTTCATACTTTTTATTATTATGTCGGTAAATTCGGAAAATATTATTCATATTTTATCAATATGTAATTTGTATTCAAATATTGTTCTAATCGAGACCTTGTTGCGAACGGACGTATTCACAAAACTCTAAATTTAATTCATTTGTTTAATTTACCGAATATTAGCCTCTCAGTCATTGCAAGTAAGACCAGTTTCCTACATTCACAAGTGTGTAAACTAGAGAATATAGAAAAGGCAACTATGATAGCTTAAACAAATATCCTAGCGAATTGCATTGGGAAACTATACTAAATTCAAACACAATAGACGGTATGCTCGATAACTTTTACTTCTGTGTAAACGAATCTATTTCTAAATATATACCATTTTCAAAGCGAAATGGCACTAAACGTAAATATCCTGTCTGGTATAGGTCAGCGTTGATAAATATAATTAAGGAAAAATCAAAAGCACTTAAGCTATGGAAAAAATTTAATAACTATCGTGATTACAATGAGTTCTGTATGCTGCGTCATGCACAAAAGGAAGTACAACGTTTATGTTATGATAGATATATTTATAACATACAAAATTCTATAAAAGAAAATTCAAAAGCATTTTGGTCATACATGAAATCTATTCGTGGTAGCTCTAATTAACCAAAATTAATGACTTACAATAATAGGAAATATGTGGATGGACAATCTATTTGTGAGGCTTTCAGTGTATTCTTCTTTGTGTTTTTGACACTGGTTCAGTCACAAATTTTGCTTTAAGCGATGAAGAACATACGCCTGCGTTGGACTCGATTTCAAAGCTTCACATTGATAAAAACACAGTAGAAAAGTCTTTATTACAATTAGATATTAACAAAGGAGCAGGCAGCGATGGTATACCTTCACTGTTTTGGCGTAAATGTGCTAAACAGCTATCAGCCCCAATTACTTTTGTATTTAATAAATCTCTAAAAGAAGGCGTATTTCCCAGTGTTTGGAAAAAAGCACATATAGTTCCTGTTCACAAAAAAGGCTCTAAGGTAGAAATCAAGAATTACAGAGGTATATCCATACTAAATACAATAGGCAAAATATTCAAAAAATGTGTATATGATGCTATATCTCCCGTCATCGTTAAAGGCATACCTATAGTCTATTTCACGTAGGATGGGTACGGTGACACATGTCAAATTTACTCTATAGTGAGGTGACCGTGCATAATTAATTGATGTAATTCGATTATCGAGTACAAATGCGGTTAACCTTTAATCATTTATATAAAAAAAAAATTTAACTGCTTATTAAAAATTAATCATCGCTATAGTGAGTAAATAATATTTTAAGGGTGGTGTTAAACGCGAGAAATGAGCTATCGACAAACCCATTAACACAGCTCACGTGGCAAATTATTAGTCGTTCGCCTTTACCCTCCGGTACTTTAGTCGAAGAATGAGCAGTGTCGTCTGTCCATACATTGCCAACAGTATGATTGGCGTTCAACCATGTATAGTCAAGGAATACTACGTTGTTCCAATCCGTAATGTTTTTCGCCTTTTCTAAGAATGTCACAAAGTTTTCACGCACTTTTCCGTTTCTTAACTTTTTTTATTTTATGGATATCCAATTTTATTTAAAAGTCGCCATAACGATGTCACACTTCCATTAAATAATTTAGCACCTTTCAAAGACATTAATTATTGTAAAACTGTGGGCAACTCATTTCTCCGCTAATAATCATATTCAACCTCAACGACCAAACATTTATTTCCTTTGCCTTTTTTTGGGAGTCGATAACTTATTATCTTCCATATTGGTGTCACCATACTTTTCTTTACTTATTTTTGACACTAAGCTGTGTGGCTACGGCAATAAAGAATATAGCCACCAGCGTCTCTTCCCGTGGGTGTCGTAGGAGGCGACTAAGGGATAACACAGTTCCACTACCACCTTGAAACTTATAAAGCCGACCGATAGCGGGATAACCATTCAACTACTGGCTTTGAAATACACAGGCCGAAGACGGGCAACAGCGTCTTCAGTGCGACAAAGCCGGCCCTGCCGTCACCAACCCGCCCAGCGTGGTGACTATAGGCAACACACATGAGTTCACGCCATTTTTTAGCACGAGCTTGTGGAGGCCTATGTCCAACAGTGGACTGCGATAGGCTGAAGTAATTTTTGACACGTATTACGCCTAATTTCAAGTGCCTGTGCAACTCGATCCACTATGTGGTTGACAGATAATAATGGACCGCTATTTTCTCACTCCCGTTCAAAGTATTCCCGAAAGCGGACAACCAATTGACTGTTTGAAACGGTCTTCTTTTGTTCTTTTCGGCATTTTACAGAACAGAATACACACACAAAATGAATAACTAAAAAAAATAATAACAGAACTTAACAACAATAAAACAGCAACAAATATAACTATAGCAACTGGCAAAACCAAAACACGGGAAGCATACAAGAGACAGAAAGTACTGATTGAGATATCTCGAGTCAGTGAGATGACGCGATTCGCAAGATGGCCGCTACAATTATTTATTTTAGCCGATTACTACGTGTCAATCCCTATCATTAAACGTTTCGTATCATCCCTGTAATTTTAAGTTATCATTTTTTTTGTACCTTTTTTATTTTATTTAAAATGTAAAAACGCATATATAAATACAATTTCAATCTAATCAAGCATTACTATTTGCTTTGGAAACTAATTGGTGATTTTTAAAAATGTATATTTATCCGATTTGTTGAAAATAGTGAGCGTGTATTGGAACATATCAAATGTCACCGTACCCATCCTATGTGAAATAGATTATAATAACCAACATGGATTTCTTAAAGGACGTTCGACGATCACCAATCTTACATGTTTTTCGGAATTTGTACTATCTAATATGGAGAAGGGCGGTCAAGTGGATGTTATCTATACCAATTTTGAGAAGGCTTTCGACCATGTGGATCACGAGATACTTCTATACAAACTACAGAGGTTGGGAACACATGGGGATTTGCTAAGGTGGATAAAATCCTATCTTACTAATCGTTCACAGGCAGTCGTAGTAGGTGGTTTCAAATCTAACTTCACTAAAATACCTACAGGTGTCCCTCAGGGATCGCACTTGGGACCTCTATTGTATAACTCCTACCTATTTGACATATCGGCCTGCTTAAGGCATTCCAAAAATCTGATGTATGCCGACGATAAAAAAGTATACATAAAAATAAAAAGTCTAAAAGATTGCTATCGTTTGCAATCGGATTTGAATTCACTTTATGCGTACTATGCACATAATAAAATAAATGTCAACATTGAAAAATGCCAGTGCATAACGTTCACGCGTAAATTGAATCCTATAAATTTCTTCTATCATTTTGATGGTAAAATAATTGTTCGTACTAACCACATAAGGGACCTTGGTGTGTATTTTGATAGTAAAATGATATACTCGCTTCACAACTCAATAATCACGCAAAAAGCTTTAAAAAATCTAGGATTCGTTCTGCGCGCATGTAGGCCTTTTGATGACATGAATGCGATTGTAACTGTTTATATCTCGTATGTACGAAGTGTTCTCGAGTATGCGTGTCCTATCTGGTCCCCACAATATAAAATTTATATTGATCGTCTTGAAAGGGTCCAAAAAAAAATTATCAAACACATTCTATACCGAAGTCGACAACCTTCCCTATCTTATTCTGAGAATTGTCACCTAAATAATCTTCTAACACTGGAGGAACGTCGCAAAATGCTTAGTCTTTCTTTATTGTATGACATTGTCCACGGCCGCGTGGATTGTCCCGAGCTTGTAGGAGCAATGTCATATTGTGCACCCAAGCATCGTACCCGACATACACCACTCCTATATGTGACCAAATGTAGTACCAATTACTCAGCCAATTATGTTCTGTCTAGACTGCCGCGTCTGTTTAATGAGATGTGTAAGGACATGGATATTTTCGTAAACTCGAAATCTCAATTAAAAAAAAGTTTAATAAAAATTTTAAAAGAGTAAATTAGAATCTCATTAGCAATCATTATAAACGAAATAAATGTAATAGCTACAAACAAGTTATAAGTCTGCATGTAGATGTTGTTGTGTTTGTTATATACTACAAAGTTTTATTATCTATACAGATGAATAAAATTGCAATGTCTGTTGGTAATTATATATAAAAATTATGTTACATTGGCTATTTGTATACGTTTGGACTCACTGTACTTATTCTACGTCTTGTTGTTAGTGTGTGATGCTTAGTGTGATGGGTATCTATTATGTTACTATCATTTATGTGGCTATCCTATTAACTTAATTTTGTTTTGTTTTTCAAGTCATTTTAATATCGGCTCTTAATACAGCCCTTTTGTAACAATACTAAGATGTATAGATAGGAAAACCTATTACTGGCCTTATTATTGTTAATATTATGTTAAATGTCATATATATACGAATTGTAACGCTGTTGGTTTTCGAATAAAATAAAAATAAAAAAATAAAAATAAAATATGATTTCCAAAAAAAACACGATTTACTAAAAATACCGAGCTAAGATCGGTCACCCAGTTGGATAGGATTAGATTAAAACCATAATTTATCAATTGTATTTCTTCTGGTTTGAATTTAGACTTAAAGCAATTTGTCATTAGAGCAAGTATATTTAATTAGGTATCGAAAATCCTAGCTTAAGGTTAAGTATTTAAGTTCAAAAAAAGAACTGAATAGAATAGGTACATATCTTTTGTTGTTGATAATTATTGTTGTTGATATTTTGTTTTGATCGAAGCCGGGGCGGGTCGCCAGTAATTCATAAAATGAACTTAAACTAAACTAAGCCCAGACGAGATACATCAATTTGAATTAATTAGTAAAACCAACGATTTGTCATGAATTAAACAAAACAAATTAAATTACATCAATTTACATTACATTTAATAATAATAAAAACCTATTATGTCGTAAAAAATCCAATCAAGTTAAATTAAGTTAATCAAAATTCAATCAAACAAAATAATTAAAATTAAAATAGAATAGATTAAATAACATAAAATTAAAATCAGACTTAAACATCAAAACAAACAAACTTAATCAAAATTAAGACAAATAAAAAAGACCGAATTAAATTAATTTGCCGTTAAAACAAAGCATTACTAAGCAAAGTAACATTTACAGGTAAATTTATTAGTTATTTACTATATTTACATGTATTCGCATGTCGCATGCATGTATTCAGCCTGTATCATCCCACTGCCAGGCATAGGCCTCTTTCTTCACGTACCTACGAGAAGGATTGGAGCTTAATTCACCACGCTGCTCCACTGCGGGTTGGCGGATATATTAATAATAATATATCCAAATTATATCATCAGTCATCATCATCATCAGATATAGATAATATATCCAAATCATATATTAAGATATATTTATAATAAATATTTTAGATTTAGCTTGTTAATTTCTTTATGTATGTATATATAATATTAACATATTTATATGTTTATTAAAAAATAAAACAACTAAAATCTAACTGTTTTATTTATTTCTTCATAGCTGTGACAATAAGATTCAATTACTGTCATTTAGAAATTTACATAAGCTGTTTTCCGGGATATCTTCTAAAATATTTCCTCCTTTTGCAATTGCAAGGTTATATACAAGGGCGGATCCAGGGCTGGGTCCAGGACCTAGGAGGAGAACTAATTAAAATTGTTAAGCATATGACCTATTTTATATTTTTGTCACAATATAGATATTTTTAAGTACAGTACTTACATACCTACATTAATAAAATATCATCTTTTTACATGTATCTATTATTATTAAAATTAATAATTAAATTATAACTTCTTGTGACTCGACCACGACTATGTGACACCCCCCCCTCCCCCGGCGCCAAAGCTGGATCCGCTCTTGGTTATATTAATTTCTGCTTCGGTTCGAGTACCTACAGTCACCTCGTAAATTTTATCGTTTTACTATTATACCCTTTATTAGCTATACCCGTACGAATAATTCGCACTAAATAAGTATAATAATTATCACTTTACAAAATTACAAAAAAAGTATTATTATACGTGAGTTGATTTGAAATTGAACAATAAAAAAATTACGGACCGTCAGTCATGTTGACGGTGTTTCAAAATTAAAGCCGTCATATACCTATATAATTTTAATAATCAAATAATTTCCAAAAACAAAAGCAGTAATAATTTTTTTTAACCGACTTCAAAAAAAGGAGGAGGTTACTCAATTCGACCGTATATATATATATATATATTTTTTATGTATGTTCGGAGATAACTTCTTCGTTTATGAACCGATTTTGATAATTCTTTTTTTGTTGGAAAGGAGATATTCATAGTTTGGTACCATGATAAGAAACCAGGATCTGATGATGGAATCCCAGAGAAATCGAGGGAAACTTTCAAAAATCGTGAGGGTGACTAGTAAATTTAATCATGTTTTCATTAAGTACTATAAAGCACTACTATTTAATAAAGGTCTGGAGTCGATCTGATGATGGAGAAGAAAGATAGTCGAGGGAACTCTTCAACAATTTATAGCAATTACCTGCTTTTTGAACTTAATTCGTTTCTATTGATGAGAACTTTGCACCTGTATGAGTTATAAGTGTCATTACAGTCTGATGATGGAGACAAAAGATAGTCGAGGGAACTCTTTAACGATTTATAGCAATTACCTGCTGTTTGAACTTAATTCGTTTCTATTGATGAGAACTTTGCATATGTATGAGTTGTAAGTGCCATTTCAGTCTGATGATGAAGTCGAAAGATAGTAGAGGGAACTCTTCAACGACTTATAGCAATTACCTGCTGTTTGAACTTAATTCGTTTCTATTGATGAGAACTTTGCACCTATATGAGTTACAAGTGCCATTAAAGTCTGATGATGGAGACGAAAGATAGTCGAGGGAACTTTTCAACGATTTATAGCAATTACCTGCTGTATGATCATCTGTGCCGCAGGACCAGGTTTGATGATGGAGCCCATAAACACTCGAGGGAATTTCTCAACAATTTACAGCAGTTACCTTTTGCTGTTTGTCGACCGCTTTGATATAATGGTGCATGTGCCGTGTCGGCGGCGCCTAAATACTGACGGTCGCGGGTTCTATTCCAGCTCGGAGTGGATATTTATGTTTATATAAATATTTATTTTTGGTCTAGTTGTTAATCCTTGTGGTTCTCCCAACCTAGCCTCGGAGAACACGCTAGGCTGTCAGTCCCGGTTGTTATTACGTACACCTGATAGCGAACTTTACTCATAGTATGTCGACGCGTTAGCGCAGCGGTCACAGCATCGGCTGTTGCGCTGGCGTTAGTGGGTTCAATCTCCGCGCACGACAGACATTTGTATTGGCCATATAGATGTTTGTCATGATCTGGGTGTTTGTGCTTGTGTATTATGTATGTTTCCGAACCCCCGACATAAGAGAAAAAGCATCCTTGTTAGGTCTACCCATCACTAAAAATTGTAAAATAAAATAATTTTTAACAAAAAAAAACCGACTTCAAAAAGGAAACTAAAAAGTGAAAAATAAATTTACTTAGTACAAAGTAATTCGTATTTTGATTTAGTTAATCAGAAATGATTAAATAAATATTTTATAATTTTGAAGTTGGTGCCAAGTAAATACTACAACAACCTGGCTACAATAACAAATACAAACAACACACACACAACCAACAAGTACAAAAAAATATTATTAGATATGTCAAAACAATAACAGAATAATAACAGTATTCAACCTAATAGTCAATGAAACAAATTATGAAAGAAAACTGAATACAACTTACGAGTAGATACTAGAGTAGTTATTGTTTTACTTGGCACCGACTTCAAAATTATAAAATATTTATTTAATCATTTCTGATTAACTAAATCAAAATACGAATTACTTTGTACTAAGTAAATTTATTTTTCACTTTTTAGTTTCCTTTTTGAAGTCGGTTTTTTTTTGTTAAAAATTATTTTAGTTATTGATGTCGGTAGAGCAAGCAATTATTTATAATAAAATGATATATAATTTATGTGGAATAATTTTAAGTTTTTTTTTTCTAAAAAGGGAGGCAAACATCTTAAACCTTAGCGGAGGTATTAATATATATGATATTCAATAAGAGACGATCAGACTTTATAAGTTTATACAAAAAATAATCATTGAACTTTCAAAAGCAATCATTGTAATTATTAGATCCATTATTTAAAAAAAAGTTTATAACGTCTAGTTTCTGCATAACAATTTTTAATTATACCTACTATCTAATTCACATATTGATTTCCAATGTTTACGCGAGTTTTATACTATCTGACCTTGACTGGATTTGTTCTGTTTTGCGAACTTTTAAATGCATAAATTAAGCAATAGACATATGATAGACAAAACGCTTGTGATGCTGCTGGTGTTGCAGGGCTATAATCTACGGAAATCGGTAACCTGGTTTCAATATTTGTTGAAATAAATCTTAAAAAATCTTCATGTTAATAAGATTTTTAAAAGTGTAAGTCTGAAAGTCTGAAATTTTAGAGAATATTTGATCTTTTTAGTTTTACAGAGTTATAAAGACTTATTATTTTAAAAGCCTTATTAGCCTTAGAGTTATATTTTAACACTTTTTTCCAAATAAATATATCCAACAGGGTCACCATCGGGTAAGCCGTACACTTATTCGAAAATTAGTACATATGTAGCTAGTGCTTGTTTGCCGACCTAGTTGTATAAAAAGAAAAAGTTTTATCGAAAACACTGCATAAACACTTTGAGATGTAACAAAAAAATGTATGGTAGAATTGTTCTTCTTTCATTGGTCTACAAAAACAGTCCGTGTTGACTTTTAAGAAAGCTACTCACTCATACTTAACTTCTAAATAATGCTAATTTATATTGCACTAATTCTAAAGCTATACGGATACAGTATTATTACTTATTACAAAAACGTTAATTAATTTTGTGAATTGATTAAATATTTCTGATATTTACTAAATACGTTAATTAATTAGATAATTGACTAAAATGCGTCAATAATTTAAAGATTTCATGTACAATTTGATACTTTATATACGTTTGTGTGTATATAGGTTTGAACAAATAGGTAAGTAGCTGAAAAGTCAGCGCTCAATTAATTTAAATAGACTAAAAAAAAGCACGCGAAAATATTATTCAATTAGCAGTGCCCGCGACTTCGTCCGCGTGGAACTTATAAAAAATTATTGTTCAGTTCACAGAATTACAAAATAAATAAATTTCTAAAATATAAGTAGCCTAAGTTACTCCTTATTACATCAGCTATCTGCTCAGCCGTTTCAGAGGTTAGCCGGAACAAACAGACAAACAGACAGACCGGCAAAAATTGCAGAAAATGGTATTTTAGTATTTGTACCGTGTTTATGCCCATTTAGTAAAAAGAGGTTATTTTAATATTACAAAAAGACACTCCAATTTTATTTATTTGAATAGATGACGGATCAGATACCGACGACGCGCCGCCACCCGCTGTTGCTGAGTTAAATAATATTATTATTATACTAGGTAGCTAGTTACCCGTGCAAAGCTGAAAAAGGACGCTAGAGAAATATAAATTCCAACAAAATCAGTGACATCAAGTAGGCGGTATCTTCTTGTTAGTTAATTAATTAATTTTATTAATTTTAACTTCAAATATATCACGCAAATTTTATCATTTGGGAACCCTCCCTCCCCCTTTGTCACGCTTAGTCACACGTTCAATGATCCCCTAGCAAACATTACTACGTAACAACCACAGCCCACCCATCCTCCTAGAATATTTTTATTTCGAAAGTACAGGTATCTCTATTTATTTAAATAAATACATATTAGTGTATAGGACGCTATCAGCGGGTGCTTTTCTACTTCCGCGATTGCGTCCCCCCCCCTCCCATCTCCATATTAGACCCTTCCCCATATTATTGCAAACGACCGAATAACCGACAGAACACCTAATGAGAAAAACTACTTGTATCATTTTTTTACCAATAGATTATTGTAGTACTAGAATTCAATTAGTAATAAAAACAGCTGATTCAAAGATTTTGAAATAAAATAAATAAAATTGTGTTTAGTTGCAAACGAAAGAAAAAACCAACTTCAATTACATCGACGAGTAAAATAACGTTTATAGACGAAAACATAGTAAAATATGCATTATTAGATATACCTCGAAAAGTACTCAATCAAATTTAAATGGGACTATATGATAAGCACCACCTTTTGACTAAAAAAAGAATTATCGAAATCGGTCTACCTAGTAAAAATAAATTATGACGTAACACACATTACAACAAATTCAATCCAATTGAGAATATCTTCTTTTTTTCAAGTCTGTTAAAAATAATAATACACAACGAACGGCTTATTTCATATTCCATCATTGTTTTAAAAATAGATCACATAGGTAGATATGTGCACACTAAACAAACAGGGCGTATTCTGTGATAATTCAAAAACTAATAAAGAAAATTACAAGTCTAATCTGTCTTTTTCATACATTGTACGAGCGTAATAATTTCGTTACCTATAACGTTAACAGTAGCAATTAACAGTAACGGTATATAAATAAGTAACGTTAAAAATAACGTTAAATGAGTTTTTACCGGTAAAAAATATAACGATAAAATTTTAGAAAAATACCGTTATCTAAAGTATCGTTACTCCAAAAATAACGTTATGCTGACCTTGGCAAATTAACGTTACCGAATTTTTAACGGTATTACAAGCCCTAGGTATAACATCTTATAAAAAAAATATTTTATTAGAAACCAACCCGTTGCACTATGGGAAAATCGCGTATGTTTCGTCTCTAAATGGGCTGTAATTTTGCACACATATATTTGTATGTACAAAGTTTAATGGAAATAATTTTGATTTTGAAAATTCTGTTTATTAATTAATTTAAGAAGTAAAACTTAAAAAAATACATGCATTCATATCATATTCATTCATTCATATTGAAAAATAAACAAAATTTGTCTTTTTTTTGTAATTTACATAAAATGGAATACTAGTAACAAACGAGAAAAAAAAATATGTACAAAATTCAGGAAGCTCCTACAGATTTTCGTTGATAGCAAGAAGGGCCTTGCCTTCATCTAAAAGTTCTTTCGATATTGTTTCTGAGGTGTTTCTCAAACTTGATATATATGGATCAGAAGTGTACAATAAGGTATGGAACACGTCTTCATTGGTAGCCACTCTTGAACACTTTTTAGAATGATGAAGTCTAAACTTTTTGTAATCCTTATTTCGGGATTCTTGCGCGTCTTCGGACAATTGTCCGATAGGTAAAATAGCATAGTACTCAATGATTTTTTTCTATAAAATACTTATGCACGGAGAAAAAATCGAAGGCATATAATACCAATTATAAATATTTACGTACAGTTGGGCTGTACTATTTGCGTATTCACCGAACTTTTTTGAATTAATAGCCATTTCAGATGACATAGTTTGTAGTATTATGTACATTCGTTTTATAAATTCTACGTCTACACCTGTAATGTTTGCAGAGCAAGAGTAATTCTGAAAAAATCTCCGAGCTGTGTTTCCGTCATTACTATTTCCAGTGCCTTGTCGAGGTTTATCGACATGCAGTCCCATTTCCTCCCTAAGCCGCTTTTGTACCAGTTTTTTTTTTTCGTCTTTGTTTTTTTTATTTTCAAGTGTAGTAGCTGACCACTTTTCAAAAGACAAGTTATAAGAAATGTGTAAGATCATCTCCATACTCCTAATCCGAGCATGTAGTGTTGACAGTCCGTATTATATGAAGTGAACTTTCGTTAACATCTCGTGTCCTAACTGCCTCTAAGTTATCGTTTGGCGAGGAGTAGCACCACAAACTGTACAAGAAGCGCTCGAAAAAGTCTCAGTTAAAACTTGTGCCGCTTTACCATCAATCATGGTTAAAAATAGTTCATGAGTAATTTCGATTACATCACTATTCCTATTTATCAGGGAGGGAGACAGATTTTGTTTTTGATTGTTGATATCAGCCACAACAGACGCGGTTTTTTCAGGAGTTTCTTTGGCAAATTCTAACAATATAGGTCTGCAATATCTTACAGATGAGCAAGTTTCATTCTTCCAAACAACAGTATTAGTTGTCTCATCTATGAGTCTAATGGGTACAAGTGAAGCAATAAAAAGGTTTACATCTGATATTAAATCGCTTTCTTCGCGCAAAACTTGCTTGTATTCACTCTGTCTTGATGAACCGTCACAACCCCATTTACAGAATAGTTTCAACTTTCTTAAACTGTTTTTGTAAACTGAATCAATTAGTAATATACGTGCCACAGTATGATCCAACAAGTCCTGCAGATTCGACAAAATTGGCCCTAGCCGGTCAATCCATCTTCTTGGGTATGTGTCATCTAGATAAGCTCTAACTGCGCGAGCTTAGTGAGTAGGGCACCCATCATTCTGCAGCCACATTCTTGTCTCAAGAGACACATCTTCCAAAAGAATGGGTAGATCATTTTGTAAAAATTCTAAATACTGCATTGAGGGTAGCAGGGAGTTCGAATGGGCAAATTATGTGCCCATTAAGGATCCCGGTCCATAGATTTATTTTAAATTGGTGCTGCGAACGGTTTTGTCTTACTTCATGCGGATTTTCTAATTGCCAACTGTGAATATTATGTAGATTAAGATACCCATCTCTTTTACAGGCCGACTCGTCGCTCCATAAGACGTAGTTGAAAAAATTTGGGTCTTCCTCATGCTTCTCCAGCATTGTGCGACAAAACGATACACGTTTTGCATAATCACTGCTTACCAGCGTTTGAATCCTTTGAATATGGTACGGGTGGTATTCATACCTCTTCAAAATTCGTTGCGCTTGCGATTTAGAAACGCCAGTACGTCGTTCAATTACCCTTAATGAAGTAGATAGGTCCTCCGATACTTGTTCTAGTACAACCTCATCCTCTTGAGTACTACGGGGTCTTCCTTGAGGACTTCTTCGGCCAGGGATTCTGCCTTTTCGGCAGGCATTGACAGTGCGAAGAATAATCTCATGGGTTGTTCGCCTGCGGTTAGGGTATCTTTCCGAGTACAATCTCGCTACCAATCTTGCGTTATAACTGACGCTACCACGTTAAGAAACGCTTCTTGTCTCACCATAAATTAACAACATGTCTGTGTACTCACTAGAGGTGAAAAGCACAGGTTGTTCATTTGCCATCTTAAAAGCAGTCCAAATCACAAAGTAAATCGAATCCACTAAGAGCGAAAAGTCGTCGTTATGAAACTGTATCCAATAAACTAATTTCAAACAAAAGCAAAACGGAATGCAAGTTAATGCGAAGTTGTCGTAAAAATGCAAACCGAAGCTTCAAGACTAAGAAATTAAAGAACACGTGTGTAGCACTAAGCACAAGGAGCAGTACTAAATTTACCCTGCGCCCCCGCGCGTGCGGTGCGCAGGTAACACCTCTGATCCTATTGGTAACGTTGTTACCGACCGAAAAATGAGTGTGAGTGAGATAGTTAATAAATGCTTAGGTCATTTAATTTCTCAGTGATATGGAGACAAAAGACGTCCGCACATTGAATTAAAACTATTATTTTTTAGTTGCATAATTTCGAACAATTACGACTTCAATGACAAAACGTGGTATTATTTAATTTTTAGTGAAAAAAAAACTAAGAATGTTATACCATTTTTGAAAGAACATTAAGTAGGTTAGTTTTTAAGAACATTTGCTGACTCAGTCTGGTACATTTTTTTTCACAGTCGCTAGCCAAACTTTAGTTAAGGTTTTCGCTTTGAAACAAAAAGTAAGATTTAGTTTTTTTTTTATGTCGTGCTACTTTTTAATAAAATGAATACTGGGTTATCTCAACCAACTATTAGTGGTAGCCCAGGAAAAAAATATTATAAGTTAGAGGTATTTTTATTCCCATAACAGGCAAAAATAGGGCAAAAAGTAGAGATTTTCTGAAGAAACCTAAAAGTGTCAATATCTCGAAAACTAAAAAACTTTTACTGAAATCATGTTGCTTTTATTTGATAGATCTAAAGCCGATCTACCTCCCGTGTCAGCCTGGCGTGCAATTTCTGGAACATCCTGTATATAGGGTCGCATTGAATAACCTCCTCCTTTTATTGAAGTCGGTTAATAATAATAAAATTGTATGTGTTTTTTAATGTATTGCATAATGATAGCATTAGCTTCGCATCCCAACGGATAACCGATTTTATATTTTAAAACAAATAAATAAATTTACGTATTATTTATATTTTACTGCGATTACAATATTGCGAGTCGTAGTTTGTGCTCTTCGAGTCCTCGACGCGGACGGTGCAAGGAATCCGCTTGGTGACACTGTGTATATAGATTTTATATAAATATTATATTCTTTTATTTTCTGATAAAATTTTTAATTATCTTGTATAAATTTTCAATCGTCAATTAAATAGTTTTTACTCATCCCCACAAATTTAAGTTATTTAAATTACTAAAATGAAATTTAGTAAAATAAAATAATTTTCAGATTTTTATCGGAGAAATTTAACTAAGCAGGGATTGAGTTTAAATATTTTTTCATAATTTTTTTGGTTTTTTTATCTTTTTTAAATGTTAATGTTTTTTTTTACTTTCTTTGGGTAAGGGGTAATATCTCGGTACCAGAATTCACTAGGTTAGATTTGTATATTTCATTTAGGATATCTGTCAAATACTAAAAAATATATAATTATTAAATAAAGATTGACTGACTTATTTAACATATATAACATCCGGGCGTTGGCCTTTTTCTCTGTGTAGGACAAGATATAAATAAATCATCATCACCATCATCATAATCATCATCACCATCATCATAATCATCATCATCATTTCAGCCTATCACAGTCCACAGCCTGACATAGGCCATCACAAGTTCGCACCAAAAACGTCGTTAACTCATGTGATAAATCAATATTGCTATTGAATTATTTAATATTATAACATTTTGTTTAAATTTTTTTTCTTTTTTGACTTTTTATCGATTGTTGTAATCACTTTGTAACAAGGAGCATTATATAAGTCCTTAAAGTCGTATTCTGTATATTTTTTATAAAATATATTTTTTTATTTCAGACATGACATAAACAAATCGAAAGAAGAATAATTAGAAATTTAAGAAACATGGCTGCTGTCGACGGTGTCATCGGGAGTGAGAGCTTTGTAACAAAATCGGACCGAAACTTTAGTGACGGGTCTAAAAATATCGATAATAATAAAAACTATTGCGACGAATGCAATAATAGTGACAATAGTGTTGATCTTAACATGAATAAAACGCATAAAATGTCCGATGTCCAGGAGTTTTATAATGGAAAAAATATTTTAATTACCGGAGCTACAGGTAAGATTTACCTAATTATTATTATAATATAACATATAATCTTTATTTACTTCAAACACTTACAGTCCACTTGCTAGTTACGTTGTAACTTAACAAGTACATTGATATTACTTGTACTAAAATTAAATTATATTGACACTATTAACTGTTACTTTTATTAAAAACGACCATTATTTTTTATTCTCCTGACTGTTATGCTATTTCTCGCAAATGCCAGTTGCAAAACATCAGTCCATAGAGAGACATCCCAAATATGTTGCCAACCCCACTTCTAACCTGACTGGAGCTCCGACTACGTAACTTAACGTAGAAACACAGTACTACTTCCTTCCTGAGCCCTCTTAAAGGCTTCCTATTCTTCTTTCGCAGCTGGTGTCTTCAGCACTCGGCTTATTGGTCACGTTTTAAAGGCCAGTAGTGCTAACAGTAACATACTTTTCGAAAAACTAAAACACAGAATTACTTGTAAACAATATTACTTAGCTGAAATTTTCTGTAAGGTTAAGGTGCTTCTTCAGTCGTACTTCTCCAGACTTTGGGCAGGATATATCCTGCTGTGCCCTACTTTTATGGAAAAAAAAACCTTTTGTGTGAAAAGTTTTGTGGGCACGAGCCTATGGAAGTCTTTTATCTTATTTTGAAGATAAAACAATAGTTTATTTACTGATACTTTTCCGAACCTGCTTCTATAAGTCGTCTTTTAAAAGTCTCACTCACTTGATGTACTGTTTATTTTTATCACATTATCATCATCACTTCCGCCTATCGCATTCCACTACTGGACATAGGCCTCCCCAAGTTCACGCCAGACGTCCCGGTTTTCCGCAATCCTCATCCAGCCCACACCGGCAATCTTACGTAGATCGTCGGTCCAACGGGCCGCAGGACGTCCCACGCTGCGTTGCCAAGACGCGTTTTCCACTCCAGGACTTTAAAATTGTGTTTGCTACTATGATTGCTAATTGCGAGTTAAAAGTTGTGTGTTACCTCATAACTTTTCACTGGATGCACAGATATTGATGATTTATTTTTGCATTCAAAAGCTCAGGATCTGAGATCTGTAGTTTTTGAGTTATCCTTAGTTAGACGTATTGTTTGTATTATTTTTTTTTTATTAGAGAACAAGCAATAATTTGTGCTCTGTTATGATCTTTGTTTTATTAGTTTTCTGTTGGCCATTCAACTGTATGTTACTGTCTTCACCACCACTTTTGTGAGTCATCATTACAGCCTATACAGTCCACTGCTGGACATAGGCCTCCACAAGTTTACGCTAAAAATAACGTGAACTCATGTGTTTTGCCCATAGTCACCACGCTGGGCAGGCGGGTTGGTGACCGCAGGGCTGGCTTTGTCGCACCGAAGACGCTGTTGCCCGTCTTCGGCCTGTGTATTTCAAAGCCAGCAGTTGGATGGTTATCCCGCCACCGGTCGGCTTTTTAAGTTCCAAGGTGGTAGCGGAACTGTGTTATCCCTTAGTCGCCTCTTACGACACCCACGGGAAGAGAGGGGGTGGCTATATTCTTCAGTACCGTAGCCACACAGTATAGTTTGTGAGTCACTATAGTATATATTAGTCTTACCATTTTACGATATAGCCTATCATTCTTCGAGAATTTTAAACATATTTTTTTAACAACAATAACATTACATAATATATTTTATAACATTTTAATACATACACCTATAGTGTATGTATATGTATAATTAAAAGAGTAACTGCGGGGTTTCTTGTCTTTTCTTCTTTACATCATTTTTATGAAATGTATGTTTGTGCCCTAACTTCCGCACTTTTCTGTTTGTTATTGTCAGGATGAGGTTTGAATACAAGAAAAATATATATATATTGAAGAAAATATATGGCGGTACGTATTTCGTTAATTTATTAAAAACAAATATAAATATTATTTGTAAAATGACGATCCAAAAATGCTTTTGAAGCCTACACGAATAAAGTTGTTCTTGATTTCGTAGATTATGTGCTTATTATATAAATTAATAATTATCATTGAATTTATTCCCATGGATGATATTTTTGTTTTTATTAATTTAAGACAATTCGACCGTGAGAAAAATATTTTAAAAGTAAACTGTTTTACTATGTGAACATTGTAATTTATATTTTCTATATATATATATATATATATATATATATATATTAATAAGTCAAGTAAAACCTTCGTACCTCTTTTAACAATATTGCGCGGAGAGTGGAGTTTGTAATTTCGTACACTTATAGTTTATATAGTGAAGGAGTGCAAAATGCTAATATTTGATTAAAAGCATAAAAAATATTAAAGCATATTATACTCTTTTGTTAATTGTCAAAGTCTGTAGTCGATTTGAAAAATTTAAAAAAAGGTTCTTTATTTTCATAATTTTTTGGTTTTCTTTCATTTAAATTTATCATCATTATGGTCGAATTTCGACCACTGGGCGCCTACTAGTTATTGTTATTCTTTAATAAAGTGTCGGTGGAGATATCGAAGATCTTATCATTATTTCAACCGTTAGGCATATTTGCTAAATAGGTATGCATCATTGGCTAGCTAACTTAACGTTGTCGGTTTTATGTATCGGTGTGCGCGCGCATCGTAAACATTTACTCTCATCATTATTCCCTAACGCGCCTAAAGAATTATAACTTTAAAAATGATCTGAATTTTTCTTGGTTTTATTTTAGTATCATAAATATTTATTATACACACACCGGCATATTTAGCGGAACATAAAATAAAGGTTTGATATCAGTATCATATAAGGTTGCTGGCTGGTTTATACGTCATTTAATTTAAAAAGAAATATTTTCAAATTAAGAAAACATCCGAACATCACAATTTATGCAATTGTTTTAATTTTATTCAAATTCACCTTATCTGGAGTGAACTTCGAGTATTTCATCCTTCTGAGTTTGATTTAAAATTTCATTGAAATACTGTTTTTTGTTAGTTTTTTTTAAACGCGTATCTCTTTGAAGTTGAGGACTGAATTATGCCTGACTTAGCCCCAACGGAGATTGCCAGGGCACTCGAAATGCGAAGAAATGGTCAAACCTACAGATTGATTATCCAAAGATCTTCGTCGACCAGTTTCAACGATCCATCGCAGTATCCAACGGTTCAGGGAGACCGGTACTTATGTGAGAGCAGGACAAGGCAGAAAAAGACGCACTTCGAGTAGGGATGATCGTTTCATTCGAATTCGTGTACGTAGGACCCCCCGTTTGACAGCCATCCAAGCCCGACATGAGTTAGAAGCAGTGCTGGGTGTAACCGTAAGTGAGCGTACGGTACCAAGAAGGTTCGAAGAAGCTGGTTTGGGTTCGTTTGTGCCCAAGGCTCTAAGGCCCGAGGTAAATCATCGTAAAAACAGGTTAACTTTTGCTCAGGAACATCGACTTTGGAAGGCGGACCAATGGAGTAAGGTATTGTTGAGTGATGAGTGCAGAATTCTCTTAAACCAAATTGACGGCAGGCAAAGAATATACAGACGCAAAGGAGAACGATACATTCAGACAAATTTTGAAACTACAGTTGCATACGGTGGTGGATCAATAATGGTTTGGGCGGGTATTTGTTTGGGAGCTCGCACAGACTTGGTAGTGACAGACTTGGTATTGACAGAGGGAGTCTGACTGCAGACCGCTATATCAGAGAAGTTTTGGAAGAAAATGTCGTACCGTTTGCCCCATATATCGGCGACGATTTCGTTTCTATGCAGGATAATGCTCGGCCGCATACCGCTCGGGTAACTCAAGCTTATCTTAATGATATGAATATCATTGTTATGGAGTAACCGGCGAGATCTACAGATGTGAACCCAATATAGCACGTTTGGGACTTGCTGAAAAGAAAAGTTAAGTCCAGAATTCCAGCTCCTGCCAACGTAGGTGAACTACGAATCGCCGTAGTTGAGGAATGGCGGAGAATATCCCAGGAGACCATCGATAACATCATTCTCAGTGTGCCTAGACGGGTAGAAACTTTAATAAGAGCACGTGGAGGAAATATGCGACATTGATCACCATTTTTCTAATTTAATTAATTGTTATTTTAATATTAATTTTAACTTTTCCCGGTTACATGAAAAGTTCAAAAATGTACCATTTTTCACAAATAGCCTTTACTCGCAAAATCTGTTCTTAATGTGATCTCATTTTAAGAAAAACAAATGAAACTTTAAATAACAAAAGAAGTGTAGTAAGTAGATTTTAAAATAAAACCATATTTTTTTAATTATGGACCCTTTTTTGTGTTCCGCTAAATATGCCGGTGTGTCTACTTTAAATTTAATATTATAAACTCAATGAGGACTAAAGCTACTACTACTTAGATTTAGAATAGAAACAAAAAATATAAATAAAAACGATGTATATTGAAACTATATATAATGTGGTATGTTCAACGCACACAAAAATAGATGTATATAGTATATGTACTACTAAAATTCTAAAAATAGAAAATAATGATGGAGGTTATTGGTATAACAATAAATTATATTTTTTTTAAGTTATTCTTATTCAATGCCATTGTTGGTAAAATTTTTTATTGTTCTACGATTATTATGTGAATTGGTATACTCTTGTCTAAGTACCGCATTAAAATGTACGTGATTCTCTTAAAATTAACTGTTCCATCTATAAAAAAATCATCTAAAAAAATCCTTAATGTATTACTAAGCCAAATACGCTAGTCGCCAACTTTTTAAAAAGATTTTTCATGCTTTGTAGAAGGTTCTACGGAATGATTATTTGAAAAAATTGGGCATAGTCTTCTTTCTCATCTTAGGAAGAAGGATCGGAGCTTACATCCACCACGTTGTTCCACTGGGGTTTGGCGAATATATTCCTTACTTTGAGTAACGATCAGGATCTCTTCCTCCAGGAGTTACTCTATCACGCCTAAACAACTCAACCTCTGAGACTTAGGGAAAGGACATAGGCTACCTTTTATCGCTGCGAAAAGTCTTAATGGGGGGCATTCTAACAATCAGATGGTCAAAAGTAATTCATCTAAACCAGAAATCATGCCTAGACATAAAATATATCAGCCTAATAGATAAGACTGGTAGAAACAAAAAGTACACTACTATCATCGGTGTTATGTCAATTTTTGAGAGAACCTCCGGTCGACGTCATGCTAGTGCAAGAGACATTGCTCAAACCTTGAGCGCCTAACGTGCCGAATTACAATTATGTTAAATTGTTATTATTATAGACTTCGGTGACTCTACCGTTTCTAAAAACGGTAGAGTCACCGAAGTCTATAGGTTTATAACATTTTAGTATTTCTTTTTTTTTGAAGTAACTTGGATGAAACCGGATGTACATCGAGTTATTTTATAATCAAAGTTATTTTGTTATCGAACACGTAAATTTTTATAAAAAATCGTTTTTGCAACACTTATACTAGCAATTAGCTTCGTATTTTATGGAGATATTGCAATAACTTCTTAGATGAGGGCAAAATTTATATGTAATTAACTTGAAAGACTTAATTGATATCTATGTAGCCAGTATGTATTCACTTTATGTAACAAAGTATCCGTAATAAAACCTTACAAATTGTATAAAATCTTTCTCTTCAGAAGTTAGAATCACACATTAAAAATTATATCTATTCTATACACTAACTTATATCTCCCATTTAACTTCCGTTCGCCTCACCCGATCACACTTTTCGTAACGGTCTCGTCACGCATTCAACAGCTTACTCTTCAAGTTAAGCGTCGGTAAAGAAGTTTTACTTCAACAATAATTGTGTTTGCTCGCAAACGAAGAAAAACCAACTCCAATTACAACTATAGTCAAGCTAAATGGGATCACAATACAAGCTTTCGATTAAAACAAGAATCATCAAAATCGGTATACCCATTGAAAACTTATGCGGTGTAATACAACGTAGATCGACGAAAAAATATTCAAACATACACGCATTATTAGATATAATTTGAAAAGTTCTTGTTCGATATCAATTAAATTAAAATGGGACCACATGACGCGCACCACAGTTCGATTAAAAAAATGACATCGAAATCAGACCACCCAGTAAAAAGTTCTGAGTTAGCAAACATAAAAAATACAGTCGAATTGTGAACCTCGTTCTTTTTTGGAAGTCGGTTAACAACATAAAATATACAAGAGTGATTTGTCGTTGAACTAACGTGACATCTGTAAAACGATTATTACTTTTGCTGCGTCTCGCGATAGTCATCCGCGAGAATTCCAATTTCGTGAGAATGTCGGGACAAAAAGTATCCTTGCATGTTTTGACGTGAGTAACTTAACTGAGGTAGGGCACAGCAGGAATTTCTTGCTCAAAATCTGGAGCAGCCCGACTGGGGTACCTCGTAAGTACCTCGATATTACAGAAGATCACAGCTAAATAATATTGTTTTCAAGCAGTATTGTGTTCTTGTTGGTGAGTAAGGTGACCAGAGCTCCTAGGGGGGATTGGGGATTGGGTCGGCAACGCGCTTGCGATGCTTCTGGTGTTGCTGGCGTCTATAAGCTACGGTGATCTCTTACCATCAGGTGGGTCGTACGCTTGTTTGCCGACCTAGTGATATATAAAAAAAAAGAACGCCTAATAAATCGATGAACACAATTTACTATATTTTCATAACTTTTCACTATGTTTTTATAACTCTCTTTAACTCTTGTTACGTTTAATCAAGCACCCCACACTTTTTACTCTGAATTGAATTATTCTCTTACTAACTTAAATTTTATTTAATTTTTTTATTCGCTTGGACCGAATATAAAATCATCATATCGAAAATTTCGATCTAGCGAGTACATCGTTCCATAGCTTAATTGGTTAAAGCACCGACACGGTAAGTCGGAGATGCAGGTTCGATCCCCGCTGGGACGGTCGTTTTTCTATATGATATTAAAAAATTGTTTAGAATTTCCTAATGTGTGAGTAACACAAAAATAAATCGTAAGAATTAAATTTTATTTTATGTATTTTCCATTATTAATATAAACAATAAAAGAATAACTATTCCGCGTGGAGGGAAGCCACGAACATACGCCACGCGAAGCGGGCGAGACACTGCTAGTAAGGAATAAACAAGGTAAAAATGCGACTGATCTGAAAATGTATCTGCCCCCGTTGTTCTCTGCCAAGTGCCCGAGCGAAAGAGTGAGTCCGAAACTGCAAGCATGCGCAGATCGTGCACCAGCTTTATCTCTCTTACCTACAGAGGATCCACGAAAGAATTTATTAAACCTGGCAGTCCTAATAAGGATAATATTGGGAAACTGTTATTGTATTATTGCATTGTCATCGGTCCTTAATCATCATTATTACAGCCTATACAGTCCACTTCTGGACATAGGCCTCCACAAGTTTACGCTAAAAATAACGTGAACTCATGTGTTTTGCCCATAGTCACCACGCTGGGCAGGCGGGTTGGTGACCGCAGTACTGGCTTTGTCACACCGAAGACGCTGCTGCCCGTCTTCGGCCTGTGTATTTTAAAGCCAGCAGTTAGATAGTTATCCCGCCACCGGTCGGCTTTTTAAGTTCCAAGGTAGTAGTGGAACTGTGTTATCCCTTAGTCGCCTCTTACGACACCCACGGGAAGAGAGGGGGTGGCTATATTCTTTAGTACCGTAGCCACACAGTACACGGTCCTTAATACGTGTGAAAATTTTTAAACTAATCAAACTTCTGGAAGTTTGTGAATATAATGCTCAACGATTCAATTACATACATACATACATACATACATACGTACATACGTACGTACATACACACATCCACACATACACTCATACATACAACTCAAGCTAATAAAAACGTGGTAAAAATAGTAATAATACACCGCGGAACAAGAACAAAGCCAGAGCTGCCGTCCTAGTCCTAATAAAAAAATCTATTTAGAATTTAAGTGGCTACAAAATTCTACAATGAATATAACTATTTTATTTGTTTTGAAACTGTTTGTATTTAAAACCTGTTCATACACATTTTTGTATGTAAAATGCCTTTTTTTACTTTTCTTTTTTTCTCTTGCAGTGTTGATTATCTTGGTTAATAATGAGATGTTATTATTGTCATGGATATACTAGATGTTGTCGCGATTTCATTCGCATTTTTTAATTATTATATTAATAACATCATATGCATATGATGGCATATGCAACAATGACGCTCCGGTATATGCAAGACTAGTCCCATGTGAAGTTTGTTGTCAAGTAATGTCTGCATTACCTTATTCGAAGGGATTTTCTCTGTTGATATATATTAACTGCTGACATCTCCGATGAGTATAACTTCGTTCGCACTCGACAGCCTTGCCGCCATTACTACGCCATAAGGGCTTCATCCACTGTTAAACGGTTGCAATTTGTACCCTCAATGAATCTATTTACCAGAATGTTACAAATAATACGCACCCTAGACCTAGTCATTTCGCCAAAGCCATGAGCTAGTTTTTCTTTTAAGTAATTGGCAGTGTCGACAGTGGTTGTGGCTATTATTTCAACATCCTCATCGAAAGTCTCAACGATGAAGATTATCTTCCCGCAACCCCGAACCCCATTACTCCATGTAAATTTTTGTAGTTGCAAGCCCACCAAGGCAGCATTAATGACGCTTGAGATGAATTTGGCTTTCTCAAGTATCCGGTCATCCAGAATTACCCTTGTGCACTTGCAACCAAAGAATAATTGACATTTTAGTAGGTTAAACGTATTTTTATTTGTTTTAGGGTTTCTCGGTAAGATTCTCGTGGATAAACTCCTTAGATGCTGTCCTGGCGTGGAGAATATATATATCCTGATCAGGCAGAAGCGAGGAAAGGACATCTATACGAGAATTGAAGAAATGTTTGAAGATCCGGTAAGTTTCTCGTATTAACTAACCTGATTCATACATATAGGTACCTCATAACTTTTTACTTAGTGTACTTAGTGATGATGATTTTTTTGTTTATTCGAAACCTGGCTCTTGCCGTTAGGCCTTGTCGTAGGTCTTGTCGTTGAGCGAGATCTGACGAGTGCTTTTTGGTTTATTTTTAATCACGCGTATTTAATTGACTGCGCCTATGTTGCTGATGTTCTTGTTTTACTAGTCGATGTAAAAAAAAAAAATCTTTTTGAGAATTAACACAATTATTTGAATATAGAGGGGTATATTTGAATATAGTGACAACCGCTTTAGCTATTCTACTCAGTATTAGAATATAAAAATGACAAAGAACTGGAATTTACAATAACTAAAACGAATATTGATAATTTTAAAAGTGTAACTATTATGTTTCTTCCGATTATTCTAAAAAAAAAAAAACTTCATTTTGCTAGCATAACGTAAAAATAACAATTATTTATTCATTTATTTACTCTTTATTGTACACCACAATATGCGAATACAAAATAATAATAATACAGACAATATAACAATGTGTAGTACAAGAGACATAAGACCGCCTTATGGCAAGTTAGCCGAAATAATAGGATTGAGTATTATTTATTTGAAGATCGGGTAGGTATAGTTATATTATAATAAACTTACATACAAATATCTACACTTTAATACTTACAAGCTTAGTTATGTTATTGTATAATAACAATTCACATGTACTAAATAACTTATTTAGTACGTTTGAATTTAACTTCATAGACGAGTATGATTTTTTTATAAAATAATTATCTATCATTAAAATAAATAAAAAATAAAATAAACAATTTTTTAGATTTTGAAACGTAAATAAGTTTAATAATTGTTTTTTTATTTATTTATTAAAAGACTAGTTGCCCGGGAAGACTTAGTTTTGTCAATAGTTAATAGTAAAAATTGTTTTTTTTTTTTGGTATTAAAACCTTCCGTAGATCTTAAGGGACATACAAATAAATAAACTACCCGAATTTGTCGAGCCATTCTCGAGTTATGCGCTTACCAACATTCATTTTTATTTATATAGATCAACTAGCGACCCACCCCGGCTTCGACGGTTGCTAAAACTATCAGTGTTCCTCTACTATATTATTCATGTATGATACATATAAACCTTCCTCTGGAATCACTCTATTTACTAAAGAAAACCGCATCAAAATCCGTTGCATAGATTTAAAGTTCTAAGCATACATATGGACAGACAGACAGCGGGAAGCGACTTTGTTTTATACAATGTAATGATACGTAATATTTAATGGTTTGCATCAAGCATCTTAAAGTTTAGCTTGTTCATTATTTGAATGATATTAGGTTGTCAATCGATTCATTCGAATAAGTACGGTAAATTGTGACATGAAGTGAACACTTGAATTAAAATTATGACATTAAATTATCGTTTATTGTGACTACAAACGATCTCAAGAACTGCTTTGTATTATTACATTTAATATTATTCATAATAGAAATAGTTTTTATAAATAACATAATTATTGTGTGAAGTGTTCAAATCAAATCAAATCAAAAATAGCTTTATTCAAATAGGCTCCAAGAGCACTTTCGAATCGTCATTTTACAAATTAAAACTTTAGAAATTAATTATTATTTTTGTAAAAGTGAAGCTACCACCAATTCGGAATGTAGATTCTACAAAGAAGAATCGGCAAGAAACTCCGCAGTTACTCTTTTGAAAATAATATATAAACTGTGTTTTAGAACAAAATTAGAAACATGTTGCATGAAATACAGCGTCACTAAGTCCACACATCTTTATCAACTATGTAATCCTGTACCGAGTAATAAGCTTTATCCATTAATTTTTTTTTAATAAAAACTTTAAATTTATGTTGAGACAATTCCAAAATCGTTTGTGGTATTTTATTATAATACATGCGAATACCATGACCCAGAAAGGAAACGTTTACTTTGCGCAGTCGAAAACTTGGAGTTACAATTTTGTTATTCCGTCTCGTGTTTACAATGCGATTATTACTATTTATTTCAAAACAATGAATATTTTAGTGGATATACATAATATTGTTATAAATATACTGCGACGCAATCGTTAATATGTCCACCTTTTGAAAAACATCCCGTAGGGAGACTCGAGCTCCAAGATCGTAAATGCCGCGAATAGCCCTTTTTTAACCGACTTCCAAAAAAGGAGGAGGTTCTCAATTCGACTGTATTTTTTTTTTATGTATGTTACATTAGAACTTTTGACTGGGTGGAGCGATTTCGACAAATTTTCTTTTAATCGAAAGGTGGTGTGTGCCAATTGGTCCCATTTAAATTTATTTGAGATCTAACAACTACTTTTCGAGCTATATCTAATAATGCGTTCTTACTTGACGCTTTTTTCGTCGACCTACGTTGTATTATACCACATAACTTTCTACTGGATGTACCGATTTTGATAATTCTTTTTTTGTTGGAAAGGAGATATCCCAAGTTTAGTACCATGGGACTAGCCCGTCGGCGCAGTTTGTAGTGACCCTGCTTTCTGCTCCGAGGGTTGTGGGTTCGATTCCCACCACGAGTCTGGGTGTAATATAAATATTTATTTATATATTTATATATGTATTATTTATAAGTATGTTTATCGAAAAAAAAAAATATGTAGCTATATACCAGTCGGCTGTTACCTATAACACAAGCATTAAGTTGCTTACTTTAGCAACAGACGACCGTGTGTGTATTGTGTAGATATTTATTTATTTATTATTATTTATGATAAGGAAACCAGGATCTGATGATGGGATCTCAGAGAAATCGAGGGAAACTCTTGAAAATCCGCAATAACTTTTTACTGGGTGTACCGATTTTAATAATTTTTAATTTAATCGAAAGCTGATGTTTGTCATGTGGTCACATATAAATTTTATTGAGATCTGATAACTACTTTTTGAGTAATCTTTGATAACACGTAGTTACTTGAATTTTTTTTTGTCGATCTACGTTGTATTACTCGTCGATGTAATGGAAGTCGGTTTCTTTTCCTTTGCGAGCAAACACAATTATTGCAAGATAAATATAGTCTCAATATCTGCAACATTACCCCAACAGTAATAGGCCGTAAGACATAACACTATGCAAATAGCTAAAATATATTAGGCGTGCAGTTGCAACGTCGGTTAACTAACCGACGAACCGAACTATGACAACTGTCATACTTTTCTAACTGCGAATGCCGCGGAGCTGACTCTACCATTCAAGGATGACAAAGATGACAAATAATAAAATATAAATAAATAAATGTTGTATAGGGAATACACAAAGTCCTCTTTAAATTGACCCCCCTTGAGCTATCCCTAATAATACGCATTTCATTGACCATTTTTTCGACTACCTGTATATTACTTGTATATATTACTAATCTATGTTAATTGAGATCGGTTTTTTTTTCGTTTGCGAGCAAACAATTTTGTAGTGTTAATCTTTCTCAATAACGGTCTAAGTTACTGACGCAAGTAATTTTTTGTCATCACATACATATATATTGTATTCAGATATATAGAGTGTTTGTTTGTAATATTACGAAGAACCACTTTTACCAAATGCATATGGATGTGTACACGGTACATATACTATAATTGTGTTTGCTCGCAAACGAAAAAAAAATCAACTTCAATTACATAGACAAGTAACACAACGTAGGTAGACGAAAAAAAAAGTCAAGTAAATAAGCGTTATCAAAGATTACTCAAAAAGTTGTAATCAGATTTCGATGGAATTTAAATGTGACTACGTGATAAGCATCGGCTTTCGATTAAATTAAAAATCATCAAAATCGGTACACCCAGTAAAAAGTTATGCGTTATAATACAACGTAGGTCGACGAAAAAATAGTCAAGTAAAAACGCATTATTAGATATAACTCAAAAAGTAAATAATAAATTTAAATGGGACCAAATGACACGCACCACTTTTCGATAGATTTTTTTTTATCCAAATCGGTCCACCCAGTCAATAGTTCTGAAATAACATACATAAAAAAATAAATCGAATTGAGAAAGTCCTCCTTTTTTGGACGTCGGTTAAAAATAACATTTTTTATAATTATTGTCTGTCTGTCTGTTGTTTGTTTGACCGATTTTGACGAAACTTTCACTGGCAGATATCTGATGTACCTAATAAAGAGTAACTTAGGCTACTTTTATCTTAGAAATATAGTCATTTGTAGCTCTGCGAACTAAACAATATATTTTTTTTTTAATTCAACGTGGAAGATGTCGCGGGCACAGCTAGTATATAATAATAATTTGTTCTGAGAAGGAAAATCCATTATGATAACTATTAGCCTCTCAAATGAAAAGAAATTCTAGGAAAATGATATATTTAAATAACTTATGTTATTTTATCAAAAGAAATACAGAACATAGTACAATAATATTGTTTTATATTTTATAAACAAATGAGTGTACTTCTATTTATTCTAAATATTATTTACTTTGATATTATATTGCGCCGAGTTACCGTCAATATGTGCACTTATATTTTTCATAAGTAAATATGTATATTATTACATTGTAACTTCCTCATTTATCAATAGAATTTGTTTAAAACTTTATTCTATATATTATCCGACAACTACCTTGACGCATTTGCATTGACCCTGCTTTCTGCTTAAAGAATTGTGGGTACAATTTCCGCCACGAATATAACTCAATATAGATTTATCAAAAGATATTTATCTATATGAGTCGGTTGCTCATCTAAAACACAACTACTAGGCTACCTACCTCAGGAGTCAATTCCTGAGGTAGGTAAGTTCGTGTGTGATGTGATAATTTTTTTTTTCGAAATTATAATATTTATTTATTTATTTATTTATTTCAATCATAACTTCCAACAATCATTACAGGTACTACCCAATTCGATAGTGAAGCACACATAAATTAATTTATATAATAAATAACATATAACGCTATCCTTGTTAATTCATTCAGTCATCATCATCATCATTACAGCCTATACAGTCCACTGCTGGACATAGGCCTCCACAAGTTCACGCCAAAAATAACGTGAACTCATGTGTTTTGCCCATAGTCACCACGCTGGGCAGGCGGGTTGGTGACCGCAGTACGGGCTTTGTCGCACCGAAGACGCTGCTGCCCGTCTTCGGCCTGTGTATTTCAAAGCCAGCAGTTGGATGGTTATCCCGCCATCGGTCGGCTTCTTAAGTTCCAAGGTGGTTGTGGAACCTTGTTATCCCTTAGTCGCCTCTTACGACACCCACGGGAAGAGAGAGGGTGGCTAAATTCTTTAGTGCCGTAGCCACACAGCAATTCATTCAGTGTACACGTAAAAATATCCGTCTCCTCTGCTACAAGGCTGAGAGTGCGAAGCGCCCGCGTCAGAGGCGCCTCGTTCAATAAATTAGTGCGACCACGAGGTACAGCCAGCAGGTGAGGCCGACGTCGTCGCCGCACATACCTGTCCGGCACACACAAACACAGTAAACGTAATATGTCGGCGTGATGTACCTTACCCCTAATTAACCTAAATAAATATAACACAAGTGCGAGCTCCCGCCTGACTCGTAGCTCGTTGTATCCCACCATGCCCAACACAAACAAAGTTGGATACATAAGAGGATAAAAAGGATATACCCCATATAGTCTAAAATATAAAAACCTAATAAATTTGTTTTGTATCCGCTCCAACATGAGACTACATTTGGTCTCATGCGGGGCCCAGATGACTGCGCTGCATTCCAATTAGCTTCTCACTAAAGCGTTATATAAAGCGATAATCGCTGCTATATTTGTAAAATTACGAACAGTTTGTAAAAGGAACCCTAAGTTTCTGTAAGCCTTTTTTCGCGCCAAAAATGGAGTGAACTCATGTGTTTTGCACATAGTCACCACGCTGGGCAGGCGGGTTGGTGACCGCAGGGCTGTCTTTGTCGCACCGAAGACGCTGCTGCCCGTCTTCGGCCTGTGTATTTCAATCCCAGCAGTTAGATGGTTATCCCGCCATCGGTCGGCTTTTTAAGTTCCAAGGCGGTAGTGGAACTGTGTTATCCCTTAGTCGCCTCTTACGAAACCCACGGGAAGAGAGCGAGTGACTATATTCTTTAATGCCGTAACCACGCAGCAAAAGAAGAAGAAGAGGTAGACGTCCATTAATTAAATCGTTAAAATAAAATAATAATTAAAAAAAGGATATATATAACATAGTATCACGATTCAGCCTGTAAGATCCCACGGTTGTGCAAAGGCCTGTCTCCATGTAGGAGAAGGATCGGATTATAAAGTTTATTGTTGTTGTCACTATTTAATGAAATAAATAATATTCAAATCTTTAATATTAAAATATTATTCTATTCTTAATATTAAAATTATTAATTACTCTTTCCTCTGCCTCGAGGTCACAAAAGAAATAGCTTTTCAGTGATGTGACTGCCCTTTGTGCTTTATCTTGCAATGTCAAGTTGTTGTTCTAATTATTTTTATTTGATGACCAAATACCTGTAATTATTGCTTATTGTGATTTTTCTCTGAGATGTTTTTCTTATACTACAACGGCTGCATAGCTATTTCATATATCTATTAAATAATGTACATAAACAAAATATACAAAGTAGATACATTTTAATGAATTATTATACATTTCCTAGCTGACCCAACGGAAATTGTCCTTTCCTATAAACTGTCACACGTGATGTTTGAACAATAGTTAAATTTTCTGAAATTTTCATTTTTTTTGAGTTTAAAAACTGTAAGATCTTTCGAGAAAACATTTAAATACTGACAAAAATGGCCGGTTAAGTTGTTTGCAAGTTTATTAGCAAAACATTTAGCGATTAATTTTTATTTATATAAAAGATGAAGATTCTGGTCTGATCGGGAGTCCCCGAAACCAGCCGAGGCTGTCCGCTGACAGCTTGGGCTGATGGTTGGACATGGCATAGTGGCTAGCCAACTGTACCGCCTTTTCAATTTGTGCTGGCGAAATGGGCAAGTACCGGGAGACTGGTGCAAAGCCGTAATCGTCCCATTGTACTGCGGAATTACCGCAGTATAAGCCTCCTCAGCGTCGTCGGTAAATTGTATGCAAAAGTGAGAAGTTGAGAGGTTTGTGAATGAAACAGACGATAAAGTATGGGATGTACAAGTGGGATTTAGGAAGGGAATGGGATGTGCGGATCAGGTCTTTTCTTTGCGGTGCATAGCCGAAAAGTGTTTGGCCAAAAACAAAAAAGTCTATTGTGCGTTCGTGGATTTAGAAAAGGCCTATGATAGAGTGATGAGAAATGAATTGTGGTCAGCATTGTCCGTGAATGGTGTGAGCAGTGTCCGAATACGAGCACTGCAATTTCTTTATAGGGATTCTTGTGCTTGTGTGAGGATAAATGGGGCATACACAGAATGGTTTAATATCGAAAAAGGTGTTAGACAGGGATGTGTAGCGTCACCGTGGCTGTTTAATCTATTCATGGACAATTGTTTGACAGATTTAAAAGAGAATGAAAATGGGTTGAGAATGAATGAGTTACTCGTCAAATATCTTCTCTATGCTGATGATCAATTATTACTTGCGTCTTTGCCCGAGGAGTTGCAGGAGATGGTAACTGATATGAGTGGAGCTTTTGTAAGAAAGGGAATGAAGATGAATGTAAAGAAAACGAAATTAATGGTGTTTGAAAGAGATGAGGCAGTGACAGACTGCAATATCGTGATTGGAGATGAACAAATTGAACAGGTGAATGAGTTTGTGTATCTGGGTTCAAAGTTGTAGTCTGAAAGAAGATGTAGTGACAAAAATTGAGAAAGGCATGCTTAGATGGTTTGGTCATGTCGAGAGAATGAGTGAAAAACGATTGACGAAAAAAGTGTATAAGGCGAGTGTGGATGGAAGGGTTGGAAGGGGTAGACCTAGGGAGACGTTCCGAGACCAAATAAGGGATGTCTTGAAAAAAGGCCAGGTCAAGAGTACCCTAAACCGAAGAGCATGTATGAAGGGAATAATGAAAGTGGACGAAGCGAAAGAAGTATGTAAGGAACGTAGCAAGTGGAAAGAAGTGGTATCTGTCTACCCCTACGGGAAAAAGGCGTGATTATATATGTATGTATGTATGTATGAAGATTCCTTTTCATACACGGGGTGCAATATAGCTGGGTTTGAAAACATTCGGACGGCCCTTTGATTTTGCAGTTATTTATCTTTATTTCATTCCGTGTCCTGGAACGATACACAGATTAAATAAATATACATTCAAGACTAACTAATTCTTCGTTTAGATAATATATTGTATAAGATTTAATACTTTTTAAATAATAATTATCAAATTTTTTTTACATTTTAAAAATTTGTGTAAGAAAAAAACGTTACAAAAACCTGCATAGGTGAATGAATTGACATTTGGTTGGTTTACGTATGGTACCTCCTTTCGTTGAAAGCAATATTAATTTGACTGGTTAAGTACGTCCCTGCTTATCAACAATATTAAACTATCGTTTTTCTCCTGCTTTACAGATTTATATACTAACTTGTTCTTCTTTAAAATAGATTTAATGTGTCACATTTCGCTTCAGTAAAATGACTATTTTAAGTCGTTAAAATGACGCAACTGACGTTGTGTAATCATTGTGTAATTATATTGTGGGATTGTAATAAATTCTTGTATTTTTATTTGATATAATAAAAGATTATTAATATTTTATACTAACTTTTTATTTATGTTGGTAGTTAAATGACAAAAATACAGTTATAAAATGAATTTGTGTAAATTATTATTTTTTAGACGTGACATGTCAATTTATTTTTGTAATAATTGTGTTTGCTTGCAAACGGAAAAAAACCGATTTCAGTTACATACCAAACGAGTATAGTAGGAAAAATACCATTAGGCGGAGGCTTTGTAAAGCTGCACTGAGCTAGTGGTGATAGAAAATGAAACTTTAAGTGCAGAAAAATACGTCGCGAATCGTGAATTTGTGACATATTGTCTATTTTGTGACGCCGCGTTAGCGCAACGGTTACAGCCATGGATTGTACCTGTTGCGCTGGCAGTTGCGGGTTCGATCCCCGCTTATGACAAACGTTTATATTAGCCATACAGGTGTTTGCCGTGGTCTGGGCGTTTGTGCAGTCCTTGTACGTCAGCGATATCCGCCTCAATCATGCTACGTGAAATATTCCGCAGCATCGAATCAAAAACTTAGTAGAAAGTATACCAAACCGCATAATGGCTGTATTACGAGCTCGTGGAGGCAACACAAAGTACTATAATTGTGTTTGCTGTAGGTAGACGAAAAAAATGTCAAGTAAATACGCATTATCAAAGATTACTCCAAAATTTGTAATCCGATCTTGATAAAATTTAAATGTGACCACATGATAGCATCGGGTTTCGATTAAATTATAAATCATCAAAATCGGTACACCCAGTAAAAAGGTATGTAGATTTTCGAAGGTTTCCCTCGATTTCTCTAGAATCCCATCATCAGATCCGGTTTTCTTATCATGGTACCGCACCGGGGATATTTTCTTTCCAACAAAAAAAGAACTATCAAAATCGGTTCATAAACGACGAAGTTATCCCCGAACATACATGTATATACGGCCGAATTGAATAACCTCGTCCTTTTTTGAAGTCGGTTAAAAATATACAAATACAAATGAGATCAAATTTAAATTGGACCACATCACAATCTCCAGCTTTCAAATAGGAAAAGAAAAATTATCAGGTGTCATGGGACACCAGGTAGGAACGAAGCTCCTTCGGATAGTATAGAAGCAACACAATTTGAAAAAAAATGTTGAAGATTATACATATTTTCTAGTTGATTTTTTTTAATTTTGTTGATTGGTTTTTCATTAAGTACATAAAAGTATTTAGGAAATTTAGTATTTTAGAGAATAACAAATACCGTAAAATAAAATATATCAAACAAAATAATAATAATAATAATAATAATTCAAACTATTAAGTGAAATAAAAAACATAATTATGGCTTTATTTATTTTTGCCGACAGTATAAAATTACATAAATAATTTAAAAAAAGTTTATTAGTAATATTTTAGTTTTACAAACGTCATATTATACAGTCGTGTGACTGATATTACGTCGCTTCCGTTATATATTTTTCTTACGGTTTTAGTATCAATTTTTTTCAGTTCGCTCGCCCAGCCAAATGTCAAGCCTGCCGTAAGGAACTTCGTTCCAATAATCGAAATGGTACAATAAGTAAAAAGTTATGAAGTAACACACGAAAAATATAGTCGAATTAAGAACCTTCCCCGTTTTTTATTCTGTTAATTATATTCCGTGCTTCTTCTTGAGTCTAAGATAATAGTGGTAAATAATCCTTTCCAGGTTTTTGACCGCCTAAAAGAAGAAGTACCAAAGTTTAGACACAAAATCGTCGCTATACCGGGGGACTGTGGAGCGGCCGGTCTGGGGCTTACGATCACTGATAGACAGACAATCATCGAAAAGGTATTTTTTATTAAACTAACTGTAGCCTGTGGTTTCATTCGCGTTAATTTGAGAATATAAACGTACTATAATTGTGTTGCTAGCAAACGAAAAAACCAACTTCAATTAAATCGACAAGTAATACGACGTAAGTAGACGAAAAAAATTAATAAACGTATTAGTCGTCACTACGATTTTCGAGGGTTCCTCTCGATTTCTCTGGGATTCCATCATCGGATACTGGTTTCCTTATCATGGTACCACCCTTGGGACATCTCCTTTCCAAACAAAAAAAAAAAAAGAATTTTATCAAAATTGGTTCATAAACGACGAAGTTATCTCCGAACATAGATGGAAATATACATATATATGGTCGAATTGAGTAACCTGCTCCTTTTTTGAAATCGGTTAAAAATATTCTATAGCCTATAGCCATTCTCGTTAAATGGACTATCAAACACATAAATAAATTATCAATTCGAACCAGTTGTTACTGAGATCACCACGTTAAAATAAATAATCAAATTTATTCGCCTTATAATATATTAGTACAGTCGACACTCAGTGATGAAGTTGCATTTTATTATTGAAATAATTTTAAAATCGGTTCAATGGTTTTTTAAGTTTATCCATTACAAACAAACAAAAAATTTTTTTTTTTTCTTTATAACTAGTCTGGCCATAAATACTGTTACATAAAAACTTTTCTTTTTTTTCAACTTTTTAATTAATTTGAAATTGGAACAGGTATATTATTTTAAACACTTATTTTGATTTTGCGCCATTTCACTTATTTTAATAATATTACATTACTTCATTTAAAAAAAATGCATTTTCATTTGTAACAGAACTTATGGCTGGACTAGGTATTTATTAGATTAATTCGACGCATATTTTGCAGAGGTAACAAAGTTGATGGGCGTGCTAGAAACTAGTAAATTACTTTTTAAAATAAAAACTTATCATTAAAAATTCTCTTGAAAGAAAATTCTTTACTTTGTTATTATTGATTGTACATAATCAATATTTTTATATCTCTTGACGTGTTTTATATACCTTATGTAATGAATCAATTAAACTAATTTTAATGCACTTACAAAGAATGGTAAGAAAACTAATATGTTACTATCATAAGGCATTAATTAATATGAAAATAATAAATGTATTATATGTGACTTAATTGTACCAAAGAGTTTGGATATTTATAAATAGATTACCCAGTTCCTATATTAAGATAATTGTGTTTGCAGGCAAACGAAGAAAAACCGACTTCAATTATATCGACAAGTAATACAACGTAGGTAGACGAAAAAATAGTCAAGTAAATACGCACTATCAAAGATTACTCCAAAGGTTTTAATCAGATCTCAGATCTAACCCAGCACTACTTCTAACTCATGTCGGGCTTGGACGGTTCCTACGTACACGAAACTGAATGAAACGATCATCCCTACTCGAAGTGCGTCTTTTTCTGCTATCCCTAGTTTGGTACTATGATAAGAAAACCAGGATCTGATGATGGGATCCCAGAGAAATCGAGGGAAACTCTCAAAAATCTGCATTTTTACTGGGTGTACCGATTTTGATGATTTTTAATTTAATCGAAAGCCGATGTTTATCATGTGGTCACATTTAAATTTCATCGAGATCTGATTAAAACCTTTGGAGTAATCTTTGATAGTGCATATTTACTTGACTATTTTTTCGTCTACCTACGTTGTATTACTTGTCGATATAATTGAAGTCGGTTTTTCTTCGTTTGCCTGCAAACACAATTATATATAAGTTGGGGTCCAACTTATAATAATATCCAGCCGTTGATTTTCAATTAGACCTATTTTATTTAAAAACCCCAATAAAGAGACCTGTATAAGTGAAATATTTATCTCAATAGATTATAATTTGTATAAATGACGACCTAATTTATTGGTTTAAAGAAGTTTATTTCTCATAAGAACAATACACACACACACATCAACATATCGCAGTCCACGGCTGGACATAGGCTTCCACAAGTTCGCTCCAAAAATGGCGTGAACTCATGTGTTTTGCCGTTGGTTGGTGACCGCAGGGCTAGCTTTGTCGCACCGAAGACGCTGCTGCCCGTCTTCAGCCTGTGTATTTCAAAAGCAGCAGTTGGATGGCTATCCCGCCATCGGGCGGCTTTTTAAGTTCCAAGGTGGTAGTGGAACTGTGTTATTCCTTAGTCGCCTCTTACGACACCCACGGGAAGAGAAGGGGTGGCTATATTCTTACTGCCGTAACCACACAGCACACAACTACACTGTTATAAAATTATACTTTTTGCTCCGATGATTGGCTATTATTATTTTATCAACGATTTTATGACGTATTACGTAAAACATGAATTTTGAGCTTTTTTTTTGAAAATTGGTGCACTATCGCACTATTTTATTACTATAGATAATTTATAATTGATCTATTTTTTGTTGTTTGAGAAATGTTTTTACCCGACTGCCAAGGAAGGGTTATGTTTTTCGCGCGTATCTTGTATGTATGTATGTTTGTATGTAATATTCTTTACTACCTCATATTTCCAGAACCACTGAACGGATTTACATAATTGAGGTATCGTTAGGTTTGTCTTAGCTGCCCAAGTGTTCTTAGATAGATGACATAAAAAAAAAAACAAACATGGCGGCTGCGCGAAGCCATTGTAGTTAATGAAAAAAAAATTTTTTTTTCGAATACTACAATATGGGTATCAAATTGAAGGGCACAATACAAAGATTTTAAAAAGGTATATCATGATTATTATTTTTATTTTAACCATTTCTAGAGTTTGCAACTTGAATTTTCTGTTGTGTTCGAGTTTACTGAATCTGTTATCCGATCCGATTCAGCTTGTCTGTTCTGTTGGGCATAGACCACTTTCTCCACGAAGCAGAAATATTGGACCTTAATTCAACCACGCTGCTCCACTGCGGGTGGGCGGATATGTTCCCTATTGTGAGTAACGATCGCTATCAGGTATTAATCGATAACAACCGGGACCGACGGCTTAACGTGCTCTCCGAGGCACGGTGGAAAAAGAAAAAAGAAATATTTGTACAAATACAAATATACATCCCGAGCGGGAAACGAACCCTCAAACCGTAAGTCCGTAACCGGAGGACTCCCCGCGCGCCCGCGGAACCAACTAGACGCAAGTACTGTATCCTCTGATTCTAAATTCATAAAAAGTGGTTTTAATTAAAAGTACAGTCAAAAAGTTATAAAACTAAAATACTAAAACAAGTGCCGGAGCCGTGGTGTAAAAATCTTAGTTAATTCACACGTATTTAAAGTAAGTGAGACGGCGTATTTGAATTTGAATTTTTAACTAACGGTCGAATTCTAGTGAACAGTGCCGTGTATAATACTCGTATTGCTTGTGTATCAGTGACTCATTGAATTAATATTAACTAAATATTAATCCGGCCTTAGAACTTGGAACACTTCAATAAATTCATCACTAACGATCGTACTCGATTGGTGCAATCCGAGTTCGATCCCCACAGTGATTTTATAAATTTTTGATAGCTTATTATTATTATTATTTTTTTTCTTTCTTTTTTTTTTTGAACTGAGTAATAATCGGAATTGACATGAATCCTTTGAACAGCAACATAACAAACCGCCAAAAGAAGACTGCAGTCTCGGCGGCATCCAGTCAACAAAGAAGTCCAATTACTTTAGACAGCACCGGATATAATGATCTACTGGATGAAATAAAAAGCTATATGAGGGGACCGTTGGATAGCCAAACGGAGAATATATGACAGGGAATTGCTGAAATTAAAAACGCCATCGAAAGCCAAAACCTGCGCTTAGATCAACTGGAGGCACGGATTTCTTTATTGGAAACAAAGCCAGAGAACATACAGTCCCCAAGCACGATCGCCTCGTACATCGAGAGCACAGTCGCAGAGCTACAGGCTAAGATTGCTGATAGAGACCAAGCACTCTTATCCAACGACGTCGAAGTAGCAGGCTGCTCAGAAGAAGTGGACGAGAATTGCACTCGGCTTGTCGTCACTCTTTCGAAGAGGTTGGGTGTAGATCTCCACGAGAAGGACATAGTGTTTGCGGGACGCGTGGGTTCCATGCGGAAGGCGGACACAGACGGCGCTCCGGGGCTTCCTCGACCACTAGTGGTGCGCCTAACTCGCCGCGCACCGAGAGACGCCTTGCTACAAGCCGCGCGCAAACGAGGCGTCAATACAGACGATCTTAAGCTCCCCGGACCCACTAGACCCCTATACATAAACGAACGGCTTACTAGACATAACCGGCTCTTGTTTTTGAAAGTTAAAGCTTTGGCTCGTGACGCAAAGCTGAAATACGTGTGGATACGAGACGCAAAGATATTTGTGCGACAGGGGCAAGGGAAACCCAGATACCGGATACACACGGAATCTGACTTTGCAATTTTTTTTTGAAATCCACATATTTAATTTTAATTTTTGATTTAATTTTTAGATTTAATTTAATTTTAATTTTTAATTTAGTTTTTTTTTCTTCTTAAATCTATTCTTTTATTTTGCTGGTCTAATACATATTTTATATTTTGTTAACTTGTTTATGACCTTGTATTATAGCAGGAAAAATTTATTGTTTCATAGTTTTTATTTTTAAAAGCATTTGCTTTTGTTTTTTTTTTAATTAATTAGTTCGTAATTTCACTAGTTACCCTTGCACAAATTCACACAAAACACGTCTTATTTGTTTTCATTTAGTTATTGTTATATCATTACATATTTCCTACTGATTTAATTTAATTTTATATATTTTTTATTATTATTATTTTTTTATTTTAGTTGTTAACTATACCAAAAAGAAATCGGAAAGGAAAAACTTGAGATTCGGTCTACTAAATGCAAGATCTCTAAATACTGGCAAGGATGAACTGTTAGTTTCTATTCTTAAATACTCCCCTGATATTTTGGCAATAAATAAAACATGGATCAAAACAGGAGAAGAGAAGCTCGCACCTGCAATCCCAAATTACAGATTTTTACACAGGGCCAGACAAGGTTAAAGAGGGGGTGGAGTAGGCTTTTATATAAGGCAAGACATTAAAACAAGATCAATACAACACCCACCATGCTCACTTGAACAAATGTAGTTAGAAGTTAAACTTCCTGGAATAAATATTGCACTTTGCACAGCCTACAGACCTGAGAGTGTTGGTGTGCTGGAGGCCCTGGATGCCTTAGATGCATCCTTAAATATATCAGCGCATTGTGACTTTACTTGCATTTTAGGAGATTTTATTACTGATATCTAATGCAAAGACTCTCCAAAAGTTAAAGACAGTCTCGAGCAACTGGTTCAAGAACCTACCAGAGTTACTGATTCTTCACAGACAATCCTCGACCTTGTTATAACTGACTGTTCGTCAAAATGTAAAGATATTAAAGTGATACATAATAACTGCTTAAGTGACCATGCACTTGTCTTAGTTGATTTGAACGTTAAAAAGCCCAAAATTATCAAACAAGTAAAATATCAAAGAGCTTTAAATAATATAGTTACTAATGCATTTAACGAAGACCTGAACAGTATACCATGGGAGTACATCAGTACTTTACGTGACGTAGATGAAATGGTTTATAATTTTAATAGATACTTGATCACCGTATTTGACATTCATGCTCCAATGGGTAAATTAATTATTAGAGATAAACCTAAACCGTGGATAACAGATACAATAAAGCTTATGATGAGTTTGCGAGACGAAGCCCTAATGAAATCACGTAAAGATAAGAATAATACAATATTGAAAGATTACTATCGCGACCTTAAAAATTATGTTGCAGCATCTATAGAGAGAGAGAAAAAGGCATATTTTAACTTTTTTATAAATAACAATATAAATAAACCTGCTCTTCTGTGGAAAAATTTAAAAAATACGGCTCAGCTCAGTAACAAATATATGAATATCATTCCCGACCATTTAAATGACCCAGATAAAATTAATGATCACTTCCTAACGTTGCCAGCTAATACATATTCAGATCAGATTAAAAATTCAATTAACTCAAATATTGTACAAAATGATATGTTACGTTTGAAGCCAGTAAATGAAATAGATGTGAGAAAAATTATCTAAAACAAAAGCATCAGAACTAGACAGCTTAAATATAGATATGATTAAAATGACTCTAGACATGACAATACCAGTTATCACTAAAATAGTTAATAAGTCTA